>NC_140126.1:8317306-8979414 GCF_964035555.1 Netta rufina
TTGGTAAGAAAACTGTATCAACAACTTCGCTGCTAAGTAAATATGCCATACTAAAATATACAACCTTCTAAAAGAGCTCCAAACTTCACAGTCTGTTTCTCTGTTTGTGCTGTTGACATATCCCAACTTCTCCAGCATATATACCTCTGCTTTGACAGCTTGCATTCAGTTACATCAGGTTTCAACAACTGAAAAGCTTGGAAGAAACATTATAGTTCCCCTGTCCAGTCTCCTGCACCCTGCAGACTAAATTACCTTAGCTTTGAGCTCCTACTAAGGCAACAATTATTACTTTATTTATTTATTTTTTTATTTTTATTTTTTTGAGAGCAAGCATAAATATGTACTAAAAATCTATAAATCTATCAAAAATTATCTTCAGAGGTTTGAGATGGGGATGCAATAAACCTGAATCCTTGACATCTTAATTTTCACATTTTTTTTTCCTTCTATTTGTAAAGTTCATTCTAGTCCAAGCTTCCTTTAAATCTGGTCTCAGCAGAGCCTACTTACAATTCATTCAGGCCTGTTTCCATGATGCAAATTTAATGAACATGTCATAAGAACTGAATAAAAGAACATGAATCAATTGTTCACTTCCTGGTGTGTATTTAACTAGAGTATATTTAAAGACAAAATTGGCTTTACTGTGCAAACTGCTCTCTAAATTATTAAAACTCCTTCCCCTTTGTTTTTCAGTCGCTTTGGAGAAGACAGCTATCACAACATTGAACAGCTGCAGCCTAGATGACAATACATCCTCCATGCGTCTGTAATTGTGTCAACTACCTGCTGTATTCGGCTCATCTCTGATACAGAAATAGCAACACATTGCATCAAAACAAGCCTTCTTGATCTTTACATGTCATAATGCAATTCCACAGTCCAAGAAAAATGCCAGTTCCCAATAAGAAGCTTCCTCAGGTAAACAGCTACTTGGTTGTTTCTCTCTTTACTTGGTTTCAAAGAGAAGAAACCCAGCAAAGGTGGAGAAGCGTTGATGGTCCCCATGGAGAGCTCCATTTCCCATTCGCAGCCAGACTTCATCTCCCTTGGCAAGTTTTAGCACCGCACTGTTTCCTGAAGTGTCTGCTTTCCCTTTCGATTCATAGCTAAGGATGAATATTTTAACAAATCAGTTTTTTCTTTTTCAGCAATGATCATGCAAAAAACTTTAAAAAAGAACATGAGAAAGCATGTTGTTATCCTGAGCAAAACTTCCTGGAAGGGCTTGCCAACATTTTTTCAGCTTTATGTGGAAATTTTGGCATTTCTGTCCATTTGATCTGTTAGACAACCTCTGCACCTTATATAATTAATTGTATCATTCCTTCTGAAAATCTGGAATTCTAGATGTTTAAATTATGTGGTTTTGTTTTTGTTTTCCCCATGACACAGGTATAAATTTATGCTTTAAAATAAACTTCTGCTCATTCTTCACAACACTCCAGGCTTCCTGTGATGCTCTCTCTTTCCCTGTAATTCATGCCAGTCAATTTTAAATGCCTCTAGGTCGGGATTCTCCTGTAGGCTGAGTCCCTGAGCTCCCTGCACGGGCAAAAGATGGAGACAGGCATCATCCTGATGGTCATCTGTTGGAACCTAGGCGTGTATCATGTGGGCTAACCCTTCAACTTGTTTGAGTGTTAGTTCCCTTTTCTCCTCCATTTATTGCCTTTTCTGACATTAATACATTAGGGGAAAAGATCTGGGTGCTTTTTGTTTTGAAGGAAAGATCTATTGGGAATGAAGCACCCTTCGGTGGTGCTTCTGTTACTGGCTGTTGAAGAAGCAGCTTCAACAAGGCAGCTTAAATGAAGCCACTGTTGTCTAAGTGTCTAAAATCCAGTGTGTTGAATCTAAGATTTCATATCTGTTTAGTCAGACTTTGGAGGAAAACTTGATTTTGGCACCAGACCCTATGTTGGTATCGAAAAAATAACTTTTTTCCAAACACTTTTTTCAGACGTCCACTTGGCTACAAGCTTCTCAGCGTGGTCTTTATAGGAGTAGCTAAGCTAGAAGTGGATCCTATTCTTGATGATTCTTCAAGTAACATTAACTTCATAAAAGTTCAGAAACTTTTTTATTCAAAGTGTGTTGAAGATAACAAAGCTAGCAAGTGGAACACCTTCACTTCTCACCCATCTTCACTATTGCAGTTTAAATGCTCTCCACCTTTAAAGAAAATAGTCTTTCACAAGACTATTATTAGCTGCTGAACACTTCATTACACCCTTTCTCTGACAGCCAAAGTGAGGATGAAGATATGTATTAGCAGAATTACATCATGCTACCAGTGAATTCCAACCCTAATTCCATTCCCCTCAGCACTGAGGAACTTCTGATCAAGGCAGAATTTGTGGTCCAGCATCTGTGGCAGGTAGGATCCAAATTTGAAAGTTGAGGAGAGCAAAATATAGTACTTTTTCTTATTCTTTTTCACCCTACAGAATTTCTTAAAAGAAAGAACAACTTAATATTTTTTGAAACGTGAGCAACCAATCACACCTATGCAAACATGTCTTTTGCAGTGAAAATGGCCTGACCCTTTACTTACCTATATAAGCTGAATACTGTGTTACCATTATGCATCAGGTACACATACACTTCCTCCACATCTTCATGTTTCATCATATTGAAGGTGAAGAAATACACCCCTGAAAAGATTGCAAAATGTAGTATGTTTTGTTTGTCGAAGAAGGTAGTCACACTGCAGGCTTGTGCTTCTTGCTTAGAAAGCTAAACAACTGAGACCAAAAATCGCTTATAGTTATCAGTGAGTATTTTTCTTCTGCTTGTAGTGAGACCAAAATCGTTTTCACTTTTATTCTGCCTATGGCAGGGGTTAAGCCACATCCTGTTACAGACTTTACTTGAACATGACAGGACTGCCCATCCCTTCCATCACACCAAAAGAGAAATTTCCCAGAGGCTGAGTCCTGTGAGCTCTCTTTCACCTATTTTTATTTTTTATTTTTTATTTTTTTTTTTATTTTTTATTTTTTTACTAGCATGCTGGTACTTGCTGCTGCTCTCCTGGCCATGCCACATCCCCAAAAATGCAGGCATAGCCACCACTTCTTCTGTTTGCACAACGCATCCCTTGCCATCGCCCTTTTTCCTTCTAGCTCTTTCACTGTCTGAAAGGTGCCAACAATGCTGTCTGTGCAACGGTGTCATGTATCATGAGATATACAAGACACCCACAGGAGAGAGGACAAGCTCCTGCTCTTTGAAGAGTAATTCTGTAGCACTGACCCTACAGTGGGAGCTTGGAGAGTGCAGCAAAGTCACTGAATCATTGTGGGTCAAAATTTAACATACACATATATAGTAAGCTCCAAAGAAGGCAGCTGTGAGCTGTGATCGGTAGCTCTAGCCACCAGTAAGACAAGTGCCATGGCAAGCTTGGAGGGCCTAGCTTCCATTTAATCTAACATCACTTCTCATAGCTCTGGGTAAATGAATGGAAAGGTGAGAAAGGCCAAGTGAAGGAAGATGGTCTTAGGCTTTGCTTACACGTGTGTTTGGTTATGGCCCTCTCTCCCCCATCTTATATCGTTCCTCCTGTGCCACAGCTGTGAGGGGGGATTGATGTAGCAGAAAAATAACTCAGGAAAAACTGTAATGCCTTGGTTCCAGCCACATCTGCTGTTGGCCATCTCACAGATGGACAGATTCAAGGGAAGACAAGGATGGAGTGAATGACTGGAGGCAGGAGGTGGATGAGAAGCTGCTGCAACATGTGGCCATGGTTATACCATCACACTGGCGGAAGGGCTAAAGGTCTCAAAGCAGACCATCTTGCTCCTTCCCCAGATCTGGTAAGGCCTCTTTCTTCTGGCTTTATGCTAGCACTAGTCACGCTGGCTAGCAAGCCTTCTCTTGGCTTGCTCAGCTTCCAGTATAATTTCCCTGAAAGCAAGTGGCAATCATGATATTTCATCAGTTCCTTGTTATAACACAGCTCTGTTTTCTCACCATTACTTATCACGCTTCTCCCCAGAGCTCCAGAACTGCATTATTTTGTTTCGCAAGCACTTACCATTCACTGGAGCGCCAAATCTCCCAGTCATAACATCAAAGAAATTTCCAACATTGGTTTCGACACTACTGAAGATGATCCCACTGTTCTGGTTGCTGAAGTGAGTAGCCATGGAAGCCATGAAAGCAACCTGGAAAAATGCAGTTCTCAGTCAGTTGTCCATTACATGTACATGTATAGAGGAATCAGCTACAATTTTATTCCTGTATTTTCAGTCTGTTTATTTTCCTGACAGAGATGTTCTTCTAGGGCCAGATCCAAGGCCATTAAACACCAGTAACAACACTCCCATTGAAGGAAACTGGAAGAGTGCTAGCTTTCTTACATTCAATTGCCCTATTCATGACTGTAAAGGTAAGTGTATGGGCAAGAATTTGCAGAGCAGAACCTTAGTTTGGGATTTTATTTACCTTTGACTCTCTCTAGAATGATGCAATAGACAACTGTTATGGAAATGTATGGTGTTTTTGATATATGTGATGTAGTTAATTTTTATATGTTCCCCAATGCAGTTAGGCTGGACATTGCCTAACTGAATGTGTGAAAAGGTAATCTTGGTAAAATCCATACATATTGGCGTTTCTTGCTAACTACCTACAGAGATGCATCAAGCATTTTTATCAGAGGTCTTCTAAAAGTTCAGTGAGTGAGATTCAGCAATCAGCACTTTTTCTTTCTTGCCCTGTACCCCTGAGTCATGACAACAAAGGGTGGTGGAGATAAAAAGAGGAAACTAAGTAAGTGAGAACTGTGCTTGAACTTCTTGCAGTGGGACATACTGGCCATGGAAAAATTTTTCACAAGGAGCAGTGCAAAACCTCCCACACTAGACAATTTTGATTATTCCCAGTAGGATACCAGGGAATGACCTGTATAGAACTCTTTTGCATGGGTAGGGAAGATTATCTCTCCTTTAAGTCTGTGATACCCCCATCTGATTGTCAGTGGGTGGGGTAGAGGCAGAATTACAATGCCTGGATGTGAGAAAGTCACACAGTGATTTGACAGACACTTTATTATTGTCTCTTAATTTCTTAGAAGGAGAGTGTTCAATTACAGCTGTTAATGATCTCCACAAAAACAATACTTTTCATGAAATTCCAGCTACAATGGTATTAAAGAACAAACAAACAAACAAATAAAACCACCCCAAACTTCTTTTGATTTCAGATACAAATGAGAACAAAACTGAAAAAGGCAAAATCAGATGCCAGGTTAGATCCAACAATGGAAATCATTAGCCATCTGCTCAGAAATCTGAGGCACTCCAGATGTGAGCTGAGAGTTTGGGCTGATTTTCTTTATCCATGCTTGATACATTTTCTCTGACAGCAAACTGTTAACTTCTTGTTTCTCAGCCAGGATCACATCAAAATTCATCATGTGTTAAAGCAAAGCATCTGTAATGGCCACTTGATGGAATTTATAATATTTTTTTAGATTCCATTTCACATTTTTTGAACCCAAGCTATTTTCTTGGGCTGACCAAAAGAGCTGAAAAAGATGTCCTTTTTTCCTCTGTCTCATTTATGGATTAGCAGATAAACATTGAAATGCAAGTCTTTCAAAATAATTGTGTGCTTAAACCAGGATTGTATTTAAAAGTTTTTTGCCACTCTATCCCCTCTCTAAAGTTCTTAAGCATGATGTGAATAAGAAATGATATGCTCTACAATACAGGGAATTTTTAAATGTAACTATTAAAAATAGTTCCTACCACTATGTGTAAGAAGAAATACTGATCACTCATTTTAAAACTGCAAAAATGCCTATGCCAAATGTAATTACAACCAATATGTTTTTCAAGATATTCAGCTATAATGTTAATTCTGGCTAATTCTTAAAGAGTGCTAATATAATTCTGCTATATCACAAAAGTCCATTAGTTTTGGAAGCTATTTTCATCGTGTTTTTTATTCTGTGCAACTATTGCATCTTTGTGCAACCTAAGGCTGAGAATTCAAGCATACACAATGCTGAGAAATCTACAGTCATTTCCCCACATTACACAGGTTGTCTCTACTGGTGATTTTGCTGTTAATTTGCATACTTTTATGAGGATATAAAACATGTAAATGAGTATTACTTGGAGCAATACCTTTCAGTTAAAAGATATAGATTTGTAAATAGATCAGAAATTCAGTTTTGCTTATAGTTGGAGGGTTTAGAAGTGGGATTCTTTTTCCTGCATGTTTACTACATCCCATTTTGTACCTTTGGTGGTAAACTGAGTTTAGGGATAGGAATCTGCTCAAGACTAAGATACTTCCATTTAAGGGTGTACATGCGAGTGAGGATGTAAACTCCCTTATAGTTACTGGAGATCAAGACAGTATAGTCCACAGAATGTGAAGACACATCTGCCCAAAAGCAGCAATGACTGTCATTTTAAGCTGAGTTGTTCTTCTAGATCCCAAATGAGTATAAATAGGAATACATAATGAGTATATAATGTGTATGTAATGGGAGTTCAGATGCTTTCCTCGTAAGTAGGCTCCTTAACTATGTTAATTTGGAGCTAAATCTGACTCCAGTAAGGTGCCCACACAAATGTATCTAGCATTATCTGAAGTGCTTTAGGATTCCCCTATATGCGACTGGCTGATCTGACAATACCTACAGAAGCCCATTCCACAGTGGCAGCTGGATACCAGTGGGGATACGTCCAAAGGCTTACCATGCATCTATATCTTGCTTTTAGCACCTATGCTGCACTGTATCATAGACATACCCAAGTCTGCTCCTGCTACTGCTGATGAACTGCTCACATATACTCACAATGCAGTGTATAGTGTGGGCAACTCTTAAATCCTATTTTCAGCAGCAGTCAAATGTCCTAGTTATTCAAGTCCTATTTGCTTTTGGTTGCCTTAAGAACAAGACTACACCATGCCTCTGCCATACTGCAGGTTTATATATGTAAGATCTTCATCATCTGCTGAATTCCTGGGACATGAATAAATTCTAATCCAAAAGCTAGGGGATTAGGTCAACACAATATTGGGCCCAAACAAATACATCCATTCCTCAGCAGAGCTTATCAGCTCAGGCTCAAACCCATATTTTTATGCTTTCCTGGCTTTCAGCTTGCTCATTCCTAGGCAGACCCTACATGCTTCTCAACATATTTCAGATATTGAGACTTCTAAAACCACAGATCGCTAACTGAAGGGTATTTTTCAAAACCAGAGGGTTATGGTCTGCACTCAAAGGTTTTGACCCGATACTTTAAGTATTTGGTTACATGTACTTATGAGAATCTCACAAGGCCTGACTGACTTGAGAAACATGAGGCTGAGTAAATCCTTTACTCTTTTCACATGCCCTAGGAAGCACAGAGTTATGTGTATAGTACAGCTTAATAGAAAAATTATAATCCCTATTATTCACCTTTAATGACCCAGGTACTGTCTTTCTGTCATAAAAAGGAGCCATTTGTTTCTTCCTGCCCATTTCTTAGCTGGAACCTTACTCTAAAAAAGGCTAAGCCCTGATGCCTTTCCTTTCCAGAAAGATCATGCAGAGCATATTTGTCAGTCATGACAAACACTATATAGATCTTTCACTGTATTCATTTACAGGTGGATTTGGTTAAGTATCCTGCATTAGTTACTGCTGGAGCTGACACAAGCAGTTTTGTACCTGTAGCTCTGGAGGAATCCCAGGGTAACCCTTCTCGCCTTTGGGTCCATGATGGCCACGCTCACCCCTTGGTCCCATATCTCCTTTGTCTCCCTTCTCACCTTTGGCTCCTTCCTGGCCAGTTGCTCCATTGTTTCCATTGTTTCCATGATTTCCTTGAAAGAAACAAAGTTTTCTGTTTAACTTCAAATATTTCAAATAATACATTTTAACAGCTACCTGTGACAGGGTCCTTTTCTACAAGTTTTCAGCACACGCACTTTTCATAATAAAACCCATATTGAGTTGTGATGGATAAGAAACAGTTTTGTGTTTAGGATGAAGGTAAGGGTTTTGATGAGCATGTTTCCAGAAGGACATACATTGGTATTTAAGAGTTAATCCTCATGCTATCTTGGTGCTGTATAAACAGTAGGTGTCTTGGGTCACTGTGCTACTGGGGAAGTATGCAAGGAAGAGACCTCAGTGGACATGAGGCTTAGGGAAAGTGAAGGCCACTGCCAGCTGACACGTACCTGTTGACTACATATATAGTCTTGCTTTTTCTTTTGTGTAAAAACATATTTCCTGTTGATTCAAGTTAACTAGTATAAGATGAGATAATTTTGAAGAACAGTTTGCTGTCTTTAGAAATTGTCTACACAAATGGAGAGTGGATGTAATCTTAAACTAGTTAAATCACCCATCTGTGTGAAAAATTGGAGGAGCTACATTCTTAGGGTGCTGGTTAGCTCAAAGAGGTTGATTGATTTAAAGACAAAAGCCTTATAATGGAACTTTTCTGAGATGGCTTCTTATAAAAAGGGTCATTATAAAAATGTGTTTCTGCATCTGCAGTATTACTTACTTCCCAGTGTTTACTGAGGAAATTACTGAGCAAACATGTGTGACTATGCGACTGACAAAATGTTAAAGTTGGCCAGAATAACTGAGTAGTTATTATGCCTGACTGAAGCAAGAGCCTGACCTTTCAATTAAGTACTCAGAGGATTAATTGGTGTCATCATTGTTCTAATTCAATGTGAATTTGAATTAGATTCTTTGTTACTCTGCTTGTTCTCTGATTAGTCACTTTAGTTATGAATTTATAAGAGTTATGTTGTCCATGATCAAATATGAATACGTGATTCTTCAACGTTTTTGTACTAAGAAAAAATTGACTTCAAACTAACAAGCTAGATAATAGAAGAAATGAACCAATTTTTGTTTGTCTGAATGAAGAAATCAATAATTCCTAAAAATAACAAGAATGATCTTTCCTAAAAGAACAGCTCTACTTTTCTAACAGCTCAGAACGGAAATGTACAAGTGGTATTTGTTTCAATCAAAGGAAGAACAGTTGTTGTCATTCCCCTCAAGCGCACAATGATAGGAAATGCAGCAGTTGAATGAAACAGAAGTTCTAGGCTGTGTAAGGTTGCCACTTGCCACACATTTGTGGCATCCTTTGGTAACACAAGAGTGTGACAGAGTTACATCCTGGCATGAGGAAAGGGCAAAGCTGGGACTGGGCTGCGTCCTGCTTTATTGACCTGCAGCCTTAAAAGAGAGGGTGTAATAAAAATTTTGTGCAACTTCTAAGAAGTCGACTATGTATTAGTATACAATGCAGTTACTTCTGTACAAGAAGCCTCACCATTAGATCTATTTACATTATACATCTGCTTTAGGAATGATCATTTTCAAATCCCTGAAGGTAGCTGCTGTGGCAAACAGACAAACATACAACTAGCTTTTTCCGTTCTGTAGGCTCATCTTTTTCTAGTTTTGTGTATCCTGTTCTTCCGTGTGCATTTTTAATTTAAAGAAAAACTACTTTTTATTGTGGAAGACAGCAAGAAAGAAGAAAAAGAAGAAGTTTCCATGAGAAAATAGTAGAATGTGTGTCTCTTTGTAAAAATTTGGCTAGCAGTGTGCCAGATGAAAAAAACTCCTGCATACAGTACACAATAGCATTGCTATCCAGCAATCCATTATTGCTTCACTATTCAGAGGTGAAAGCAATAATCAACTCCAGGAAACAAGTTCCTCCAAGTTTAATGGAAGCTTCATGCTGCTCTAAGAAGACAGAACAATTTGGCCTAGAAACATAAGGAGATTACTTTCAATATGAATTCTTGAAGCTGATTTTTATTAACAATTGGTTCTACACTGGGAAAGTCTTTAGAATCTAACTGAAAACCTCTGTCTTCCCAAGAAAAGATAGAAAAAGCTTGCTTCCGAATCTGTTCCCAGATTCTGATTTGGACCATTCTCTGGTACTTCAAGAATAGCCTGTAATATGTAGTCTCTAATTAGACTGTTCAAAAATCGAGTACAGTGCATTCTTTACCTGGCATCCCAGGAGGGCCGGGAGGTCCTGGGGGTCCTTGGTATAGCCGAACTCCAAAGTCACCACGGCAGCAGGAACTACAGTCTGGATTCTGCGGTCCAGTTTGTGGGGGCTAAGTGCACAAAAATAAAGTTTAAATAACTTGTTCATGGACTGCATTGATCATATACATGTCACTTACAGGGTCTTCATTGCATAGCCTCTGTTTATATATTTGCTAAGTTTTCAAAACATTTCTTATCTAGAATGAAATCTCTCATACTTGAGTTTTCCCTAAAGATGTAATTTCTGGAAGATTTAAGGCAAAAGCACTTCAAGTGTTCTAAGACCTATATGAGTATTAAATAAATATAAATATACAAAAGAAAAATGTTGTCAACAAATGTAGTGGGGGTTTTGAAAATAACATAATACCAAATAATAAAGTTAGCTGAATATTTCAGTTAGGTTCCTATCTTGCTTTTCAGTGATCCCACATTTCAGCCGGCCTTTTGTTGGCAAGCAAGGCTAGGAGCAACGAATGGCAGGAAAAAAAGGGATTCCATTTGTCCATCAGCAATGAACAATTCTTCAATTAGCATTAAGAAAACTGGGTCAGACTGCCAGAAGGAGATACTCAAAAATGCAGCATATTCCTGTTAAAGCTCTCAGATTTGCATTTTTACAGGCTATTAAAGCTGGGAAAACCTAAAAAAGTGCCAAGGTGCAACACGAATAAATTAATACATTTACTACAAACAGCTCAGTTTCTGTAATAGTAGTTTGATAATAGCTTCATTTCAGTGCTTTTCTTTCCCAAATTATTGTATTTATACTAGTGGAGTCGTATCCAATCCTGGTTAGATTTTGTAACTAGGCACTGTGGTGATTCAGTGGTCACAAAACTTCTGATGGGTCAGCTGAGGAAGAAGTGCTAGGTTTGATTTTATTTCTCTACTTCTTATTTTTTTCTACTTTTTTTTTTTTTTTTTTCCCCCCTCACGATTTTTTGCTATTATCCAGAGGCACAAATCTGCAGTTCTTATATTCTGCAGGGGGATAGTTCCAACTACATCTTCTTTTTCAATTTTCTCATAGGTCTTCCTTTCCTTTATTTCCATCATCTTTATCATCCTTAAATTACTCACTTAATGCAGACCTGTTGGTTTAACAGCAGCAAATGATCCTCTGGTGAGATGGGAACTGCCAAATGAACGTGCAGATGTGCTGTATTCCTGCCCTCAAGGTCAACAGCTGGATTTGAAACACTGGTTTTCTGCCCACATTTTGAACACTTCCAAGCATGTCCCTAGAATTCATACCCTCAGAATTCATTCATTTCAAAAGGCTTGGGAATTTATGTCATAAATACAGAAAACACCTTTCATGCCAACAAAACACTGCTACTCCTCCAATGCCACAGACATGTTCCTCTGCATCTGGAACCAATGACAGTGAGGCTACCATGGGAGGAAAGGTTGACCTGACAGCTCAACAAACCTGCTCCATATTCAAAGACTTGTGGAAATGTTAAGACTTGTCAGTGGGCAGAAGAGCTTTGGATTTATGGTATTTTGGTCAATGAGATGTTTTTCATCTTCCTTTTGGATAAGGTCTATGTTGAAAAAGAAAAATGAGTTCTACTTGTTGGACTATCTCTTCCTGGAGAACCTGTTTGTATCTTTCTTGCTGTTTTGTCTCTCCCTGTTTTTACAAAGAATTTATCTGATAATCACCAGACACACTGTTCAAGTGTTTCCTAGTACGACAAAAGAAGTAATCCTACTTTCAGCTCATTTTCAGTTCTTGAAGGGGAGCCAAACACAAGAGGACTGGAACTGTGCAAACATTTTGCATCATCAGAAATGCTAATGTCAAGTATGGGCTAAGAATAAAATCTTCAGCTTTTTCTTTGATAGAACTTGATATTCATATTAAACAAGAGGGCCAACTATATACACTTCTGTCAAGAGCAAATAAGTACTATCAGCCTGGAAATACCTAAATACTTAGAACTCTGGGTAATTGGTAAAGGAAAGCATGAGTCCAGCAAAATGAACTGCAAGTGTCAGAAAACCTTACCTCAGGCATGTGAAAGTCTCTGCACAGGTAAGATTTATTTTCTTACAAAGTGCACTGAAATCCTGGCCAACATTATTAGATAAGCAGTAGTTTTATTGCAAAACAGATACCAGTGCTGGTCATAGCCAAAAGCTATTTGACACAATCTCTCCAAAAACTCAACAGATTATGTGTGGAAGAGGGCAAGTCCTGCCAGCCTGGTTGTACTAGAGCAGTTCCACTGACTTGAAAATAGCTACTTATGGAAGTCATAAAGTAGTATTGACTTATTATCTTTACTAATCCTTTGACAAGGAAAAAAAAATGTTCATAGCTGGCTGCCAAGAACAATGAATATTGAGGATTCTTTTTTAATCTCTGAAAACAGAGAACTTCATGAAAAGTACATTTAAAAGAAAAAGCTGTGGCTAATGTAAAATTACACCCAAATGGGACATAGAGATTAATTACAGCCTACTTGCCAAAGGTGTCCTATGCAGCCATTTGCACATAAATTTTATTGCACAATGAATCTTTGGCATTGCTTTTGGAACACAAGTATGATTTAGGGGCTTTTGAAATATATCTACCACACTGATATCCTAATAAAGTTAGAAAACTGGAAACAATGACATTGCGGATATTTGTTGAATTTCCTAGGATTTAGTATATAGGAGGCAGTTCTAGGCAGCAGATGGTCTATAAAATTCCCTTAATTTAAAGACGTGAAACTAATCATTATAAGCAATGCAATCCTTTTTCAATTCCTGAATAATTTTATAGGTTTCCATTGTGCTATCTAAGACAATGCAGGAGACAATTAATGTACAGCCACCGTCCTTGGCTCCTGTTCTGGATGTAAAATAGCATTTCTTTGTGGACACTAATGTCCTCCATGCCCCTTTTCTAGCAATGAAATAAACAACCCACCAGATTTCAAGGCAAAACACCGGTAGTTTGACTAGTACCTGAAGGTTTTAAAGGAGCAAGCTATAAAGGACAAATGTGTCTGGCATGGCTCTCTCCATTTATTAAGAAACCATGTGCTTGAGAAATATGCATTATATTTTTCGTAAGTTACTGGGGGTGTGGAAACTGACCTCTTACCCAGTGCAGTAAAGACAAATGCTATAGTCTCAGTGCCACAACAGGGAATAGGATCTTTAAAACTCTTTAACTAGATGGTTATATTCTCCACTCACAGTTAGGATAAGCAGCAAAGTAGGATTTAGGGGTGAAACATTTCCATTCACAGACTGATTGTCTTCAGCAGCTGCAAAACAGCTTTTAGATAGCTCAGGGGGTGGGGAGAAGTTTGACATAAATTAAAACAAGTCTTTACCATCTCTTTTCTTTCTCTGCCTGGAAATCCCTGGAGTTTGGAGATGGAAAATACCTATTGCGTCAGCCACTCTGTGATGGATTGGCCCTGTCACGCATCTGCTAGCGCTCCATTTCATTTCGGTAAGCCAAAGCTTGCATCATTTCCCCAGAAAAAGATTGCTTCCCAGAGAGGGGACTGGCAGGTAAATGACTGCCATCAGCTGTACTCAGGCTTGCTGGGCTCATTTTTAATGTCACAGCCTCTTCTCCCAGCAGGCAACTCCGCACATGTACTAAACACTCTGATGAGAGACACATGCACCCTAAAAACAGTGGCACTTTCTGTAATGGAGAGCTTTAACCTTAAAAAAATCATTATGCTGCGTTAAATACTTCATTATATGATATTTTGTTAATAGTTGTCTTTAACTACCAATAACATATGGTCTATAGTGTGCAGCTGTACAGTTTTCTATGCAGTAAAGAGGAACACACGTGGTAACTGACTCATTGGAATATATACATGTATATCTGTTTGCTTACACTGTTTGTATACTGCAAGTGTAATTTAGCATACCTACAGTTAAACATCTATCTTGCTCAATGTACTATAGAAACATGTAATTCCTGCTCAAGAAATACGAAATGCAATGCACTACAAAAAATAAATGATATATTTACATTTATATATACATTTATATATACATTTATACATTTAGGGCATATAGTGGTGTATTAAATTCATTCCCTTACTCAGATGTGTTTCAGTTCTTTAAGCCTAAAACAGGATTAAAATCAAATCTCTCCTCTGCTTATCATGAAGTAAATTGTTATTCTACACTTGTCTATATGTCCATGATTTTTGGGGATTCAAAATGTCATGGTGCAAACTGAAAATTTGTTTTACATCACAAAGGATAAATTGTAGACTGCATAAGACTCAAACATTTCTATCAGAAATAAGAGCAAAACACTCATGTTCTTGTTTCTAAGAAATATCAATCAACAAAAATTTCATTTGAGCATCATTTTGTTGTGCTGGGAAAAGCTTTGTCTTCTGCCCTTCAGTTTTCCTTTTAAATTTGGATTGCAATATTTTTTGTATAATCAAATTATGCAATTATTTCTTTGTTGTGAGCTAATGATTTTAACATATAAAATGCCATGTAAGAGGCATAAAAAGATCCTCTGTTTAAAAAGCAGATACTATAGATGATTTTTAGTTTCATTCCAAATCTTTTTTCCACTGACACTAAGCTGATATATATCATTATTAAATCTATTCAGATCTCAAACACTTCAATACTTTATTGTTTGTTTTTTCAAGCTATCCCTTAGAATAATAATTTTGAATACTCAGTTCATTATGTTTGTCTCAAGCCCAAGAGAATATACTTTATATACATAGTTTTCGATGAAATTCATTCTCTTCTAACTGAATCTTTCCAAATATCTCTATAAATTCTCTAATTTTCCTTCACATCCAAACGAGTTAACTGAATCTAAAACTTAATATATTAATTAAGTAGTACCTTGAAATAGTTAAGAGACTGTATATCACAATATATGATTGCATTGTATCATAGTTTCAGCTAAAGAGGACTTCTGTCTATGTTGTTACCAGTGTCCCAAAAACACTGCTGGCTCTGCCAGCTCATTTAAAGATCCTATAAAGCAACCCAGCAGGATACAGACCAATATACAGCTATAATAAAATTAATTTCATAAACATATTGTTAATAATCTTAGAAGAAAAAAAAAAAAAATATTCCCATTAGCTTTAAAGTTATCTTTAGAAGATTAATTCAGAGTACCTGGACTCTATCTGAGGTAGTCAGTTCTACATCATCTACCTCTGGTCTCAGGACATTTTGGTCTGTAGAAGAGCTATTAGCAACAGTCCACTCTATAAGTTGACTCCGCTGTTTCAAAATTTCCCTGCTTCTGGAACCTTTATGGCCAGTCTGGTGGTGACTTTGCAATACTTTGGCCACTGGTTTATAAGATCTTCTGCTCACCTCCATGTATTCATCTTGACACAGGCAAAATGGAAGAAAAAATAAAGCCAGCAGATGCCAACTGATGAAATCCTTCTCTGCCATGTTATTCAAAATAATTTCTTAGGAGTCCAGAGAATGCCTTGCAGAAGGAGAACCTCTTTGCTGCACCAGGAGTTATGTGGTCCTTTCAGCTTTTCCACTAGTAAGCCTGGCACTGAGACCAGTACCAAGTTTTATACGGTTGTGTGCAATAAATAAAACTAAAAATGCCAAAGTGACAGGATCCTTCATCCAAAATCAGTCATGCTCCTTTAAACAAACCAGGCATTATTCACCACTTCACCACCACAAGGAAAATTGATTTGTATGCTGGAAATGGCCACAGCATTTAATGGACTCCCGTGGTTCCTATTTGGGGGCATTAAGAATGTAGCACCTTTTCTTTGGCATGTTTCTGTTTAAGTGTGAAAAAATGTGATGGAAATGGAGAACATGTGGCTAATGGTTTACGTTCCCTGATTAGACATGGAAAAGCTGTGAATTCACACTCTAAAATGTCTTTTGGACACAGTCACCTTCCTTATTTGCCAGGAAATTCACACACACAACTGCGTCAGCCCAGTCCGAAAAATCCTTCCAAGAGCAATTAGGAAACAAAAGCACAAGAGGAGCTTTTGCATATGATTCTGACCCAATGGCTGTTTCTGACTATGCTTTTCATTCACTAAAAGAAAAATATTGAATTTCTGTCAGTTGGCCAGTGGTGGAAGTAGACTGGGTAAGTAGCTCTGAAAAACTGGGTTGAATTCAGATTCACAGAGCCCCGTTTCTCAGTTTTAGTTCAACCTACTCAGCCAGGCAATATTTTTTCCCTTGAGTTCCCAGTGTTTTGCTAAACACAACTGCCAAACCAAGTTTCATGTCTTCTTTGCCAAGTAAATATAAATTTACTGGGGGCTTATTTCAGACTAAAGGAATCAAATTATATATCTATAATAATATCCTTACTATATTTTTAACCACCCACTAGTATCCTCTAGAATGCCACATCTGCAGAATGCAGTCCTGCAAATGCACACACATAGGGGCTTACACGTGTGTGCACTCCTGAGAGCAAGGAGCATTCTGGCCCACGAGAAACACTTCCCCAGTACATGACAATATCACTACTGATGGCATCGGTCCCAGGGAATGATCCCTGACCCTGCAACATGATGGACCACTCTGAAGTTGCTCAAGGTTGACTGCTCTGATTAACATTTGACTGGGACTCCAGGGCGCTCCAAGAGAGATTCTGTGAACAAACCAGGATGCGAACAAACAGAAGTCTAGGACCCACAAGTGAAATTTAAGTGCTAAATTATCTGTGAATGTAGAAAGCCTTAGGTGTTCTACAGCAGCAAAGCCTAACAACAGAGATTCTGCAAGACAAGGAAAATGAGTTAGAGTTGCTAAAATGCCCCAGCTTCACTGACTGCAGCTGTAAGGGGCAGCCATCACAGGTCTTCACTGCCTGACAGAGTGCTGAGATATATGGAGCATCTTAAGAAATAAAGCCTCATCTTCATCCCTGTGAAATCTTAGGAAACCCTCTTTTTTACCACAAATAAGGAAAAGAAGTCTCAAGCAGCAAGGATTTTGAAAGGGGATGTAGCTGTCCTGTCTAAGTGGAAGACAAGCCCAGCAGGGAGATTGGTGATTTGAGAGTTGTTCAGCCCCTTTCAGGTGCTGGGAGTGTTGAGTAATTGATGGTTGCTGAATGATGGTGAGGAACTGTGATCTGTTTATATTCTTATCCCTTCTGTGTCACATTGTGGGAGGAGAAACTGTCTGGAAATGTGATGGAAAGGGGTGAGCAATGCTCTGTTGGGTTACGTCTACTGCTGGTGCAACCGCTGGGAAAGATGTCAGCATAGATGTGTACCTGGCCCCTCTCTTCCATGACCTGCAATTTTGCAGCCCACAGCGAGGAGTATGGGGCTGTGCTGGTACCCCAGAAAGGCAGTGCCAGACTCCACAGATGCCCAAAGTACAAGCTGAGCCAGTCCAGAGGCAGTGCTTGGGCCTGCCAGCAGCAGAAGTCACCAAGAGCAGTTCTTCCCCATTTTATCCTACTCCATTGGCCGGGTGTGGCATACGAGCAGAGACCTCAGCTTTCCCCACAAGGATAAACTTGACCACTGTCTGCAGCATCCTGGATATCTCAGCAACAACCTCAGGAAAAGGGGCAGCTTGTGGTTATTCCACCCCACAGGCTTGGAAGGTAGAATTGTGTCTCCCGGCCTTGTGTTTTTGTTGCCTTTATCTCCCCTATTTTGAAGCTCTAATCACAGGAATCTTAATTCAATTTCAGTGAAATCCTGGATTCTCAAGCCAGATGTTCAGGATCATTAAATATACTTCATAGATTAGCCCTTGAGCTTTGTTTCATTGTATAAATGTTAATCAACCAGATAGTTTCACAGAAAAGGCTCATTAGCCTATGCTTTATGACAACTGAAAACCCTGATTTGAAAAAAGAAAAAAATAAATGCAAATATTCCAGTTATTTCACTGGGCAAGGAGAAATGGAAAGGAATTTACTGGAGAACGAAGCAAGTCTTCTCTAAACACCATTCCAGATTTTGGAAGCTGCTGCCACCAAAATGGGATTTCTTTTTCAAGGAGAGAGGATTTTCTTGGTAGGAAAGGAGCTTGAAAACCCTGGACTCCGTAAAATTGGGAATGACTCAGAGACAAACATTAATTTATCTTGGCACTCAATAATTTGATTCAGCAAGTGTTGGGACAGCACTGATGTTTTCAACTGCTGTTAAGGCTTTCATGGCTTTCCAAACTCTGTTCCAGGAGCTTCCTGTGGCAAATGTTTCCAATATGAGTAATGAATATCCCCAGCACCCATGTCCCAAAGTGAGAAGGAATAAAACCAGAGAGATTTGGGCTTCAAAGGACCCATCTATCATTTCATGCAAAAGCTGAAACAAGCATGTTTCTTGGCAGCTATGAGAAAGAAGAAATGTTCCCTTCCTCGCTTTCTAATAGAGTCCACCTGGTTCCTGCCCATCATGTCCTGGTGGTTTGATGCTACACACATTTTTTGGTTCAAATTAATGATAGAGTTTAGCCTCTGCTCTTTTATTTTCAATCTTTTGATCAAATTCCTGTATGCAGAAGTCTTTGCTGCACATCATTCTCCTCTGTCCCTTCCACAAGGAATAGCTGGCCCACAAAGTCACTGTCTATAGGCATAAATTTTGGACTTGAAAGTAAAAAGCAGTGGAGGTACTGATTCTCCATTCTTGATCTCCAAATGGTGAAATACACTTGTCCAAAAGTGTGAAGTGAGTCTAAAATAATACAGCATCAAAACAGCAATACTTTGAATTTGTTTTGTGCTGGAATAAAATACCAAGAATGCTTCACAAAGAGAAGCACAGATCCTACTGATCTGGAGACAAGAAGGGACCACAAGGTTGATTTCTGCTTCTAGTTGTGGGGCCAGTGAACAGTGCAAGAGAGATAAAAAAGAGAATAAAATCTGACACACTCACACACACACATACCGCCCCTTAGCTGCGTGCCCACCCAGCATCGTCCTTCCAGCCTTTGCTACATAAGCTCCAGCACACCATAATTGCCTTTCTTCTATCGACAAGGTTCTCTAGCAGCAGGATACATCTCTGCCTCATTATCAACAGTTTAAGATGAAGGGAAGCACATGGGTATATTTATGTCAGATAATTAGATATCAGCGAAAATGCAATAACTATTAGGTAAAAACTGTTTCCCACCTTCTGTGCAAGCAAAAATGCTACTCTGTGAGAAAGGTGACTCTTATTACTATCGTGTTAGTACTGACATTGGGAAAGCAGGTTATTAACAAGGTTGTTATATAAAACTGCAGGACATAATTTCAATAGGCAACAAAGCAAAATGATTATTTATAAATAAAAATGTTCTGGCTGAGGCAGAGTTTTATCTGTAATTAAACATTCGCAGTTCCTTCACTTGGAAAAAATTCTGTTTGCAGTGTTAACTCCTTCATACCAAACACAGAGGTAACCTGCACCTGCTCTTTCACAAGTCATCTCCACTGAGCCACACTGAGAGCACCAGACCACAGCTGGAACAAAGGCCACACCCAGCACTATGCCGCCACCATGCACCGACTGTCACCGAATTCCTGACCCCACCGTGACTCTCTGGGCTCCTTCATTCCCAGGCGTGCTACCAGCTCTGCTCCTGCTGGGCTACCAACTCCCCCCACGAGGCTGGCACTTAACGCTGCTCCTGCAGCTACGTGAGGATGAAGCCTCCCCTCTCCAGCAACAATGCAAAATGCCCAGCACTGTGCCATCCTCTGTCTAGCTTCTGTAACAGCCACGTGCTGCAGCTGGGCAGAGCCCTCAGACCTCAGCGTGGCTGCGGGGAGAACACAGACGGCCCTTTCAGGTGGGATTTGCAAGTGTTGTCCCCAAGGAGCCAGGAAGGAAGACGAAGAGCCAATGAGTTGTGCAGCTGCTTTTCATACGATGGCTTTGAAGCCTTTTCCCACCTCTGTGCTGACCACTGCAATCCCACAGGACCAAGCAAGGGAGGTATTTTTGCTGAAAGCTTCTGAGATCTGCTCTTTATTTCTTCAGGAGTTTTGGTCAGTAACTGGAATTCAGGCAAACTCCACCACCCTCCTCCCTGAGGGAGCCTCCACGGGCATGGACTATCAAGGGGAAAGCAGATTCATGGGGATTTGCAAGCATTGTGCATCCAAGAATGGCCTTTGGGCTCCCATGGCAGGTGGGCCACATGCCCCAAGCACACCACAAATGCCTGGGAAATGCCTTGTGGAAAAAGTCACTCCTCACCATGCCGCCAGTATGGCCAGGTCTCTTCCTCTGGGGCCTGTCACTATCCCTGCAGTGGCCCATGAAGAGCTTGCTCCCCTGCTCAGTGCCAGTCAAAGCCTCTCTGAGAGGCTGCCAGTGGGGATCAGCAAAGGAAGGCTGGCTTTAAATGCCAGACAAGGCATCATTAAGCACCCTCTGCTTGGTGCCACAGAGGAAGGTACCCAAAAGACTTCATGCACTCTTGGCCAGTGGCCTGAGGATGTGCTGCTGCCTCACTGCAGCCTGGCAATGCAGGGATGTGGCAGCTGCTGACAAGTTTGTCCAAACCACAAAGCATAGCAGAATTTGTAGGGCTCAGATTGGCTTTAAGCTGGGATGAGGTGGGGAAATTTGGTGTGAACAGCAATGGGCAGAAACTTGGTCCTGAGCTCCTGGCTCTGAACAGAGCCTCAGTCTGGGTTATCCTCTAATAAGCAGCACAGCCTCCATCAGTTTGTCTGCACCAACCCTCTCTCCAAAATATGCACTGGTGAAACAGACCCCTTCCCTCTGTCAATGCCATTTTTAAGAGTCCGTGAAAAACTGCCCGGATAAGACTGTCGACAGTCCCAGACAGGATCGCCAGGTGGTTTATCCAAGTATCTTTCAGGCTTGCAGAAATAGATTTCACAGTGGTGATAGGGCTCCAGTGGTGGAACAAATAATGCAGTGTGATAAGCTTTTTCCAGTCTGCAACGCATCAATTATCCATCTGTAATTGAAGAGCCAGAGCACAGTGACTTCCAAGAAACCAGGGTGGGGAGAGAACAAACACCGTGCCAAAAAATAGCCGTGGTCAACATTTTAGTCAGGGATGGATATCCTGGTTTGGATTAAACAAGATCTAACCTGAATCTTTGGCTTTCTCTTAATTCACCTTTTTCTCAAGTTTCAAAATGTTTAAATTTATTACTTGAAATGTGTTCCTCTGCAATTCTCTATTCTGGCCAGGACCAAGAGTGTAATGGATGAAATGCCACAGGAACAACTGCTCATTATTTTAACCACCCAACAAGAAATAAAGAACATCTTGTGAGAAATCCTCCTCTGAGTACATCCTGAACTCAAGTTTTGCATGTGCAGGAGGTGTGTATAGTTCAGATAAGGTATGTTATTTTTAGATTGGAAGCTAAGACACAGTTTCAGGCACACTATTACCCAAGGCTAATCTTCTGGCCTCTAATGAAAAACATAAAGACAAAATGCTCTCAGTGTGCCTCAGTATCCATGAGAGGTCAAAAATAAATTACACATTTGTCCAGGGTCTGTAAGCAGAATTGCTTTGGTGACCTGATCTCACATAAATTGTTTTTAAAGGTCCAGATTTATCAGAGTTTCTCAGATTCCCAAGACATATCAAAGACTTTAAGTCTTCAGAAAAGTGTGATATCAAGTGAAAAATGGGGCTTGTATAAGTAATCAAACTCCTCCAGAAGTGCCCTACTTGGGCACTGGGTGAACTGTGACTGACCTGTGATCTGTTGACCCAGTAGGATCACTGGACTAGTTCTTGACAATTCATATCAGATTATCAGTCTTTGCTTTATACTTGTATTATGACACTGTAGTTCAAGAGCTGGGCTGTTAGGCAAATGCCAGGAAGGCAGCACCAAAGCTCTGGATTATATCCTTCTGGTGAGCTCAGCAGAGATCTTCTGGAGAGAAGTCCAAATGTTTGCTTTGTGAACACACTATGTCCAGGCTCCAAAATGAGAAAACCTCTGCCACCACACTTGGGATCCAAAGATCACAAAGCAGTTTAAATAAATCACGTTATGGAAAGGGAAGGGTGTCCATCACCAAGTGATCTGATTTTGTTCCTACCTGCATTTCCTACCAACACTACACACTCTGAATGGGCTGGCTTTCAAGGAGTTAGAAGCCAGCCCTAGAAAGAGAGAAAAAGTTTGGGCTTATCAGAACAACCCAGGACAGATGCCAAGATAGCGTATAAACCCAGTAACTACAGTGTGCTGCAGGACTAGCTCTTTCCTTCTTTTCATCCCCTTGTAAATAGTTTCTGATAAATGCCCAATCCATGGACATCTCTTTACCCCAGAAGAGTCAGAAAATGGTGCTGCCATGAATCAAGAGGGACATCTGCCACAGCATGAGATAGAATTTGTTAATTTTCATTCATTGCCTGCCTGTTTGGGCTAAAAATATATTTAAAAATATATGCTATAACAATAACAACTGGGAAAGAGCCACATGGACTGGAGAGAAGAGTAACCTCTCTTACAGAACTGGCAGCCCTTGCTAGGTAAAAGCCCAGCCAAGCTGCACCATTCATAACAGAAAAGAATGAGTTTCCTACAGTAAAAAAAAAAAAAAAAAAAAAAAAAAAAGCTGTGTTTGTCTTCCTAATTTGGTTTCTAGGTATTCGCTTTCATGGAGAGAAGAAAAGAAGATAGTTTGAAAAGGAAATTATATCACTGTGGTGGTTTTTTAATGGCATTTGTGGAAGATTATGGCCTTATACACTTGAGGAATTCCTTTTGCATCTATAGGAAAGGGTGGGGAGTAGCAGAGAAAGCTTCTATAATGTTCCAAACATTTACAGACCTTCTCTAGATCTCTAACCGACCATGTCCAGGTCTTTAGTCTCAAGACTGTCAGTAATGACTCCCTCTGGTTGAGGTGATGGCTTTTGCAAGACTTCTAGGAGTTTGTCCAGTTTTTAGAAGCACCAGCTGTTACCAAATATTCCTCCACTTATGACATCTTTTAGGCTGATTTGGAGTGACTGAAGTGGAAATAAAAGCCCAAAACTATGAAAGGCTGTCTGTATCTGTGGCAAGCTAGACCTAAATATTTTTTTGGCTGGACACCTCTGTTCTCTAGCAGTGCCATAGTTCTCCTCTGTCTCAGGTGTCCGTTTTAATTGAATTTTTCACTGTATTAAGGAGAGTAGTATGCTAGCTCCTGGGCTATTTGCTGTACTTTGCCTTCATGTCTGACTTGTCTGACATGTCTGACATGTCTGACACTTGAGTATCCACACATTGTCTTCTCTAAGTGCTCTTTACATAAAGGAGGAGTTTACATCTCATAGCAAATGCTACATATTGTCCAGGTGTTTGTAATTAGGGACCCAAATTACTGGGGCATCAAAATAAGGACCCAAACAGCTTATTTATGGCAATGTATCAAGGCTGTGATCTTGTAACCTGCCAAATACTTCAATATAGTCTCTTCAGAAGATATTGATGATAGGAATAGGTGCTGTACAGAGCTGAAGGTACTTCTGAGAGCTGTGATAACTTCTGAGTGTTATAAAATATTTTGGTGTTAGCCAGGTGATGTGGGGGGTGTCCTTCAACTCTGGGGTAGTCCCTTCTCCTGCTAGCATGGGGAGGTCAGGCACAGTATGTCCAGCCTGTGGTGTGCTGCTCTGGAGGGAACAGCAAGCATCATATGAGCTGATTTCCATGAGCACAGCCGAGCACATTTACAAAATGAATAGTATGTTCTGTCACAGTATAAATCAAATACAGACTGCAAACAGTGTAAAAGTAATCTGAAAAGCAATGTTACCTAAGGTTTTTGCCCTTTATGCCTGCAAGTGTGGTATGATTTCCCCAGATTCTTTCTGCTGACAGCACTGTTTTAGGTCCTACCACTTTCTTGGTAAGGCTGATGGGATATTTCATAAACAGTTTAGAACAGCCTTTTTGACAGTGGTCCGGGTGCTGACAGTGATGTTTCCATCTGAGATGGATGTAGGATTGTACAATCACAGCTAATTCCTTCACAGAGAAGTTCTGGTTCTCCCTGAGCTTTCTGAAGTGCAGCTTCAGGAAAGCTGTAAACTCCCTTCAGATGGGCAATTTCTTGTATGATTTCTTGTACAATTTCTTCTCTTCCCAATTTCTGTGTCTTATTCATTGCTTCTAACAAGGGTTAGTTGTTTCTCAAGTCTACAGTGACGTGATCTGTGCAATGTCAGTTAATCCTCTAATTGCTCTGTACCTTGGTACTCAGGACAGCAGGGTCCTTACTTTGCTCTTACCATGTATGATGTACTGATCATGCAGGACTTTTGTCAACAATAGGATAGACAAAAAGGTTATTTTTCTGTAGCATAAAAATAAAAGTCATTTCAGTGACCGAGGACATTGTTTAAAACTATTCCTCTCCTCACATAAGGTGTAAACCACACATGAATAAGAGGCAGGTCAGTGAAAGACTGTCAAAGCTGTCCCAGTTGCCTCTTGCAGGTGATGCTGACCCTGCCAAAGGTACAGATTCAACTACACATCCCAAAGTTTTATTTTTAAAGCCCTACTCCAAAAAAAAACAAATATAATATTAAAAAAATATTTGACTCGTTTAAGAAGTGCATGAATTGAGCTGATATCTTCGCTATCATCTTGTGCCAGAATGTTCACTTCCAAAAACACTTTCCCTATCAGTCTGTAATTAATTTGTTATGGCCACCCACAGTACTGCTATGTCTACTTACTTTGTTAGAATCATGTTATGGAAAGATATTGCTTTCCATTTTTAATACGCTTTCTGGAAAGAAAACATTTCTTTCTACAAGCCTTACTGTGGAAAACCAGACAGAGATAAAAATTGTTTCCTGAACCAACTACCCTTAAGGTATATAAATTAATCTGCTTTCTTGTTGACTCACTGCTGTTTCTATTTAGGAGAGAAAAATGTCTTTAATAAATATTTTTAGAGAAGTCAATTGTCTTGGCACCTTTTTCAATTTAAAGGTGACAAGTGAAGGAAGGATATAATAGAATCACAAAATGCTTTGAGTTTAAAAGAACCTTAAAGACCATCCAATTCCACCCCCCCTGCCATGGGCAGGGACACCTCCCACCAGGCCAGGTTGCCCAAAGCCCCACCCAGACCAGTCTTGAGTACTTCCATAGAAATGCTCCAGCCCTCTGAGCATCCCTGTAGTCTCTAGGTCTTCTCCAACAGCTCTGTGTCCTTCTTGTGCTGGGGGCCCTGGAGTTGGGTGCAGGGCTTCAGCTGGGGTCTCATGAAAGCAGACCAGAGGGGGTCAATACCCTCCCTCTCCCAGCTGGCCACACTGCTTCTGATGCAACCCAGGACATGTTGGCTTTCTGGGCTGCAAGAGCACTTTGCTGGCTCATGCTGATCTCATCAATCATTACCCCTATCCCCTCCTCCTCAGGACTGCTCTCAATCAGTTCTCCTCCCAGCCTGTGTTTATGCTTGGTATAGCCCTGACCCAGATGCAGGGCCTTGCCCTTGGCATCCCTTCCCTTCCCTCCAGTGTGTCAGCTGCATGATGCAGCTTGGTGTCATTGTCAAAACTGCTGAGGGTGCACTCAGTCCCACTGTCCATGTCACCCAGAAAAATGTCAAACAGCTCTGGTCCCAGTGCTGACCCCTGAGGAACATCACTCATTGTTGATCTCCACTTGGACATTTTGCTGTTGACCATAGCTCTTTGAGTGCAATGATCCAGACAGTTCCTTACCAGTGATCCATCCATCAAATCCGTGTCTCTCCAATTTAGGGACAAAGAGACCATAGGGAACAGTGTCAAATGATTTGCACAAGTACAGGTAGAAGACATCAGTTGTTCTCCCCCTATCCACCAATACTGTAAACCCATTGTAGAAGACCACCAGATGTGTCAGGCACAATCTGCCCTTAGTGAAGCCATATTAGCTGTCACTAATCATAAAATCATAGGATATCCTGAGTTGGAAGGGACCCATAAGCATCATCAAGTCCAACTCCTGGCACCACACAGGTCTACCCAAAAGTTTAGACCATGTGACTAAGTGCACAGTCCAAGCGCTTCTTAAATGCACTGCTGCTATTGTGTTGGTTAACAAAAGTGACCAGGAATTCAGTCCACGGACCTCCTTATTTTCCATGTGTCTTGGAATAGTTTCCAGGAGGATTTGCTCTATTACCTTGCCGGACACAGAGATGAGACTGACTGGCCTGTAGTCTTCCATTTTCCCTTTTTAAAAATGGGAGTTGTATTTCCCCTCATCCCATCAGTGGGAAGTTCACTGGCCTGCCATGCCTTCTCAGATGTGATGGATAGTGGCTTATCAGCTTCACCAACCAGTTCCCTCAGGACCCTCAGATACATCTCATCAGGTCCCATGGATCTGTGCACCTCCAAGCTCCTTAGCTGGTCTTGAACCTGATTTTCTCCAACAGTGGGAGGTTCTTCATTCTCCCAGTCCCTGCCTTTGCCTTCTGGAGCTTGAGCTATGGGGTAGGTGTAATTTTCTATTTTGTATAGATTCATTTAGCCAACATGGGCCTTGGAGAGAAATAAGGAGACATTATTCCTGCAACACATCTTTAGAAATGCCTCAAAAACCTCAAGACACAGAAGCTGCTAAAGCAGACATTAAATTTACTGATCTGATTTTAATTTTCCTCATTGGTTCATAAGAAAAACAGATGGGATGCTGGATTATGGCCAAAAGATCTTCTGCAGTGGGACACTTTGGCTCAACAAGTCTCGCCCCATGTCTGTAACTTCTATTAACTTCATCAGTAATGTCGGATTCAGTTTCTGGCAGGAAAGAAACCTGAGTATTGTTAAGAAAGGCTCTGCCACGGGACTGTTAGCCAGCTTCTGAGCAAAGAAACTCCCAACACAGAAGGCAGCAAGCCCAGCCTCTACCTTTAGGCTAAGCTGCAGGGATGGTATGTGGGAAAAGCAACACCATCATTGTGGTCAGTGCCTGTGGCCAGCTGTAGGCATGGGTAAAGTTAGCTGCCACCAAAAGCAGCCTGAAGGATGGAAATGGCATCCCAGAGATGTGCCAGAGAGAGAAACTGCAGCACTGAGCGGCCCCTGGGGACAAGGCAGAAGTTTGCCCTCCCTCAGACGGCCATGTCAGGGAGGGGGGTCATGGAAGGAGGTAGGCCTCAGGGATGTGGGGACATGCTGGGCAACAACAGAGCTTGGGGCTGAGGCAGATGGAAGGACTCGACATGGCAGGAGGCTGGACAGGGCAGGGCCACCTCACACAGCCTAAGCAGTGCTCCTGGACTGAAAGGTCTTCATCTTCCCCCTTCTCCCCAGAGCAGCAGCTTTCACCTCCTCTTGGAGACTTTGTTTCCCCCATCTGCTGATAAAAAGGCTACAGGACACTAGCCACAGGCACTCCTTTTAATATATTTATATATCTATATATTATTTTTTCTTTCCAGAGAAAACCTGTGCTTCTCAGGGTGACTTTGGAAAGCAAATTGTATCCTTTCAAGTAACTTCTGCAAATCCTCAGGTTGATATCTTTATCATGTGCTCCAGCTGATGGGATTTTCCGCCGTTAGTCCTCACCCCGATTTTCCCCTGAAACATACCACATTGCACAGATTAGCAGTGTCCTAGGCAACAGGTAAGCACATGTTTTCCTGAAAACCAAGAAAAACCAATCCCCACCAGCAGAAGTGTGCCAGGAGGTTAAGCCAACAAGGCAAGGATGAGCAGCAGAGACAGGAGATAAAGGTGTTCACCTAGCCTGGTGGGCAAGAAGCATTTCTGCAATTCAGAAGTGCAGATTTACCAGCACAGTGAAGTGTATGTGTCTGGAACTGGAGGGGATTCAAAGCAACCTGCTGAAGCTTTACATCTATCAGACAACAAACAGTTTGCTAGACTCAAACAGAGGTTGCATAATTGTCCCAGCACCCCCTAACACAGCAACCATCACTGAGAGAGACTTACCTGCCTCCTTTCAGGCAGTGAACCTAAGCAGAGGCTCGAGTCTGCACAATATCCATCAGAGGCTGCCCATCACATATCTGAATGTCCTTTATGAAATACTCTTATGCATGCTGTGGTCTGGGGTCTTGCTATAGATTCATTTCTGCATCCAAACTGAGGTTCATGTTGTGCAGGAACCTGCAGTGAAACATGGGGTCCTGCTAACATGGGCAGCAGACAGAGTAAAAATTTGCTTTCAGGTGGGGTGAAAACCCTGAAAGGACAATAATTTTTAGTGGTCTGGGTTTACTTCACTCTGAAAGCTAACAGGACCCCGATGTGCTATGCATGCAATGAGCAGAGCAGCAGGAGCTGCCATGAGATCGGTGTTCCAGGGCGCTGTGCAGTGCAGACCCCCTAAAGTGCATTGGGGAATGAAGGATGAACCACAGGAAGAGAAATCCACATCAAAATTATTTGTATTTGGTGTAAACTCCATCAGCAGAGAGAGATAGGCCATGTTAGGAGACAGCTCATCACATCTCCACACCCAGAGCGCATAGCGTGCCGGCAGCTTGCTGACAAAGGAGATGGATCCTGCCAAATGAGACCACACATCTCCTTTAACTGAGAGAAAACTGGAACTGGACCCAGCATCAGACATGGCAAACAAATCTATATGAGGACTGTGGCCAGGGAGTGGTCAGCCACATCCATCAGCGGGAGGATGTTGCTGGCGAGCACTGCAGACAGCTGTGGGGCAGCTGCTGTCCCTGTGCTGGTTCTGCTTGGAGTCGTAGGGGTGGGATAAGGGTGAGTTACCAAACACATTCTTCTGTGCTAACTGAAAAGAATGACCTGACCACAGCAAAAGGTACACGACCATAAGCTTCTTCTTGATAGTAGGAAGGGCAGGGGGAGAAAAAAATATTGAAGTAACTGAACCTAATTTTGATTGTATGGGAACAGACTGTTGCTTCTTTACAAAACACATTATACTGTGGAAATACCTTCCAAACATCAGACTGCGTGTGTTCAAAGGACTGAGTTCAGTGAAGGAATACACTTACCTACCAAATAACTCCCATTCCAACATGGAGGGCAGAAAACTGGCATTCAGATTCAGGGACATTAACTGAAGCATACCACACCCATAGGATCTACTTACTTAGTAGCCTGTACATGTGGTAAGAGCAGTTCTTACGGTATATCCATTCATCCATCCACACACCTATCCACCCATGGCTTTAATAACCTTACTTCAGAAATCCTTGCTGAAAGCTGTAGGCAAGTTGTCTTGCTTGTGGCTCTCATGCACTTGGTTCAGGAATTTTGTCTCTTCTTCATGTATTTAACTGAAGAACAGAATTGCATTCAGAACAGTGTAGGTTTTATAGGACTCCCTCTATTGCTCTGTGCTACAGCTCACTGCCCTCTCTGTGGCAACTGAACAATCTTTGAACATTTACGTACCATTGCTGACATTTGCATGGGTCTGAGCCTTAGCGTGTAATAGGGCAGCAAAAATTACTGCAAGTCTTACTTGCATTTTAATTATTCATTTATTTACTGTTACAAGCCACAAGATCATAATTTAATGCAAGTTCACAGACCTGAACACTGAGTTTTTGTCAAAACTTGATTGACTTATACATGGTTTTGTGAAAAAACACATGCAAAGCTTAAGCAGACTAAAGTGCTTAGTCTCTCATACACACAGACCTCAGGGATTTTGGATAAGAGCAATGTAAATGCCAAAACAAACAAACAAACAAACAAACAACAACAAAAAAACCTCACAGCAAAGTTAGCTTTTTTCAGCTTTTTTATTTTTATTTTTATATATATATATTTTTTTTTAAGATATATGCTTACAAAACATATCTGGCAAAAATATTAACTAAACTCTCTAATGTACTGTATGTCCCCACAACTCAGAGGTAGCACCAAAGTTTCTGGTCCCAATTAATGAAAGTCCTTAAACCTGTGTTTACATCTCCCTCAACTCAGCAAAGCCTTTGTGCTGCTCTCCTGGTCTGGCTAAGCATCAGCAGCACTGCAACTGACATTTGCTCCAGTGGTGACCTTTTTGACTTGACAAGCAGTCAAACAGTGTAAAGTGTATCCACATGACAGCCCTGAGGTAATGCCTTGTCCATCCCATGTCCTACAAGAGACTGCTTTGTAACTTACACTGTGATGTGGAAAGCTAGAAAGCAATTGATTCAGAGAGGGAAAGATAAAGTTTAGAAAATGCAGTAGTGTTGAATAGAAATTTCTAGTCTAGACACTCAAAAACATACAGAAGCCTGCATGAAAATAGCAGGAAAGATAAACGAGCAGCTTGAAATTCTCCTTTGCATGGAAAATTTCCTTAGCATCAGGATTACTGGAGCTTTACTTGCCAGCCCTGCTGTGTTGTGACTGCGCAGAAAAAAAAAAAATAAAAAATAAATAAGAAGGCCTTCTCTGGGAAATCCAAGGTACAAACTTGCTGTGCACTTTTTATCTAAATTACCCAGACAAGGTATTCCCACTTATGCCAATACATTTCAAAGCAATATCCACAATTACTCTGGATATACACTCAAGCAACCAACTTACTCTGCTCTTGTTCTTGTGAAATTTGCAATGATTTTTAGCCTCCCATATGTCCTACATGGTACAACATAATGAGTAGTACCAGCCTTGAGCGATCACCTTGGAATTTTGCACCATGAATATATTGCTCTGCACCCCAGCACCCTTACTGATGCTTGTGTGAGAAACATCCTGCATTTAAAATTGTGAGAAGTATTAGTAAAGATTGCAAGACTATAAATGTTTTTGTTTTTATTTTTAATTTAAAGTTCATGTTTATTTGAGTGCTTGATTTAAAATGCATTAACAGAGCTCATCACACACACACCAAAAAAAATGAGATAAAATGAAGAGGTAAATCTATAGTAGTCAGTCTGTAATGCCAGTGAATAGGCTTATTTCTCTAGCTCTCAACGGAACAGAAACAGCACCATCTGTTGCTCTCTATGCTGTCAATCACAGCAACTTTTTTGCTGCCCAGAAGATGATTACAAGAACTGAATCACATGCAACAGAAATTAAATGAGGAGGAAAATGTTTATTTTCAAGGTGTGCTTGGACAGGAATAATTTAACCTGACCCACTGCATGTGTATGGAAGAATCACAGTTGCTTTTTCTTTTTACAAAAACAATGAACAATCCATGAGATTTAAAAAAAAAAAAAAAAAGGGTAAAAGCAGTTTCGTGTTTCTCCAGAAGTCTTGCAATGTAGGAATGACCCTCATAAAATTATAACCACTAGGGATGGAAAATATTTTCTTGGTCTAGCCTGATCCCTAAATGTCAGCTTGAGTATATGTCTAGTGGAGCATCTTATCCAAATAGCACCATCCATTATTTGGCTGGTTGAGACAAGACATTTCTCCAGACTGCTTTCCTGACACTTTCTCCCAGAAGGGTTAGATGACACTGCTGAAAACCCTGCTGCCAGCTGGAAGCTGTTTTACAGAAGGGCTCTCATGTTGCTGGGGCTGAACCCTGATAGAAATGGCGGAAAATTTCTCTCCATTCAGTGCAGCGTGAGCCAATATATTAAAAAGCATCTTGGATGAGCACAGACATGGGAAAACCATGGCAGAAATTTTAACAGGATGCTCTTACACTGTTGCACTTGTGCCATTCACCATTTCACAGTTCCTTCTTGGAGGTAAAGATGCTTGCCCACAGTTTAGCAGACAAACACTGCTGTTTGTCTAGGTTTTGCATCTCTCTCAGGTGTGAGATCCTACTCTGGGAACTCAGACGGTGCAGCTGGTGTAGGAGTCCAGTGAGCTTGGCAATCTCTGCCCTGTCACATAACCAGATTTGGGGCAGAGGACCTTCTATTTCAGCTGATCTGCTGCAAAGAGGGTCTTATAGTCTAAGTTAATAAGAAAAACCTATGGCAGTTATAATCTTCAGTTTTGACTGTTATTAGGAAAGCAATGAAGGTGCTTTTTTTGTCCACATATCGCATGGCGTGTTTGCATGGGGCCTTCAGCGATGCCCAGGAGCTCACTCGGGGCAAAAGCGCTGTTCAGTCCTGTGCTCCCCAGGTACACAGCCTGAGCATCTTTTGACATAAAAAATCCACACAACCTCCAGAGCCCTCTCACAGACCAGAGGAGAGCATCCCACAACTGCAGCCCTCACCTATTCTCTTCCACAGGCCTAGCGCCAATAATTTTCTTCCTATGAATTTTGGAAATGAAGTGAGAAAAACAAATTACTTTGTTCTGAGTGATCAAAGGAGAGTGCTGAAAGGCTCAGCAGAGACTGGCAGCTGCTGTTCTCCTTCACTTCAAAATTGAGTTTGGAATATTGGACATTGGAGTTATGGTCAAGATACCTTAAGGGTGCCTGGTAGAAAACGAGATTTCTTCCCCTCCTTTTTCCCCAGTCAGGTGTTTGGTTTCTTTACATAAAATGCCAAACTAAAACTGACATTTGTTTCACATCAAGCCCCAGTTTTGACTTCAAATTTTAACATGTGCAAAAAACAGCAACAACAACAACAATAATAATAATAAAGTGGTTTTCTTTTCACTTTTGTGGAATGGCTTCTCTTCTTACCCAAGGAAAAAAAGCGGGGAGATATTAAAAAAAAAAGGGGGGGGGGGGGAAATGGAGTTTGAAAAGGCAGAAACAGAGAAAACTAAAGAGTGCAGTGAAACTAAAAGTCACATTTTTTGCTCTTCAACTGTTTTGCAGAACAACACTAGGTTATTTAATCTTTTCATGCTGAGGTCTTTGTCATAAATCAAAGATACTTAAAAAAAAAATGTTTCAACGTTAATTACATTGCAGACTTTGATGGAAAATTATTTGGCCAAAATGTTTGAAGAGCCCTTCCTATGTATACAGAACATGTGGGGATGGCTGAAGTTGGCAACAATCATTTTAAATGTCATGTGATACTTGCTAATCACAAGTTGCCCAGGTTAGCACGAGAAGTTGGATGTGGATATATCTTTTAGCAACTTGCCTTAAACTTTATGATGGAAGTTGAGGAATTTATCAGCTCCTCCAACGATACACTCATTCCCTTATCTGACTTGTCAGCTCAAGATTAAATTTCTGCAGAAAAGCCAGATGCAGCTGGGGCTTCTCCTTCATTCACATTGACCACTGCAGCACACAGATCAGCACAAGGCACAACCATAGCAGAATATCACCCTCCTAACTTATCTGCATCCAGGTTAGGGAAGCAACTGTTGCTAGAAGAAGTAAGATAACACTGCACTTCAGTCAAAAGTGCGTAGTCTGGGTGCGCTGGTGTTTCCTCTATCAAATCTAGAAAACTGAAGAAATTAGATACATACATCAGTGCTTGGCTTTAGTCTATTCTGTTTATTGCTGTCAGATAAAACAAAAGGAATAGCTCAGAGAAAGCATTCTCCCCTGTACCCCCGTCATCCCCCCCCCCAAAAAAAAATATGTACAGAGAAACATTTTTATCTCTAGTGGTGTGGCATCAGCTCCACAGTATGGGAAGAACATCTAAAGATGATCTACCACAGCAGGAAACAACAACAAAAAATAAAAAATTGAAAGCTGAAAAAGCAAACTGAAGTCAGACTGACCCACAGAAAGGGTCACCAGACCAGAGGCAGTGAAGAGCATAGCATGAAGCTCTGTGCAGCAGTCCTGGGTCCAACAGGGTAGAGTTGAAACCTGAATAATTTCTCGCCAGCAAACCAGCAAGGCTGAATCTTACATGCTGAATAAAGCAGAGATCCCATTGCTGCTGGGGAGAGCACTACTGAGCGTGTATGCTTGCAAAGACATCCAGAAAATATGTGCCATAGCAGTGGAAAAAAAAAAAAAAAAAGGCTGAGTGTAACACTGCTGTCACACAGTCATCTTTTGTCTTTGGGTCTCTGGGACTGCATGGTATTGTACAACCATCCCCCTAAGAAAAGACCATTTAAACTAGCTGTGGTAACAGCTGAACCCATCCTTGTTTCTGCCTGAACACAAAAACTTCAAGAGAGGCCACAGGATGGCATCAACAGTTCTGTCCTGCTTTGGCACAGCCAAGGCTTCCTGGCAGGCATGGCACACCTCAGGGGCCTGTCCCTGTTTACTCAGGGTCTTCTGAGCTAAGGGTGAGGAGTGGGAGAAAGAAAGGTTCAAAGGAACCTTCCAACCCTGTCTCTTTGCCTTCTTTCTTTGGATACTTTTTGCAGTTTGGCTGCTGGTGTTCATATGAGCCTTTCCTCTCCCTTGCACTTTCCCCATCCCTGTGAAAAATGTTGATCAGTTCCCAAAGAAGACATATCTTTTTCAGTATAACATTCAAAGTGAAGAAACAGAGGTAGGTGGCAAGTTTTTTGATTGCTTGTAGCTGTCAGGAATACCAGAATCGTCAAATGTTTCCAAGCCTTTTCCTCCATGTCATGAGCCAACACCTTTCCCTCTCCAGCTACTCGGTGCTGTTCACCTCCACTCAGGATTTCAGTATCTCTGTGGGAAAAGAAAACTGCAACCTGGCTTGGAGCAGTCCCACAGAGATTAACCACATCTGGAGGTAGCCCTGAGCCAGCTTTGTTCTTTTTGTTGGCAAGGGCAGCTCCAATCGTCCATCTCAGGCTCCAGCACCATCCCAGACGCAGGATTTCTTAAAACATCCAGGATGGGTGCTTATAGAGAGACATCCACCACACTAGTCCAAGAACAATCCTTTCAGTACTTAAATTCTGATGCATTTTTTCATGTGTGTCCAGGGCTAGCATGTTCTTTATGACCTGAAAAGAAATACAAAAGTAATCCCATAAAGCATTAGCAATGCAGACTTAAGAGGAAAAAATCTATTATTGATTTTCTGTTCAAGTGTTTTCTTGTACGCTGTTTTCTAAGGCAGTGGCTATTGAGTTTCTTACAAGTACATTCTGTGTCCTGGGGTGATGAGACCTACAGTTTGATACCAGTGTCAAAGACCTTCATGCAAACAAACAAACAAAAGCAATAGTGTTCAAACTGATGGCACTATGGTGCCTGAAGTAGGTTAGGAAGGAAATGGGAGCAAAATCTGTCTGAAAGGGGAGATCTCTGTAGCTTCACATCTGCTATATTTTTTTTTGTCCTTTGGCTTCATATCCTTTCTATGCTGCAGCATTCTTTTATCCATGCTCCTGAGGGAAAGATTAATGGCTAAGAAGGGCTGTTCTTCCCCTTGGGTGTCCCCGTGTGGGTGATAAAAAGGAACCTCCCCTGCAGCTTTCACACATGGTCACACAGAAAATCGGTGTCTGAAGATTTTGTCAAAACAGTCCTGAGAAATTTGGATAGTGTTGAAAACCAGCTGGTTTTTCAAGTTAACTGGTATCAGTTGAGTGAATTCATTAGTATGATGTATAAAAGAAACCATCTCCCTACCTGCAGTAGTCTGGGCAGTGCAAAGCAGCACTGCGGGCACCTCCTTCCCACTAGTTCAAACTCACCTTCATGCCCCTGCAAGATCTATTTCCACTATCAGCACTCAAACTCACAGCAGCTGCCCAGCTCCCCCTTTCCGGGCAGTGCACTGGGCTCTCATGCTGACACCAAAACTCCCAGCTCCTTCCTCCTGACATCTTGTGCACCCATTTGTGCTCTTGCCAGAAGAGGAGAGCTCAGAAGGAGGGGTCCAGCTCTGTGAGGGAGTATTCTAAACATCTTAGCGCCATGGTCAAGAAATTCACAGTACAGCACAGCAGACTTCGATGCTAACTTCAAAGTGCAATATAGACAGGGACTGGGATTCACATGGCAGTCTGTGAGCAGCACCAAGGTCTATACTGTACATCATGCACAAACTCTTTTTGTGTATACATACAGCCCAGCTTTTTAGATCAAGTGGTTACCTCTGGGCTCATCACTGGGCTTCCATGTTGAGTGCATAGCCCCCCACAGCTATCAAGAGAAGCTGGCATGCATGAACTCGGTATAAGCAAGACTTCTCAATAGGACTGAACTAGTATCTTCAGGACATGTCTAACATTAACACCCACAGACACACCCACCTGAACAGAGGAGCAGTGGGGTGGCAAGCTTGCCAGCTTTCAATGTCCTCATTTATTGTTACTAATTGCAAGCCTAATTGCAGCTCCCTCACAATTAGGAGTCCCAGTGCACCTGCTGATGTCCTGACAAACAGGGTCTAAGAAAGAACCACGGCTGCGAGGTTAATTTTTTCTTTTAGAAAATCACAATTGTTCATATCTTCACCTCTGCTACAAACCCTTCCACTCTCCCCCGTGTCTCTCATGATCCCACTGTACACCCTGCTCTGCCCAACCTCAGCACAGGCTGCTGCCTCCATGTAAGTAAACGCATTTGTGCTGTCTGCTCTGTGGTGGTTATCCATATGCTACCTCCCACCCAATTGGACAGGCAAAGTGGCTTAAAATAGGGAGAAATCCTGACAGCTGGAAGAAGTATTTGTAGTGGACAGAGGGGACTGTGCTGGTGTGTCTGCCTGTGTTGCATAAGAGGTGTCTGCACCACTCCCCAGTCTGAGTGAAGCCATAGGGGAGCCCCAAGCTGCTGTAGCTGGGACTGAAAGCAGTGCTCAGCCTGGGTCCTTCCACTCTGGAGCTTGCTCCTACAGCATAAATGAAAACAGAGCAACTACTTCACATGGCTGAGCCATGCGTTGTGAAAGGCTTCTGCTGGCAGAGAGGACAACTGAGAGCACGTTCACGTGGGAAGAGCAAGCTCTGGGGGAGAAGGCCACGAGGCTGACTTAGTCAGAGCTGTACATGGCTCGGATTAGTGAAACCTACTTCTGAAGTATCAGGTAAGTGAAGTAAGTAGTCTGGTGTATAAAGTGAAGTATAATTTATACAAGGATTATAGGTCTGTTATGAAAATGATTCTGATGGAAGACAAGGTTTATTCTTGCCTAAATTAAAGTGGCCACTTTGCAGGTTCAACAGGAAATGGATTGACCTCAGCAGTGCTTATTCATGTGCCTTAAAACTTCCAGAAAAAATATATATGATTTTCTTTTAAATGAGGGTATGTTCATCAGGCACTGCACACACAGATGCATGCAGCAAGGAGCAAGCGTCTCAGCAGACAGTGCGATGCACTGTTCCCAAAAAGCCATGTCAGAGCACCAAGGCACAGGGCCAGAAATTCCAGCATGCGGTAGGATAGAGAAGGAAACACAAGAAGAGGCCGGGGGGGGATCTGGGGAAGGAGCTGTGTCTCCAGGGAATATGTGGGAGTTCATGTAGCAGAGGAGTCTATTGTGTAGATAAGTATGCAGACAATTTCCAAATGCATGGTGTTTGCTTGATAAATTATAACAGATTCCTTGGAGTTACGCCAGGCTATGTGTAAATAATGTATATTTCTGATGAGATGAGAAATGCAGACAAGGACAGAGGAGTTTAGAGCTGCCACTTTGAAACGTGGTGACAGTTGGGAATTTGGAGCCATCCAATAAGAGGGATCTTCTGGATATTCCAGTTGGGTTTTGGAGCAGACTCATGTTACGAAAATATTGTAAAATAATGTGCTGTTCATACACAATAACGTTGAATAATACTCCATTGCTGTTTCTCCCTTGCTGTGGTAAGGACTGTGATATAACGACTCCCTAGATCAGAGATATGTAGATAGGACTTACAACTATTGCATTAATACAGTTACATTAGTTTAGAAACATTTCGCTGTAGTCAATTAATGCATCACAAGATGCAGTGTTCAAGACAAGGGTCATTTCAATATGGTAAGAATGCAGCACAAGCTTAATTTAAAATGAAGGTTATAAAGGAGCTTTTGTACCCTGGAATTTTGATATTTCAAAGTTTGTTCACAGAGATCTACTAAATCTAATGACAGTGAAGCATAAGGCCTCCCTAATTAGAAGAGATGGAGCCAAGACTGGACATTTGCATCTGAGTTCAAAATAATAGAATCAAATCCATACAAACATGGAGCACGTAGTGTCCTTCATACAGGTTAACTGCTAGCAGAAGACATCATTCTACACACCACAGCTAAACTGTATACTCAGTGCACATATGCATCTTACCCTACAAGTTATTAACCTGTGGATTAATCTGCTGGTTAATAGGATGGGCTCCAGAAAAGACATCTGGAGAAGCTCCTGGTCTGGAGCTTAGTGTAATCCAAAGAGAACCACCCACAGCTCTCACACGTAACTGCAAGCCATCCACCCAACCTCCACATCCTCGAGCAAGGATTTGAAGCAGCTCAGCTGGGTATTGCTGAAGGCAGGCAGGTTCAGAAAGGAACACAATGACCTTCAGTTATGCTGCCCCCCACTTAGTTCCTCTCAAAGGCTGAGCAAACTTCACCCCCATGGGACGAAATTACTCTGTGACAGATGTGAACAGGCTGATGGCAGATTGTTATTTCAGGTGATGGGAGTGCACACACTGGTTAATGCTATCTGTAATGTATGTATTGATCCTGGAAATGTGGGACCAGATGAGTCCCATATCCTCCTGTTGCCATGGAGATTCCTTCTGGGAAATCGGCATTTATTTCTTCTTCTTGAATTAGTCACATTGCTGCCTGCAATTAAGATGATTAGTGATACGTGGGCCCTTGTTTCCGTTAAGAGGAAAAAGCTGACTACACGATCCAGCTATCTTTCCAGTGCACTACAGTTTATGAACATGTAACACCCTCAGTGCTGTGGCCCGGCAAACAAGTGGAACAAGCAGAAAGAGAATGAGTTTTGATTGTCTCAACCCTGTCCAAAGGCAGGGGTATTTAATGGCCCCCTTGTTTCAAGCTGAAGAGGTGCAGTGCCACAGCTCCCCCCACAGCGGAGAAGCGTTTGCCTGGGGTCAGTGACTCTTCCTGGCATCTGTTGGAGGATCCCAGCATGACTGCATATTCATACAGCTATTCCTTAAGGGTCTTAATTCAAGACATGCATGAGCAAAAATAAGAAAATGTCTGAATGCCCGACATGCCTGAAATTATGAATAGTATCTCCATTTCAGAAATGTGCTGTATATTTGGCTGACAGATCCCTGGGTATGATCAACTTTGAATTTCATCCCCTTTTAATCCATGAACCAGACAGGATTGTGATGGCATGCAGTTTTGAAAGGCGAGGAGTTAAAGGTGGAGAAAGGCCTGAAGGCTATGTGACAGCCCTTGTGTGGAGAGCAGGGGGTAAAGGTAAATGCAGCAGGGCACTCTGTGAGAGGTGAGAAAGGGAGAACTGGAGTTGTAGGAAAACAAATTGAGGGCCATGAAGAGCCCCTAGCATGGTGCAGAGACAGGAATGGGGGCGCACACAGAGGAGACCAGTGTCACCATCGGGGCATAACAGGGTGCACCCACACTATCCCTGGCACGATGTGGGCAGTGAAGGGGTCACAGATGTCCAGAAAAGGCAAGAGAAGAACTCACAGTGGATGTGTAGGAAGGACAGAAAGGAGCTACAGGAGCAGGTAACCTACACATAGGAGCACACAAAGCTCACTGGTTTTTAGGGGTTTTGAGCTGTTGAGGTGGAGTTTGAATGTACAAGCTTCAGAGGGCCACATCTGTAAAATACAATACCGGTGTTACAAGGGGTGTTATCTGAGGACTTTTAACAGGAGAATTCCCACATGTCAGATTTTAAACGTTTTATGGTGTTCCAAATATCACGGTTCTGTCACAGGCAATCACAGAAGATGCAAGACCTGTAGCTCTGATCTGTAGCATGGATCCCATATTAACTAGACTATTTTTCTTGGGAGTTTTTTATCAGCAGTTGAAGAGTGCTTTTCAAAAGCCACTGGGACACGGTCCTGGGCAACCTGCTGTAGGTGTCCCTGCTTAAACAGGGGGTTGGACCAGATGATCTCTGGAAGTCCTGTAAACCTCATACATTCCGTGATTCTCAGAAAAATAAATGAAATGTGATGGTTGTGTAAATTTGCTCATCTTCATTTTCTTCTTTAAAAAAAGGCAGGGAATTGGAGCATTTTCTGAGGGTCTCACTGCGCCACTAACATTCTGGAAATCCACACTGGAACAGATTGTATTCTCTATTCCCCTTCCTCCCTTTCTATTCTCCCCAAAGTTTACTCATGCTTCTTGATACCACAAACAAAGGCACAGTTTGCTACTACAGGTATGTGAAATATAACTCTAGTCAGCCTCTGCTTAGCTGTTGATGGAGCACAGCCACATCAAAGCATAGAGCTCACCCCTTCCTTTCCATTCCTTCAGACCAAGAAATAATGCTGGAGTTTTCTCCTTCCTTGCTCCCTACCTTCCTCCTTTCCTTCCCTTCTTTCTCTCTCCCTCTCTTTTCCTGGCTAGTATACCACCCTGGAGACTCCATAGATGAACATTTCTTTAAAGATATAATGGAGATGGTGATCAGGCTGGCTCAGGAAAGAGGAGATAGATACAAGATAGCATGCAGAGTAAAAGAAGTTAATGGGCAGAGAGCTCTGGGAGCCTGCGGTACCCTGTGCAGCGCTTGCACTCGGCAGGAAATGATGAAGGGCTCTGTTTAGCCAGGAAGGTTGCCCGGAGGTGGAAAAAGGCAGTCTTGTAGTGCCTTAGCATTTCTAATGGTCTCTGAGAAAGCTGGGAGGTGGTTTGTTGGGTCTCCAGGGAGGCAATGATTTCTGATGATGAAAAGCTTGGTTTGACAGCATGAAAGGCAGCTGCCAGCCTCACTGAGAGCTCACACAGCCGGGCAGGGCAGGCGGCCAAACCCCACTGAAGGGGGCATTTGTGAAAAGCTTTGTGGACCCAAAGGGTCAGAAGTGATACTCTCAGAGGAGAGCACAAGTCTCCTCTGGCCAGACCAAACAGCCCTGCAGCTCAAGGAAGGTTGCTCCTTCCCACTGCCGACAGGTCTGGAGCATCCCTGGTTGGTGTGGTCCTTGGAGCAGAGCCGGCTGTTTCCCAGACACCAGCATTCCTCCTCTTCATTCACCACAGCTGTGCTGCAGTAAGGGAGTTTTTATTTACTCAGGACTGTGATGACAATACGAGTAGGACAGCGTACTTTTGACAACCTCCTTTATATGCACTTTGATAGATGATGCTATGCAGATTGTTTCTTTCTAATCTTAAACCTCTATTTATAAACATTCTTTCTGTCAATAGGTCTCATATCACTTTGTGAGCTATTGCAGTATGGCACTATAGTTGTTGTTATCTGACAAATGCATAAATCAAATAGAATAAAAAGAGATTTGTTTCACCACTGGTCAAAGCCAGTGCTATAATTCAGTCCCCAGTTCCCAAGTATCTCCCACTTCCACTTCTGTCACTGGCATTTCTTCCTTTCTCTAGAAAAAAAGTCTGAAGAAAACAGAAGATCTTCTCAAGAACAAAATTTGTAGTGATATTTTACATACGATAGTGTTACACCAGCAGTGACATAAATCTAAAAATATAATGTACCAGAGAAAAATAACTGCTGAGAGCAGCATGATAGCTGGATTTCATGCTGTTTGCTTTAATCTTCTCATATAATGTGGCATACATATTTCAGAATGCAAACACTGACTTGCTTCTCCTTAGGTTTTGAATTGGTAATATAATCCACATGACAAAGACTAGAAAACAAATGTTTGAGAGATGCATATTCATCTTTATCTGCAAGTCTGTCTTGAGGCAAGGCAGAAAAGGCGTAAATACAGGACATAGAATTAGCCTTTTCTAAAAATATTTATTTCTCCAACTAGGAAAAAATCCAGGGGCAAAATTTCTAATACTACAGTATTTATCTTGCAAGTGTCTTGTAAAATGTATTTCTAATACAACCAAAGCAAATTTACAAAGTTGTAGACAAAAATATCAAGCATATGCTATGGAGCTTATCCTGGGAACCCCTGGCAGTGAAACAATACAACAGCCATTGTGGTCCAACAGCTTAACCTTAGCTCCCATTGTGATGCAACAAAACTGAGTTTGTACCTAAGGGACAAACATACATGATCAGGGAGTTAATTTTGATCCTGTATGTAGTCTTGATGAGCTCAGCTCTGGAACCGTGCAAACTGTTCTGCTGGCAGTGTTTTTAAAGATTTCAAAAAAATTGAAGAAGGTAAGGAGAGCGTCATGAAATTATTCAAAGTGCCTTTAAAGACTATCTTCATCTCTTTATCAAAAATAAATTTGCAAGAACATTTGTATGTAGTGTCTAAATAAATGGGAAGAAAACGCCAATGGAGTCATTGCAAGAACTTGTGACTAGACCCTAAAACCAGGTGAATTTAAATCAGAAATCAGAAAAACTGTTAAAGTAGTGCATTGTCCAGTCTTTGATATGTTTGGCAGGTATCCTGCTGGAAGATATGTTTGTTTTTGCTTGATGGAGGAGAAACAGGGTGTTTTGGTATGGGCTAAGACAGATACACCACGGATCAGATTAAAAGTTACACTCAGTCCAGCCAGCACAATCTAACAGCGAGGCAGCTCTTGCAGGTGAGGTGTCAAGGCTGTTCTGTTGTCAATAGGGAAGGTAAGCCAAGAGAATGAATCACACCATTTATCTCAAACACCGATCTCAGGAGGAGATGAATTGCCTTTTTGGGTTGTCTTTCTCTGTTATTTGGATTGGGAAATGACACAGCTTCATCTGTACTCTGGGACAAAGTTATGTGAGGTGAATCCCAGCTCTGCCCGATGGTCCCTTTGGATCTGGAGTGACCAAGCAGACCAGCTGCAGATGTTACTCAGTCTTTGCTCAGCTCCCAGTCACTCACTGCTTTAACCCAAGTTTTGGGTTATCTTCTGTGCATGCAAAGAGCAGTCTCTTCTGGCTGTATTTTTGTGGGCATTTCTCAGTAAGAACAGATTTATTTCTTCAGAACAGGCATTTTTCTGCAGCTTGGCCATTCTCAGCTACTCACATCCCCCAGCTGCCACTTACACTCCTGCTCAGTGGAACCAGCAGGCAACTTCATGCTGCTTTTACTTTACATCAGCCCAAACCCTCCACAGCTGGCTCTTCTTTCTTATATCCTCTTACATGTTTGCTATAAACCTTAATGTATGCACAGCTTCTTAGCTGCTTTACAGACAGGAGGTGTGCATGTTGGTGCCATCTGGCATCACAGGGCTTCGTGTCCCTGGTGTTTGCAGGGTCGCAGTAGGAAGGGCCCCATGAGTCCATCATACTCCACAGTGCAGCACTTCTGGGAATAACCTCAAACTGCAAGAAAAGACATAGAGAATTGGGGCTTAAGGAGCTGCTTCTGGGCAGTGCCACAAGGCAGTGCTCCGTCTCCCTCTAGTGATGCCTGGGAGCAGGAAGGAGAGTGGCACAGCTCAGGTTTGACTATGGCTCGCATTCAAGTTTGGCTTGTGCCTTATGGCCTAGTCCTGTGAGGGCTGCTCATACCTCTACATGGCTTCCCTTAGTGGCTTCTTACTCTCCTGTCCTCCCCTGAAGGGAAGATTTCATCCATCAAGTCTATGGGAAGGACAAGCCGGCCCAATTAATTGCACGAGTCAGACAAATAAAGCAGTTTCATCCTCAGGCCACAGGCATATCACACAAGGCCATGTGTGGTCACAGGTGAACCCAGTCCCTGCCCAGACAGGCTTCTCCCTCTCCTGGCACATGGTGGGAGGCCCAAGTCTCCATACCTGACTAGTGGTTCCCGTCTCTGTCTCCTGGACAGAGCTCTGGTTAAGGCTAAATACATCATCCAGGTGAGGGGCCTGGAGAACAAGTCCTACGAGGAGCGGCTGAGGGCGCTGGGCTTGTTCAGCCTGGAGAAGAGGAGGCTCAGGGGTGACCTTATCGCTCTCTACAGGTACCTCAAGGGAGGCTGTAGCGAGGTGGGGGTTGGCCTGTTCTCCCACGTGCCTGGTGACAGGACGAGGGGGAATGGGCTTAAGTTGAGCCAGGGGAGTTTTAGGTTAGATGTTAGGAAGAACTTCTTCACTGAAAGGGTTGTGAGGCATTGGAACAGGCTGCCCAGGGAAGTGGTGGAGTCACCATCCCTGGAAGTCTTTAAAAGACGTTTAGATGTAGAGCTTAGGGATATGGTTTAGTGGGGACTGTTAGCGTTAGGTCAGAGGTTGGACTCGATGATCTTGAGGTCTCTTCCAACCTAGAAATTCTGTGATTCTGTGATCCCGTACTGTGGGAAAACATTCTGTGGATGAACTGCAATCCCTTAGGCAGCCTAATCTAGCAGAGGCCATGTCAGAGCTCACGCCACCTTCTTATGCCAGAGAAGAGGGGCCTTGTATCGCTTGAGAAGACCATCTCTGCACACAGTTTGCAAAGCAAGAAAGCAGAAGATGGAAAATGGTCTCATGCTCCAGGATATTATATCTGGCCTGCTTGGTGTTGCACATTGTCACTGCTCAGAAAACACCATGGGTTACCTTCTTTGAGCAAGAGACCTCCCAAACTTGCTCTCTCTGGACAGAGTCATGTAGCTGGGTATCAATATGGTGTCTTGGGTCTTTTAGAGGACACCTTGGTCACTCATCTTTGCACAAGGGGTGAACGTGTATACTCCTGGTCTCCTCTGTACGTGCCTTGTCCCCTGCAATGGGGACTCAGCTGGGTATCAGCCACAGGGCTGGGCAGTGTGGGGTCAGCGAGAGCCCTGGCTGAAAATGCCTGTGGGACAGAGCAAGGGGGGACACACAGCACTGGAGAAGAGGCAGGCCAGGCCAATCTAACAGCCAGCCAAGGCAGAAGGCATGCAGGGCACAGCTGCTTCCAGCAGGCTGCTCCGGGAGGCGACTTTTCTCTCGAGTTTGCATGAAAAGTAGAGCCCACTAGATGGCAATCACAGGTCTAGGATGGCCAAGATCCCTGCAAGGCTCCCCAGGTCTAGTTCTCCGGAAGCGTAAAACAGACAGTACGTAGTGACTGTATCATGAGCACACTGGTATTCAGATTTCCTAAGATTTCCTGAGAGCTGTTTAGGGGTAATTGTCCAATAAATCTGAGGTTTCTTTGCCATATGCTGAATTGGAAGTGCTGTGCTTTTTCAAACTGTCTCCTTCACGGATGCTTCAACAGGGTGCAGTTACGCAGATTGACTTGAGCTAATCGAGTAGGTTACCAAGGCCAGAAGGAAGGAGGAAGGCTCCTTCTCTGCCACGTCCCTCCCATCCCAAACACGGTGAACACCCTCGCTCTGCCAGGTCTGACTTTCCCTGGAACTGTGCCACTCCGACAGTGCTCTGCCAGGCTGGGTATCCAGGTGGATCTGTAAAAGGCCCAGCAAGTGCCAGAACAAACACAAGGAAAGGGCAAAACATGTCTGGGATCAGAGAAGTGAGCAAGAGGGGCAGGACTTACCATTCTTGGTGGTTGGGAGCTGTTAGATGTTACTTGTAACTTCAGCTTTAGAAACTTTTTCTTAACAAACCTGCTTTTCTTTGAGGAATACATAGGGTTTTCAGCCATGGATATAAAGAACTTAATTTTATTTTGGGAGGGACACCAAAGTAGAGGTCTCCCAGTCCAACACACACAGCTCAACACAGGTGAGATCAGGTTGCTCAGGTACTTTTCTGAGTGTTGAAGATCTCCAGGTACGGAAATTCCCTACATCTCTGGTCTCTGTTTGAAGATTTGTTCCCCTACACAGAGAAAAAGGTTTTATTTTCATCTAATGAAGATTTCTCATGCTCTAGCTCGTGTATCTATTACCTCTTGTCTTACCACTGCACACCTTTTGTGAAGAGTTGACTGGATCAGCCTTACCTAGTTACTACTTACCTAGTTACTACTAGTTACCTAGATAAATGTAGACAGTATTAAATCACCTTCACCTTCCAAGGAATATACTCCCAGAGAAGTTTTACACCAACAGAGTTTTGCTATCAAGTATCATCATTATTTCATTTAGTTTAAAATGACTTTTTCCATTTTCTGATCAAAACAAAAACAAAAAAGAAAAGAGCAATAACAACAACAACAAACACGTTGCAAAGCATTGGGCAGTTACGTACATAAACCTGTCTGATACAATGGTCCTGAAGCAAAGCTCTTTATGTTTCTTAAAAAAATAAAATGAAAAATCAGTGTATGTGGTTCCCCCTATGCGGTTCACTACACCCATTCAAGGAAGTGTGGTTTGCAACACTAGCAGCTGACACCCACACATAAAGCTTTAATGACTTCAGCTGGGGTGAGGGCTCTGACTCACTAAGAGGGGCTTATTACCAGTCTGGGAGAGCTGCCTTAACCACTAGATCCCCCTTTACCCCACCCTCTTTTGGAGGTTCCTACCCCAATTGCAGGCATAGCTAAAGGTCTCCTTAAGCGCCACTGCCATAAACTACAATCCAGCTGTGAAGGTAAACCTGCACCAATTTTGGTTTTCTTCTGTGCATGAGGGCTGTGATTTATAATTCATGAACTGCTTTGCTCAGAGATTATCTGGAAATTGATGGACTGATGGAATTGAAGCTTCATTTCCAGACTCAGCGAGCTCTGGTAATCAGAGCTGAATCATTTAGTCTGTATTGTGCTCATGATGTGAGCAACAAGGAAAAGGAGAGGTTATCTCTGCACTCACAGACAATGAATCAACAAAAAGACATCATTAAAGAACTAAAACTGAGGGAGGAGTACAACAGGAGTTCAAAGTCACATGAACTCACTGTTTATGTTCAAAACAAGTCACCTAGAAAGTGGGAACTTCTGGGTTACTTTGAATTAACCTTGACACTGTAATGTTCCTTCAAAAAACAGAGCACAAGATGAACGTTGTCATGCTAAAACCCAGTATTGTTGCCAAGTATTCCATTTAGTGAAAATGAAATTCTCGATTCTATACGCAAGTAGAGTGGATACTTCATATACTCAAGTCTCTGTCCTCGATACTCATTCAAGTCTTGATAGGCAAGGAGTAGAGTGGATCTGCAAAAGTGACAGTCTATCTTTCAGATCCTTTATTCATGATTAATGCAAAACTCCCACTGAAATGTAAGGGTTTGACTGACCATAACTAGTGATTAAATATTGCCACAGCCAGTTTGCAACATAAGTATTCTCCACAACAGGAAAGGGATATGAAAGTTTCCCTGAACTCCTATGATTTTCTGTAATTCATACAATGACATCATGATTCCAGGCACTAACTTTTGCACTCACAATCACATGCTGGATGAATGTTACACCGTCTCACTGCCCCTTCTGGGTCCCTTTGATCCAGGCAGACACACCAGCTGTGGCAGCTGCTGAGCTTTGTCTGGAGGAAGAAAATTGTCTTCTATGGAAGATTTAAAGATTTTTTTGGTTGATTCATTTGAAGCTGAAATAAACTTTCTGAATTTATCTCACAAAAGCGAAGCACTACCTTTTCTCAAGCCTATGCAAATTTCATTTTCACAAAATAGAATTGTTTGTATTTTTTATTTCATTATATAATATATGACTTAAAGATGTTTATATACACAAAAACATTGAAGCAAATGCAGTTTAGCATGCAAACTAGAAACATATGTTGAAACAGGACTTTTTTTTTTTTTCTTCTGTCTTTTGAGTTGAAACCTCAGCAAATTCAATTCCACTTCTGAGAACATTTCAAATTCCACAGGCGGGCAGATCCCAGCAGCCTCTTCCACCGCAGCGTGTTTCACCCCTTCCACTGCTGGTGCCTTACTCTATTTTCTGAGCTGCTTTGCAGCAATACTGGAGTTACAGGAGTCCTATCACTCAACTCTTTTATACATGGGATCACATTTTTGGGAGAATTGTTTTTAGCAAAGCTGTGCAAATCTGCTTGAAAGGATGACCTAGCACAGGTCTGCTCAGGACATGGGCCAGCTCTGCCGGGCATGCAGCGGAACACAAATGGAGGCTTTTCTCAGCTCCAATAATTGCAGCCAGACCTGGTGCTGCTTAATTTAACAGCAAGGCTCTGAGGCCAAGATTTTCTGTTAGCAGAATCACGTGGGAATTGTAAAATGCTCAGAATGTCTGAAAATCGGTTGGCTTATTCAGATGGCTGAACAGTGGACTTTGGAGACACAGCTTCAGGCAGACATTTTCAAATGTCTTGGCTCTATCTACTGTAGCAAGCAAGGTGATAGCACAGTTCCTTTATATTGCTTAGAGAAATGCAGGTATTCAGACAACTGAGTCACATTTCTAGCTTTAGAAATCTGGCCTCTAATTCAGTGATTGCCCCTCTTCCACTTGGGTGCTCATAATTTTATTATGCAAAAGTCAGTCTTTGTTAGGGAATGGAAAAGAGATCAAGCTTAGCCTTTTAATTGTCTTTTCTTTAGAAATGGGGAAAATGTTTTCACTGCTACTTTTTTTTTTTTTTTTTTTTTTTTTTGCTTAACAGAAACTAGAAATGATATCATGGGGATGTGCTGGCATGGCAAGCCAGGGGTAGGAGAGGTAAGGATGACATCTCAGGGTAAATATAGGGAAGCAGATGCCAACATAAACAGCAAGAGTGCCCTCCTTTGCCCACATCAATGGGAAGTCCCAGAAAGATTTGTGCCCTGATCAGCTCTTCTACCATCTTTTTTTTAGGATCTGTCTGAACTGCTGCACCCATTCCTCAGTCCCCAAGATGTGCAACCATGTGGCCACAGGCACAAAACCCTCATCCTCCAGTCACCCATCGGGATGCTGATGTGACACTCAGTCCTGTGACCCAGACGGGATGTGATGGACACACATCCAGCTGGGGACACCCAACAGGCTCTGGTCATAGATGAGATGATAGTCCTTCTCTGGAGCACATCTGATAAGATGCTGGAGGAGAAGGCAGGGTGTGTTTCCCTCAAACACCTGCAGTGGATGTGTAGAGGTTGCTTGCTGTGTCCTCTGAATCCCACACTTTCATTTGATCCCCATTCTCTTCAGCAAGGAAACAATGGCATCCTGAGAGCTACAAGCACATAAATGTTAATATTCACAGCTATTCTCCCTCAAAAAGAGGGTGGACCCACCCCTGCCCTAGCAAAACCAGCCCCTGGTTCATGCTTCCCAGTAACCTTGGTGTTTGGGATAGCGTGAGATGCGAGCTCATGATTAAGCAGCAGGGAAAGGCCGTGTGAACCCTTGCCCCTAACTCTAGCTGGCCCATGCAAATGTGACTTGGATTTAGTTCCCCTGCACAAAGCCCTCTCCTGACCCAAGGTGAGTCCCAAATTGGCCAGGGGCTGCATGTGATGCCCTCCATACCCTTTGCCAGTGTTGGAACGGATGCTCTAAGGTCACCACAAGCTGTTTTTATTGCAAGTTCCTTCTCCTTTCCTGCCAGGCACATTTTCCCTTGAACCATATCCAGGTCTCCACCTGAGCAATACTCACCCGCCACTTCACCACATGTCAAATGCCTGTTCAAGCACTAAACCAACAATGTCCCTGCAGAGTTTTCATTTATCTGATAGCAAGCAGATTGAAATTACTGGTTACATGCTTACCTCTGCTATGTAAAGCCAAGGAGCTTTAACTCTTTGCTCACGGCTGACAAAGACTGGCAGGAAGTTTGCCTCCAACACCTCTGCTCTCTCTTATTTCTGCCATATGAAATTACCATTTGGGAGCAAGAAGTAGCTTTTCACTGGCAGAGAAGTTGAACTTTGAAATATCCTCCTTCAACCCTAGAACCCGTGATTTCCACTACCCATGCTAGCCTGCTTCATAAGGTTTTCAAAGCTCTGCTCTTGAAAGGGAAGGCTCCCTTGGTAATGTACACAGGCTAGCACTACACAATGCATTCTCATTTCATTCACTCTATTTTGGAGAATTAATATGTTATCTGGGAGCTCTGGCAGATTGCAACCTGCCATGTGCCAACAGTGCTATCCTGGTGCAAAAATAAAAGCTCTATACCGAGATGACAAACAAGACACAAAAAATAGTAATTCACCACAAATCAGCACTGGTAGAGCTGCACCTACAGAACCCATCTGTTTTGGGAAAATGTTCTTCATAAAAGGGATAGACCAAGTAGTGCAAGGATGCCAAGAAGAATGAACAGCTGTCTGGAAACTGTTTTCTTTCCAGAGAAATTGAAATAATGGAGCAGGTTACCTTGGGAGTCTGATGAGGTTTCTAAGAACAAATTAGAGAAATTCTTTTGGAAAAGGTTAAATTATATCTGATCCTATCTTCTAACAGGGGAAGTGACTAGCTGGCCCTTCAACATCCCTTCTAGAGCTATTTTTGTGTTTCCATGACAACTCTTTTTCAGATAAAATTTTTCATTGTATCACCGGGGTATTCTAAGGTGACTCATGGAAGGCAGTTTATGGGGATTGATACTTAACACCCACATGTGAATAGCTAATAATGTGTTTTTTTTGTTGTTGTTGTTGTTTTTTTCCCCTAGACTGATTCTCTTATTAATTATTTGAGGACACTTTCATATAAATCTGTCGTTAAACCATTTTCATCATATTTCCATCCCCCCACTGAAATTCAGCCAAAGATGGGATGACAGCAACAAGATCACACCCACTTTCAGTAGGACAGAGAGGGAAGAATAACGTTTCCTGTAGTCGCTACCAAAGGAAGTTCATTTAAGCAAGATTTTCCAGCTGGAATTTGCCCAGGTATGCCAGGGTTCACATCATTGCTCTTTAAAAAATAACAAATGGCCAGAGAGAATTTGACTTCTTATTGCCTTGCAGAGCTCCAGCTGAGCAGCATCCTTTCCTCCCTGGGGAAGGGACCTGAGGTGGGACTAGACACTGTGCAGAACCAGTGCCGATGACGTTGCCAGCTTGGACATACTGGAAAAGAAGCTAAAGAAGAAGCTGCAATCCACAGGAACACACATCAGCCAGGACTGATAAAGAAATACTCAGTCAGCAAGTATTCTTGGCCAGAGAGTGAGCTCTTACAAGAGGTTTCCACAATAGCAGTAGCATAAAGGGTGAAAACAGCTATCGAGTGACTGAGAGCTGGTGGTACAAGCGTAGAGGGTGAGGTCAGATATTGCAGGTGAGATGGGAGAAATTCACTTTGTCTTGTAGGGACAAGCTGGAATTTTCCTCCTAATGGGTATTCTACACCCTCCTTATGTAACTGTAGGAAAATGCTGGTTAAACAGATGCTGGGCTGCTACCCTGAGCGATCTCTTAACTGGCCTGGCAGGCGGCTTGGCAATGGCCTAGGATCCAAAGGCCTGGATGGAAAACTCTGAAACAGAAGCTGCTCGCCACGTAGCACATTGGCATCCTGCAGAAAAGACCTTGGCCTGGGACCAGGTACTTCTGAGTAACAAAACCAGCCACAGGACGAGCTAGCATGGACACTTTGTAACTGTAATTTACAGACAACTTAAGCACTTTTCGTTGGTGACAAAAGTACAGGAGTAACGAGACTGTCCGAGCACCTACACAGATGTTAAGACAGAGATTACAGAGTGATGTTACACACCCGTTAAAAAAACAACCATTTGCCTCTCCCTCCAAATTGTTTTTCTTTATTTTTTTTCCTTTTGCTGCACACCACCCCACTTTAGTCTCACAGGAGCTTCCCACAGGGCCAAGCCAGGCCACGTGTCCACATGGTGCATCTGCTGGTCCCCCAGCACATTCCCAGTGATATTTTGCAGACCTCCTTGGGTGGAGGTGCGGCAGCTATGGTGAAAGCTGGGCCACCTGGGCCAGGCAAGGAGTTTTCCCCTGCAGCTGCTCTTGTTGAATCAGCATACAGCAGCAATTGCTTGAGGAGCTGGGCCTGATTCACATCTCGCTTGGACTAATATTTCAGTTGGGAATGTATCGGTGTGCAGCTGCTGTAAGCAAGGTCAAAGTGAGCTCTTACGCACAAAAGGAAATAGAGAACGGAGGCAGCTCTGGGTCAAAGTCATAGGAAAGGCATGGTGGTGCTTAATTGCACGTATAGTTACTCTATACATTATGTCATATGTTATGCTCTTCCTGCTCCTGCAGCCAGCCAGCAATCTGGAACTAAGCTGTGGAGGAAATTGACTTTAGTTCCTCCACCTGTCTGCTGTGTGGCTTGGGGAGACTCTCCATCACCTCATGCTTCTGGGAGCATGGGGACACAGGCTGGGACAGCTCCAGTGCTGTCTTCTTCTTTAACTGAAATAACACAGTCATCTTCTTTAACTGTTAAAATGCCACTGGCACCCAAGGAACACACAGAAAGTGAAAATGCTGTAGATTAAAAGGCACCGCTGTGTCCTTCATAGCAGTGTGTAGAAATGAGATGAAGATGCTGGATGAGACAACACGTAGGCAGCAGAAGGTGTTCTTGGGCTGTGCTTATCAGTATTACCAAGAGTGAGGGATTCTAGCTGTAATTCTAGCTCCTTCAGATTAGGTATCTCTGGTCTGAGGGATTTGTTTTGATTCCTCGTGTAGTGAACAGATAGAGAATGGCAGCTGCAAAGGGGGTGATTCAGCCCACCCTAAAATAGATGGAGTGAGTCATCCCCAGACAGGCTTATCGCCTGCCACCTATTATAGAGAGAGACCAGACAAATTGCTTAGGTGAGATGCCATGGCTTTTAGATGGCTAAAATTAAATGAGTGGTATTCCAGTCTGTAGTCACAAAGGTCTTTAGGTCTTCTGCCCAGTGATTCTGGTAAAAGATAGCAGCTTTTCCATCTTTCACTTGCAGTGAAATGACATCAAGTGTTCTTGCATATTTGGAAAAGCACGGTCCAAGCAGGGTTTCAGCTCTCAGTGCAATTAGAAGAATTCCAGAGGAGGACAAATAGGGCCCCAGGTGGCTGAGCCCAAAGAAAATCCAGGATAAATTATCTGGGGTCCACAGACACTTAACAGAATGCTGAACATTTATTTTTAGAAAAAAGCATTTTCTTGGAACATTTTCCTTCAACCAACATGCAGGGTGAAAACATGAGAGGCAAGGATTGGAGTGAGGGGGATTTTCCTTGGGTCTGGGCCTCAGCAGCACATCCAACAGACCAGGAGATGGGCAGCAGCACCACAACACAGAGCTGGGTGCTACAGCGGTGGAGCCTTGGGTGTCATGGGCATGTCTGCTGCCCCTGCATATGCCCAGAGTCACCAGCACCACTTGCCATCATGGCTAAACAAATACACTATGAGGGAGTCTGCACTCTGACCCCTATTTTCGCCTTCTCCTCTCCTGATGGCTTTCTACGGCAGCTGTACAGAAACGGTGTGAGTTTCAAGCAGTCTCTGACCTCCTGACGGAGGAGCAAGGCTTGCCAGAGAAGAGTAGAAATGTAGCCGTGTCCCTTCCTAAAGCTTCAGCATGTTTTACAGAATTATAAATAATAGACCATTGCATAGCTCAGGGCAAAGCTGTCAAAAACAAGTTGGGTTGGTTCTGCTGGATAAGGTACAGAGCAGGAAGGTTACGCAGCAAAATGTCACAGCCCAGAAAATAAGCTGGCAGCAGGATGCAAGGAGCGAGCTGAGTTCCCATGCTGAGGCAGGGAGCAGAACGAAGCCTTCGCACCACCAAGCACATTTCCTGCAGCATCGATATGTGCTTTGGTTGCATTTTCCAAGCGACACACGCTAAGGCAGCAGAGTTGCAGAAGGACAAAGCCAAGGGTCAGTGGTATTTTCTCTGCGGAGCCTGTGGTGGAAGCTGAGAAGTCCCAGAGTAAGCAAAAGTTTTAGTGCTGCAAGGGGCACAGCGTGGGCACAGACTTAGCACCTACAGGATGAGGGTGAGCTGCTGCTTGGAAGTGTCTGGAGCACAAAACAAAAGCAAAAAAAAAAAAAAAAAAAATCAGCACAGCTATGTTGAAACCAGGGTGGTTCATACAGCAAAAATCTCTGACAGCTTTCAGGGTAAAATCATTTCTGGAACAGCTGTGGTGGTTTAAAGTGTTAACTCCTGTGATGAGGGAGGTCTCCATCACTTCCGAGGACAGGAAGAATTTAAAAAAGCATCCCACAATCCCAGGACTCTCTGACTTGGGAGGCTCAGACCACCTGGTAGGTAGCTACACGAGGGAGCAATCCACTGAATAGTTGCACCAGCAAGGAGTTAAAATTGTTGCTTCCCCTTCATTTAGACAAACCAGTCTGCTTGTGGTTGCCTCGAAGAAAAAGCAGGCTGTGGTATGTGGGCTTCTGGGCCAGAATCAGGCCACATTCGTGCTGTGGTGAGAGACCAGCGTGGCCAGGCTGCTGCGAGCATCCTCCCTGAGCTCTTTGCTTGAGGCTGGCGGCAGCCCTCCGGCCGCCTGCTCCTGTCACGGATGGACACGCTGGGATACGATGTCCCCAGCATCCCTCTGCACTGTGAGCCAGGCTTGTCCAACCAAGACTATTCTGCATTTGTTTTCCCATTCCTGGAGTCTGTGGCAAACAGAAAAAAAAAAAAATTTATATGAAAGCAGTGAGTTAACAGCTCTTGGAGCAACCCTTCCAGCAGTGCTGGGTGTGCCTTCCTATTTATGCTTGACAAGTGTTTTTCTGGCACCAGAGGGAGGACAAGGGCAGTGGCACACTCTTTGCAGCAATGTGCAGAGGCAGAGAGGAGCCCGGTGGGCTCACAACCTGCACAGACCATGCTTCTGTGGAGAGGTCCCCACCTGAATGGCCTTCTCGGACCGAAACCCTGGGGCAAAGCAACAGGAAAAAATGCTCTGTGTTAACACTGCCCTGCAGAAAGTTGTTTCGGAAACTGTCATCCTTGCCAAGTGTAAAAACAGGCATTTTACCTACAGGAAATGAGTCCTGCCAGACAACAAGCTATCACAACCCTTCCAGACAGAGTCCGCGCTCTGAAGGAACTGCGTGGCAGGAGGAAGCGGGTTACGGTGCAGGCAGCACTGGCCTCAGAGGGAGCGGAAGGAGTCAGGCAGCTCCTGAGGATGAAAAGAGGCATAGGGAAGGCATGACAGGGCTCCTACATGTGTTTTGGTTTCTTCCCTGATGTAACAGGGGTAGTTAAATAAGCTACAGGCACTGGCGGGAGTCCCAGGTGCAAAAGTGTGCTGAGTAACAATGTGCAATGGGGCAGCGACTGCGGCTTCAAACGCAATGAAACACAGGAATAGTAAAACAAATATTAAAACTCCTTCTCCCCTCTGCTCCCTGGACTGACAACACTCATCCCTCTTCTCTGGCAAGATCTGGAGTGGAGCAGAGCTGTCTGCATGCTGTCTGAGCCTCAGAGTGGGTTTATGCCCCGTTTCCAAGAGGGACAGAGGTGAGTTGCACCATGGAGCAGTAGTGCCAGGGATGTGACTCGATTTCCCAGGTAAATCAGGTCACGAGGGAAGCAGGCAGCTTGTGACTGTCCAAGAGACACAGCTGCACAGTCAGTCCTGAGCCTCACTGCCCCTTTGTTCGAGACTGGTGGTGTCACACTATGAGGTGAATCATTACACTGTTTTTCCTTGGTTTTATGAAAGATGCAAGTGGTATTGCCCATGGCTGTTACATGATCTGCTTCCTCTTTAAAACATTCTTCCAAGAACAACATTCCTACCCTATTATCTTTTTTTTTCTCTCCTCTCCCCTTCTTCCTAATCCCTTCTCCACAGACCAGTCATTTGTCACTGTTTTCTCAGACTAAATTCCCCACCAAACCCTCCTCCACCACCGGGGGTGGAGGAAAGGGGCCTGCAAGCTTCCTGCATAGCTCTCCTCCAGGCTTCATGAAGCCTTGCACAGCCAGTGCTGCCCTCTCCAAAACGGCACCCTTCCTCTCTCAAAATGTATCTCAGGGTACTAGGAGGGCAGCAGAGTGACTTGCGGATGCCAGGAAGGCTTAGCATGGGATGCTGCAGAAATAGAGGGTGAGTTTGTTCTGCTCCTCTCCGCCTGCAGCTTGTCCAGGCTTTCTGCACGCTGGGCAGCTGTGGCTTTTTAATCAAAACAACCACCCTGCAGCCTCTATTTGGTTTTGATTTGCAGGAGGGAAATTACCAGCAGCTAATAAGCTAATGTAACTTTTACTGGGAGGTCAGGTATGTAGCCTGCTAACCTTGACAGACTTAATCACGCACATTTAACTGGAGCACTTTGCTGCAGGATTTTGTACAGATGTTTCCAAAGGGATGAAGGAAGAGGGGTCAGGGGACTCACATCCACACGAGATTCAGGTAGGTCTCAGGCTAGGGTTGCTTGTCAAGGAAAAGAGGGCAGGGAGAAGAGGTAAAACAGACTATACATAGTCTATCACCGCTGTGGTTTTGGTCTCTCAGGATTAATTAACTTCACTGGGAGCAGGCAGAAAGCAGCTCTAACTTGCACGCTAATTGCAAGCAGTGCAACCACAGCATGAGGAACAAGGAGGTGCCACTACTCCTTGGAAGTCACAAGCCTGAAACCAGTTGCCATTGCTCACAGCTGAGGTCTAAGAGCATGCTTTCACTTGTGTCCCTCTCAACAACAACCGCCAGCAGCTAGGAAAAGTCCTTGGCCAGGGCGTGGAGGGAAAAAGCCAAAGGCTCTTGTTTAAACCAGTTCTGTGCTCGTGTTGCTTCAGAGGAGCCACCCCAACCACCATGGACAAACCAGAGAAAATGTTAGACCCTCAGGACTTGATCCCATTTCCTGGGAAGCCAGTGACTAACCTGCCAGGAATGGCAGTGGTGGGAGATTGCTGCTGCTCAGTCCTGCTGCCCCATAGCCCACCTCTGAGGAGCAATGGAGGAGCTCCCCAGTGAGCACACTTCTTTGCATTGCCCAATAACAGTGCAAATATCACTGATCTTTCCCATCTGTCCATCCCAGACTGAGCACCTTGCCTCTGGCTGCACGGATCAGCATTAATGAGATGCTGGGTGGAGACTGGACATGGAGAGGACGTGGAAGGGATGGGGTGAACTCCCCTGGCAATGAAATTTGAAATTTCCCCTCCAGCAGAGCCCCAGCTCTCTCTGTGCAGAGAAAGAAGTGGCCAAGGAGCCGCACGCTTTCTTTAGTGGGGAGAGATGAAACCTTGAACTGACCTGCCTTCGTGTATGAAAAATGAGAGCAGAAACATGGGAAGAAAAAACTTGTTTCATACCAGCTTTCGAACCCTTCATACCGGAGGACCTCAGTTCATCTAAACGTGGGGATTTGAAGCTCACATTTCATCCCTGAGAGAGGCTAAAACACACACCCCTCCTTGCCTTCTTTCTGAGTCAGTGTCAGAAAGCAGAGTCTGCACACTGGAAAGCCCCCTGTGCTCCGGCAGTGACGGCAAATTTCCATTCCTGGAAATCCCCCGCCGGCTCCAGCAGCCCTGGCTGGGGAGGAGAGCCAGGGCTGACCACTGTCGCCTTCCCGGAAAGCCCAAGCAGGGGGCAGGGGTTGCAAGGAGCATTGCTGGCAGCGGGGCGTAGCAGTGAACGCTACAAAACAGCAGGACCAGGGGCTGCAGGGGAATTTTCCTTTTCCTTCCTCTCCCAGCCTCCTTTTTGGGACAGAAATTACCAGGGGTCAGCTGAGACGCAGCAGTTTGTTGAGGGGGACCAGCATCTGCTTCCTCCACCTTTTCACTTTGTTTATATATGTATATTACTGTCTGGAAGAAATGTCTTGTACATTCCAGACAGCAAAAACAAAATCTATTCAGTGTGGAGGGAACTGGGATGGTGGGTAAGGAAACACAGGCAGCCCAAGCTAAGCCTTTGGCTGTGCAAACGTGACAGGATAGTGGTTCTGCACTGTTCCTTCCCTTCCCTTCCCTTCCCTTCCCTTCCCTTCCCTTCCCTTCCCTTCCCTTCCCTTCCCTTCCCTTCCCTTCCCTTCCCTTCCCTTCCCTTCCCTTCCCTTCCCTTCCCTTCCCTTCCCTTCCCTTCCCTTCCCTTCCCTTCCCTTCCCTTCCCTTCCCTTCCCTTCCCTTCCCTTCCCTTCCCTTCCCTTCCTTTCCCTTCCCTTCCCTTCCCTTCCCTCCAATTCCCAAGGGAACTTAGGGAGACACAACTCATCAGTCTGGGACTTGCTCAGAATATTCAGAATCCCCTTCTCATTAGGGTTTTTCACATCAAATTGGTTTGATAAACGTTTTGACCTCTGCATACCACTGATAAACTCTGAAAGCTGTTCCCCTCCTCCCTCTACCCTTACTGTAAATATCTTGCAGATGCTCTGCTCATTTTTCTTCTACTATAGCCAGCTGGCAACTCTGTTGGCACGCCAAAGAATTCCAGTCATCATAGCAAAGCAACCTTTTAGTTTTCATCTCTGGATATTTTCTCACCAATATGCCAATCAGTTGATATTTTAAGATTTCTATTTAATTTTGCCATTAGACCAGTGGACAGAAAGTGTAATCTAGACTATGAATCTTCAGCATAAACATCTTCAGAAAACCCTGTCCATCAGAATGAGAATATTAAGCAGATGGGGTTGAAAAAGGTTATGGAAAAGTCCAAGAGAATTTCACAGAAGGTTAGTGCCTTTGAACAAAATATTTAAACCAATCTATAGCATTTTATAATAGGGATAAAATTTTCTATTAAATTCCTTGGATGGGGCTAAAAGTTCGCCTGGAAGGATCACATTCAGTATTGAATTTTCATTTGCTGGGTATATCCCAGAGGCTTCCAGCTTTGTTTCAATATATTACTATTATTTTCATCCCTAGTAAATGCTAAATGCTTTTCCATTTAAAAGAAAGAAAAAGAAAAAAAGAAGCAGCAAGCCAGAGCTGCTAGGTAGTACCACTGTTATGCACAGAGACTGTGTGAAGTCCGTGAGACTGACATCCAAGGAATGCACACAAAATCACAGGAAAAATGTGCTGGACACGGCTGATGTGGAGCCCCTGCGGTGCTGTGCTCTGCGAGAGGAAGGGAGCTGGCAAGAGAGGAATTTGTCTCTGTCCATGTCAGTGGTGGGACGAGCACGCGAGGCAGAGGGGAGGGTGGCATGAGGCTGATGCAGCACACCTTGTCTTTAATGAAGCTTGTTAATTCGGACCCTGGGCTGCACGGTCGCTGTCGCACAGCTCTCAGGCAGCACGGAGAGTGGGCAAGGTGAGGCTCTTTCTGCTCACTGTGGTGCAGAAAACTGCCCAGAGCAATGCATTTGTCTGGAGGAAGCCAAGTGAAGCCTGTGGTTTTCGAGCACACCCAGCACTCGTTTGTCTCCCAGCACTGCCCCCGTGTTATTCCCAAGGAGCTCAGAGGCAAATTGCAACAGGCAAAGCCTTTTTCTCCATATCCACATGAGTTTCTAGCACACAGGAGTTGACTGATCCGCTCCAACATGTAACACCACATGTGACACTATTAATGCTTGTTTTAGCATGAAGGAGAGGGAGGCGTGAGGATGACACAACCAGGAGTGTGGGTGGGAACTGGTTAGGCAGGTGTAGCTGTTGGGAAAAGCATCTACCAAGTTTGGCTCAGAAATGGAGAGGCTGAGCCACAGGTAAGTAGGGGAAAGAGAGAAGGGGTAATAACACAAAGACCAGCCTGATACACTGGAGAGAGCAATGATGAACCCACAGAGCGAGTGTGGAAAATCAGTGGGGTCTGAGGAGTGCCGGGAGAGGATGGAGCAGGGAAAACAAGGGAGAAAAATATTTTGAGGAGTGTCAGTGGAGCGAAAGGAACAGGAGCTAGATTGATGGTGTGTCAGACAGGTCTGGAAGAGAGAGATTTGAGATTAAATTATGGATTCTCCTCCCGATTCTACTCTTGAGGTGGAAGAGATGATGGATTTATGCATCACTGTTACTTTTATACAGCCTACTGAATGAAAGGTTGTTTGCTGTCACAGCGTGATTCACATGTTTCCAAGGACCAGGCCTGGAAGACGCACTGTGTCTGTACATTGAGCAGTTGTGCCTACTTTACTTCTCACTTGAATGGACGTCCTGGTTAAAAATCTAACACTGGCTCAAAATCTTTAGGCATGTTCAAGAAAAAACTAACTGCTTACATCTCTCCTTCTCTGCTCCCCACATGCACTATTTCTACTTTCCCCTTTCTCCAAATCCTCTTTTATTTATTTATTTTATTTTAACTTGAGGGGGTGGATAAAGAGACAATCACAGCCAGCCAGGAGACCAAGAGATACAGGAAATCTGACTGGCCAGCTGGCTACTCACTCCTGGCAAACAGGAATGTTAAACAAACGGGCTCATGGGCCACGTGTGCACAGCCAGCCCCAATTTGAAATATTGTTAGTTGCTTCCCCTAGCTCAGCACCACCTCTGAACCACAGCCCAATTCGTCAACTCGTGACAACCGAAATACAATCTCTGAGCTCTCCTGAGATTAATGTGAGCCCTGCTGCACGGTCAGCATAGAGCTGCCCTGCCTGTCCCTGCTAGCTTCAGCCTGAACCCTTTGCGGTCCCTTGGGGTAAGTCCTATCCCAACCTAATCAGCTTCTGTTGACCAGACTTTTCCCCTTCCCTTCACAACTAGTGTCAAATCCAATCCAGATGTGAGCACTTGAATTTCCCAGCTCTGCCAATGAACTAATGACCATGGGTGGGTACCTGGGTGGGTATCTTTGTTCATTAGTCCATCCCGACCTTAATGCAGAGATGCCTTTCCCCTAGGTCTAATCATGCAGCTCCTACTTTGTTCTTTTCCTATTTTCTCCTTCCAAACCCAGTGCTAACTGGGCAATGAACCTGCATCTTTTACAGTGATCACTCCCAGAAAGCTGGAGCAGGGGCTGCCTTGTCAACACACCCATGTGAGATCTTTGGTGGCAAACTTCAACCACCTAACACGATAGAACTGTTTTACAGAGAGTACATAACAGCATGCAAACCTGGCAGAGCTGAAAAGGATTTTCCTATGTTTATTTTGCTGCTTGGAGAAGGAGAGGTTGGAGAAAAATGTAAGACGGTGGCCTTCCTAATCACAAAGGACAGGCAGGAAGGGAAGCACTCAAACAGTACTTGAATATGATAGCCCTTCCATGGGCATGAAAGGGCCAGTTGAGCTGGGGAGCTGTGACTGGGGGAGCAGAAGGGAAGCCTGACTCTCATGGGAACCCCTGGCTGCTGAGGCAGTGTGTGCCAGGCATGTGTGCCCCAGCCAATGCAGTACAGAGCAGGCTGGAGGAATTACAGGCGAAGGACAGCCGGGTGAAGAAAGAGATTTTCTTTTTTGTTTACTCATTGTAGCCTTGTTTCCAGCCTTGTAATGCAAAGACAGATTGTGTTTCTTCCTGAGTAAACTCTTACTCTGTCTTTATCCTTACATTCCTTTGCAGCTGGAGGTGGTCCAAGTGGGACTCTCAGATTCAGTGACTTTTTTTTTTTCTTTTCCAATAACTAATGCAAATACAGTGCTGTGTACCATGCCTCTCCGGGGTGTTTGCACTGTGACATCTGTTCAGCTTCATAAAATACAAGGACCCTCCCTTGACTCCTTCAGTCTGAGCAAAATGGGAAGTAGACGTCACGGCAAACCAGTTGGAGAAAACTGTGACTGGATATACACACACGTATTTTTACAGGCCTCATACATTGGGAACTGGTCCTCAGCAGTCTGCAGGCACACAACCAAGCAGTTTAGAAAGTTCCTAGGACATCGACACACAACCACACTACCCGCAAAAGTCATTTAGTGATTACATGACTGTGAAATTGCACCTGCAGTTATACTGAAACCTGACTAGTAAGCGTGATGGTCAGTGTGACACAGACCTACAGTACGTGTATAAAAAGGCCAACAACTTCCTAATTGCATGCATAGAGGTAAATCAGGCTCTCAGGCCATATATTTGAGACTGTAACACATTTTACCACAGTCAGCTTTAACTTTTGTTGCTTTGTTTCTCTATGTTGGGCCCAACAGAGTTCTTTCATTCCCAAAAGAAGGACCACTGTGGGGAGTAAAAGTGATGTGAATCACTTTGGGAATTGAGGGCTTGCTTCTCTCCACTCTTCCTCTGTGTCCTACCCCATCAGGTCCCTAGAAAGCTACAGTGGTTTTAACTTGCATCAGCCAGCAACAATCCCATAAAGATGCTGAGATAGCTGTGGGCTGCTGCTGCATCTACCATCCAGATGTTCCGATTTCTCCCCAGTAAGGCAAAGTGTAGCATAAGTCCTGTAAAAGTTACTCTGCTCTGATTTAGACAACATTCTTCAGAAAGAAATCTGTATCTCTTCCATAACCCTATAACTTATGAGGCGAAAAAGGAAACATAAATCAAACATATTTAAATGACCTGGATATGGGCCTCACTGGAAAAATCTTAAATGCTTCTGTGGCCACAGGAATAATTTTCACTTCATGTTTTTGGACTCCATAACACACCACCAAAAGCACTCAACATTGGGAAAGTAAGATCTCTTAATGGAAATATTATAGACTTGTAATTTGCTTAGGCGGCAGTTTCTGTAAAAAGATTTCTTGCTATTCTAAGGAAATGAAAAACGTATGTTTTGTTTTCATACAAAAAGCACAGCCATTGACAGAGGAAGGGCAGTAAACAGTGAGTGTTACAGCAAAAGTCTTGGTGCAGTGCTATTTTAAGGAAGAAAGTACGAACTGCTCTGCTGAAAGGCAATCACAGACCTTTATGGACTTGAAGTTTAGCTTGAAGTGTAATGGACAACATAATAAATGTTAAATAAATAATAAAACTGGTTTAACTTTAGGATGGACTTCACTTTGGGCTTCACTTCTGTTGCCATTTTCACAAGGGTAAAATTTCAGTGGACATCTCTGATTGAACAATACAGATTGTATTGCTGGTAAAGCTGTAAAGCAGAAAGCATAGAGCTGTACACATTGAATTAGATGTTAAAATACATTAGAATGTGTCAGATGAGTTAATATATATGGAATCAAATATTTTTCTGTTATTAAATCCTTTATTCTCTGTGAAACAATGAGTTGCAAGTAGGTCTGCCCACAATTAAAGAGTTCTGAGACTTTTAAACAGTAATAAATGATTTGAGGTGTAAATCTCTCTAAAACAACAGGATATTCAAAATGTTTCAAGCACCTGCATTCAAAAAATCATGATCTTTGATCCTTAATTTTATCTCATTTCCAACACCCCAAAATGGAGCCACACAAAGTGGTTATTTCGTACCAACAAACTTGGGTTTCAGTTCTTTGCAAGCTCTAACTGTGTTATTTAGATCTGAAACTAAATCCCTTTGCAAAGTTTCAGCAGGTCCAGATCAAGGGTTTGGGTTTGGTCTAGAGTATAGAAAGTGGCCCAGCTGAAAGGCTCGGAAAATAACTGAAACACGCCCGAGGTCAGAGTGCTGGTGAGGATCCAGGTCTTTGATTCTGGCTCCTCTCTAATTTAAGCCCTGTATTTGATGAATTTTCTCAGAATAACAAAGGCTGAAGGCATAATGGCCCTGTGGTCAAGCCTGGAAAGCAATATATATATATATTTTTAACCATGAAGAACTTACGTTCATCATATTAGGAATTTAGACTGACTTCTGTCATTTTTAAGTAGCTGCAGAGAATGCTGCTGTGTCAGGGAAATGGGCCAAGGAAAGATCTGCACTGTATCTCCGATAAAGTTTACCTGGCAGCTAAAAATCAGCTCAAGTGGGGATTACCTAACTGTAATATTCTCAGTTAACAGTGAGTACACTCATTTTAGACAGCTAATGGTTTTAAACACCACCTCGCTCATATGCCCGCACAGCCCTAAGCGGTGTTTTGGCACACTTGCTGGTGTGCCTGCCCTCCTGCCAGGGCTGCGCTGATGATGACTCTCTCAGTTCACACACGCATGGTGCCTGGCTGAAGACATGTGGGACAAGCTGAGCGGCCGTGTGAACTTTTCACGGTGGTTTCTGTGATGTCTGGACCCTCTGGAATGCAAAAGATTCCTATTTCACCAGTGTACCATGACTTGCATTTTGGGCAGAAAAACATGTAAATATAATTAGGGAGCTGGCAGCTAAAATTCCCTTTAAAAACACAGTCAAGCTCTGTGGCTTTCATTTCTATTTTATTTGGGACAGATTAATCTGATACTGCTCGAGACAAACTTGCCTATTGCCTTAAGAATTTGGGAGTTTTCCAGCAGACTGTCTATGGGTTGTGTGTGCCTGTCTGTCCAGAGTAAAGGTGAAGCAAGAACTGTATGATTTTCACTTGGTTGTGAGCAATTGTGAGAGGCTGTGTGTTCTTTATCTTTCTTCTCTTTTCCCTTCCAAGTATCAAGATACGCAGTTTTTAAATACCTACCACCAGCAGGGTCAAGGCTTTCATAACTCAAAAAACGTGTGTTTCTCCCTGCTGAGGTTATGGGCTGAGGAGAGTAACCCTGCTCTGGCAGCCTCCTCCATCTCCATCGACATTGCTGTTGCCTATGGCCGGGCTGCAGGGAAGCAATGTAAGGCCAACAAGGTATTGACCGCCTTTTGGGTAGGCATGACAAGATGCAGAGCCTCAAGAAGTCTTAAGGGAAGGAAAAGCGGACTGACAAAGAACCAGGTCTGTGGCTGAAAGACACTGATTCCCTCCTGTAATTAGACAGACATAGCTATCTAATTTTGCTAGAAACTACAGACAGGGAATTCCGTTTCCCCCATGGTCAGGCAGGAAATGCAAAGTCCTGGAGTCACTGACTTTTATGTAATACGAATACACTGGAACTTGTAAGGACCCTAAAAGCAGTTCTCCAAGGCCAGCTTCTGGAACCAAATAGGGATTTACTGCTCTGTCTGTGATGGGGGAGGAGTAATACAGACAGATTGATTTCAATGCGTGAGGAATTTCTGTTTATGGAGCCTGTGATTGCATTGAAAGGACAGAGAGGCTTTTCTAAATTGCTTTTCCAGAACATCAAGGAAGGGCTTTAATGTGCACAATGGGGGTATACTAATTTATCTTCAGTCTCTTGCAAAGCACTTCTCCCTGGGCTCTGGAAACCAGCCTGCAAGAACCTCTTTATGGCTGGTGCCAGCAATGTGCATTGACACCCCCAAAACACAGAAGAATGACATTTCCTTATTTCTTCTGCTTTGTTGCTTAATACTTTCCCTTTTTGTGGCACTATGTATAGAAATGCCATGCCTACTCTGTTTTATTTAATCTTTAAAATCCATTTTCCCTTTCCATTTGTAAATTCTGCACACGTCTTATGTCTGCATCCCTAGGTCTTAATGCTGACTGTAGGTGATGGATCAGCTCCCACTTGCTAGTTCATTTGGGAGTCTGTACAGCTACTGACTATGGCCAAGGTTAGTTTCTCAAGTAATTGGACCACAACCTTTTGTTCTGCTTCAGTGTTTGTGTGGCTTCAGCTAGCAAAGGTCTATGGCAGACCATGCTTACCCATACACAGGCATCGGCTCATAGCAGCAGCCCACAGGCTTTTTTTCAGGGCAACATGTGCCGTGATTACACAGTCACAGACAGGCTATGGGAAGAAAGCAAAAGATCTATAAAAATGGTAAACATGTATGGTTATGTGATCTATTTTTGTCTCTATAGTAGTAGAAACATTTTTAAAAGAATACCTCCAGCAACGGGGAATGAAAGAAATCAGAGGAGGAAAAGGAGGAAATTGGACAGAGTAGAAAAAATAAAGAGAAAGAAGAGACAAGGAGCAACAAAGAAAAGCCATGAATAGGTGGAAAAAGGAGAAGAAAAATTTTGAAAGGGCCCATTTGGAAAGCAGAACAACAACAACAAAAAGAATAAATAATAAATGCTGAAGCTGTGTTCAGTGCACACTTTTGAACTGAGATGTCATTTATATTTTGGTGAGTATTATTTGTTCCTTCACACCCAGAAAACAAACTCCCACACCCATTTCATAATATATTCTCAGTGTTAGCTGGATACAGCTATACTCACAAACAGGCAGCAATAAATTTCTGTTCATGCATGTACATAAAAGAAAAAAAAATGTATGTTTTATGCTTTTGCTGAAATGCTTAAATGTAAATGAGGTTATAAATAAAAACACAAACATTTTCAACTTTCCCTCTCAAAATCTCATTTGAAGTTCAGGTTGAGTATGGTGTGTTCTTAAACCAAACATACACACAGCTCAAAAGCACATGAGCAGCCCAATTTTTAGGATAGAATTCTACATATTTCCTCTTTTTTTCTTGGTGGTATGGCCAGCATAAAGAGTTTCTATTGCGCACTCCACCCTAAGACTTGGTCTTATGGCTCACAATTTCCAAAGCTGAGCTGATACAATTGCTTGGGAGGTTATTCTGTACATATTTTTGTGGTATTTGTGGAAATTATATGGTAAAACTCTCCTTGGTTTTCAAAGACGGAATGTTCTTTCACTCCAACGTGGAGGTTTTACAGGAGTATGACCTTTGTGTTTTTTTAACTGATCTAGATCAGGGTTATCATTAGCTTAAGGGTTTCAAAACACACTCTCCCCACCTCTTCTCCTCCTCTCCAGCCACCAGCAGTCTGCAAAACCTTGCATCAGCCACGGAAGAATCTTTTATTTGAGGCTGTGCTGTTGCATTTACTCAACAGTAAAATTTTGTCATGCTGCCCTAGCCAATATTCCACCCATTCTGAATATCTTGCTGGGATTACAAATTTAGGAAATCCTGATCTAGACCTAAACTCCTGAGAAATGTCTTTTTGTTGACAGAAAAAGAAAACACATTTCAGTGAAGTTTAAAATGTAATAAGAGAGGTTTTCCAAGGTTATTTGGTTGTGCTCACACATTTTTATTATTGCTTAAAAAAACATTTACAGAGCATTCAGAGCATAATCGCAGTGTTATCATGTATTCCTGTCTCCCAGATTGTCAATCCTCAAAGACAGAGGAGGTTGTGGTGGAGAGATAGGGGCAGATTCCAGCCAAATGGGAAGGACACAGAGTAAAGTTAATCACAGTACCAGAATAGCAATGATTTCATCAATGACCTCGGTATGAGGTTTCCATTCAAAATCTGCTTCAGAAACATCAGAGTTTATAAATACAAGGTTAGCTATCATGTTCACATTGACAGCCCCTCACATGGCTTTTCCTTCTATCGAAAATTGATTCATGATTTTTTTACATTAATCCTGTTTAAGGGTAACAACATCACTGTATCTATTCACCTACTACTGCAAAAAATGCTGTACCTATTATTTGCAAGGAATAAAAAAGAGATAAATATCTTTAAAAAAAAGTAATGATGAATGGATGTTTGCTGTTATAAGCATCTACCATGAGTATTCCATCTCATCATAGGTGTAGCCTGTGTCACAGAATTCCTTCAGTTAATCTTTCACTCAGCCCCACACAGCTCACCTGAAAGGCACCCATCTGCTCCTGGCAACTCCTTCCGAGCTGGTGCTGAATTCTGGGGGCCAGCAACCACTGTGCTCTAACAACCCACCACACTGGCCTGATATATGAATGTAATTTACAGCCACTCCAAGCTCCACTTTCATCACATAAAGAAGGCTTTATATAACTGAAACTGAGTTCCAAATGCATAAATAACTAAAATTGCACAGGTACATGAGGTCAGCTATAGCTACCTGGTGAGCTGGATGGGAAAGCTCAGCAGCAAACTGTTCTGTCCACCCCTGGACATCCTGCCCACTTTAGCCTGGTAGATAGTGGGAATTTATTACCAGCTTTGGGATTTTGCTCACATTTTTCTGACCTTCAGGGCATGCTCAAGAGTCTGCTTCTGCTTTCTTAGGTAATTAATGGAGGAAGTGATGAGGTCTGGGCTCCGGGAATGCAGTGTGTCTTGAGCAGTGGTGGCTTGTATAAATAGATTAAGTGACAGACAGAAGCTTGCTTTTTTTCTGTTTGTCTACAATATAACAATTCTCATTTTGTTCATTTTGTAAATACACAGGCTTGTGTATTTATCTAGATATATTCATTAAAACATAGTCTTTAAAAAGACCAGTATATGATCAAAAAACTTAGAAAAACTGAATCACTTTGCTGTGGCAGTCCTTTCTGACACAGCACCTGGGAAGAAATCATGGGCTGGGAAAGAAAGAGTGAGGGAGAGAGGCAGAATGTTAAATCAACAGTGGGAGACACAGAAGCAAACAGAGAAAAGAAAACACAGGCCATGGAAGAGGGCACAGAGGTGAAGGGGAGCTGTAAAGGAAAAAAATCCAGACAAAGAGAGAGCAAATGAGATGGAGACTGTGAGACAAAAGGTGCGGGGGAGCAATATGGGAGAGAAGGAATGGGAGAAACCTATTCCATCAATTTTTGTCATTTACTAATGGAAATGTCTTAAAAAAACTGATGGATGCGTGGTCCTCTCAAAAACATACACGTGTTCCATGGGAAGATTTGAACACAGGGCATTTCTTTGCATGCCTGGCTATGAAGCCCAAATTGTCCTCTGATCAGTGAAGGGAACCGTCAGCATAAATGATGTTTAATGGCTGCTCTTGACATTAGAAAAGATTGCCCTCACTTCTGATTTATAGCCCCAAGGGGATAGTCTATGAAAGAATCTTACACACTGAATTTCCAGTTTAATAGACACTGCCCCAATATTCAGTAGAAATATTTCACGTTCTTCATGTATTCTTTCTTTTTATGGATTTCATCTCATCTCAGAGCAATAAAATCTTAGGATATGCTCCTACTGATTAAAATTTAGATTAGACAAAATTGATCTTATTGATTATCTGAGCCTCAATGTGCCACTACTTAGAGATTTGATGAGAAACATTTGCTCCCTTTTGCACATCTTTAGATCACTTTAGTAGCAGAGAAAAGAAAATCTTAGATTAGTACATGTGCATAAAGTAAAAAGATTGAGGAGTATGACTGTATTGTGATACTTCAAATTAGACATAATATGCATATACATGTAGCTACAGGTTTTAGCTACTTGTCTGATATTTATGCACTTCAGTCCATTCTCATATCTGTAATCCCTTTTGTTTTACTAGAGCTATTTGCGTGAGAATAAGCTATCTGAGTAAGTAAATGTTTCCAGGATTGGCCCCTAACTGCTTTTAGTATGGTTATCAACACTGGCCATCTGTGTTTTTTCATTTTAATTCCATAATTGAATGCTTGCCCTTTGAGAATTTCAAGGACCAGGAAGCAGCAATAAACCTCTTTTGCAGCTTCAAACCAAATACTCCAACAATTATAAGTTGATGGGAAATGCAGTAAAAAGATATATTTTTTTTTGACAGAGCAATTTATAAATATAATTTAATTTTGCTAACAAGAATCATAACATTTCTGTGCAAAGATGTGGCTTGCTTGGCTGTGTGCTTAACCATTTTTGAGCTAGTCTTTTGAGATGCGACCTAGACAAACAGCAAGTACATAATCAGATAAGTAGGTCTGCATCAATGGTACATTCTGATTTAAGATTATTAGGGTTTTTACTCACTTTTATTTTGTTTTACAGACTGTAAATCCAAGCCTGTATTTTCTAGTTGGTAAGTAAGGAGAATTAAAAACCCGCAACCAATGAAAAGCAGCAGTCCAATCTTCCATCTATACTGGTATGGCTGGAATGTTGGTAAGGATACAGTCACCATCTTATGATTCAGCGCTTACTCAGCTTTTGTTAACTCTCCCATGATTAGTTTTAATAATGAGATAAAACCTAAGGATCCAATCACCATACTGGTTTTAAAGTATGACTGGGAGCTGTAACCGTGCAAATGAAAGCAGATATGGCTACAAGACCAGATACCTACTTAACATTAGCTGAAGGAAAGAATAAAATATACGGATAGATTCTTACTTACAAGGCAAATAAAGCAGTGAAAATGTAATTGGACCTGCTTTAAAGGAACTTTACACACAATAAACAGCATAAATCACCCTTATAAATGTAAACGAAAATACAATTATTATATTAGATCCAATTGGCACAAAATTAAGATTTGTAATTTTTCTCAGAGTTCTTGACTAATAATATTCCTCATGAAATAAAAAAGTTGAGGTTAATAAAAACAATTCCCATGCACAGCAAAGTAGATCTCTATGCTAGTGTTTTTACCTTCAGACCAAGCACAAATTTATAATGTAGACTGTTCCCTAACTCTCCAGGAGAGGAAAAAGCCAAAAAGTATAAAGAATGATAAGTCGTATCTTTATTATATATTTATTTATTTATTTCAGGTATTAACTGCAACATAGTTATTAAAAATAAAAAAATAAAAAAAATAATAAATTATTCAGTCATTACATTTATAAAGAACATCACAGTCTTTGCTAGTCTTCTGGTCCAGTGAAGCATGAAGCCATTCCTAGTAGACCAATGCTTCTTTGAATACTGGCTGTTTAGAACAATATATGCTACTTTGCAGATTCAATTCTCCTAAATACTGATGGCAATCTCACTCCATCATGAACTGAGGTTTTAAAACCTGTTGGCATGGCAAGTATTCAATTTAGTTCGATACAGCTTTCATGCACGGGTACATATCATGTAATCTCACCTCCTTGGAGGCAGAGAAGGAATTTGGACAGGCATTTTCTAGTAGGTAGACAGACAAAGGGGCTGTCCAGATTCCTAAATCAAGTTAAAGTAAACAAATTGAAAACACATCAGGAAGGTTTGTCTGTGCTTATGTTAACATTTTGTTTTGGTGTGGTTGGGAGTGAACCTCCCATCATGTTGGCTTGATTTGCATGCAGAGCAGCTCTGGTCCGCATGAATTAGATGTAGAAAAATCTCCATTACAAATTCTCATTAAACATGCTCCACATCCTTGTGGGATTACATGGGTCTAAGTCAACAATTTGTACTTTGGATGTCTTTGAAACACCTGTGTTGGGGATGCTTTGCTCAGGGGAACAGACTGAATGATATCTGAAGGAAAAACGCACAGCTGCATGCAGTGTAAATACAGGGGCCTTAGCTCCAGCTGCTCCCTCAAGCACCAAATGGTTCAGTGAAGTAGACACAGGTTGTTATCATCCTCATTTAGAAGATGTCTCTCACTGAGACCTTCAATTCACTTGTATAATATGCATTTTTTACAGAAGATGAAAAGGGATGGCTTGATATACTCTGAAGGACATCTGGGGAAGGTCAGGTTCCTGGAAGTCAGCAAAGTCTTGGGAGGGAATGATGCTGATGAAAACAGAGATTGAGGGAAGTTCAAAAGCTGCATGAAAGTCATGTCAGAAGTAAAAGTAAAAAAATAAAAATAAAATTAAGAGACAAGACTGCCATTCGCAAGGGAATTGCTGATTCAATTATTTACATTAACAGAGATTTTCAAAGCAAAGAGACCTATTTGCTTTCTTCAATAAGTGCAGTGCTGCAAAAAAATCTCTCAAAGCACAGGACATGTTGAAGGATGAATTCAGTAGCAGAGGCTGTAGTCTTCCCCAGTAGGCATCTCATTGCAACCAGCTACCATTTCTCTGCAACCTTTGAAGAACAGATTTTCCAGATAAAGTCACTGTGTGGCCCCCAGCACAAGAAGGACATGGATGTATTAGAACGAGTCCAGAGGAGGCCACGAGGCCATGAGGATACTCAGAGGTCTGGAGCATCTCTCCTATGAAGACAGGCTGAGGGAGCTGAGGGTGTTCAGCCCAGAGGAGAGAAGACTGGGAAGACCTTACAGCTGCCTGCCAGTGCCTAAAGGGGGTTACAGGACAGCTGGGGAGGGACTCTGTGACAGGGGGTGGGGTGATAGGACAAGGTGGTCTGAGCTGAAACTTAGAGTTTCAATGAGACAAAAAGAGTATATGAAACTTATTCCCAAAGTCAGAATAGCAGATGCTGAGACTTCCTGGCAGGAATAAAATTCTGGATAATGAACAGATGCAGTTCCAGCTAATGATAGAAAATAAAAATCTCCATCTAAAATATTTACAATGAATACATTTAATATATCACTTAAAAATCAGGTTCAATTATGGGGCTACTCTAAGGGCAACTCTATAGAGAAAATTATGCTGTTGCAGAGTATGGAAGGCAGAAAGTAGTTCATGATAAAACTGGAAAGGGCACCTAGTTCTTTTTGATGCCATGACAGAAAACGATGGTTTACAAGACATTCTGTGAACTCTCATATGCATAAATGTTCTTAAAACCCTTCCTTTCTTTGAATTTTCAAAACAAAAGCCTCTTACTTTCATGAATGATTTCAGAAACAAATGCTGAGAAAATCCAGTCAAATTATTTTAAGGTACTTGGTATTTACTCAGTTCCAACAAGTACCAGCCTATCTAATGCTCATAGAAAAAGTGTTTGGTGTATCCGTCTCCACTCTTCAGTATCCAATTGCAGACACACTTCTGTTATTCAACTACTAAAAAGGGAATTGACAACATCCTTACTGCTAATATCTACACATTTTTTGTTTTGTTTTGTTTTTTTGTTTTTTTTGAATATATTTTGTTGCTTTAAAATTACAAAATATAATGGCAGGCAAGTACCCAAGTAAACAATTCTATCTTAATTATTGTCTGTGCTTTATTATTACATTTTATTGTAAATAGTTCCATTCCTTACAGTAAAAATTTCAACCCGAGGCTGCAGTTTCTTGGCTTTTATTTTTAAATGCACTTAAAAGTTAATTAATAAAGTGTATCCATATCTCTCAGTAGTTGCATTTTTCCTTCCAGGGCAGCAGAAGGAAATAACTAGCAACTGACTAGAAACAAATGTTGACTTTTTATATTTAATGATGTTTATTCAACCTGAAAGCTAGAGGAAATGGAAGCAGCACCAGATTGTCAGCTGGGCTCTCACAGTCATGGCCTGCAAGAACTGAACTCTATGCCCAGGGCAAAAGCTATCCGGATATGGTGTCAGGCTCTGTATTTTCTCAGAGGTTGGTGCTGCCAGACCAGATCCGACCTTCCTGCATAAACTGGAACACTTTCTAAGAAGGCATTCTATTCTCATTTCTTATACAGCAGTTCAGATCCAGGCAAAGTTTGAAACTGAAAGAGCTGGTATGGGTGAATCCAAATCCAGACCTCCTGTATATTGAAAGACATCAGTAAGACACTCCAAGATATTGCTGGACTTCTAGGATCTCTGTACACCATCCGCTATAACAACCCCTAGTGTCAAGGTGATTGTTAGTGGATTTTTGAATGGTTTGTCACCTCTCAGCACAAATTCGATCTGCCTGAAATCTGAGCACATCTAACCTGGTGACAACAGCACAGCTGCCTCATGGTGTTAGCATGGTTGTTCACAAAGGAGTTCATTGCTGGGTATCCCTTGCATTCTGCTTTCCCCTTAACTACTAATGCACTCTGGAAGGGCTCCAAGCCTGTAGTGGACTGATGTCCCCCTCCCACAATCATGACCATTCATTTTGTTTAGTCTGTTTGCATTCTTTCAGCGCCTACGTTCTCAGCAACTTTAAAGAAAATGACTGCTCCTTGAGTGTCTTCATTCCCAGATGCCAGGTCTCTGAGCAAGAGAATAAAAGATATTCACACAGCAATTACTGGGAGATCAAGCTCCCCTCTCCTCCATACCACAGTCTGGTGAATGAGACATTGCGGTTGATACCAGACCTATCTGTCTGCCCCAGATCTCCACCTGGAAGGGAAGCACAGGCAGAGGAACAAGTCTCAATGGCTCTTAGGAAAGAAAGACTCATGTTATGATTGGTGTAATGGGAAAGCAGAAGATGGGTTTGTGGTGAGAGCATGCTGGGACTTCTGTTATCTGTTCCTCTGATTGGGAAAGGAGGGTGAGATTTGGCCTGGACTCAGTAGTGGACGCATGAATCCACAATGTGTCATGAAAGATGGATGAGCAGGAAGAGGGGGATAACCCAGCTGGTGACCACCATTACATTTTGACATTACCCTCGCACAGGATGTGATCCTGTGAGTTGTTCCAGGCCAGCAAAACTATTTCTTCACTCTAGGCTAAAGGAATCTGCTGAACAGACTGATTGAGTCTTCTCTGGTGGTAGGTAATGAAATGTCTGAGACTGAGCATTCAAGTGACAGAGCATGCACATAATGTAGAACTGTGAGAGTGTAGGACGTTTCAGCCTTAGCATTGTAGAGGTATGCAATATTGGTTCAGCTCTGCAGAACGTGGCTTTGGGTTTTGATGTGCCAAACCCATATCTCATCAGCTCATAGAACTGTGTCCTTGGATCCATATCCGTAATCTTTGGTATAAAACTGCATTCCTCTGTGATGTTTTGGCTTGTCATGATGTCTAAAAACTGGTACAATATATCAAAGGCTTACTCTCACTCCTTTGTTTGCTACATATTTGGTGGTAATTAGCTGCTTCATTTGTAGAAGTCCTTTCACAAAGCCTCTCTGCTGGAGCAGGATTACATAAGATTTATATCTGTCCTTGTGCAAAGTGCAGAAATCTCCAAGGTCTGCACACTAAATCGCAGAGTCTTAACCTTGGATCCCATCCCAATTTCCAACCCTTTGATTTTTTTTCTTATGATCGAGGATGTACGCTATAGCCATCTCTGAGAAATAAAATGGAAGGTCTGATGCTCATTTACTACAGCTCCAGCAGAGGCAGGGGACTTTCAGTACAAATATGAATCAGTTCCAAACAAGCTGTTAGTTTCTTCTTTTGTTAAGAAGTTATGATTTATACATACAAAAGAAAGATCTTAATGCCTCAAAATAAATGAAGAATCATAGAACAACATTATGGTATGAAAGTCTCTGTATCAAAGGAAGCATTTTTAAAAACAAAACAGATGACTGACATAGTGATTTTTTTTTTTTTTTCTGGAGATGTAAGTGAAACTTCTGTTTCAAAAGCTTGAAGAGCAACAACAAAGATAGAATTTATATGGGATATTGCACCACTGCCACAAAATCAACAGCAGAAATTGTGTCACAGGAATACAGCGTGGGACAGAGCTGAAGTTTTAGCTTAAAAAAAAAAAAAAAAAAAAAAAAAGGAGTAAAGCAGTTAGGAAATGCCATTTGCAAGGTGCTTGGTTTCTCTGTAATGCAAATAGTCATATAAAATATGCAGGAATGTGGATTTCTTCGTTTTGAATGGGAAGAGGAAATTGATTTACAAGTCCTGAATGGAAGAGAAACCTTACAGCAAGAGCAGAGACAAAGCAACTCCTGGCATGGCGTAGAGTATATATGACACATAACTGCCTCTGCCTGTGGGAACTGCTTTGACTTTTGTGCTATTACAACATAATCAAGGTGCTCTCCAGCGTAACTGAATACTAGGGTTTTACTCTTTAGTGATCTGCAGATTAGTATAATCTTCGTGGTTATTCTCGGGCAACTGGCCTTTCAGGACTTTCCGTGGTGGGCTTTCAAAGAGACCTTTATATTTGCAGAGGGGTTGGAGTCAGCTCTCTGCAGTGTGTGCTCTGCCTGGCCTCTGGCAGTCGGTTAGCTTCACGCAGGCGTTGCCATCAGGATTTAGAGATGTCTCAAACCCTCAAGCTTGCAAGGAGGTCTCTGGGTTGTGCAGAGGCTGGGAAACAAGGGATTTCCTCACGGGTGATCTTGGTCCCCAGCTGTTCCTGGAGCATCTATTGGGCCAAGCAGTGGGAAAATCTTCCTTTTGCTTGTGAAAGAAAGGGGAAAATCTGAATGAGCCAAAACTCAGAATTTTCATAGCTCCATGCAGGAATAGCTGTGAAGGTGAGACACTATCTTAGAAAATAAAAATAAAATAAAATAAAATAAAATAAAATAAAATAAAATAAAATAAAATAAAATAAAATAAAATAAAATAAATAGCAGGGAATGCTCCAGAAAAATAGTTCATTTATGGTAATCTGAAATACACCCTTTTGATTCTGAGGTAGGTTTTTAACAAAGCTTTACTTTTTACCTATAAAAATCTTCCTGCCTATTTGGACTGTTGCCATTCTGCTTGCAGAGCTTTTCTATAAGAAGAAAATAAGCATTTTTTCCTTTTTAAATTATTCACATAGAAGCACTGACATTTTAGGCACAATTTGTTTTTGTGGGGAGTGTGTAATCTTCTTTTGTTGTTTCCATGGACTTGTGCTTTGAAAATAATTTTAAAATGAAATACGTTATGGGATAATTCCGCGAATGAGTCTCTGTGGGAAAGCTGCATTAGATCATCAAGCTCACTGCCTTACAGCTCCAAGCTGTGGTCCCCACAGCAAAGATGTATAAGATAGTGAACTTACACTGCACTGGATGTTAGTGAAAGGGCCAAGAAATTATTTTTCTCCTAGTTAAACCTACAGAAAGCACATTCATATCAAAGCAAGCACAGATTTCCATAATAATGTGAGAAAGTGAAAGGAAAAAAGAGGATTTTTACTCTTTGTAGTTAAGAAGGATTGCATTAATTCCTTTTGTATATCCCAGTGGCTAAAGCTAAACTGAAAAAAAACATATCCAGAGGCAGATAATGTCCTTCGTCTCATAGGGACAGAAGAGTAAACTACATTTCTGGAGGGTTGTTCGCCCTCCTAACCAGACACATGCTCAAGCTCTGACCCTTCCAGTCCCACCCAGGTAAGGCTGCTCTTTAAGGGTGGCTCCCCAAGGTCCAGGTGATCTTCGCTGCAAAACTCCTGAAGCATGTAACTACTGTGACACAAACAGCTTATTTCTGCTCCTATGGGAGAGGAGGAATATAGAGATTTATGAGGCCCGGCTGATGGCAGCCCAGCCTCACAGTATTTGCCATGGCAAAGCAGGGCTCAGTGGTGCAGAAAGAAGCTGACAAAACAAGTGAATTGCCATGCAATTTTTCTAGAAATATTACCTGGGACCATAAAGAGGTCCCGTAAATGTCAAAGACTCTGTGGGACTGGGACTGGGAGTGGGACTGGGACTGGGACTCCATGCAGAAAGGTGTGAAGAGGATAATGTCATGTGAAAGCCATGAGGGAGAAGGAAGATTGATGGAGGCAAAGGAAATACCCATCTAACAAGTGAAAATTGAAATAATCTAGAAAATTCCCTGCAACTATTTCTGGACTTATCTTCTCTAGCCTTTAAAAGATCACTTCAGAGGAAAACAAGTCCCTAGACAGATTGTCCTCTCTCTCAAGGTGTCACCTCAGTTAAAAGCTTTGCCTGAGCATCTCCAGTTGTGACTTTTTTCAGTCTTCATTATTTTCCTCTGCTGTCCCTGTTTCTCTTACGTATCAGAAGGCCCATTGCTGGTGCTACACAAGTGGTACCGGAACAGGAAAGGAGAAAAAGTCCCCACTGGGTGAAACATGTCATGCTGTGAACTGAGACAGAAGAAAGGCATCAAGTAACTCTGTACTGTGATAACATTTTTTTTAAAAAAGAAAGTGCTCTGGCAGAAGCAGATACAAAACACACTTTTTAACTATCTCTCATTTGTTACCACAGAGATTCCTGCATTCTGGGGGGACATCTCTCAAAAAGTGTGAAAAAAAATATTTTCCTGTAAGCAAAGAACTGTTCAGGGAAAAAAAAAAAGCCTCAAAATCTAAAAATAAACTTTATTTAAATTGTTCTTCAGTAAAAATATCAGCCAGGATTAGTGAAACAAACTATATTCAGGCTGGAAGCAATCAGACCAAAACAAGTTCAATGAGGGAAGACAATATGCGGAACTTGGGGCTCACAGAACAAGTTTACATGGCTTGCAAGATGGCAGGAAAGTGATGAACCTGTTCAGGAGCATGATTTCCTTTGCAAATGATTTCTAAGCGGAGATGTGACTGGCACTTTGTGTTCTACAGAAGGCAGTAGCCAGAAGCAGCAAAAAAAATTAACAATGCCAAGTAAGATAATTAGCAGATGCTATCAAGGCAGTAGAGTGATAAGGTGTGATTGAAGACATCTTTAAGCCACTTCCAGGCCTTTCCCTTCTGGAGAAGCAGCAAGGAAAGCACAGGTGGTTTCATTACACCCTCACTGTGGTGGGCAGCAGCTCCAAGCCACAACTGGCAGCAAGCACCCCAGCTTTTCCAGGAGAGGCTGAGCAGAAGACAATATTCTCTTCCTCTCCCACCCTCTTTGCATGCCTGTGGTACAAAGGGTTGGAGGGAGATGGGACAGGCACGTCACACAGCTGACATGCTAATACTTTCATTTTGACTTTGTTTTTGTGTGTTGGATATGCTCCACCTTCCGCCTCTTGCAGATTAGATTATCTCCATTTTACTAACAACTTTTGTTAGCTCACAGGTAGCATTTGTTAACTACAGGTTTCAAAGAATGGTTCTCACCCAGTAGATAGATAGTAGTGGCACAGGTGGCTACCCCAGAGCTTTATGCATGAGATCTCCTGACTCCCAGTCTTGTGCTCTGCCTGAAGAGGCACAAAATTACACAGGAGTGTTTTGAACCAGAGGCAGTGCCCTGCCCTTGGAGAGGAACCCAAAAGGGAGCTCAGAGAAGAAAAGATGAAAGCACAGTCTTCCATTAAAGGAGACTAACCTAGAGGGCAGTCAGGACCTGTAAGGCATCAGTCTGGTTTAACAAATTTAAGCTAGCTGCCACTACAAAACCCAAAGCCTTTATCCTGGACCACAGTTTATGAGACGGTGAAAAACACTTCTCTGGGAACTAGTAAATACTGTATTTCCCAATCCTCAAGAAATGAATGTTTTATCACACCATAGCCAAAATATATTACCTGTTATTAAGGTGTTGTATGTGACCATCCTATACAAACATACTGAAAAACCATCTTCATGATATTCTGGCATTATGAAAGCAGGTAAAACTTCATAATGGTCAAACTACTCAGAATGTAAGAGATTATACTTGCATATTACATCATTTTCATATTGGTCACGCACAATTACATGTAATTTTGCTGGTGTTTGAAGAAGCAGGCAGGGTGTTTTCTAACCATATTGTACACGTGTATTTTGCTTTTAAAAATAACCGGAATTAAAAACAATTGCACAATAATCACAGCAAGTTTTGTAGCTGCTCAGATGGTATTGTTGGAGAAGTTTAATTTTCCTATTTACTTTTTTTTTCTGTGCAAATTAAATTTTCAGCATTAACTATATTAGATCAACATTGGTGTTTCTTTACAAGAAAAAGGAGAGGTAACCGGGCCGGCACGATTACGTCTGTTCTCAAAGGTAAAACACATGCAGAATAAATTGGCTGAGGTAAGGACTGCGTGTTAAGAGAGGAAAGTATGCTTCTGGCGATAACCGAGTGTATTTATTCAATAATACTTGCCACTATTACAATAATGACCTAAAGTTTTCAAGTGCTTACTTCCTCCCCTTTACTGTTTGCCACTTCATGTGTGGATATGGCTGGGAACAGAAAAGATTAAGAGATTATAGGGGGCCTTCTGAGGTGGGGAGCGTGGTTGTGGCGAGTGGGACCAGCTGACGTTCTCCAGTTCTCCAACCCCGTGAGGTGGGAAGTTGGCTAAGAGCGGTGGACTCCTGTGGTGGAGGCTCACCAATGTTAAGAGGTAAATTTGTTGACAAAGTGTCCAGACTTCACTCCACGGGGTCTGGAAGGCAACTGTGGCGTTTGCGGTGAGGTGCGGAGGTGGGACAGCGGCTTGCCATCGGACGAGGCGCAGCCGTGAGAGGAGGAAAGCTACTTTTTGGACCGCATCCAGTGAATCACTACCTCGGCTCAGACTTGTCATTTTCTAAGCCCCGAGAAAGGTTAATTCGAGGGACGGGAGCAGAGGGGGCGGCGGTGGGCACGGCAGCGCGCCGCCCCCCGCTCCTCAGCCCCCTCCTCAGCGCTAACGGTCGCGGGGGCGCTGCCGCGCAACGGCCGGGCGGGCTCCGCGCGCCGCCGCCACGTGACGCGCGCGCGGGTGTCCCGGGGCGCGCGGCGGCGCCGCTCCGCCCTTCGCAGTGCCGGGAACCGGAGCGGGACCGGAGCGGAGCCGGAGCGGGACCGGGACCGGAGCGGAGCGGAGCGGGAGGCGGCTGCTGCTGCTGCTGCGGCTCCATGCGGTGAGCTGAGGCTCGGAGGAGGAGGAGGGGGAGGTTGTGCACGCCCGCACGGCGTGAATCGGGGCTTTGTGTGCGGCTCCCACCTGCCCCCGCCGCCCCGGGCTGCTGCTGCTGCTGGCGGAGGAGGAGGAGGAGGAGGAAGGACGCAGGGAAGGAGCTGCTCCGGAGCTGCTCCGGAGGGGAGAAGCCGCCAGCTCGGCGCAACAGGAGGAAACTTCTCCCTTCTCGCCCCGGGAGAGCCCCGTTTGCACGGTGCGGGGAGCGAGCAGCCCGTGAGTCGCCGCCGCGGGGCTGCTCTGTTTTTGTCTTTTTTTTTTTTTTTTTTTTTTTATAGATAAAATACATCCTTTTGGGTATTTCTGCGTTTCCCCGGGGGCTGGCGGGGGTGACAGCTGCTTGCCAGCGCCGTCTGCGCGGGTCCCCTCGGTGGAACAAAGCGGTGGCCCCGGGGACGGGCTTGTGGCGGCTCCTGCGCCGGGTGGTTTCCCCCTGGGGCTTTAATTTTATTTATTATTATTATTTTAATATTACTGGAGCCCCTTTGGTCCCCTGTTATCGCCTCGCTCCCCGCCGGGATCCGCGCTCGGGTGGTGGCGTGGGGCTCAAGGAGGGCGGGGGGAGGGTCCCTGTGTCTGCTCCGAAACAACGGTAATTAAATTAAAATAAATGTAATTAAAACGCAGGCAGGCTGCGCGAGGGGTCGCGTCAAGTTTAAGCAAGAGCCCTGCGCTGCTAAGTCTCAGCAGCACAGGAGGGGTCTGCTTTTCTCCTGCACGGCGCTTGGCAGCCAAAGCCTTCCGCAGGCTGCCATGGCTCCTTGTGACAGCCTCAAGTTTCCCTGAGACCGTGAAAAGTGCGGCGACATCCCGCTGTATCAGCGCTGCGGGATCTCAGCAAAGTCCCCTGTTTGTTTCTGGAGGGAGCGTGAGCGCACTCCTTACAGATCCGGTGCGAAACACAGCCGAGCTGGAGTGAGTGCTACTTCTGCAGAAGCTGATTTTTTTTTTTTTTTTGTTTCTGTGTATGCCAGCAAGTTTAAGATTAGCTTGTTTTATTTCAAGTAAAAAAAAAAAAAAAAGGAATGCCAAAAAATACGCATATGTCATCTTAGAAGGGCCGTCTGATGTCCCAGATTAACTAGGAGTACATGAAGCTAGTAAATATCTGTCAATGACCTGCTTGGCTCTTTTCGCGGGACACTCATGGAAAGCTGTCAATGAGATTTTATTTACTAATAGCAGAATTGCATAAGAGCCGTATGAACCGGAGTAAAAGAGCATTTGAGTAGAAAGAGGCTGGATATGAGCTCAGGGTTCTCTTGAGTTCAGGCCAAGCTCAGTGCCAATAAGTCACTATGCAGTAGCAGATGTCCGTCCCTCCAATCTCTAAAAATATTGGCTCTGTGCTATTCTCTTCCCTCTTCCAAGAGCACATCTGCTAGCGAAGCAGTAAAGCGCTATCTCCTCCCCTCTCCTTCCCTGAACCAAGAAATGGATCGCATCAAGTGGAGAAGAGACGAGGCAGGAGGCTGCCAGTCTCTCAGAGGGATGTAAGCATTTTGCAGGAGGGTTTACTCACTTGCCTCATCTTTATTTTTATTTTGTACGCTCCCCATTACGTTGCTTTTCTTTCACTCCCTCTCTAATAGGGAGTTTATGCCTTTCTTAATGGAGAAGCAGTGCCAGGAGACCACGAAAGCTAACTTCTTGTGTGAGACGTTGGCAATTTGTAAATCCTACTGCAACAATACCCTAATCACATGCCTTTTGAGAGCTGCTTGTGGGCTGGTCCTTTTTGCGTAGGGATAATACTTGAAATAGCTATAGAGGAAAAACAAGCAAAATTAGAACAAATCAATTCAAGGCTCGGTGCCTTGCTTAGTGGCAGAAATAGTAGACTACTGAAAATCCCAGGCAGCTTCCATTAGCTGAGTGGTAGGTGGGAGCAGAGCAGTCCATTACATCTTTTGGGGTTGGGGATTTGCATACCTGTACTTCCCGCATATCTGGGAAGCCTAGTCCCTCTAACTTGTTCCTTGGGGCTGCTGTCTAAGTGCCTGTGAATGCATGGGTGCAGGTGATAGCTCTGCATGCAAGGTAGCTTGGGGATTGCTTTGGGAGTTGTTGGTCTTGCTGCTCCTTATGTCTTGAGGGTCACCTAGTAATGCAGTTTCAGGGTGTAGAAGAAGAGAGAGTGCAAATAGCTGCGATTCAGGTAATATGTTATAGCAAAGCTTGACACTGTCGCACTGACAGATGTGAGGCTGGTAAGGCATGGAAGCAACTGAAGATCTCCACAGGTATTTAAGGAAAAAAGCTAGTATAGGCACCTTCAGAGGACTGCTGAATCAGAAGACCATAGCAATGAGAGAAAGCATCTTTCCCTCATCTTGAGATCCAGACCAGGATTGCCAGTAATGCCTGGCGGTGATGGTGGCGGTCACAGAATCACAGAGTGGTTGAGGTTGGAGGGTGCCTCTGGGTCCATCTGGTCCAACCTCCTGCTCAAGCAGGGACACACCAGAATAGGATGCCCAGGACTGTGTCCAGGCAGCTTCTGAAGATCTCCAGGGAGAGAGACCCCACAGCCTCTTTGGGCCACACATCCCAGTGCTCCATCACCTGCACTGCACAGAAGTGCTTCCTCGTGCTCAGAGGGAACCTCCTGTGCTCCAGTTTGTGCCCATTGCCTCTTGTCCTGACACTGGGCACCACTGAAAAGAGACTGGCTCTATCCCCTTTGCACCCTCATCTCAGGTATTTGTAGACATCGATGAGATCCCACCTGAGCGTCCTCTTCTCCAGGCTGAGCAACTCTCTCAGCCTCTCCTCAGAGGTGCTGCAGTCCCTTCGTCATCTTGGTGGCCTTGTGCTAGTTGGTGTGATCACTTCTGGAGGGGAGAGCCAGCAGCCTGATGGTTAGTGCATTTGCCTGGGCAGTGTTAGATCTTCACTCACGTCTTTCCTCTGTAGAGCAGGTCTTGCATTTTAGGTGAATGCGCTCATAACTTGCCCAAACTTCCTAAAGCTGCCATAGTGTTTTTTTTTTTTTTTTTTTTTTTTGAAGCCTTTGTTCATATTCAAAATTCTGTAAAAGAAAATGTGTGGAGGGTTTTTGTGTTTATTTTCCACCTGAGTCTATAGGGAATTGGGTAAAGGGGAGAGCAAAGTTTATCCAGTCACTACAAAGAAAAAGAACTTCGATGTAGGTCAGTCTGTGACTCTGTAGGACTTTAGAAGGAGATGAGGCCTTCCCACTTCTTTCCTTATAACTGCTGAGTGTCAGCAAGCGGCTGTGGGCTATTGCAGATGGGCATGCAGAGACAATGGCCTACATCCGATTCCCAGCAGCACTGGGGCAGCCTGAAAAGTCTCTGGGCAGTTTGGTGCCTGAGTGATTTTTGAGAACCTTGTTTGCAAGGACTTGAGTTCCCACCAGGGTAACTCTGAGGACGTTCTAGAGATTCACAGGTCTCTGAAACCTGGGAGAGTATCACGAACACTGCATCTCCTCCACTATTTGTCTAGCAGTGTGGCTACTATTGAATGTAAGTTTTACCAGCCAAAATGAAATCAGATAAAACTCATTTGATTATCACTAAGATGCAGGCGCTGATCTTCTGCTTGTTTATAGCATTGGTACTCTTCCATAATAGAAAAAATCTGAATTCCTAATACATTTTGTGTGGTGTGGATGTACTTAATTTTTGATTTCTAAACACACCCAATTCTCTTTTTCAGGTAACGTTTAAAAATACTCTGCACTTTCATCAGCTAAAATATTTTCCCCACCCAAAAACTTGGAAGCAGAATAGGAGAGTTGTTATTAGCACTGTCTCTGAACATTTCTGCATTAGGGAAGTTTTCAGTAGGATACTCTTCCAAGGCCCTTCAAAAGTATAAGGGCAGAACTTATGGGAGTGGGGCTTGGCAGGTGTTAAATTGGTGTTCCAGTTTTTCTGTATCATGCCCAGTAGGAGTCTGCTCTGCCTTGATGCTATTTCAGAATATTCATCTATACATTGATGAATCTGTCTCTTTTTAGATTTAAGGTTGCATCTGTGCAGATTCTCATTGTTTGCTGGTTCTGAGCAGCACTTAGTTGTTTATTGATGCAGAATGCTAGGAAGTGAGTAAGTACAAACAAGTACTAGCTGTTGTTATCCATGTGGGTTTCTCATTTAAATAACTGGCATTGAGCAAGTGGAACTCTGCATCATTTTTCTCTATTTCTGTTTGTAGCCATGTGTTTCAGTTCCAATCTAGCCTTGTTGGACTAAGCATTGAACATGGGAAAAGTTGTCAGGACTGCGATGTATCTTGTGTATGATGAACCCAGAGAATGTGGTCTTAAAATAGAGGGGCACACAAGGTAGAGGGGGACTTTTTGTTTTAGAGGTGGGGAAAATGAAAGCAGAGAAAGACAGCAGTATGTGCTAGCTCATGCAGCAAATCTTGTCTCTTACTGTGAGCTGCATGTGTGTTGACAGATACTTCAAGACAAAAGAATTGGAGTAAGTACAGAGTAAAGTTGTAGTGTAATGAGTGAATGACAAATTTGCTTGGACTTCTCTTGAGCTAGGATTTTGCCTGGAGTGCTGTCTTATATGCCAAGTAAACAAATCAGAGCAATGTCACGTTTTGATGATTTTTCTCTAATCTTCTCCTGTGTAACTCACTGTGTCTAAGGCCTTATTGATTTGAACTTTCTCCTAGTCATCTAGAACTAGGAGAAAGCACTGTTTAACAAATTGCACATATCCCCACATTGACAGTTGTGCATTGGTTTTTATTCATGGAATCGTAGAATAGTTTGGGTTGGGAGGGTTCTCAAAGATCATCAATTCCAACCCTCCTGCCATGGGTAGGGACACCACCCACTAGCTCAGGTTGCTCAGGGCTTGATCCTGAGCACCTAGCCTGGTCTTGAACACCCCCAGGGGTGGGGCATTCACAACCTCTCTGGACAACCTGTTCCAGTGCCTCACCACCCTCTGAGTGAAGAATTTCCTCCTTGCCTCTAGTCTACATCTCCCCTCTTTTAGTTTAAAACCATTCCCCCTATTCCTGTCATTATCTGATTGAGCAAAGAGTCGCTCTCCATCTTTTTTGTAAGTCCCCTTCAAGTACTGAAGGGTAGCAATGGGATCACCCCGGAGCCTTGTCTTGGGTAGGCTGAATGTCCCCATCTCTCTCAGCCTCTCTTCGTAGAAGAGGTTCACCAGCCCCATGATTATCTTTGTGACCTCCCTCTGGACACACTCTAACAATTGTATTTGTTGTACTACGTCCCTGAAGGCTGATATTGCTTTAGCTGAAAACATTAGAAATGAAGTAAAATATTTGCAAATTTTGGGTATCAGAAGGACATGTAAGAGTAGAAAGCTGATTCAAAGCATTCTGGAGGGAGGAGCAATAACTTCATTTGTTAGTGATGCAATATCTATGGAGCGATAACTTCTGGGCTCAAATGCTTAAATTTGTACAGTTCAGCACATCTTTGCCAGTGATTTGTGAACAGATAGAGGGATAGTACTAAGTTACTCAAGGCCCTTCCTATCTCTGATGTCTGATTCTGTTTGGAGTGGGATTAACTGTATATAAATCACTCCCAATCTTGTGTAGTACTTGGGCTTCTCAGTGCATTTTTCAGTGTGTTTTCATTGGTAAGTAATAATAGATTAACCAAGCCAAGAATTATTTGTCTTTATAGGTGACATTAAGTTCCATTTGACTTTTCTTATGATAGGAGGAGGAAGAGGAGGACGGATTACTCCAGATGGAAAAACTGAGTTGTGCTGATAAAGAGTGGGGAAATGTTCCCATTGCTTTTGGTCAGATTGTACATGCTTCCCTGCTTTGGCCTGAGAAGTGGAGAGAGAAATACTCTCAGCTGGATGGAAACGAGAAGGTGGTCCAAGATGAAGTGCTGGGTGGATATTTGTAGCACAATATGGACTTGCCTGTAGTCATGTGCAAACTGAAGAGGCTGGGTAGTGGCTAATGCCTCCAGGTTGTGCAGAGGGCTTTGCCAGTGCTAAGGAGAAGCTTGTTTTTGGGCACGTTCTTGGTATTGGTTTGTAGGTCAGGGTAGCTGAAGCATGTGAAGCACTTGATGGGTTGGGTACTGAAGGTGGGCAGCACAAGAAAAGCTAGTGCTGTGGATGCTTCTGGTGGCCATGCAGACCTGGCTGCCACCAAGGCTTGTTCTCCTGGGTCAGAGCAGGGCTTGTGTTTTGGAAAAATGATGGCCATCCAGAGAATAAATGAAGTTGAGGTGCTGGAGTACAAGGCAGAAGTGATTGCTGGGACCTCTTACTTTCTCCTGAGAGAGGAGGTGTATTCACACAAAGGAGATGTGAAGGTGTGATAGCAATGGTACTCTCTGAGACCATTTTTTTCATATGTATATATTGGTTTCTCCTTATGTTACCAAACCTTGTATGGAGTCTCTAGTTCTTTTCTGTAGCCTAATAATGGTAGGGGAAAAAATACATATTTTTGGGAGTGGAACAGGAAATTAGTTGACATTATAAACGATGCTTTGCTGCAGAAGAGCATTGCCAGACACGGAGGCTTGTCATTGTGTTCTGAAAGAGATGCAGGACTTTTGACACCTAAAATTAATTAAATTCAGCATGTTCTAATTATTAAAGGGTAGCAGTCATTGCCATGAACAGTATGCATTGAGTATCCTAAGGCTGTTTTACTGTTGCTTCAGTGGATCTTTGGCCATTCAAGGAGTTAATAGTAACATCACAGGAAGGGCCCTGCTCTGGTTTTGCTGTGAACTAGTGAAAGGGGGAAAAAAATGTCAGTATGGTTGTTTACTGTGGTTTGCCCAAATCTTACTGTGAATCAGTAGGGGAGATTATCTTAATCTGCTTCCTACATTTAAACCCGATGAGTCTATTGTCTTTTAAAACACAGTTTCAATGAAATTATTGAGGCTGAAGATTACTGCCACTTCAATGTCTCTTGTTTTTAACTAGATAGGTTTACCACCAACCTAAAGATGTTTTCTGTGTCTTGTCTTCCTGCAAGCTATTAATATTAAGCTAAAGGAAGATGAGATAGAGGACCAGATATTTAATTTTGGAGATAGTGTTTAAAAACATGCGATCAGCATTAGCTGTTGAGAATCTCTGGAGTTAAGCAATTCTCTACTGCAAAACTTTCTGCAGCTTCAAAATGACAGCCCTGAGGATTTATTACCACATTTGTTTTGAAGAGGGAGAAATGCCGCCATAGGTAGAACTTGCTTCTTGTTAATACCTGTGATTCATTGCAGAAATTGTTTTGAAATGTCTTGATTCTCCATAGTGAATTTCTAGTTGTCGTTTCCTGTCTTGTAAAACAGGAGTTTATTAACGGTGCTTCCTTTATCCCCCCTCTGGCAAACGAGCAGTTGTCATAAAGCTCTGCTGAATCAGAATGTTGACCTCTTTTTGCATCAGTTCCAATAATTACACCCTTTGAGAGGTGACTTCCTCCTTTAAACTGCGCCAAGAAAAGACAGCCCTCACTGCTTCATGGGTTTTTATCTCTACAGCTGAGGGATTATGGGCATTATGATACATGAGCTGTAATCTTAATGTTTGTGTTTAACTATCTTTTATGGAAAAAATACAGATGTGACACACACTAAACTTAGGAATGCTGTTTTTGTGTGCTTGTGCATGCTTTTTTAATTATGCTGTGGATATAAGTTTCAAATTTAATGTATAAAATGCACTTACGCAAGAAGTGAAGTATCCTGTGGGAAAAAATAAGTTGGCTTCTAGCAGAAACACAGCTCACCTCCCTTCTTCCTTCCTGAAACTGGGAAAAGTAGCATACTGGGAGTGCTTGCAAAGCTTGTTAGACTGCTACAGGTTCCTCGCAGAAGAGAGTTCAGCTTTGCAGCCCTTTGATGCGTATACCTACAAGGATTTGCCATCTTTCCCATAGCCCTGTACTTTAGTACTTCATTTCCATGGGAGCTATAACAAATATTTCGTTCGTGGGAGCCAAAAATGCTGTCGGGGGTGGGAAGGGGAAAGATGACCTATAGCAGGCAATTCTTTGGCAATCTGTCTGTGAGGAAAGACTACATGATTTTAATTCCCCATGCAAAAACTTTGTTTTTACCTTAATAAATAGGCTATTTAAACTGGATACCTTTTTGTTTACCTTCTAATTCTAAAAAGATGTGTTAAATTTGGATTATGTAGGATACTGTGTGATGTTTCTCAGCTTAAAGTTCTTTTAAATCTTTTTTCCCCAAAAAACTTTTGCTGGTGTGGTATATAAAGAAGGCTAGATAAATGTAATGGCATTTGTCTTGTCCATACTGTGGCATTTCTGGTCTTTGCAAGGCTCATTATCCTTGGTGTTGCTAGAGGATGAGTTAGAAGATTATTGGGCTCTTGCTGAGGTTCAGGCTCATTTCCACTGCAGGTTATGACAGCTGTTCTGCAGTTTCACACTTTCTTCAAAGTTTGAATAGGTGTAGCAGAAATACAGCGTTCTGCTTCTATCAGAGTAATCTAAAATAATTCTTTCTTTTTACTTTTTCAGAGCTTCCAATTTTTTAGTTCATTCAGCCCAGGAGAAAGCAAAGAAATTGTCACTTAAGGCAGGGAGTGAAAAGCTTCTGCAGTTGTTTTCCCCCTTGCACGATAAGGATTTAAACACAATGCCACAATCTCATTCTCTGAGGTCCTGTACCTTGAGATGAACAGCAAGAACTTAGAATAAAACCCAATGTTTGTATTACGTGGAAGCAGTCAGGAATCTGACATGACTTTAGGATGATTATTTAATTAGACTTAGAGTCATATAATTAGAGTTAATGATATTTTAACAGCCTACAGAATTATCCCATCCAAATTACCTGTTGGAGGTCTGTGGGAAATGTATTTGTGTATCTGCAGTGTATGGGATTTTGTTTGTTTTGTTTATTCTTTTTTTAAGAAATGTACTTGTGTGTGTCTTAAATGGCTGCCAATTAAATATGGGTTTGAACAAAGTGACATGTTTACTTAGTGCTAATTCCTCTTCCTGGATGGTGCTCTGCGTTCTGTTCTGTGGGAGCATTTTTATATACTCTATAAAGATCTTACTGCATAGTTACATTTTGAAACTCTCTCATAGTAGAGGAATCATATAGAATGTAGCAACTTTCTTCATAATAAAGGACTTTCTCTTATGGAATAATTGAATCTCTCTTTGCCAATCAAACTGTAATCTGCTGTTTCTGAAGAGTAATGCAAAACATTAGTGACCCACCATGACCTGTTTGGATTTATGTTCCAGTCTTCTTTTCAGTTATTTATTTGGCTAGACTAGTAATATTTTTCTCCTTTTTTTCTTTTCCAGGGTGGAGGGAGGAAGTTTATACAGCTGAACACCCTTCACTTTAAACTTTTCTTTCAGCAGGAATTTGTAGAGCAGCTAAAATATGTAGATGAGGACTATTCCAGTGAGCATACTGTAGAACAAGAAAGCTGGAATATTTTTTGTACAGGTGGCTTTGTCCAGTCCACAAGTATGGTGCTGTTTCATTAAGCTTTTCTACTGTCATCTATGAATAAACACGTTGCCATGCTGCTGTATTATGTTTTCCCCATTTACATTTATCTTTGATTATTGTATATTGTAGCTTGCTGTAGGAAACTTTGCTATAGATGCTATTTCCCCATTTCCCTGTAAAAGCTCGCAGCTTGTCTGTAATGCTGGATGTAGATGTTTGTGTTACTGCTGCTTTTCTTCATTTGAAAGAGAGGAAGGAGGAATATGACTGTTTGTAATCGATAGTGCATTATCAAATTAAAATAGCTATGATTGCAAGAATAAACTTACAGTTTCTTTTGGGGAAGAGTATGAAACAGTTCTTCCAGTGATGACCCCTCTTGCTTAGATGGTTCTACCTGCTACATTGCATTGACCTAACTAATACGTGTCATGCATGGTTTTGGTGTACTTCTGAATTGGTTAGTGGTGAAATTTGTGCACGTACTGCCTTGGCAATATGCGTAGTACTTTGTACAATATAGACGCACAGTTGTAGGATAGTGAGGTTTTAATTGAATGGCTGTACATATAACTTTCTGCTTTTTCTTCTTTAAAAATGGCTGCTTTGACATTAATGTTAGAATTGGATGTGGGCAGAGAGAGATGCTACGTGTATGAATGTGTGAGTGATGTACTTATAGTGATAGGTAGGAAGTAATAATGTGATACACATTTGTGTTTTTGGCAAAGGCCTCCTATGTTCTTCTGTGATCAGACTTAGGCTTGCTTTTAAGTTTGGAAATACAGAACACTTCTCTTAGCTGGCTGTTAATCTTTTTTAGAGCTTGAGGGCTAAACCCTCAAAGGGTGATATACGTATGCAAATTCAATTCAGACTTGGCTGCCAATGAACTGAAAGGTATCAAGTTGGAATCTTATTTCTCTCTTTTTTGTTGTTGTTTGTTTAGATATTGAAGAAGGATAAAAAGCTTCTCAAAGATTTGGAAGGTTGAATGTGATCAGCATGAAGAGCTTAAAAGCAAAGTTCAGGAAGAGTGACGTAAGTATTTCTGCTCGGTTTGATTGCTGGTTTCCATGCTGGAAACAAGTTCTTCACTCCCACCTTGATAAGGTTGCAGGTTAATGAATTACAGAGAATAACAGCTTTTTTTCCAAGCACAAAGGCAACAGCTGAGTACAGCATGTAGTAGGCTGTTTCTATTTTGGAGTGCAAGTCTCTGTTATGCAAAGTAATGGTATTTCACTACCTTTCTCCCTTTTTGGAATAGTTGAATCAAGCATGTACATATAGGGTCTGCAGAACTTCTGTTAGATTGTGCTGATGCCTGGACTGAAACTTGGTTCCAGGTACAGGATTACGCCTAGTAAGGACTTTACTGCCCAATCATATTTCTGTCTAAACATATCATCATTCTTATCAGTGTGGTGTGTCAGCACTTAACAAAAGGTCTCCTCAGCCTGTGTCGGGGTTTCTTTGTCAGCAAGAATACGGGAACCAGCTGTACAATTAGGGCGAGATGTGGCTTATCAGTTCCAGTGTGACAGGAGAGGTGGATACAAGGCTTGATCAGTGAGGACAGCAGGCATAAGGAGGTTCTACAGAACACTCTTCACAGCTGCATTTAGAGAGACATTATCCTGAATGTTACATGTTGTCTCTTGCTAATGGTAGTATCAGGTGGACCCAAGCTTGAAATTGTACAGCAAGTGTACTTCCCTTGGAGCAGTGGGAGTGCTGCAGTCTGGTCCCGTCCTTCGCTTTCTTTTCTTGCTGCTACTCATTCTAGCTTCTTGCTATGCACTAATGTTGATGCTCACACGATAGTGCAGTGAGCAGTCAGTGGTGTGGGTGACTTTGGATTTAATTGACTTTCCTGATATTGTGTGGAATTTAAAAAAAACAACCAAATAAAAAAAAACACAACCAAACAACAACAACAAAAAACACCTCCATGATCCACAAAGAATGTGATGTTTCATCCTTCTGCAACTTGCGTGCTGCTTTGAGAGAAATGATGTGGTGCTTGTTGTTGCCAGATTCCCACAGGATCTTAGAGCAGCCAAGTTTGATGAATATACATTAGATTTGAAAGTGTAGCTTCTTTAGACGTTTTGATATTCATCACACACTGCACTTGGGAGCAGTACAAGCAGTACTTTGATGTAAAGATGGTCTTGTGGCACAGTGTTAGAGTGGTCTCTCTAGTATAGTGGTCTCAGCTTGTAATGAGCTTCAGTAGCTGGGAAGAAGGAAGAAATGTTGTGCCATGATCTGTAGATGTGCTGATTACAGCTTATAAAGTCTTTGAGCTGCTGGTTAGCATCTAGTGCAGGCAGCTGCTGTGCTGGCACTGTAGCAACGGTTCTGGTGGTTGTTCTACTCCTTCATTTTAGCAAGAGGCCTTTATAAGAAAGCCAGCTCCTATAACCAAGCTAAATATGTCAACCAACCTTTGGGAGCAGAGTGAAACACTAAACCGTTTAAGAGATACTTGGCTTTTGCTGTTCACCAGGACACTTTGGCCAGTGGCACAGTTATCTAACCCCAGATGCCTCTCGGTCTTCAGTTGCTTACTCGGTGGTCAGAAGTTGCCACCACTGATGCAAAGAGTAGCAGCAGTTGCAGTTTGAGTTGACCTATGCCAGTAAAACTTCCTTTAGGCATCTGCTTGAGTAATGAGAGGAGTCCCTTGGCTAACGCATGAGCGCACTTGGTATTATGGAAGTTAGGTGTGCCTGTGTGTTAGGATGACTTCATTCACACTTTTATGCTTGTTGGCTGGGCTGCTGCTCTAGAGCAAAGGCTAAGTGACATGCATGATGCAACTAGATCTTGCTGAAGCTAGTCCACCCACTGTTATAAATTCCACTGGTTCACTTCTTACTCGCCTGGCCTTGACAGCTCACTCATACCTCTCCCCAAAACCAAGGGAGGTCTGAAAGTAATTGCTGTTTTGATACTACTGCTGTCTACTGGCTGGAAAAAAAACTTGCAAAGTTGACCACAAAGGATTTTTAAGATACCTAATGTTTAGATATGTAGCTCTACGAGCACAGCAGTCTAAACTCAAGACAGTCTTATTTCCTCAGTGTTGAAGCCAAACCTTAAGGGCATAATTCAAAACAGCCAACAGGAGCTGTTCTGTATTTCGTGCATGATAAGCAAGGAAAATTATCTTTCTCTTCTTTGGTTTCCAGAAGCTGCCCTTAGCTATAATTTGGGAGGAGGGAGGAGGTGGTTTTAATTGGAATTAAGTCTTATTTGTATCTCAGTTTATATAAAATGTGGTAACTGCTTTCAGGATGGGGATAAGAGGAAAGTCAGCAGGGATAGAGGGACTTTTTTTTTTTGTTAACCCCCTCTTTGTTTTTTGTTTTTTTTTTCCTTTCATTCTGCCTCTCCTGTATGGCATTCTGGAGGAAATCTTTAATGTCTTATTCTGTAGAGCTGGAGGTGTCTTGGGGTAAGGAATGGTACCTCTTTTTTTAGCCTCATTGTTAACATAAAAAAACATAGGAAGAGGGGAGGAGTAGGAATAAGTCTTTAAGGTGTGCGTGGGAGACAGGAATTACTCAAACACTTCTCTAGCAGTAAGTCTGATAACAAAACTGTATGCTAAAGCAAAGACCGGGTAGGCAACTTCAGTGGTATATTAAAGCTCTCTGGAATGGCTGAATTGAAAGTGGGCATAACTGCTGATACTTAGCCATAGGTATAAGTCTCTCTGCTGTGTGGCTTTGCTTTAGTGCCATGTCTGTACCACTCTTGCAGCTTCAAAAAAGATGGTCCTGTTCCCTCTTCTATCTCTGCCCTTCTGTTTTTAAGGATGTTTGACCCTTGTTGAGGGTAACAGTGAGTCAGTTCAGGTACCTAAAGTGATGGAAAATTACATTGTGGGGTTAGTTTTAGCTGGATTAGTTGGTTAACTCCCTGCTTTGTCTCTCTGTGTGGTCAGCCCCAAGAGGAATGGTGAAATGAGGAGGAGCAGCAGGACTTCCCTTTCTTTGCTTGTTTTAGCTGTGTTGTCAGATCGTGCTTTCAGATTATTGGCCTAAAAAGCACTGGGCTGAGAATGACAGCAAAGGAGTTGCAGGAACACACAAATAAAAGGCTGCTAATTCTGATATTTAGCAGAATTGATGTAGTCCACAGCTGAGAGACGAGAGCATTAGTCCTCTTGTGGCTTTGCATTTCTTGCTTTTGCTACTCAGCTCCCCTCTCCTTTGCCTGATTCACTGTCTGTGTGCACAGGCAGCTCCATTAACTGGAGAATCTTTTTTCCCTTGACACATTTAATTGCTGTGAAATCCTTCCTTAGGGTGACTGTTGCCATGTGAACGTGTGTATTTGGTGTGGAGGAGTGAGATTTATAGCCCTGTCACAAACAAGCATTGTCAAAGTGTGATGTACAGTTACAGCAGGATGTATGTAGTCTAGAAATCTGAAGGGGATGCATAGGTGGGAGGAAACACTGAGACTAGAAGGTAGGTAGTGGTTGTGCATACTTCAACTATCTGTAGACAAAATTACAGAAATTGCACATATGTCTTGACAAAGGAACTAGGCTCTTTTTCTGCCTGAGGAGCTATATTTTCTCAGCTCTTTCCTTACTTCTTTGCTCCTTGTTATCAAACTCAAAATCTACTGTTGGTAGTAACACCTAAAAGCAGACCAATGGATGGCCATTTTAATTGTTGCAAGTCACCTGTTACATATGATACTTAAAGAAGTTGTGTTAATATCAAGAGCTATTGTTTCAGAGCCTGAATTTATTTATGGACTGCCTGTAGGAATTTTATCTGCAGGAATAGACTGTAGGAATATGGTGGAGAATAGATGTCTTCAACCACAAATTCAGAAGTTCTTCAGTGTTTCTGTCTGCAGAAGTAGAATGTGAAATAATCCAATTAAAACCAGTACTACAGGTGTTTAAATGAGCCTCTTAATTGATGTTAATATTTGAGATTTGAATGTTTTCTGTAGTAATTAGTCAGTTTGTGGCCTGACTTCAAAAGAGTCTAGAATCTGAAACAGGCAGATCAGGGCCGGGTGGATTTTCAAATGTACACAGATATCAAACCTGTCTAAACATGTTTTGTCTGCTTCTTAAATATGACAAGATGCTCATCCAAATTTGTGGGCACCTGCATTTACATATCTTGCCTTTTGATACTAAGATATTGTAGGAACCTAGATGACCTTGTTAGGTGATTTGTTTTTAACAGTATTTACAATTCTTCTAGAAAAAGGATGTGTGAAGGTTGTGATGGATTGGATTTTTTTCACACTGACTTATGTCAGTGGGGAAAATAACTGAAAATTTTTAGGGCTGTTTGCTGTGAGTATTGAAGATCAGCTGAAAAATGTTTCTTGTGATTTGACAACATAGCTAGTTTCTTCTTTTTGCTAGCCTGTTGACTGGGCAAGTGGAAGATCAGAATTGGGATTTGTTTCTGCATACCTTCAATATTGAATAATTAAAATATTAGAGTGTCTTTAAAATTTAGAATTGACTGTGCAGTTAAGCAGAAAAAGTAACTATTGTCAGAAGCAGAGCCAAGACAGGCTGGGATTTCCCAATGCTAATTGCCAGCTCAAACTTCTGGTATTTCTGGAAGTGCCTATTTGTTTTGCTATCAAATGAGGGAGGAAAAGTTTTCAGTTTGTATGGAAATTTCTTCGTTTTGGCCTGTGGTGTAGTCATTGTTCCATAAATCTTGAAGTAATGAGGCAGTTAGGTACGCTGTAGTATAAAATATCTCAGTCTTAACCTAGAGGCTATGCTAATTAAGGCTTGGCACTTCTTTTTAATGCCCAGCGTTCTAACTAGTAGGTTCCTATTCAACAGTTTTTATAGTATAAAATGCTATGTGGGGGTCTGGAACTGAAAGATTGCTGGGATACATTCCACTGAAATTGCTGTGTTCCCATGTGCTCTGGAGTGAGTGAGTGTGTGGGAGAACAAAATTCGGGTGGGGCAACTTTAAAAATGAAGCAGAATCTCTTTTAAATAGCCTTTTTTTTTTTTTTGGTCCACTGAAAACTGCAATTGACCTAAAAAGGAACATGGGATTGTTGAAAACTGCTCTATCTGCCCTGTGTACACATACTATTTTCTTTCAGGGTAATTGTTACAAAAAAAGGCATACAAAATTCATGCTGGCTATAAAATGGAATAGCAATGTTTTCTGACCAGTTATTCAGAAAATGAACTACTGAAACTTGTGTGTAAGTGTCTTTGGATCTTCGGATTCCACTATACAGTGTGTAGGAGGAGACTTACTTTCTGGAATGCTCTGGACGTTCTCCTCCACCTCCTCTTGGAAAAGCAGGATTTATCCTCTCTCTTGAAACAAATGTGGTGGCTCCTGCTTCTGCCTCCTTCTGTCTGGAGTTGAGGATTTTACCTTCCACCGCATTTTCAGCATGGGAGCTGTTTGGCGTCATGCCTTCAGTTCTGGACAGAGTACAACTGCTCTAGTCAGCCTGCTCTTCTAGGCAAAACTTACATGTTTGTGCAGAAAATAAGTTAAATGCATTCAGAGGCTTATGGTACGTAGAGTAAGACCTGCTGCCTGTTGCAGTCAGTTCAGTATGAACATCTTGACATCACATAGCGTCTCTTTGACATTACTGACAACAGGAATGTACTTAGAGTAAAAAAATTACTTTATTCACGTGAACAGTAATTCTTGTGCATTTCAGCCCTCTATGAGGGGGCCAAAGTGACACTTAAGTGATGTAGCATCTCTTTTAGTGATGGAAGGAAAACGTAATGGAGAAAAGAAGTGAGCAAGGACTTAGAGATAAGGATAGGGAAGAACAGAAGGGAAAAAGGAAAGGTCTGAAAGGGATGGGAGGGACAGTTGAAGCTGTTGGGTAAGAGTTACCATTTTGGTATCTGTTCTGTGTGGAGGAATAACTGGGCTCTTGTGGGATGCCTGCTGATCAGCTAGCTGTGTAAGGGAAAGCACCTAGCTGTGGCAGAATGCACGAAGTCGCGTGTGGCTTCTCATCACATCGCATTCTGGCAACAGCCTGCAGCATCTCCAAATGGTTGTGACAGAAAGAAAGGGAAATAGATCAAAAGAGAACTGTATTGTGGTGGTTGAAATTATGGCAGGGGAGCCTGAGCTGGAGTTGGATTACTCTGAACAAACATGTAGTTATTTCCTAAAACAGGATTATAGGCAGGAGTGTAGTAGAGAACATCCTGGTTGGGCTCCCAGCTGTGCCTTGTCAGTCTGTAACAAAATGTCATTGTGAGCTACAAATTCATTATTGCTATGGTGCTGGTTCCTTGTCTGTTAAGTATGCATTGTTCATCCACAGGCTGGGTCAATCACGGACAGCTGCAGCCCTGATTAGGTAGCCCCACAATGTCATTGCATGTCAAGTGGAACTCTATTAAATCTGGCGATTGAAGTCGGAAGAAGCGCTGGGGCTGAAGGACTGTCAGATCAAACCGGCAGGGCTGGCTAAGGACACGATACACAGCTTCTGCACTTCTTTTGATTTCTACCTCCACCCATGTTTGTGCCCCAAGTTACATGAGGAACAGTATGTCCCATTATTACTGGCCATAGAGTCATATTCTTAGCAGCACAGAGTGACACAAAAATGATGACTCTTGCGCAAATTTAGCCTGGGGAAAGGGAAAGGTGTCTTCTTTTCTGAAGTGCCTGCTCAGGCCTCTCAACTTTGTTATCCCAGATGCCTCCTCGCTTGTTCTCCCATTTGGAGCTGGAGGAATATTGGAGGCTGTGTGAACAGAAACATTGGTTAGTCGCTGGCTGGCCTCAAACACTGCTCTGCCCTGCTATCCTGAGCAGCACTTGGCCAGCTAAACACATTGCATCTGTGTTCTGCATGTGCCATTCTCGTGTGCTTCTTCATTAAAAAGAACGTGTAAAGCCTTTGCAGAAATGGACACAACCCCCCATCTCCCCCCCTCGGTTACAAAGCTGTTTTAGAGTTAAACCCTGTAGTGGTTGGGACATTGATCTACAAAACTCTGTTAGATCAATGCAGAAGAATTAGAATGTGAAACTAGCCAGTTTGTTGACAGTTCAAGACTCGATCAAGTACCAAAACTAGGCAGCATGAAGTGGGGGTGGGTAGGAAAAAGAAAGGCAAATTGGCATATACACACTGGGAAAAAAAAAGATAGTATTTTTAAATATATTGGTAACAAGAAAGGAATTTTTGTTGTGTAGAAACATGTCTTTTGTGTCCCTTTAAACAAAGCACAAAAGTTCAAAGACCTGTGTTTGGAAAAGTTGCAAAAAAGCAATTGTAATTTTTTTTCATTTATTTGCTTATCTTTAGTAAGATTTAAATGTAAAGTAAAATAAATAAAAAATATGATAAATTATCTGTCTGTGCGTTCTTACTGTGGTACACTATATCCTTGCTCTTCCTTTTTGGCACTATTTGTGCCTAGTCTGATTTTTTTTAACAACAACAAAAAAATCTGTCCAGCTGTCAGTTAAAACTCTTTTAAAGGGATTTAATGAGTGGTCTAGTCTTCATCTGAAGTGTTGTCTCTTGTCTTTACTAAGTATAAAAACATTTGCTGAGAATAGACACTGTGGTATTAACTAAACAATAAAACACACATACATCTTATTCTGTTGGAGACGAGACTTGAGCCTTTTCATTCCATGCTTATCTTTTGAGAGCCTATGAATGGTACAAGCAGACAGCAAATGTTAAAAAAAAAAAAAAAAAAAAAGTTTATCAAACTGAAACACATGTATTGTTTGCCTTATTCAGCAACCCTTTCTGGTCCTGTTCTTCAAGGAGCTGTTCTGCTTGCTTGTAGTCAAATGTGAGCTGTGTCTAGCATTAGAGACATGTTAAGTCCTTTTCTATTCCCTGGCTTGCCACACTTTTGCATCTCCTTGAGTTTCAAGCCATGAATGTTCTGAAGGATCCATGAAGCTTAAGTGTAGAGGAGAATAGCATTCTTCCCAGGAAATACCATGTAGTAATTAAGGACAGTTCAGACAGTTGGACTGCCAGCACCTCATTGAAGATGCCTTCTTTGCTCCAAGGTTTGGGCAGACAGGTAGAGGGAATAGTAATGAAGAGGACTTCCTGTATTGTAGTTCATTGTGGTTGTTATAAGGAAGTTGCTTTTTTTTTTTTTTTTTTAGCACAGCTGTGAGGAGGACTTCTGTGGGCTGAAGATTTTTTGTGTCAGGTGAGATTGATGGCTGATGTTTGTGTTTCACCACTCTGTGTTAGCTATAGTGATTAAGGGAGTGTTTAAAAACTGTAGACCTATGTAGAAGGAAAACACAAAATTGGGATGAATATAAGGTTGAAAGCTAAAACGAAGTTGTCTTTTGGCTTGTGAGAAAATGCTGTTGTACCACAGTGTCTGTCTTACAGTGTACGTATGCTATAGCTCAGCGTCAAAGGTGTTCTATAAACAACTGCTCTTTTTTTTCTTTTACAGATGATATTTCTTTAATGAACTTTTGAAATAATACAGACTTAAATTTATCACTTAATTGTGAATTGATGCAAAGCTAATAATTTGTGGTCATTCTTACATACTTGGCTCCAACTTGGTCGTATAACTAGCCAAAACCTGACTGGGCAAGGCTGTTGGGGTTCTTCATTCTGGAGAAGAGTAGGCTCCAGGAAGACCTTGGGCCTTCTAGTACCTAAAGAGGGCCTACAGAAAAGCTGGGAAGGGACTCTATCATGGAATGTAGTGGTAGGACAAGGAGTAATGGTTTTGAACTAAAAGAAGGTAGATATAGATTGGTTATTAGGAATAAATTCTTCACTCATAGGTTGGTGAGGCATTGGAACAGGCTGCCCAGAGTAACTGTGGCTGCCCCATCCCTGGAAGTGTTCCAAGGCCAGGCTGGATGGGGCTTTGGGCAACCTGGTCTGGTGGGAGGTGTTGCTGCCTGTGGCAGGTGTTTGGAGGTGGGTGATTTTGAAGGTTCCTTCCAACCCAAGCCGTTCCATGATTCTATAAAGTTCTGAGCAACCTACTCTAGTTGAACCTTCTTTTAGCAGGGAAGATTATCTCCCAAACTTGGCCGCTTTGTGATTCTGTATAAAGATTTGTATCTTGGCACACCATGTAGGAAGCTTGCACTTACGCTGATCCTTACAGAAGATACAAAATGCTCTTAAGTCTAGAAAAAGATACCTCTACTTTTTTTTTTTTTTTTTTTTTTCCACAGCTGCTGAAAAAAAGCTTAAGGGTTAGCTTCAGGAAAAGCTATGGTATCCTTGTCCAACTGTTAGTAGTGAAGCTGCCTGGAGTGGTGTAGTTATTCTGACACATGGAAAGCTATTTAAGGAGCTATCTTTGTTGTGTTTCTAGATCTAGACCATCTAGAGTTATGTAGACTTAAGCTTTTAAAAGCACTGTAGACAGTGTTGGTGAAAGCTATTGTGGTTGAATGTCAAATTTTAACTACAGCTGCAGGATGTCTTCATCTTTTTGATTCATAGCTTGTGTTCATATTTTGTATTCAGGCTGATTATTAGGAAAAAAACTCTTCAGTGAGAGGCTGGTCAGGCACTGGAACAGGCTCCCCAGGGCCGTGGTCACAGCACCGAGCCTGCCAGAGTTCAAGAAGCATTTGGACAACACTCTCAGACATATGGTCTGTTTTTTTTGGGTGGTCCTTTGTGGAGCCAGGAGTTGGACATGATCCTTGTGGGCCCCTTCCAACTTGGGATATTCTGTGCATTCTTAAAACAGTATTATTCTCTTCCTATATTTTGCTTGTTACATGGACTTTATACTTTACCCTCAAGTATTTTGAGGTAGGAACCTCTTTCAGTGCTGCTCATGTGTAGCACCTAACACTAGTGCTACTTGATGCTATTTGGATTTGGGTGGGTGATAAAACTTGCAAAACATAATCTGGAACTCGAGCTAAATTTACTGCTGCATAGCTGTCTGAGGAGTCTCATTCCCCAGATAGGCTGCCTGCACATACCTCAGATGGAATATACGGTTAACTATTCAGAACACTGGAATGGTACAGATGATGACAGAAGCCAGGGTGTTTTCATAACTTTGCAAATAATGTGGTTACCAGTACTTACATATGTGTCTGACATGCTCATTCTGCTCTGCTCGCAGGTGCATGCTTTTCTTTCATCTTAGCTTCCTTTGCTGTGTGTGGTGGAAACCTCCTAGGAATCTCATAAACTTTGGGAACCTGTCTGCTTATCCAGAGACTGAAACAGTGCCCTTTGAAGTTAGACGAAAGACTTCAGTCTGTTTGACTGAGCTTTGAATCAAGAACCAAAACTAGAATGCTGACTGCATGGAAGCAAATGGCAGGGCTTCCATGAGGCTTGGGTTTCCTCTGAGTCTAGGATAGAAATAAACGCAGATAATTGTTGAGGATACTTAGTTTGACGGGTTATCCAATAGTGTCTTCTTTGTAGGGTCTGGGTGTCTTTTTTAAATTATTTTTTCAGTTTGCTTTAGGGGGTGATTGCTTGTGATCTGAAATAATTTCATTCAATAGGAACAATGGCAACCCCTCATTGACTTTGCACTTTCAATGTGAATCTCAGATCTATAATTAATAGATCTGTCAGAAGTCTAAGTGAAGCACACCACTTGAGACTTGGGTAAACAAAGGGATATAAGTAAGCAACCGTGTGAGCTTATGGAGTGCTAATCAATGCACTGCTTGCAGGAATTCACATGCACCAGTTGCAAACAAGTTGCTACGTATTCAAATTAGAGTAAACTGCATCATGTATGGGCACCTAGTTAACCGGTAAGCCATACAGTAGGTCAGTGAGGAGAAGCAAGTGCATCTCTTCTGTTGTTTTGCCTTAGTTGCTTCTTGTCAACATGCAGTTAACAACAGGGAAAAACATTGTATAGCAATGCAGTCCGATTTGAAATTATAATTCTGAATACAACCCATTTAATGAGAGAAGAGAGGATTTGGTTGAAGACAGTGATTTGTGAATACATACATAGAAGATGTTGAATCTGTAAATGTATACTTGATTTGGAGGCTGATTTTTAAAGGCCTTTGTAGTATGATGGATTGACCGAACTATTTTCTGTGTATTTACCAGGTGAGGAAGCTGGATATTTTTCTGTAACCCTTCTGTCTGGAACTAAGGGCATCTGAACACTGTGTACAACACAGCTGTTTGAGCAGGCTGCAAGTTTCAGCTATCTTGGAGCATGTGTTAACTGCACTTAGTGGCACAGTAAAAGCATACTTAGGGGTGGCATTTTTGTGAATTTCTTTTTGCCCACCCAGTTATGTCCCTGTTTTGGTACAAACAGCCAGTTGCTCTTTGTTTTTTGCTGGACTTGTCACAGCTGTCTCCCATCGTGTGTCAGTGTCTGATGACAATTACAACAAGCAGCAGGTGTGCACCCTGGCAGTTATGTTGGAATAGGTGTTGCAAACAGGACTCTGCGTGCAAAGTGCTGTACAGCAACAAAGCTGCCCTAGGCTTGGTGTTGGGCAGCTCTCTTTTTGCAGTAGCAAATACCACTTCTTAATGCATATGTTGTTTGCTGGTAAACTTGAAGTTGCTCAGGGTGTTTTGGTTTTGTTGTTCTTAATGTAGGTTCCTTGTTTGCAAGCCAGGTCTCGCTTCAGCTGGATTGCTGTGCTGGTTATTTAGCATGTTGTGCTCTCAAGAAGGAGGTTGTGTTATCCATGTGTTTGTGAGGACCGCCAGCTCAGATTAATGTCACAGCAAAGATTTCTTGACCGTTTGCTGTAGTGGTGCACGTCAGCTATCTCCATTTACTCAGATGATGGTAAGATGCATAAAATTAGATGAAGGCTGGATTTTGTTTCGTTTATGAGTGGAGTTGCTTTTTTTAGAGGATTGTTTGAGTTGGAAGTCATTTATGTAATGCTGGGTGAACTGTGACATAACGTATGAGATGTGGCAAACATAAGCATCGTTTGGGGAAAGTGGCTACAGGTAAGTTTCTTCATGCCTGTTGAAGGGTGATCATCAGATTCTGTTGTATTGTCTAGGACTTTGGGATAGTGTGTGGTATAATTTTCCTCATTTTTTTAAAAGTATGGATGCTTGCTCAGTTGTTACGCACTAGGTGTAACCACCAAATGCACCATATCTACTTTGGGTAGCTGTTCTGTGTTTTTGAAGGGAAGGCATCAAGTCCAGTCTGGGATTTACTTATGAGATGAAATGGAAGAACATTAGGTAGCTGTTCGTTAGGGTGCAGGAAGGCAAGTTCAGTAAGTTAAGAAGTAGCTGAAATGTACTTGGCAGTCACTGATGTTTTTCTTCTGGTAGCATAAGAATGTCATCATTCTCCCATGGTGTATTTTTCCCAATCCATACAAGGGATTTTCCGTACCTGGAATATAGATTTATAATCTGCCCCCTTCCCCTCCTGCTTTAGGTTAAGGTCAAGTCACTTTACAATTTATCCTTGAAATGCTAAGTTACCTGTTTCCTGCAAAGTGAGATTCAGGTTGTGTCTGTCTATAAGCTGGGGGGGATGACACAACTAACCCTCTGCTACCTAGAAATTGTATATAGATATTATTTAATGACATATTTCTTCCTGCTCTTTTGCAGTAGTAATTCTTGCACTCGTTCACCTCTTCTGGCGAACTCTCATAAGCTTAATGGCTGTGTTCAAGACAGTGTTTTTATTCTCTTAGATTTATGTTTCTGTTTTAACAGGGATAGCTGTTCTTTTCTTGTTTTGTCAGGCTAGCATCTTTCGTCTGTAAATTACTTATATAGTGCTTAGTAGGTCCAGTTTTATGAATGTAGTATTGTTTCAGCTCTCTGTACATGCAGTAAACACAACTATGAAATTATGTTCTTTGACATAAGGAAAACAAACCAATTCTAAGTAGCTTGTGAATTCACTGAAGGTGGCTATAAAACAGTATACAGCCTCCTTTAGAAAAGGGGAACGGGCACTGTAAATCTCACCATCAGGACTGACTTAAGATCATAGGTTATCAGAATGAGAACTGCCCAGCTAGTGCAGTAAAGGAAGGAAAAGCTAGAAGATTGGAAGAAGGACTCAACTGCTCATTTTTCAGTGCAGGTTTCTGTAATCTTGTGCAGGTACTTGTTACTCCACATTTCATATATTTAAGATGAGGGAGTGGTGTGTAAGAATATTTATATGGGGTAATTGTGGTGGATAAAAAAAAGTGACTCTGCAGTGCTAGAATACTGTAGAAACATGGGGGCTGCATAAATTCTGTTAAGGAGAGACAACCAGCTTTTGCCTTGCCCAGCTTTATTTTTGGCTCTACGTAGCTTGAGACTGCTCAGCCTGTTCTGACTTTTGTATGTCTGCTGGCTGTTGTAAACTGTCTCTTGAATTTCCTGCTATTAAAAATCTGTGGGGAGTTAGGTGAGGTGTTGCTGTTGATTCTTCTGAAGATTTGACATTCCTTGCATGCCGCACTGAGTTTGTCCCAAATATGTGATAGGACTCCATGAGGTTTGCATGGACGCTTCCATCAGCACGATTCAGAGGGCTGATTTTAAATATGGAAACCATAAATGGCCATAATCATGAAGTCTCCTTTAATATTTTTTTCTGAACAGTAGGGACCTATGTTCTTAGTGACAAGGTGCTCAGGACCTTGTAGAATCAGATATTTTATGTTTTAGTATCTCAAATGCTTTCAGTATGTTTGCTCCAAGTTTCCGTCAATGCATGACCTGATACATGCCTCCTCTGATTTCAGTGTGTGTGGGATTTTCGATGAATTCTTTGTTTTCACACACACAACTGAAATGCATCTTCTTTTCAAGTATGCTTGAGTAATCCATGTGATTAAGCAAAACAAATAGGAAAGAATGTGATCTTGCTATATTCCATGATTGTAATGACCCGCCTCTTTGAAATACATCAGTTGTTTGTCAGAAGACTCATGTCTGCATATGCACAGGGCATTGCTGCAGACAGGAAATGCCCTAGTCTGTTGACCTCGTCTCCAAGGGAAAATCAAAGCTCTCATTAAATTTACAAAAAAAAAAAAAAAAAAAAAGGAAACCAACTTGTCTTAGTTGGAGACAAAGGCAATAGTACATATAACCTCTTCTTATTTTTTTTTTAGTTTATGAATGTGCAATCTGATATTTAAATTGCTTTCCAAACTTTTTTTAAATGCAGCTGAAAAGAGTGAGGTCAGATGTATTTTCTTAGGGCTATGTTATACTCCACAAGGGTGAACGGGAAATGGTTTAAAGGAATGCCAAGAAGCCCTTATTCCCTAACCAATTCCCTTGTCGTCTTTTAACCAGTTTTATTTCACATTGCATGCTTCAGCTGCTGTGAGCATTTCTGGGTTGAGAAGAGGGGAAGATTTCACTGTGTTCTTAAGTTACATCACCCAGGTTCCTTTGCCAGTGGTTTAAAGAAAACTGGCTGACTGGATTTTAAATGCATCTGTATACAGACCAGGTGTGGGGAAATTGAAATGGTGGTGTAATCATCTCTGATCTGTTAGAAGTGTTGGGAGCAATACCTTATTAATACCAAGAAATGGTGATAGTTTGATGTAACAAGAATATTCATCTCAGTTCCCAGTTATTACTACTGTTTTCAGGAATTTACTGTTCGAATTTATGCAGTACAAACCCCATTCTTTCATTTTATTCCATGAATTTTATTTTTTCTGTTTCTTGCTAGGTTTTTCTTCAAAGTAGTCTTGATTTTTTTCCAAATCTCCTGCTGCAAAAGTCTAGAAATTAATTGAAAACAAACAAAAAACAAACAAAAAAACAAAACCAAGGCAACTTAAATATTTTCAAATCCACACCTTTCCAAACTATTAAAAATGAACAAAAACAAAGCTGGATTTCTTTGTGTTTCTCTACTATGCTTATATTTCCTTGCTGTCTTTGCTTTTCAACTTGAATATCCAGTTTAGATGCACAAATGAACATCTCCCTGTAGAAAAGAGAAAATGGAAGTAAATAATTCAAACTGCTCCAGGGGGAATAAGTTGCTTTCTGGAGGCGCAGTGACCTGTACACAGTGTGATCATGGACTTGCTCATACTCATAGGTAAGGCAAGTCCCTTCTTCTCTTGGGAAGGTTACTTGTTAGAGCAAGTCTTCTCTTTCTGAGGCTTTGAACAGGTGTAATGAACGCTGTTTTAAAGTCTGGCTCCTGATCTAAAAAGTCCATAAATTTCTTCATACCCAGTGTGGCTGTTACCAGTGGTGTAAGTGATGGTTAGTTGTATCTGTTGTCCTGCTAATAGGGCAAATCTTGCAAAAATATTCATTGCCCTTGCCAGAATGTTGCCACACAGAATATTCAAGGCTAAAACAGAAATTTACTGAATTCCTTCACTGTGTGTGTGTATTTTTTTTACAGTACTGTCTCTTCATGAGTCATTTCAAACACATGCATAAGTGTAAGTTTCAAAACTAACCTACTGCTTATCTTAAAATATCCTTAAATAGTCACATTGGAGATTATCCTGTGCTCTTTCCAACTTGGATATGAACCCAAGATGTCTGAAGTATGACAAAACTAGATAAGCTGGCTAGTAGTATTGGTACAAATTCAGGAGTTTAAACGTAGTAATGTTTTCCTCCCTTGTTATTCAGAAGACACAGTTGTAACTTTTTTTTGTAGCTTATGGACACCTAGATTTGGCTTTCCACAACTCAGCAGCTTTACTGACTGCCTGGCTTAGAAGTTCTCTCTTAACAGTGTTTACAGAAGTCAGAAATATTTGCACAACAGTAATTATTAAAGAGAACTAGGAGCTCTGGTTATGAAATCCAACACCTATAACAATAATTAACATTGAATGGTTGGGTGGAAGGCATGTAATATGCTAAGAATCTACAACTAGGATTGAGTGCCTGCTACATTGCATGAAAACCTTGGTTGCTAAAAATTGTAACTCGTTAGGCATGTGGCAGTACCTTATGAAATTGGAAGTTTTTTTCCAGTCTTCATGATATTCATTTTAATTCTAAACTTACTCAGTTTTCCATACAATTAGTCATTATCAAAGCTGTGATTTGTCGCAGTTTGAGTTGTATGGGGAGGCTCGAAATTATAGAACACTTGATGTTACATGCCTCCCTCCCCCACATTTCTGTTCACTTTTCTGTTTGTTTCTGGGCGATTCTAGTGTAGGAGAAGACATTTAGAGAGGAGGAAAACAGCCATTTTTTTTCTGCTTCAGGAGCGCTATAACAAAGTCTGCTTGAGACCTCAGCTACATCTCTAACACTGTTTGTCTCCTACAGAGGTTGGAAGGTCACTTCAGTCTTCTCAAAGGTGGGGACGTTGAGATCACCTTCAGTAGCGGAGCTCTGGAGAACAGTTCTTGTTTGGAAGCAATACAAACAAAAACCAAAGGAAAATACATCTATTGTCACACAGCTTGAGTAATATTTAAAAAAGAAAGAAAAGAGCTTGCACAGGCATGAATATCATCCACATTCTGTTTCTTGTTTTCTCTTTAGATGATTGTGGGTGGAGTTCTGAAGTATTTCAAGCTAAACTAACTTCAGAAGGCAGTAACTTGGGAGAGAGCTACCATCAGCCTGGGCCTCCATTGTCCTACTGTAACTTTGAGGATGTTTTTGGCACTTCTTCATGTGGCTTTTTCATTCTGCCCTTGAGGCATTGTGCTTACCAATAGATCTTAGTTGTTGCTGTAATGAAAAGCATCACTGCTAAGCCGTGCCTTCTTTCCTGTTTCCATATCCCTTTGCTGTTCCCCTCACACTTATTATGTATCTGTACCACAGAAAGCTAGTACTGGCCCTGGATCTTGCTCTGCTTAGTGCTGTTATTTTTATTCTCCCTTCTTGCAATTGCAGTTTGAGTTGTGCTCTTGTGGAGTTTCATTCTAAAATGACAGCTATGTCTCTCTCTTATAAAATATCAAATATTGTTGATCGTACCTAAAAGACACATCGTGCTTTTTTTGCGGAGCAACGGGTAAACATAATTTGCGTTATGCAGACTTGCCGAGAACATTAATAAATTCCAATCACCCGAGTTGATGAAAGACGCACATTATCTGTTTCTGGCAAGAATTGTATTGCATCTAATTAGGCCCAACTTTAGAACATAGCATTTCATGAGCAAAGTTAATTACAATGTTTTTAGTCTTTGTTACAGGAAAGCCCAGTGGTGGGGAAAATCAGCAGTTGACGTTAATTTGTGTTCTCTTACTTAATGCTTAACTGTCTCAGTCTTTTAGTATGTAAGCTTGCCAGACCTGCCGTGTACTGCAGTTGGTGGGGAGAACATAATTTCAGCTGATGAGAATGACAGGGAGAGGATCTTATTTCCAGTAGCTAAAGGCAGCGTGGTTAACTGTCTAGTGGTCGTGGAGTTCTCTATCTTCAGTGATTCAACAGAGGCAGAGATTTTACCAATTCATAAAAAACAGTTTATCAACTGATCACTGATACTATATGTAAGATGATGGCGTTGGAGTTGCTGCTATTGGTGTTTAGTCCAGAACACAGTCCTTCAGAGATTTCCCATAGCTTCCTCTTCAATCCCACTATTTTAAACCTTCTTTCCTGGTACAGTGTACCTGATTTATGTTATGAACATGACTACATATTCTGTAAAAGCTGTAAGAAAATAAAGCAACCCTTTCAAAAAACGTCATTTGAACATTTTCTCAATATTTCTTGAGACTGGGCAGTCAGTCTTTAGATATCTTCTATTTCACAAAGTCCTTTGGAAGCAGCGCAACTGTTGAAGCCTGATTGGTTTGTATTCCATCTTCACTGCATCACAGTACTTGTTGTTTACCCGCACTGGCCTTCAATGTCTGCCTTTTCTGCTCTTTCTCTGACATACGTGTAGAGACAGCTCTCAGCAGTGTCCCCCATGTGCCTGCTGGGCATCAGGCAGTGCTTGTTGGGGCTGTTCTGAATTGCTAAAAGAGGTAGTGCAGTTAAATGTTTAGCATTTGACAGATCAAACAAAACAGCTAAGCTTAAACTGCAGCCTTTGGTGGAAGCACTGCATTATTCTCATCTACATAATCTCTGTTTCTCATGAAACTTGTGTGAGCTTATTTATCTTGGAGACTGCTTCCTAGCTTTAAGTAATCTTGGAGTAGGTGTACTGGTATAGAATGATTGCATAAACCTCTTTCTGTGGTGAGGAAGGAAACTGCATCAAATTAAAAACTATTTAAAAATAAATAATTTTGGAACAAGAACAGGACCTTCAGACCTGTATTGCTGAGTTTGCTGAAACTAGCCATACTAAGGACTGTAAGTTTCTCTGACACTTGGTAATGAATACCATCAGTGCTAACAGAAAGCTACCAGCTGGGTCCGGTTTTTGAAACTGACAATTCATATCGAGGAATAGGGATGTGGTTTCTGTCTATGCTAAATAAACTTGTAAGGAGATCTGATTCCACTCTGTAAAATAGATGGAACACTAAAAGTAGTGTCACACTGAACTTGTTTAAGAAAGCTACTTAACATAGCTGTTCTGGAGACTATCTGTTTGGGTGAGGATCTGGCTACACTTGCAATTTGAGAATAATCGAGGGTAGATTGTTTTCTCTAGTGCTTTGTGCAATAGCGCTTTCAACCATGACTGGGGCCCTGAAATGTTAGGATAATTTGAACTCTGACATGCATCTAGCTGCACAGTTTCTTGTAAAATAAATAGATCTCAATCTTTTGCTACATGACAGTATTTTTTTTCTGCCTGACATTTTGCATGTTATGTTTATGGGTGTACCTTCCACCCAAAGGGTAAAATTGTACTCTGTTACTGTCACTGTTTTGTGAACTTAAATGCCACGTCTTACATCCTGTTTTTTGGTGCTCTTACACTGTTGATTGAGGCAAGAAATAAAAGAGTTAAAATAGGATATTTTGTCATTAACTTAACCCTGCTTCATTGTATGATGTGAATTTTTCCATTTCACCCTTCAGGGATGGAGGCTGCTGACTCTTATGTCTGAAGGTCAGGTCTCTCACATACACATCAGTGGGATGATCTCAGGAATGGTGGCTGGCTGCTATCTGCTCTGTCCAGGTTTCTGCTTCCTCCAACCTGTCTGAGCAGCAAAGGTTTTAGGTGAAAAATGTGCTGGACAAGGCAAGTTTCAGGAGACTGTAGCTAAAAACAGGTAGTGACTAGATGGCTCACATGTAAAATCTGCATGTTCTGTGCATGGAAATAGGTATGGCTTTCTTGTTGGTTTCCTGAAGAACTTCTCCTGCAAACCTGTTACTTGTTCAAGATGCTGCAATCTAGTGAACAGCTAAGATATGATGCTCTTTTAGCAAGTCTATTAGGCAAAAGTGCAAAGAAAGATTGTTTACATAGAATAAAACAGTTACAGGACTGGGTGCAAAGGTATTTTGTACTCTTCTGTGGGGAGGTGCTGGGACTTGTAGTGCATCAAACTCCAGTTTGCACATCTTTGAGGAACAGAGCACTGTTGTGATGCCATCTCATTTGAGCTGTACTCTTTCTACTTGTGTTTCAATAGTGCAGTTGTTTTGTGAGCCTGCGATGCTCTCTGGAATAATATAGAGCATGTGATTGTCCATTGAGTCATCTGCGGCAGTGCAAACATTACAGCAGGAGAGTATGCTCTAAAGCAAATGCTGAAAACTTGCATTCAGTGTTAAAAATAGGAATTTGCAATGCTGCAGTTTGTAGAACGCAAACAGTTGGTGATCTCTTCTCTATTGCACTTAAAGGTCTGATGCAGAGTGCTACAAAGACCTTACTGCACAGACTTCTGTACTGGAAAGTTGAGTTGGGTTTGCAAGAAAAAGCTGTTTCCCATTTTCATCTGAAATATGAACTCTGCTTTACATTCCTGACCCGTAACAGAGCTATTCCAAAAACATGCTTTTTCTCCACCAAAGCAGCATGTGTTGAATTATAATGGCCCATCTTGCAATGCAGACTTTTTAATTTTTGACATGCATGAACTTCTGCAAGGGGGTGAAAGTTCGGGGGGAGAGGGGGACTTAACTCAGAAAATATGAACAGAAATATGCTCCTTTCCCAACCCTCTGTTCTTCCTGACATTCTTACCAAAAGAAATTAAAACCAGAAAGAATTTTAAGAGTTTTTATCTTGAGAAGAAAACTTGATGCCTTTTTGAATTTCTGGAATGTAAGTCATGAATTAAAAGCCATCTTATGTTTGTTTACAACTTTACAGTATTTTATGTGATGGTGAAAAATACACCTTTGAGGGCTGAAAATAGATTTGTAATTATGTATAATAGGCCAAGATAACTGACTGTCTTAGCCTTGGCATGTCAGCTGAGAAGAAGGGGAACCTTCTGCAATCAGTGCTTTCCATTGAAAATACTGAAATTCTTCACGCCTTGTAAAGCATGTTGTCTGCAAGTTGTGTGGATGTTGAACTGGTTAAGTTGGGCTTCTGCTGTATCTGTTGCGCACTACTTGGCTGGCTCTGTTCCAAGCAGAAGCTGAGCTGTTTGCATAATGGGATTTGAAGTTCGTGCTGGTGCCTTCTAGTTGCAGCTTTTTGTAGCCCAGGGACCGAACAGCCTAAGAGGTAGCTTTTGTAGTAATAAAGGTACAAATTGTGCTGTGTTTTTGAAAGTCTGAAGGGTGCAGAGTCTGATGGGCAAGTCTCATGCAAGTAGCTAAAGACTAAAGACCTGTGGTGATGGATTGAATGTGAGAGAGTGCTGGAAAACTATACTTGGCTTCTTCAAAGAAAAGGAGCATCTATTTTTTTGCAAAAGCACCTCTGCAGTGATATATGTGTTAACAGTAATAATGCCATGTGTCATCAAGGCAGAAGAGATGCCACATATCCCACTGTACACCCTCAGGCAGACTTGTGAAGCAGGAGGGTGTTATGTTGTGTGAGATACTATTAATAGGGGACACATCTCTGGTGAAAGAGAAGTTCTCTTTGACAATTCTGTAAACAGGATTAAAGCAATTTTCCTGATTTATGCTGGGATTGAATTCTGACAGCAAGAGAACTTGCTGACAGAGATTCCTTCAGTTAAAAAACAACAAAAAGTATTATTGAATTGTGTAAATCACTGTAGCTGTGTTGTTCTGCTCTTTTGTAGCTCTTCCTAGTTCTCACCTGACTGTTGCAGGGCTCCACAGAGTATTTCCCAGATACAAATTATTTTAGGCTTGGTTTAGAAGGGACAATGTCAAGATGAGCCTGCTGTACTATTCTTCTTAAAAATAAAGATGTGTTCATTCCAGCATGTGTTCCTAAACACCAGCTCTCTTTCTGTCTCAGGGACTGTAAGTATTAAAGTAATTGGTATATTTTCTACATTTGGGGTGAAAGATTTCTCTGGATGAAAGTTTTCAGTATCCACTTGTTATTTGTGCAATCCCTACCAAACCAAACAAAACAAAACGCCTTTTTGTCTAGCAGGCTCCTACTGCACCACAGTTTTAATACTTCCATATATGCTAGGATCTGGATGCAATTATTTTATCCTTTTATCCTATGCTTATATTCTAGCTATGCTGGGATACATTGGTCATTTTCCTTTGTGTCATTGTATTCTGCTCAAGCACATGGAAGTTGTCTGTACCCAGCGGAGAGATGCCTTTTGGTGAGATGTATCACGAGAGGTCTGCTGGAGCTGGCTAGGAGATGTCTCCAAGGTAACCAGGCTTTTCCTGGCATAACTCAATAACTCTGTCTAAAATAAGTGCTGGTAGGGGCTGCGTTGGTGCAGTAGCAAGAAATGCATCAGTTTTGTTTTAGACACAAGTAACTCGCTCTCTGCTGATGGACTAGTGTTTTATTCAGACATGATCCATGCGAGGCAGGCTCTGTCACCTCTCTTGAAAGGGTTCACAGTTTAGTCCCAAGCTCCCAGGGCTGGAGGAAACCAAGTGTTAAAGCATGCTCAGCTTCTAGACTTGAGAATAAATCTGTTTGTGTTTGTCTCCCAGTGATTTTTTCTTCAGCCAAATAAAAAAAAAAAAAAGCAATACTGACTTGCTCTGGTGGAAGATGTATATGCAGACAGTGAAATATATAATGAAGTCTGAAGTCTTCTTTCTTTCTTTCTTTCTTTCTTTCTTTCTTTCTTTCTTTCTTTCTTTCTTTCTTTCTTTCTTTCTCTTTTTCTTTCTCTTTTTCTTTCTTTCTTTCTTTCTCTCTCTCTCTCTCTATATATATATTTCTTCAACAGTCATTTGATGGTTTAAAATCATTACAGTGTTGCCCTACAGCACCTAATTTTTCTAGGTCTACAGATGTGCATGGGTTCTTTTATTGCTCTTTTATTGCATGTTACAGTTTCATGCAAACAACATACGGATCATAAACAACACAGTATGTTATTTTGTACTTTATTGAAATTCTATCGTTTCTATTTGCAAAATATGACTTCTCTTAAAATAGCACTGGCATGACTGGTTATAGTACTTGCGGTAATTCAGAGTGTGTATAGTGTGTCAGGATGTATGGAGTGTGTTGATAAAGCTCAGTTAAACTGGCTGTCATCCACTTTCCACTTCAGTTTTCCTGTTCAACATTAAATGTTTGGAAAACTTTTTGCATGGGCATAGAAATAAATGAATGACGCATTTGAAAATAAAACAAAGCTCAGGAAATGGTTAGCTACCCATGAAGCTCAATACTCATCTAAAACTTACAATTTATTTTCAAATAACATAATTCTCAGAAATTTATTCTTTTGCCAAAATGTTTGTTGCCTGAATTTTAAACAAATCTGAGCCTGAACGGTGGAATTTTCCTTTCACTCTGTCACTTATGTCTGATGTTGATTGCTTCTGTGATTCTGTAATTTCTAGTGTAAAAAGCTGGTGCGTGGAACTCTACCAGCTCTTTTTAACACACCGTGGAGGCTGCAGGTAACCTTCCAGCAGTCATGAAGCCTTGCACCAGGATTTGATGTCTGGTACCGTCTAGAGCATTTGTGCTGAAATAAAGTGGTAGAGGTGGTGGCCAGCCCATAGTGAGCATAACAGCCCAGTTTTGCAAAGGGGAACATAGTAAAACCAGTTCAGTGGCTAGGCAGGCATGTAGCAAGCAGCCTGAGGCAACGTGTTGTGTGAGGGACTGAGTACAAAGCCTTGGACAGCTGCAGCACAGAGGTTTAATTTATAGTGACGTTGCAGTGTGTGTGCCAAAACTTTCTTCACTCCTAAGGAAGCACTTTCCAGCACATAGTCACTCAGCATTGTAGAGTTCTTTGGAGATGCTGAAGAGCTCTTTGTTTTTTTTTTTTTTTTTTTTTGTTTTGTTTTTTTTCAAGCAGATAGCAATGCTTTGTGGTGGGTTTATGGAAGACTTGTCTGTTCACACTTCACTAAAATTTCTATAGTCACTATAGTAATATTGCTTCCATATTTTGCTAATAGCAGTATCTTCACTGTAACCTTTTCTGGAAAAGTAACAAGACAATTTATCTTAGCTTAGTCAGTCTCTTCCCATTCAAACAGCATGCCAAGCCAAAATGTTTAAAATTTGATTTCTTGGAGGTAGTTGAAGGGCAGTTGTGAAATACTATAGTGTAGTAAAAGGATAAAATAGAACTGATATGTTGTAATTGACACTTCAACTGTTAAAAGAATAAATTTGCTAACATCCATCTCAAGTTCTTGAGAGCTTCCTTTTCAAATCCATATTTAGATGCAAAAACTAGATACCTAGTTTTCAAAAGGGCCACATGTTGAACAAGTAATTCAGCATTTCTATAGCTGGACTGGCATGATATAAAATATGCTTGATATAAAAGATGATAGTGCATTGAACTTGTATCCTTTCGTAGTGTGGATGTGACCTCAGCCTATGCGACAGAGATCATTTTATACATCTTTAGGTTTTTATTAAAATCCCTGATTTACGAGCATGGCTGCAGTCTGTCCTTGGTTTGTACTCCAGCCCTTGACTCAAGTTCCACTAAAAGCTCTTGCCAGAAGGTTATAGGAATGGGTGGCTGCAGTACGAGAAGACCATACAATCAGAAGCATTCAAGGCTTCTGCATGGGTAATGCTCTGTGGTTGAGGCGTCATGGACAAAAATGGTGGCTTTAAGCCACTTTTGTTCTGCAGTTTTCTTATGAGTGTTGGGTTGGTGATACAGAGTTGGCCTGCAGAATTCAAGGTTACCGGTTTATTTTCCTTAATCAGGTTTGGATGCTTGAAGTGGTTAAAGGATTGCTAGCAATCTACAGCACACAGCTTGCTTCAGCACAGAGGTTTGAGTCAGAAGCATGATTGTTGGTAAAGGGAAGCTCAGACAAGGGGTAGCAGTGCTGTTTTTTTTTTTTTTTTCCTCTTTCTTTATGCTTTCTTTCTTTATGCTTTTCTTCTCACTAGAGGAAAAGCAGCGTCATCATGTGTGACTAGCTTCTTCTCTAGGGCCGTGTTCCTAGCATGGCCTTGTTCTGGTCCCAGTCAAGGCCCTGGGGAGGCTGGTGTATCTATCGGCTGTTGGAGGGAGCAGGAGGATGATTAGGAGATGTGATGCAAACAGTGACAGGGCTGAATCAGATTTGTGCTAGCAACATAACAATACTGTTTCAGATTAAGGGTTCCAGATTAAGGGCCTAATACCTCTACTGAATCTTCCTAGCTAATATGTGACCAGTTCCTTCTTGAAACCACATAAACGTCTTGCAACTGCAACATCCTTTGAGAGGAGTTCCACAAGTCTGCTGTTGACTTTCTTTTCTTTATGACCTGGTCCCACTTTTGTTTGATGTTCCCTCATTGTGCCAAAAAAGACAACAGTTGATCCCCACCCATCTTGTCCATGTTACCGACGAGTTTGTTGATTTCCTGTCTCTCTTAACTCATCTACCTTAGAGACTGAGGCATCGTGGCCAATTTGTTCTTGATACAGATGCCATTTTGGATCATATTTGCACGTTTGAACCTCTTCCAGCTCTAATGGCATTTTAGAGATGTATGATTGGTATACAGTCCATATTGATTGTTGTTTTCTTTATGCCTTACCTGTTGATTTCTAACACTTCTTGGTTTGATAGGGCTTGGGTGGAGAGTCAGGAAGCTTGGAACTCTTTCATGGGTCACTTGTGTAACCACTTGGCCTATCAGTTTCTGCTCTTTCTCTACAGTTTAAGTGTGCGTGCTCATAGGAAAAAGGATGCTCAGCATAATGGCCGCTTGGGCCCTGTTTCTGCTGGGGGGTATTGTAGCACAGTGGTTTCAGACAGGTTTTGGAATGATTGTCACTATATTCCAGCCCCCAGTAATTTTCCGTTGCCAATTTTGTCACCATTGAGAAAGGAAACTACTGCTGCTTGTCACTTTTTCCTTATTTTTCTTTCTGGAATTGGTCTTTTTCTAGTAGCCTGGACTCAAATCCTAGATAAATTTGAACTGCCCACAATAAAAAGTGGAGTTTTTATAGAGCTGTTAGAAATTACATGCTAAGACATCTGTGCATACCTGCTAAAGTGGAGTCCTAAATATAATGAGGGCCAGAGTTAGAACCATGTACCGAGTGGTCACTGTTAATACCAGGTGATTGTAGAACACTTGAATTACAATGGTATCGATGACTTCTGTTGTGTATAGTTGGGTGATTAATGATTTGGAAATTATTATTTTTTAACTATTTTAATGATTTGGAAATTATTATATTTAATGATTATTTTACCTGTCAGAACTGATGGCTCTGATTTTTCTTAGCATTATTAAATTCAACCTTTACGTAATGCAGAAGATAATATTCTTTGCCACTCAGTGTGTATGTATTCTTAGCTGATGTGTATTCTTTCCCCTTCCCTAGATATTTTTAAAAGGGAAGTTTCTTTTGATTTGCAAATAATCCTTTAAACTCTTCATACTCATTAAGACTGAGGTAGTAATCCAGCACAGATTGATTTCAGAGTTTATAATGGCAAACCTTCTAAAAGACGCATTGTTGTGGAAAGGTATAGCAACTACTTCACTGTACATGTTTAGATGAGCACTGTTTGTAACAATAATGTCTGATGCATTGATTTAGATTTGAAGAGCAATACTTATTCATTTTCCAAGAAAAGATTTGAGAATATTTATCTTGGAGACTTCTAAAAAGCCCTAATTATTTGTGTATTACCTTTTTAAACTAGCTAGCCAGATGGATATAGGGAATGCTTGTGCATGTCACACATGTCTAACGCCTTTCCTTCTCCTGGGACCAAGCTACATTACATCATGTTTTATGATTACGAGACAGAATTTTAGTGGAACTTAGCCATATGGTTGAGTCATCTGTTCTCTTCAGTTTTGGAAGGATTACACTAACATCTTCAAAAGACTGTTAAATTTATTGGCTTTTTTTAACCCATAAAATTTGGAAACTTTCTGCTGTTTCTGGCAATGAAAACTACCCCGTTTTCAGCTTATTTATACAATTCTTTGCAATTATTGCTGAATCTCTTGAAGATGCTGTTAGAGGATACAAAAAGGACGCTTGTACTGTTTGTCAACTTGGTTTTCATGTCTCTTGAAGTAGAAAGGTATGTAATGCAAATTCTTAACAAATACACTTTCTTTGCACTTTGCTCATGACATACAAAGCTCTTAGGTGTTATCTCTTCTTCTTTGAAGACTTGAAATCTGTTAAACATCCTTGATCTCCTTTTCTCTCTCCTTCCACCTTCTCACATAAATTTTCAAAAAGCATGTTTTGAAGAGGATAAGAATTAACTTACTGATGACTGGCCATTTGCTCTTGGGAGCCGTCTGAATTTAGCATCTATTCATTCACAGTTGTTGCATTAGATATTCTGTACAGAGTCCAGCATAGCCATGGTGTGCATTTGCAACCTGAAAAGTTTGTAGAGTAAACAAAATGTAGTGCAGAGTGGGTACATCTCGGGTTGTTTGTCTGAGTGCTCTACTTGTAAGCATCAAAGGGGAACGGTGGCTTAGCAAAATCTTTTATAAGATTGGTATTATTACCAGACACTCTTCTTCCTCATGTCAGTACCTCTGTGTGCTCTGATGAAGAAGTTCTAACTGTAACAGGGATGTTTTTGATGATGGAAAATGGGCTTGTAGCACAGCAGACCCACTGTACGTGGGATTGTGTGATCTTTCTTCTCAGACCCTGGGACTGTGCTGCCCTTAAGGATTTTTTTGCTTTGTGTGTCTTTTCATTGTAGCAATTTAATTCACTGTGACTTTGTACTGGAAAGGTGAAAACCTCTGGGTAGTTAAGCTGCTGATCTCTGTTAATATAGGAACTGTGTGTGAAGCTTTTGAAGAAAATCACAGTAAAAGCTAGACAGCCCTGGAAGGGTTTCTAAATGTAACAACAACAGTATTCCTTACAGAGCACGATCAAGGCTACGTGGTAGAACCATTGGCAGCACTTACCTCTGATAAGAGTAAATAGACTGTGGCATGCCAATATAATCCAGCGTAGGACTAATTAATAGGACATGAGTGAATCTTTTTTAACGACAACAAAAAAGGCGCAGATTGTGATTTCTGTCATTTTGCGTGATTAATCCTAGTGTGTTCACTGAGATGCAGATTATCCAAATGAACAAGAGCTTGGTAGAGATAGCACTTAGTGCTTGAGGAAATTTCATGTGGATATGAGTATTTAGATAAGAAGAAAGGATTCGTTGCATATAGACTGGCCCATTAGTACTGATCCGGGCAGTTGTGTCAGGCAGCAGATGGCTCAATTGCTGTTTGAACAGGCAAGTGCTAAACTCCACCACTAGCGTGGGGCAAATAGCTCAATTTCTACAGGGTGTCTGATAGATGGGGTGCTAGCTGCGGCCCTGATCAGATGAAAGGTGAGGCCATCTGTGCCTGGCAAACAGAAGATCTGCATAAGGAGGATGAGTGTTATTATTCAACTCTGCACAGAAGGGAGCTCCTTCTGCAGATGAGGACCACGGGAAGGAAACAGGGTGAGTGCCCGCCTGCTCTTTCCCTCCTTTTTCTTGAGGCCTGCCATGCGTGGGCAGTTGATGTTCTGTGCACAGAGGATCTGACGCATAAAAGCCTTGTCTGATTGTCAGTGCACATGATGTGGAGGATAAACAACGTGGGAAGATGTGGTGGTGTAAAATCTCACATACTCTTCTCTGGCTGTTGAACTGGATCTTGTTTTCATGCAAAAACAATTGCTTACATTCCCAGTAGGACTTGAGGAATTTGGAAAGAATCGTAGGTGTAACTTCCCTGTGACTCTCAGATTATCCTTCATTGCACCCATAGAAGTTAAAGCAGCAAGTAAAGCTTAGCTGCTTTAATATTTGATTTTGGAGACCTGACAAGTATTAGACCTAGAGGTCAATCCATGACACAAGTATCCGTCAGTGGCCTATTGAAGATCAGACAGACAGTGAAACATTTTTGCCTTCTTTTGTAGCCATGAAGTGCTTTTAGAGATTGAGCTGAGCCCTTAAAGACTCCAAACAAAATAACTTCTTGGCATAGGGATTTGTTTCTATGTGTGTACTGTGTTTTCTTTGGCCCTGTCTTGGGTTTCAGAATAGAAGGCTATAACCCAGTAACAGTAGATATGTCCATTACAAGCAGGGCAAATTCAGCTATAAATAGACTGCTTTTCTATGCTGAATAATGTTGAGATTTTTAATATCAATTTTGTTATGAATTTTGAAATTGTATTGCTTCCTACAATGGCAGTTTAAAAGATATCAAAAATAGTGTGAGCTGTTTCTTAAAGCAACCATTTATGATGTTTGGATGACATTAAGATGGTAGAATTACGTCAAGTAATCTACTGCAGTCTTGCTAGCAGAAAAACAGAATGAAAACAATGGAAACAGCTTTCACTGCAAGCTGTTGGTATCATGTAGACAGTTCATGTGACTCTTGACTGTGTGATTCTGTTTAGTATTGAAGATTTTTTTTTCCTTGTCTGCAGACTTCACAATTAGCCTTTGTGTCTCTGTTCCCCTTTACAGAATAACAGAGAGAAAAAAGGGCAACAGCCCTAAAACTTGTAAAAAAAAAAAAAAAAAAAAAAAAATCATCTCTATGTAGAAGTGGCAAGAAGAACAATGGTTGGAGAGGTTCAGCAGTAGGCAGGAGGAAACACGGAGTCATGGGTCTACAAAGTGCCAGTCCTAGCAAATGAGGTAATGTTGAAGTTGAGCATGTTCCAGCATGATAGATGTCCTTTTGCTCATCTGGAAGCAGGAATATGCGTCAAGCACCGGTTGCCTCTGCTAAATTCAGTCATCAACAGAAACTGAAAGATGTTACTAAAGATCTGAGTAGATGTAGTCAGCTCAGATACTAACCAAAATATAGGTGGTGCTGAATGTAAAAACAAATCCATTAAGGAAGTGGTATGTGTACAGCATTGGATGTTGAAAGCTGGCAGGTTGTTCTGATCACTGTCTCAACTCCAGAAAGTTTAGAACTATGTCTTGTTCATGAGGCACACTCTGGTCCTCAGAGACCATTGTGTCCAGCACAGTATTGCAGAATGCAAGATAGTCAACACAATAGCTGAACAAACAAAACAAGCTTTGCTTGCAGATAGTTGGCAGTGTCCCTGTATCCTGTAGCCTGTTTATCACTGAAAAATACTTAGCAGATAAAAAGTGAGATTAGATTGCCTAACCAATTTCACATTAAATCTCATGTTTTCTTTTTCCCAACTGAGTGTGAAGCAGTTGTGCAACAAAAGTCCTGAAGACTTGAAAGACTGAATGTCCTTAGTGTGAGTCGCAATTTGACCTTGATTTTAGCTAAAATCTGTTGATTCTGTAGTTCTTCGGTCTTAAAACTGCTAGAAAGTAGTCTTCACCAGGCCTGTAATGATGAAAATCAGTTTTATTTATAGATTTTATTATTATTATTTTTAAAGCAGAAGGAAGACCTGAGGATTCTCTGTGGTCTTTGAGTAACAATTGGAGAGACTTTTTTTTCTTTTGAGTGTGTGTTCTGACACCCCATGGATTTTTTTTTGAGGGACTGCCATGTGCTTGGCAGTAAACAGCAGTCTACTAGTTGTAGTTTGGTTTTAGTAACATTTACTGAATGACTTCAAGATGAGAACAACAATAATCTGAGTTCATGTTCACTGTAGCTCAAATCTTTAAAGCTATGGGAAAAGGCAGAACAGTGGGAGATGATCACTTCAAAGAGGATTGATTTGACTTTTTTTTTTTAAGATCCCTTGTGTTATTTTACTGTGTAAAGATAAACATTGTTTTATTTATTAGAATATCCACAATTAATTCTTGGCTTTACTTTCTTCTGTGCTACAGAGAATGATCAGTTGCATGTGGTGTGGTTACTGCTACATCCTTCCCTATCTGAAAGTAAAGATAAATCTCCAGTTGCTGTATTGGTGATGTGAGGTGATAAATAATGGGCAGTAGTTCCACACATTGCCAATGTTCTGGCTACATGTTACTGATGATTTCAATGTAGTTTTTCTTACCACATGCTAGATATTAGAACAAAGTGAGCTTTTTGCACATCACTTGTCCTTTATCTCCGCTGGAAAGTAATTAGTTACGTGAAAACAGTAATTGCTTAAAAGAAAATAAAAGACCTGATGTGCCTAGATGTAACATTAACAGGAAATCTTGCTGTTCCTCAAATGCGGAGATTGATTTCCTTTATGTTGTTAAAAGGTATTTAAGTGGTATTGGAAGGAAAAATATATCGTGGCCTTTACTAGGAAGTGAAATGAGCAGCACTTGAGACTTTGTGTGCCTCCCAGCTTGCTTAGAATTCCACCATGTGTTGCTAGGTTTGCTAGATGTGGGCCAGCCATTTCCCTGATCTGGCTTGGCTGGACTATGTCACTCTCTTGGCCACCCTTGCAGAGTTTCTAGGCTCAACCTCTTCACTGTTTTACTGTTACAGAAATGAAATCTCACAGTTAAGCTATGAAGAGCCACTGATTTCTGCATTACTAGTTGTGCACATACTGATTTCTGCCCTATTAATTGTACACATTTCCTACACTGACCTTATGGCTACTCTGCATATAAATTTGTCAAAAATAACAAGAAATTAACAATAGTATGTGCAATTATCTCAGCTAAACAGCAAACTCTTCAATGCTTTTTTTTTTTTTGCTTTTTTTTTTTCCAATTTCATTACCCTCTTGAGCATTCTTGGAGCACAGCTCACAGCCAACTGCAAATTGCAAGTCATGATTTAAGCAAAGACCACACTAACTTTTTCTCAACAACATCTTTGTTTCTTAGTCATTCCCCTCCACAAACTTGCAGTTTCAGATGGCCATTTCAGTCGGGTCATCTTTCCCGTCCTCTGCTGGTAAAAGACCCTTTCATTTCACAGCTTGTAGTCCCCCTTTGCCTGGAGACTTTCCAGGCAGTCCTACTGGCTGATAAAAGTGCCCTGCTGAGTGACTTGTGGTTCAGTTGTATTATTCTGGGGTTCAGCAAGAAAAAATGGTTTGCTTGGATAATAATCACTTCTTTATTCACAGAAGCTACCCAATGAATGCATAATTATCAAGGTTTACTGACAAGCTACCATTAGTCCTTTTTTTAACATTGGTGCTTCATGCACTCCAAGTGCTTCCTGCGTTCTCCATGGTGGTTTTTATCTACTTTTCAAATTGAATTTATGCTCTGACACAAATACAGTCTCCAGTATTAAACAGGCCTTGTGCATGTTGTATAGGCAGTCATTCCAACGAATCAGAGTAGCACAAGGAGCAAGAGAGCAATGGAGTAACACTTTTTATTGTAGAAGGTTCACAGGTTACTTGCATTGCTGCTGCTGTTTCCACCTTTAAAGAAATGCTTTATCTGCTTATATAAATATAATTAATGGTACCAGCTGTCAGTCATCTCAAGTAGGGAACACAGATGGACAAGCAAAGCTGAAAAAGACTTTCTGGTGTAGCAATTAGTAACATATAGATAATATTGCTATGAATTACTTTCAAAGCCATTGTCACACTTTACTTTTTTGACAACTTAATTGGAGGTCAGGACCTTATTTGTGGTAAAGTTAATGAACATAGCATCTTTTGGCAGAGTTGTTCAGGGTGCTACCTCAGTGGAGTGCAGTGCAGCAGAGGTCAGTTTGCGGTGGCACTGCTGACATGCACGGCCCCTGGGCAGGTTTTGAAAGGTTCAGGAAAGAGCTGGAGCCACAGCAATTGAAAGAGGCCTTGTAGGCAGCAGCTTCTGGCATCTGGTAAGCTCCAGATGTCCTGGGAGCTGCTGCAACAGACTTGGACAAGCTGTTGCTGGTAAGTTGAACAACATCTTGCCACTCTGTGAAGGAGACTTCCACTGCACCATATAAGTTTGCTAGTGACCAATTATTCGGTCTTGGGGATGGAAGGCTGGGAAAGGTATAAGCTACTTACTCGCTTATCAGATTCCTGGGTTAAATGTTTTCAGATAAGCCATTCTTTTGAGAAAAAGCCATCATCTGGTGTTTTAACTTTGAGGGATGTTTTGTCTAGCAAATGCATTCCCTACAATAGGATTGTTCTTGTTTTTAAGACTCTCTTGGGAAGTCTAGCACACACGATTCTGTGGGTGACCTTGTGATGCAGTGGTGTTCAGCGTCTTTGGCTTCGCAAACAATTGCATGGCAGTCCTTAAGTATTCCTTTCCTTTTCAAACAGCAAGTTGCTGAGTTTGAAGTTATCAGGAATTTCAATTTGCTACTCCTGGCTTCCCTGCAGTTCTGATTTCAGTGGAGATAACATAACTTTGCCTCCAGTAGGTTTGCAACAATGCAAGGTCATTTAAACCATCTCCTGTAGGCTGCATGCCAAAGATAAAGAAGCAGTTGTTGTCCAGTTAATGTTTGCTCTGGTCTTTGCAAATAGGAAACACTGTGTACAAGTGCTAAGTGGAACTATCACCTCTTGTTATATGTTGTCATTTCTTGCACGACATTTACTGCTAATCTCAAGACAATTGAGGTTTAATATCCTGATGTGGTCATGAAGGAAATTAAGAAAGTATCTTTCTTAAACATTTTTTAAATTCTTGAGCTTTTCTTCTGGAAAGGAAAATGTTCACTTTGCGTCAGAGGAACAAAACAATGCTTAAAGCTTGCATTAGCTATTTTAACTAGGAAAACATAGGCTTCGACATGAAGGTTTATCTTCAGACTCAAAACAAATTGCCAGCTAAATATACTCCATGTGATCCCAATAGCAAAGGATTTATAATGGGCAGCTCCTGCCCCATGTAGTAACTCCTTGCTTCAATGGCTGCAAGTACTGATAATCTCTAGGTTTGCAGAAAAAAAAAAGTGTGTGTCTGTGGCTGATAAACCTGTGGTTTGGACAGCTATACCTGTCCTGAAGATTATCATTGAAGGTACTGCCCTCACTCTGCTTTTGGCTTCAGTACTATGCCCTTTTTAATAAGTAATCATAAACTGATAGTATAAATCAAGTCAATCAGTTGTCTTCTGCCTTCTGCCGCACTCAATTAACCTTGATCTGACAGTGCTGTGTGCAGGAGTGGCTTTCCCTCCTGAGCTTGGCTAGCTGTGTCCTGCCAACTTCTTTGTAAGGTTCCTAAAAATGTTCCTAAGCTGAACAGTGTGTTGATACTAAAAAATTCATCTGGGGGAAAAAGCAGCTGAAGAAGTACAATGTGGAATACTGATTCTGTTTATATGAAGCTGAAATGTGTGTTTCATCAGCTGAGTTTTGCATGTGTTTACAAACCATTGTTATTGCAGAATGTTAATTGTTTGGGGGGACTTGAGCTCGCTGAGGAAGGGATAAAGAAACCCCACATGTGCAGTCTTTTCTGTGCTGATTCTGCCAACTTAATTACATGCATGTGTTTGCCTTCATGCTGAGCTCAGTTTTTTATTTGCATGTAGCACCATGTGTCATGCTGTACGGGTTACTCAATTGGCTAATTTGCATATCTGCAACACTTTTCAAACAAACAAACAAAAATCCCCTTTGGCTCTAATGCTGATGAAAAGTATCTGCTTAACTGCTCGAGTCTTACATTTTTGTTGCTCTGATGCTATGCTCAAGAGACACTGCTGCTATTCTGTGGTAACCTTGAGCTGGTGCCCTACATGGGCTTGCTCAGAACAATGCATGTCTAGGCATCTCTGACAGAACAGGAAACGTCCATTTATGCTACCTGAAAGAGTGGCGGTGACAGGACTGAAACTTCCCAGGGGCTGTTTGCTGCATGGTGCTGTCAGTGCTGCCTGGCTGAAATGTGGAAGCTGTGTCTGTGGATAAAAGCAAGGAGTTGGTGCTGAGCAAGTCCTGCGATAGAGCAGACAGGATGTGTGGCAGCTGAACAAAAGAGCCTTACAGAAACATTTGGGCTGCCTGGATAAATGGGACGGGATGGTTTGTGGGGTTGCTGTGGCCTAAGCTTGATGCAGAGGGTTTAAGAAGTTAAGGTCTCTAGTTATGCTGGCTGCCTTGGTCCTTCCAGTGATCTTGGTCAAAGAGCATCTGTCTCCCATGTGCATGTTGTCCTGGACTAACAAATGCTGGTGCTACACAATAAATGGCAGCTCAAGGTGGCTTTTAGAAACATTTAGTGAACAATAGTAGCTGTGTTTGGGACTACCCGTATTTTTTATTGTACTGGCAGACGTTACCTTCCAAGTCTTTGGTGGTTATTTGTGTGACTTGTGGGGTCAAAACCAGGCTAATATTATAAGAGAACCAGAAATCGTGTGTAATGCAGCAGTCACTGCCTCTGTTGAGGGTTCTGTGTTTTCTGGTCTGCTCTGTACACCAGTGGCAGTGTAGCTGTTGATTACATGAGGTACCACTGTGAAAGTCTCACCAACTTAAATGCCTCCAACTTGCTTCCAACCCTGGGGAGGGGACACTATTTCTGGGTACATATTCTCATATTCTCTTTCCTTCTAGTGCATGGGTTCCTTCTTCTGTGCTTTTTTTTTTTTTTTTTTTTTTTCCTGTGTGTGTGTGTTCCTTTTTTTCCTTTTTCTCTCTCTCTTTTTTTTTTTTTTTTTTTTTTTTTTTTGATAGTACGGCTACATTTTCCTACAGGAACAGCTGTTTTTGAAAGCCTGCTGTAAGCCTTTATTAGCTCTACCTTTAACTTCTGGAATGCATTCATTGTACAAAGCTGCTGATTTGAGCATACAGAAGAAGAAAAAACAGTTGAATCATATCAGAGGAATACTTAAGCAACAGTTGATGTCTGCATAGTTGTTTGTTTATGTGGACAGATGTATCCCTGATTTTATTTTGCAGGAAAAATATGAGGTCTATAAATAGATTTATGTAACTCACATTATAGTTAAATGTATATAATTCTGTTAAATGTGTATAAGAGAGCTTGAATAGAAAATGGGCTTTTCATTTACAATAGTGACATGTTTATTGACACCCTCAAATGGAATCCTTATTGCTTTAATAGAAAGATACATAACTTTTATATGGGCAATACAGCATGATGACTTTAAGCATCTTGCAAAGAACACAACTATTTTTAATACAACTAATTTTTAAATGAGCATAACTCTGCTGCACAGTGGTGAAGAGAAACTAAATGTATCCTTTTGTATTCCAGGAGAAAAACAAAAGAGCCAATATGGTAATATTAAAGATGTTATAGAATCACTAAGGAAATCTGAAAACATGCAATTGGAAAAACGAATGTAAGCTGATTTGGTATATGGCAGTCTCTAAAATTATTCATTCCTTTAACAATTCTGAGCCATAGTGCTTAGAAGATGGGGTACTAATTAAATACAGAATTAGTACCCTGGAAAAGGGGGTGTCTAAAATGATTACCAAATACAGAACTTCCTGTTCTAGCCTCCAGCCTCTGCAATTGTCCTCTGAACAGGAAAAAGAATTACTATCTTTGCATGAAAAACACGGAAATGTACGCTGATAGCCTTTCCTTGACACTGAGATGGATCTGATATAAATGACTGTTTTCAGGCTCCTCGTGAGAGACCGCTTTACCTAACAGATTGTCCAAGTTTGGGTCTGTTTAATTCATAGAGACAAGGGATTCTGTTTAGTGGTACAGATAAATAGGAAGCATTTGTTGAAATGAGGCACTGTTAAATCTTTCTCTAGCTGTGTGAGTGTGTTTGTTTTTTTTTTAATCAAAACAAGTGTGGTTGGAAACTACAGTAAAAATGAAATAAAGATTCTGTTCTTTTAAGAGACTAATACCATATGTGATAAAATGTTTTGCTTTTGGCATGAACGTGGCATCATTGCGCAACATTAGAATTGCTTTCAGAATGCTCCAGGCTTCGCGATTCAATGTTAAATCTCCCAGGTGCTGCTTCCACGCTATATAAATACTGAGGCATAATTTGGGACCTGGCTGTGTTGGTTTCTCTTGGCTCTGGAATGTTAATGACAGTGTAACTACAGACAGGGATATGGTTATCAAAGCCTGTCCAGAGGGAAATAGACTTATATCTTAAACCTGGGGCTTGGCATTAGCGTGCTTGCATGCTGATACCAGAATACTGGATATAGGATTACATGTCATTTTTTTTCAGTTTAAAAGATGAATATTAAAGAAGTACCCATGCAACTACTTCTGGAATACATGGTCATTTTTGCACTAAAAAAGTGAATGCCCTGCTGAAAGCTGTTTTGCTATGGATTTTCTGCAAGCATTACTCAGTTTCATGTTTTGGTAGTAAACTGGTTATTTCAGGTCATGAGAAAATCTTAAATTAGGTACTGTATTTCTTTTTCAAAGTAGAGGTGAGTATTAGGTTAGACGTGTGTGTAGATCATCATGTTACCTGCTATCTCCTCTTTTCCATGATTAAATAAATAAATAATTTATGTAGGAGTTAGCTGCTACTAATGCTTTGCAGTCATTGTGGTGATTTGTGGGTGACTGGTCAAATAACTTGTATTTAAGTATCTCATATGACTACATAATAACAATAAAACAATCAAACCTAGAAACAGGATAAAGTCCAAAACAAAAGGCATAATATGCTGACAAACAAAGCATGTTAATTTTAAAGCATTTTATTTAACAGTAATATACTTCTTTTTAACATCTGTTTTTAATAGTAGGCTCCCTTTAAAAGCATGAAAATCCCCAAATGAAGAATATGCAATGAGTTTCATTTTAGGTGGAGCTTGCTGCTTGGAAGGGCACTCATTGCCATGGAGTATAAATATTGCTAGAGGAAACATCATTTTTTGCAGATGTAACTAATGCTCTGGAAACTACAGAGGTTTATTCCAGTGGTGTAAGAGTGAAGAACACAACCTCCTTGATGTGCATCTACCCACCAGTCAAAACACTGCCATCAAACTGCATTTGCTCTTTGTCTTCTGCATGCCACCTCCTTTGTTAGAGCTGCCATTCATACTCTTGGTTTCAGGTGTTGTTCTTTCAACTACTACTTTCCTGATTGGACTGCATTCTCATCCTAATATGTGTTTGTTTTATTTTTTAATCTATTTTTTTTTAAACAACTAGTGGAACACTTTCTTCCCCTTCTGCTATTCAGGGTGTGCAGAGCCTGCAGAGTTGGTTTGTACCAATGTGCACTTCATACATATTTTCTCACGAGTCCAGACAAAAAAGTATCAAACATTTTGTTCAGCTAACAGGAAAAAAAAAGTCTGTGCAAAGTGTCAGAACAAAGTGCTCTTCAAGCTGAATATTTCTCAAGGAGCATATTAATAGGAATTCAGTCTTTGCCAAAATTGTTTGTGTAGAAATCCAGTGCTGTTGAATAGACAGCTATGCCGGAGATGAGCTGACTGATGTCAAAGAGAAAGCCATAATCTGTTGAAGATGCTCTCTTGAGTGTAGCAGGGTTTCAAGCTAATCTAAAAGCAGCTTTTAATTGCATGTGAACTAGATGCTCTTACTGAAAACTGTACCTTGTTGTGAGTCCAAGCTAGAAAGCATGGGTGCAACTTTTCACTCATTTTCAGAGCTTTTTTTGCTGTAATTACATGGGATACAAAAGGTTACTCTGTTTTCTTAGTAATTTGCTAGATCCTGGTTGGTAATCTGGTAGAGGAAATAGGCCCTGCCTTGAGAATTGGGAATGGGAGGGGGAATCATCACATTAGGAAATAGTGTCCTTTCATTAATTCAGCTGATGAGAATGATTAAAAAGGCGCAGTGGATTTGGAAAGGTTTAAATACAGGGTGGTCATCTTTTGCTTTCAGCACTGATATAGATGTACTGTCTATCTTGGGTTAATTCCTTTGTTTTTAAGGCAAACATGGCAGGTTAAAAGCTCATGAAAACTAATTACAGCCAGCAAGGGGAAGACTCTTAACCTGTTAATCTCTCCTGTTAAACTGTGAGCTGGGGAAAGCCTTGAATATGGGAAGTTTGATTGAGCTGGGTTGATAAGGTGAGGTGTGAATCAGATGAGACAGCTCATTGCTTATCCACATGATGTACGTGATGAAGGTTTCATGGGGCCAGTGCATCTCCAAAAGAGAAACTACGACTCTCCTGCTTCTAGGGAAGTGAAGGAGAACTCTTTAAGAGAAAGTAAGAACAAATGGGTTTGTATCTGCACAGTTCTTCTATAGAGTTTCTATGTCAGAGGTCATCTTCAGTGGTTACTTAGTTCCTGGCTTGAGCCATTGAGTTCTAGGGAGCCTGTGCAACATGTATTGCAACTTTATTTTATGTAGCTTTCTCCATGTCTTTTCTTTGGTTTGGGCTTTTGTTTCAGCTTCCAAATGTGCCAAGTATGTGTAGGATCATTCAGGGAAGCCTGGGCACTAGTACTAATAATGTTTCTCCCTTCTTCTTTTACTCTAGACCAATGAGTGGAATAAGAATGATGATCGGCTACTGCAAGCGGTGGAGAATGGTGATCCTGAAAAAGTGGCTTCATTGTTGGGTAAAAAGGGAGCCAGTGCCACCAAACAAGATAGCGAGGGCAAAACTGCGTAAGTCGAACTTAAACTTGTGACTTAAATATAATAGAGGAGAAAAAAACAGCTTGGATGTCCATGACACAGTAATTAAGCACCAGGGACTGTACTGTAAATGAAGGTATTTTCACCTGAAGCACAATATATTTTGGAAAGCTTCTTTCTGATGGTCTATATTTATCATTTTACTTTTAAAATTCCATTTCATAATCAGAAACCTATTGAGGTAACTTGAAGCTAGTTTGCTGGGCAGACTGGTGCCATTTTAGGACAGGATATTTTGGGACTCAGGAATTTAATGACACTCTACAGATTGCACACTCCAAAAGGCATTAATCTGTGGGGCTATTTTTTCCCATGAACATTAATTTAAGAATACAGAACTGAAATTATCTTCAGTCCTAAATAATCCATTAGAAACAAAAAATACAGTGATGGGGATTTTAAAATCTTGCAGATGATAATGGCTTGTGCAACTGCTCCTTGTTGTGATTAAAACCGGACAGTGAAAGTTTTGAGTGAACGAGATTCCTTTCATAGTCTCAGTATATTTTATTGAGAATCAGTGTAATATTTTCCTCTTCTATTCTTCTTATTCTCCTGTGAACGTTCTGAATTGTGGAAGATAAAAGATTCCAGTAAGAAAGTTATAACATGAGATTGCTATCCTTAAACTTTTTTTCTTAAGGCATTGGAAGATGATTAAGTGGATAAATGAAAAAAAAACATCCCATGAGAAAATCAAAGCCTTTGTAAAATTGTGGATAGCTGGGGAGAAAGGAAAACAGTTTCTAGTCTTGGGACAGACAGAAAAAGGCTGTTTATACCAAATAATGAGTTTCAATGAATTACCTTCTGGATTATTTATTGAGTCATGATCTGCTTCTTGCTTGGTCTGTCTCAGTTTTCTACATCTGCTATATTTCTGTTCTGCATCTGAGGAAACTGGCAATGACTCATAATGAATGACCTGCAGCTTCTTATTGCAGAAGTCCATGCCCCCTAATCACTTCAGATGGTCTTTCTCCACACTTCAATATGATTTTAATTTTTAAAAGTTGCATGCGCATATTTTTTCTTTTGAAATGGAGAATCAGACGTAATCAAAGCATGACTTCTATTGAAGCCTTTAAATTAAAGATATGTCTAGCATCTTGCATTTTTCTAGTCAACATAACCACAGAACTAGATTCTTAAGCTGGATTGTTTCCAGTGTAACACCAATATTTTGCAAGTTTCACATATAATATGATACTTTGAATTTTTCTAGGGAACTAAGCAAGACTAAATTTATTAAATACACACAGGCCTCATGACTCTAGGAAGTTGGATTGTAACTTTAAGGATCTGGTGCAATGATTTTCATTGTCACATGGAGACATTTCAAAACTTACCTTCTTTCATTAATTGCAACTGCAAAGTTCATAATCTTATATTTATAGTAATGATGCAGCTACAACTGATGCAGATGCAACTACTTTTAATTGCTTGGGATGTGTGAATTAGTGCTGTGAAGATCTGTTTTTGCTAGTTCATTATGCTAATTTAATTATTGTTTAGTGTACTGGTTTAAAAGAAAACTCAAGAGAAAATGAAGGAAAATACGACTGGTATGCTACAGAAGTACAGTGTGTCAACTCTCATTCTGCTTCAGGTGCTTTGGGAAACTTAGCAATCTACTCAAGTTATTTCTGCTTCAGTTTTGAAAGATAGATACCGACAGTTGTAGAAGCTATGACACCAATCTGGAGAGATGTAGCTACCAGAGTATTGTGACCCAGAAGTATACCCTATTATGGCTTATTAATAATGGGCAATCTCTTGTTTGTGTTTTCCCCACTACAGTCTTTTTTTTGTTTGTTTTTTTTGTGTGTGCCTCTGTGTGTACGTGTATGCATGCAGGCTCTAAAACCAAAATACTGTTGCCTAAGCAATGTTATCAAATACAAAATGAAACACAGCTATTTGTTCCATACTGGTACGCTTGTTTCTCCTATGTTTGCAGTGCAATGTCATGGCTTCATGCCTGTGCAGTGAATCGGGGGTGTCTATCATAGCTGTTTTTCAAACTCTGCTTAGAAGCATAGACCCAGCAGCCACCCAGCATTGAGGTCTGGTAGTGTTTCTCAAGAGCATGGTAGTAATTTGGCAGCTGCCTCACCTGGAGCATGGGAGACTCATGCTGGGAAAGACTGATTTGGGATCTGGAGAGGTCTTATCGGGACAACTGGCTACTATCAAATGCAAATGCCACTAGTTAGTTAGAAAGCGGTCTGCAGTGCTATGTGGGGAGGATGATTTTTGGATGAGTGGTCTATTGATCCTTTTGAGTATGTATCGATGCATTTGTTTGCATAATTAAGCTGAAGGTGACAAGAAAAACATGATGGATTCAATTACATAACAACTTGCATAATGCGATTAAAGCTTCAGAATGTGCCTGAAAGCACAAAAGGAGAAACAATTACACATTGCAGTACAGGTTTGTTAGGCCTGTTGTCTGTTCTCTTAAGGTGTGACTGCTTCTATTAAGGTCTTTTATTATTCAGTCCTTTTCTTAATAACTCTTCAAACAAAATTCTCGATATTGCTTGTGTTTTATTTGAAGCACACCTTTAAATAATTATCTTAAACAAAAGGTGGAAAAGACTTAAGTTTTCATGCTTAAGGGGGTTCTTCCAAATTTTTGTTTTATAATCAAATGGCTTCTTAATATAAAATCCTTGAACTGAGAGGCACAGAGACAAGAGCACAGGGTTTTCTGCATCTGTTCTGTGGAGTACTGCACAGGTCATTCTACTGAGTCCTGCTCAAGTGTGCTCCACTTCTGTCTGGGGTTTGGACATAACTGTCTAAATATGGCCTGTGTCCTTTTTTGCCACTGTCATATAGATTCTTTTCTCTGTGGCTTGCCCATGTGCAACAAAATACAAAAGTTTAAATTAATTAGGTCTAGGTATCAATAAATTGCCTTGAGCTAGTATTTACAGATTTTCATCAGGAGTTTTTAACTCTCCAGCAGTACCTCTTAAAAAAAAAAAAAGGTGTCAAACTAACAAAACATAGTTTTTTTTAAGACTTGCTTGACTTTCCTTGCCACCACACAGCCTCTGACTCAGTCCTTTCAACAATAAATATTAACAATAAACAATAAATCAGTTTTAAGGCCATGGAGCAAATCCACCTTTGGCGTAAGTTGACACAGCCCCATTGTTGTTCCCACTTACAGTGCACAGACTATTGCCAAGCACATTTGTAATAGAACCTATCTGGAAATCTGACTCTGCCATTGTAGTCTTATTCTGCCAGATGGTGTTTTTTTTTCTTTTTTTTTTTTTTTTTTTTGGTCCAGCTTCCTTAAACAACAAAACAGTGCTTTCCAATTTGGAAGTTGATCGTTTAAATCCCACTTAAACTAACAAAAAGGCTCTTTAAAGAGGACCTTTTCAGGAGGGGATAGGATTCATTTATGTACTACTCTTTCCACAAGAGCAAGTGTTCAAACGGGCTGGTATTTAAAGAAGCGGCTGTTGTTATTGAAGGAAAAAAAAGTTTGGAAATGATTCACAATGTATAAATGGCAGCACTTCCGTGTCCTGAAGGTATTTTGTCTGTGTGCCAGTGCATCACTGCCATGTTTGCGTGTTTTTGCAAGGTACTGAACTAGAATTAAATGCTTATGGCTATTAAATGAAACAATAGGTCTCTGTAATTTTTTTTACTGCAATTGAATCAGCTGTTGCTTAATAAAATGAGTCTGACAATGGTACAAAAAAGCTTTAGAAACCTCTACAAATGCACTTTCTAAGGACTCTTTCACAAAACTATTGTCAATAGCAGTCAGTAGAAATGATATGTTTTCATTTGAACCAGAATGTTCATGCCTCAGAGGCTGAGCTGAAAATAAATTTGAACATATTCCATCCCCAAATACTTTATCCTGCATATAGGATTCATTTTTCCTTTCTCACTTTTTGATCTTGTATTCGGAGGTGGGGTGAGTGGCATAAAGGAAATAACTGTTCAAAGAATAAGTTAGATATTAAATGCTTTTTGAGAGGGACTGTTTCCCTGTTTCCTTGTATGTAATAGTATTTATCTTAAAGGAAGCTTATTTATTTATTATATATAGTTATAATACAGTTCTGGTTGAGAAAGAAAATCATAGAAATGATTTAATTTACCTCCAAAATCAGAGTACTTTGTCAGGTGAGTCTAGTGCTTGTGAATTGAAGAAGAATCACAGCATCCTTTCTTTGTTGATTCAGAATAATACAAATCCTCCACAAAACCTTTGAAATTGAGGCAGTCTCCACATTTTTTTCTTGTGTACATACTGGGCATCATCAGTCTAACATCACACACTAGGAGATGTTTCTTTTGCACCGACTGTGTTATCTCCAGAAATTGACCAAACACTTAGAGGATGCTAATATGCTTTCCTACTTATTTTGAATATTGTACCAGAATGGGAGCTGCTACTAGAAATGCAGTGCCTGAGGATCCTAACCTCTCTAGGAATATATAGAATTGTAGAATCATTAAGGTTGGAAAAGACCTCCAAGATCATCTAGTCCAACCATCAAACCATGTAGTTCATTGATGTTCCAATAACCAGATAAGATCCCTGACACAAAATAGTATTTGTCTTGCATTTATCATAGTTTTCAATTTATGGTAGTCCAGATGGTAACAACCTCTAGGTTTCAGATTAGGGATGAAATAAAGACAACCGCAGAGATATCTACCTGTGTTTTATTGCTAGCCAAAAGATAGCTAGAGTCTGGTTCTTATTTCAAAATTTCTTGTAAAGTTTGTTTCCATTGGAGATTGGATGTAAAAACTTTTGTTTTTCCAGAGCTTCCTTGAAGATCTTTTCGGGTTAAAATCGCGATTGCTCCTTTTAGTTCCCCTTATCCCCTGCAGCATTGTTATGAATATAATTCAATTGAGATGTTGATATTAAATTTCCTGAAAAATTACTTTCCACTTTCGTCTAACTCTTAGAAATGCTAATGAAACATCTGGGCATGGTTAGGCAAAACCATGCTCTGCCAGGATAGTAAATTGGGCTAATTAACTTTCCATTATATTCAGTATGAGCCAATTGTTAATGTATAGTGAGAGGAATTGCTTGTATCTCCACAATGGAGCAGCAATACTTAACTTTGATTTTAGAGTTTGGCAATACATGAAAAAAATCTATATTTCATACAAACATTACTGTACTGACAGTCATACCTTATGCAAGCTTTTAAACGAGATCCATGGAGTGCATTTCATGCCAGTGGTTTGTTTCTGGCTCTTGACTGAAAGAATTTCTGATGGTTTGAGTATACGACCTGTCACTTAGACTTTGAGATGTACCATGATTCAGTTTTTAGTTCTTAACTATATTTTTCACAGGACTTTAAACTAGCACCATTCATGTTCTCTTATGTGCATTTTTGAAACATTTTTTTGAAAGACATTTTAGTATTTTTTACCTTCATGTTTAAAAATAAAAAGACTAGGTGATCTTCTAAAGAGACAGAAATTAATGCTCCTTGTTTGATTTCAATTATGAAGATCCTAAACTTTGCATCTGAGAAAGTGAAACTTCTTACTTTCTCTTTACTAATTTCATATATGGTAAAACCAAGCAAATTTCACTTAATTTGAAAAAGCAAATTCTCTATTTGATATACAGTTCTTTGAATGTTGAGAAACATCCCATGACTTCAGTGTCTTGCATGCACAGTGCTTCCTGCAGATGATAGTTGGAGTTCAAGGATGAAACAGTACCTTTTTTCTAGGAACCAGCTTATGTCTTCTGTTTTATACTAGCTTTTCCAATAGACCAATAGGATGGCTGTTACTAATAAGCTGTTGCATTTCATTGTCGATGAGTAGGCCTATCATCTCAGGAGAAAGCAAGATGCCTTTTGAAGGGCCTCCGTGCATGTGTTTAGGTACCTCGTGAGCTGCTCGCCCCACTCCTGTAGGGTTGGCCAAAACTACAGTGGAGCACCAGGCAGCTGGCAGAGTTCCCTGTAAAGCAGCTCCATTTGCAGAGTTGCCAAATACCCAGATTTTACCAGACCTGGCCAGTTTTCAAGAAGCTTCTGAGATGCTTGAATGGGAGCATAGCCTAGATGGTTGGGAGTTTTTGTGTGCCTGGCTTGAAACAGCTGCAGCTTGGCTCACGTGGAGGCAGAGCATGGTGCCCTGCTTCTGCGTTATGGGTGCCGTGGCAGCTCCTTGCACTCCTCTTATCCAAACTGGCAAGGGAGCAGAGGGGAAGCGTGCCTCCCATGGGCTGGGCCAGAACCAGGCCCGCCAAGGCTGGAGGGGATGGGGCTAAGGCTGCAGTTGTTTTTCAGATTTATATCTGCATAATGGGCTGCAGTTGTTTTACGTGTTTTTCAAAGACTTATGCAACCAAATGAGCTGTATGTGTAGATTTTAATTACACCAACTGGCTGCTGCTAGTTTAAAGTGCTCTAATCTAGGAAGAGAAAGGGAACAGAAAGCCAAAACTGAGCAACATGTAAAAACTGGATTTTTTTTCTCCAAAATGCTTCTTTATATGGCTTGTATACCACTCTGCATCTTCTGCTACCTTCTTTACAGGTTCATGCTGTGTTAGGAAAAAGTGCAGAAATTGGTTATTCCTTCACATGTCTCTATTCCATTCCTTTCTCTTCTCCAAAAGTGTGGAGTCTTTGTTAAATGCTTTACTAGTATAGTTATTCTGAAATGCTAAATAAAAATGTTACCATAACAGACATAATAGTTTATAGAATAAATGTTAACAGGTCATATTAACCAGTAGTCTCCAAGGAGCGTGTTGTTAGTGGATTTAGTACTATGAGTATGTATTAATGCACTTGGGTTATAATTCCCCGATGAAAAGAAATTCACTGTATACAGTTAAAAAATAATAATAATAAAAAAAAAAGAGTAGTTCTGTTCTTTCAAATCTGAATAGGTCCAAACTGTTAGAAGTTTAAAAATCACAGAAACTTCAAGCAGCACATACCCTGAGCTCTCCTTTGTCAACATCCCTGATGTTGAACAGGGATATCTATGCTCTTTGGTTCTTGGAGTACTGTATGCAGTTTAAGCCTTGCTGGATTTTCATGCAACAAAAATATTTTCTTTAGATTAACTTTTACCCAGTTGTTCTCAGGCTTTTCCAGTCTTTTCCTGGCTTCTTGTTATGCTAACATGTTTCGGGATTTCCTGGCTCTAATTTCATGACTTTTCATGTAGTAGGGTGGTTATTAGCTTTTGCTGGCCTATAGACAATAATACCAAGCACGTTGTATTGTAGGATGGAGGCTGAGGGAAGTGCTAGTCATTGCTTTCATTGTTGGACATAAAATGAAGTTTGAACCCTCTTCTGGCCTTGCAAGCAAGGGCAGCAGATGGGTAGCTGGTTTTACCTAGCCCTAGGGAGAAAGTTGAACTGATATGAATACATCTATGACATCCTCAGAGACTTCGCTCTGCTGAAAAGATGCTTTGCCAGAGGGCATATATATCGAGAAGCTAACTGTGCACCACTTTGGACTCAAGATGTGGGATGTGCTTTTAAAGAAACAATCAGAAGGAAGCTTTCCTGGAAGCTGGCCAATGTTACACTGATCTAAAAGAAGGGCTTGAGAGAAGACCCAGGAAATGATAGACCTGTTTAGTCTGTTTAGTGTAACATTAGTGCCTGGAAAACTTAGAGATTGTCCTGGATGTTATTGAAAAGCATTTAAAGAGCAAAGCTATTATCAGGCATAGTTAAACATGGGATCATGAAGGGAAAGTCCTGCCTTAATAATTTGATCTGAAATGATAAGGTGGCACACATGGTAGATGAAGGGAAGGTGGCGGATATAATCTTCCTGCATCTCAGTCGATACCGTCCCTCACAGCATCCTTCTGGACAGACTGTCCAACTGTGAGGTGAACAGGCTCATGCTGTGCTGGGTGATGAACTGGCTCAACAGAAGAGCTCAAAGGGTTGCAGGGAATGGGGCTGGTGGCTGGACACTGGCGGTGTTCCACAGGGCTCAGTTGTATGGCCAGTCCTGTTCCACAATTTTATCAGTGATCTGGATGCAGGAGTGGAATGCATCCTCAGCAGGTTCGCTGATGATATTAAACTGGGTGGTGCTGCTGACAGCAGCAGCAGGGAGGGATGAGAGGCCTTGCAGGGGGATCTACGTAGACGGAAGCATTGGGCAATCATCAACGGCATGATGTTCAACCAAGGAAAATGCTGGGTGCTACGCTGGGTCCAGAGCACAATATAAGAATTTAAGAAAGAATTCAGAGGAGGGCACCAAAGCTGGTAAAAGGGCTGGAAGGCATGTCCTGCAAGAAGAGGCTGAGGACACTTGGGTTGTCTGCTTTGAAGAGGTTCTCTGCAGCTCTCTGCATCTTCCTGAGCAGGGGAAGAGGAGAGGGAGGTGGCGGTCGACATGTATGCTCAGTGGGAACCGATCACAGGATGTGTGGGAACAGCATAAAGCTGCACCAGGGGAGGTTCATTAGGAGCAATTTCTTTACCATGAGGGTGGCCAACCACTGGAAGAGGCTTCCTAGAGAGGTGGTTGCTGTCCCATGCCTGTCAGTGTTCAAGTGATGTTTGGACACTTCCCTCAGTAATGTGCTTTAACTTTTGGTTAGCTCTGAAGTGGTCAAGCAGTTGTACTCTTTGTAGGTCCCTTGCAACTGAACTACTCTATCCTCTTCTCTGCTCTGATTTCTTCCTCTGACCTTCGCTTTAGAGGCACATGCAACACTGCTCTCATTTCTAGGCTTTTCTTTTTCATACCCTGAAACATCAACAATAAAAGCAGCATTTCAAATCTTTAGACTTTCTGTCAACACCTAGGAGTACCCTAAGGCTTGACCTTGGCAGAATCTCTGTTTCAATTTGCTGATGTTAGTTATTGAGGGCCTTTAAAAATGGACAGTCTGCAGGAAACTTCGTATGACAAATTGAAACTGTGAGCACTTAGATTTACAATTAATGGTACATGGAAGAAAAATCTATATGTTTCAGACTTGAAGGGGGGAGTTTGTGGTAATGTGGTAATAGAGTTTGCCAAAGAAAACTGTGCATGAAAATGGAACTGCTGGAACACAACCTGAGAATGAAAAATATAAAGCTTCTGGGGATCTCAGAAATCTCTCTGAAGAGCAGCTGGTTAGATATTTTTGCTGAGTTTGAAGGCTAAAATCAGGAGTCTGTGGCTTGCCAGCTTCTGTAGTGCATGATGCAATTGCTTCTTTCCTATTAAGAAAACAGCCGTTCAGCAGGCTTGCCTTTTTTTCATGTCCTATACCTTGAGGTGTGTATGATTGAAACAAGACTTTTTATGCTGTGAGGCAAAGCTGGAAACTGTAAATGAAAACTGTGTTTTTTGAAAGCTGTTTCAGAATATATGCTAACAGTGAAGACCTATATATTTTATGCCAGAGGGCTTTGTGTGTATTAGGGAAAGCAGATACCATCTCATGTTTAAACAGAGGATAGGAGAACAGAAGCTGGGTGTCCTGCTTTACACTGTAGTGGCTGGTACTAAGAAGGAGAGATGGGAAGAAACACTCACAGCTCCTAAATCCAGTACTGCTTATGTCACCTTTCTTGAAATCTTCATCTGTCTACACTCCAGAAGGCAGTAGCAACTCATTGATTGAATTTCTTTTTAAAAGCCACAATATTTTGTTTTCTGAGTTTTTAATAGTGCCAACTCTGGCTTGAAAATGAAATGTATTTCCTATAACTGTTTTTCCTATAATTTTTGCACTTGTGGTTACATGTGTGCATGACAGGAGCATGACATGGACAGCCTGCACTTATGGAAAAGCCACATTAACAACATTCACTCTTAACAGGAGTGAAATGGATGCAGTGTAAAGCTATGGGTTTTAATTGTTTAAAAATAAAAATAAAAAAAAAAAAGTAAAACAAACAAAAAAAAAACTAGTAAATATTGATATTTGTGCCTGTAGATGTATGATATGCCCTTAAAACAGCCTGTGATTTGCTGAATATTTGAATGGGCTTATAATGGTATTCATGGGCTCTCTCTCTGTAGTAGTGTCTATCGTAACTGAAATGTATCTTCATGAGGATTTATCTGGTGATATCCAATATTTGTCTTTCTCTCTTGATTTTAATTTGGTTCTCATCTTGAAGCTATTTCTGTCAAGACCTTTCAGTGTGGGATTGCCAATGTGGGTAGGTCCTGTTCCCAGATCTTTATTCTGGCTTGGGGTGGGGGGCAAGCCTCAAGAACTCAGTAACCTGACACACTTTAGGGCAGGAGGACAAGGGAGCAAGAGCAGCTGTAGGGTGGGGATAATCTAAATTACTGATTCTTCTGCAGTCTGCTACTGCCATTTTCACACTCAGCTAATAAGTATGAAAAGAAACTCCAGTAGAGAGGAGGCAAGACTGCTTTTATTCCCAAATTAAGGATTGGTAACATACATCCAGATGGTTAGTATTGACAGGTTTGCCAATAGCGAGCTTCAGTTCACTATTTCCTTTGTAGTTGAATCACTGGCTGCTTCTAAGACATGCATCTTCTCAGGTGAGTGATTGTCACTTGATTATGAAAGATAAAGGAAAGATAAGGATACAGCAGCTTTCACAGGGAAATGTTCAGAGTCTCATTTTAGTTTTTAGTTTTAATGTGAAATTCTACATCTTCTCAAACTTCACTGTGTTGAGGCTGGTCCTGTTCCTTCATTTGCAGATGGCATGCACGTACATGTGACTGTGATGAAACGGTGGAAAGCAGTTTTGTTATTTTTTTTCAGTGGGTTTTGTTCCCTCTTTCAGCTCATCTGGGTACCTACCTACCTGTGCAGATAGATGCAAGAAAGAAGCAGAACCAGCAGCTGGATCAGCAGATGCTGGCCATGGAAGCATAATCCTTGCTGGAACAGAGTTACTGCTTTGCTAAGAGCTCTCTATGGGTCAGCAGAGGAAGGCAGAAAACACCTTCTAAGTCAGGACCATTCTTGGCTTTTCCTATTCTTTAAATCTGAAAGTGATTATTTTTCTATGAATTAGGTTCAGGATGTGTCAGAAGTTTTTTTATTGGGTATAGGAAGGCTTACTTCCTTCACTGTTCTTTATGTTGATAAAATCCCAAACTATTCACAGAAAAGTAAACAGTACTCTTCTCTAATTACTCGTCGTCATATTACATGCCAGAGGACACCACATTGGACGTTAGTCACTCGGGAATACAGTCACTGCAAGCACATCTGTGCACTGAATATGCTGCTTTTGTTGTACTTGCAGACCTTTCCCATCCAGCTCAGGTCTCTGCCACACTCCAGCACTTCTGCCACTTAGCCTATGGTGGAAAGCAATCAAAAGCCAGGTAGCATCTAGTCAATGTATTTTTGCTGTTATAATTGAAGGGGGAAATTGAGGCTGTGAGGGGTAATACTGATTGTGAAAATCACCACAGACATTTATACACTAGATGCTGCCTCTAAAATGTTTAGAAGTTTAAATCAGTGCAGAAAATTTTCCAGATTATCAATGAGTCTCTTCACGACTGAGATACCTGGCAAAATCACTTCTCTTATCTGGTAGCAGCAAGAGTTGAATGTTTTCCACTTCTCTCTCTCTTATCAGCATTGCAAAGACTCCAAGCAGCTCTGTATCTTATTTTATCAATCTTGTTTGTTTGTGTGAAGGTATTGGCCAGTTTGAAAACTGTAAATCATCAAACCATTGGCAGACAAGTCAGATTTTTTGAAAGTAAACAAAGATTTGACGTACACTAGAAAATGAAGAAGAATGATATGCTTTGGGGAGGAATGTTTTTACTCAAAATAAACCTTGACAATGAGTATATGTGAGTTCATAGCGTATTTCAAACATTCTTGCACTTAAAATATTTTCAGAGCACTCAGATTAAAATGGCAGAGAACAATAGTATTGTACTCTTGCATATACGTTTGACTTTGTTCTGTGTTTGTCGAAATGCTGTATTTGCTATTTTCTGTTCAGTTAGCATCCATAATTCAACCATGTTCTTTATTTGCTTTGGATTTTGGTAAATACCATGTCAGACTACTTTCAGGCCCTGGAGAAATTCTGTGCTACAAAGAATGCTGATTCTGCCCTGAAAGAACTCTGGAGCATGACCCTGCCATACAGAAATGGAGCCTGTAACAGGATGTAATTTTTCTGCTCTTTTAATTTTGTTTTTCTTTTCACAAATAAAAATTTCCTAGTGTTAGAAGGTTATTGTCTCAAATTAAGACTTAATATTTATTTTTTCTTATTTCATCATGTTCCACTGTAATTTTGTGGTATTTTCTCTAGTTATATGGACCACCCAGTTGTTTTAAGCCAGCTGTCAAAATATCATTCAGTAAGAGGATTGTGCTCAGTTCGCAGGATCTAGCTGTGTAAATGGTTCAGCAGAGAACCTGGATTCAGCATACACAGGTCTCGTTACTAACACCACCTCAGCAAGCTCAGTTAACTCAATTTTTACAAGTCTAAGCTCTAAATGTGGATTAATTCTGATATTTTACCTGTGGTGAAATTATTTGTAAAAAAAAAAAAAAAAAGTAGTAAAATTTACTGCACTTTTCTGTTTGTGTTACTCTCTGGCATTTAAATAATTTCTGGAAATACTCATTCTTGACTTCTTAGCAAAAACTAGGTGTATCTAAACTCTTGTGCTCTCTGTCAGACACCCACTGAAGAAATCTCCATTCTCTTGCTAGTTTGACTTCATAACTGAAACACAGAAAATAAAAGATCCTTAGCACTGAATAAACGACTGGCTTACTTAGGACAGTCATGTTTCACTAACATCTATCTGTAAGAAATCTGCTGTTCTCAACTAATTCAGGGATGTCATATGCAGCTGTCCACACCATTCAGTCAGCAAGCATTCATAAAAAGAATCTATCAATGCATTTGAAAATGTTACTTGAGTAACCTTTTTCGGTCAGGAAAAAGTTACACCTTACAGGACTTGGAGATGATAGCCTTGCAGCTGTTTTCCAGTTGACTCCAAATCTAATGAAATTTTGCTGTGTTCCCGCTTACTGTCAAGGCTGTTTGCTCCAAACAGGTTTTGTGTTTTTCCTGAAGAATGTCATTTATCATTTTATCCTGTTCATAACTGAGTAGTTGCGGGACCTGTACATTCCTGGTGGAAAAAAGCAGTGTCAAACAACTGATCTTTATCAGCTGCTGCAGAGGTGGGTCTGATTTCTGACATGCCTCATTTCTGGATCCAGTGGGAAGGGTGGCTGCTACTCTGCTGCACCGAAAGGTCTGGAGATGATAGTAGAAGACCATCCTGTGCCACAGGCATGGTAGAAATGTTTGATAGCAATAAAAGAAATCTGTCTCAAATCAATTCAGTCTGAGGTACCAATATTTAGCTGGGAGTATCAGCAACAGGCTTCTCTTTTGTGAAAGAAAATTGAACTATGTTGGAATGGGGATTTAGACTGAGAGAGAATGTAACCCTCAGTGTGGCCCTTGCTCCAAATCAAAACTTCTATGTTTGTTTTTATTTGCCTAAATCATTGCAAAACCAGGAAGTGGGAGGAAAAGTTGTTTGCTTTCATATAAAGGGAAGTTTATTCATGAAGGATGCAAGTAAAAGGCACCACTGCTCAAGGCTTCCAGATGGTGAGAACTCCAGTGTTTGGAAACCTGCAGCTTTTGCTTCAAGTATTTTAGAAAAGTTTATGTAGCTTGTAAAGAATTATTCTGTACTGAAATCAGTTTCTCCAGGCTTTGTTTCAAGAGCTTCCCTTGCAACACACCAGCCCTCAGTGTCTACATCTGAAGTTTTTTTCATTTTTGGTGGGGGAGGGTGAAGGAGGGACTCATAATTTTAAAATCAGATAGAATTACTCCTCAGGGTGAAGTTTGTGTCCAGTCCTCTGCAAATAACTCTGACTTAAATATGAATGTAATAGGTTCATCCTAGTCCAGAACCATTCTCCTCTCTTTTGTAAGCAGGTCTGATTTCCCAGTGAACCAGTTCAATTTACTAACCTGTAGTAAACTGAACTAGCTGTGTCCCCCACCCCAATTGCTTATGGAATATTAAGAAAAAAAAAGTCTTACTATAGGGTTATGTTAGGGATGATAGCATTAAGGAGCAGACAGATAGACAGTAAACATCTGAGAGTGAGCAGTAGCAGCCCCAACCGTGTTTCACTCAGGTAACTGTGTAAATGAATGTGAGTTAAACCTTACCACCCTCTCTTTTCCCAGGACTCTCCAGATTGCTTCTATGTTTTTGCTTTAGTTAGATCCTTACATCTTTCACGCGTGTTCTCTCATCTTTCTCACCACCTGCACTGCTTACAGATGTTTCTTTGATCCTATCAATTTGGGAGAAGCAATACTTTTGATCAGGGTTTCCTTAATTTGTAAATTTTTGATAGCATGAAACTAAGCACATGCATGTGTGATGACTCGTTGAGAACTGCCACAGGAATTGTTTGCATTGGTGGGACTGATTGTTCATAAGTACATAGCCTGAAAGGAGCTAAGTTTTTCTTCTCTGTTTTCTTTGCAGTCTGATTTTACCTAAATCAAACTTCTTTTGCTCTTGCATATTCTTGTGGCATTTGGCATAATCCTCTACAGTCTGTCTCTATAACCTTCATGTTCTTGATTTAGCCAAGTTATTATTATTCAAGTATTTATTATTCATATGAATATAGTCAAGTGTAAGAGAGCCAAGGGTGCGCTTCACAACCTTCCTGATATTTAAGTGACTTTGATTGTATTGCTTGTCTACACAAATGCATCTGAATCTGTTTCAGTATTTACCGGTATGTTGTGCTGGCCAAATTAGGGGTAATGGAATTTATCAGACTCCCTTTGCCTTCCTCTCCTAGCCATTTTCCCAGAGCCTGAGAAACCTTTTCTTCTGAAGAAGAATGTTTACACAACTTCGCATTGGTCACCAAGTACATGAAGTTTTGATATCTGAATGACTAGAGAACAGCCAGCAGCAGGGCTTCTTATGTTTTTAGAAGTGTTAACTCTTCAGTTTGTTTATGGCAGTAGTGAGCAAGTGGACAAGCATACAGGATATTTTTATACTTGCAGAGAACAGTTCAAAGCTCAAGCACTGCCTGTCTACCATTTGGAGTCAGCAGCAGGCAGTGGGGAAGGACTCCGTGTAGGAAGGGAGATAGTTGCTGTACTTGGTACTTTGTTCCAGGAGTGCTCCTGCTTTGATTAATTCTCAGCCTTTTGCCAGATCTTGTCTGTAGGTCTTTTTCCTCTGCTTGGTTTTCAGGAAGGCTGCAAAGAGTCTGCAGCTTAGAGAACCACAGTGTTGCAGTTCACATACTCTGTGCCAGAAATGTCTGTTTCTTTCTTGCCTGCTATTCCTGGTTGCTCTGCCTAGCATGCTGAATTTTCAGTGCTAGCTTTAACATTTAAAGGAAGCAGTTTTCCGAAATGCAAACTCTTAAATACAGCGGAAATGTGTCTACATGATTAACTAGGCTCCCTTTAGATGCTGGGGGAAAAGGCCTTTAACATGCGGGTGTGGTGTGTTAAAAATAAACTTCTGTTTCATAAGATATTAGAAAACATCCCAGGATTACTGGCTTTTTCAGTCTGGGGCATGCTTATGTATGTACCAACTTTTCATACGCAATTTAATAGTAATTGAAAGTGTTTTGTCTCTAACTTGCTTTTTTACATTGCATCAGTTGGAAAACAGCTCTCTATATTAAGCTGATATTAGTAAGACCAAGGGGAAGTAGTATGTCTGCTTGTACTCTCTCCATATTGTGAGACTCACCTGTGTTGGCACAATATGTATCAGGATGTTATAAACTTCTCCATTTTCAAACGATTTTCCTTTGTCTTTGCTTCTTATCTTAATTAAGTTAGCAGCATGTGTATATGCTTCTGTGAATCAAATTCTGTGAACCCTTGAAATGTCAAGAACGTCAAAGATGAGCTTTCAGTGTAAAAGTCTTGAATTCAGCATAACTTCTTCGGTTTATTCTGCAATCATATCTTCAGTAATTTATGCTGTTCAGTGTGTCCTGCCATGGTGTGGTTGGCAAACTCTCCAAATTTTCCAATGTTCAAACAAGCAGATGCTTGAGATAGGAAAACAAAACCAAAAGTTGGAAAATATATCCCTAGCATAGTCTCAAAAATATCCAGTAGCTTTCATTCCTCTATGTTACATTCACATACACTGATTTATTGATTTATTGATTTATTTATTTTACACACATGCACGCACACACACACACTTCTCCCCTGTGAAGAAACGTTGGCTCTGTGGAGGACAGTTCAGAAACAGAGCTTGATTAAGTTTAATTCGGGAACCAAATTACCTTTTAGAGGAACTAAATTTTGTCTGCTGAAAGAGGACAATTACGATTGTCCTGAGTGTCTAGAGCAAAGCCATTTTTTGAGAGTATTTTCTTCAGTAATTTCCTAAATCCAGGAATTCTATGGGGATATATTGCATCACTAGGAACATTAGTTTACAAATCCTGTTGGACTAGATAGATGCACATAAGGTATATGGCTTGGGTTAATGAAACATCACCCTTTGTAAAAGTATGAATACAAAAGTTTTTGATGTGCTTTCTCACTTTCAGAGCAATTATCTTCTTGGGAGGTAGTGGAGGTTTGCCAAAAGATCTAAGGACAGGGAGGGCAGAACTTGCCAGTACTTGATTTATGAATGAAGGAGAAAGGAGGTCTGTAACAGAACAGTGACATGTAAATGCTCTCTTCCAGCTTTCACCTGGCAGCTACAAAAGGCCATGTAGAATGCCTGAGGATTATGGTGACACATGGTGCAGACGTGACAGCCCAAGATGGTGCAGGTATGCCTCTGAGAACATAAACGTGTAGCCTAATATGCTTCATTTGCCTATAGTTCTGTATGTGCAGATTGCAACGAAAATTTGACAGTACTTCTCCCCCTCCCTTGCATACCATGTATGAAAAGCACTTCTAACCTGTGAGGGTTTGGATATGCTTGCTTTTCTGCATATAGAATTCAGATTCTATGCCTTTGAAAATTTTTGCCCTAATACTATAAATGCCAGAATTTATAGTGGACCCCAGTTGCAAAATAACAGTTTGATTTTATTAATTATTGCAGTTATTACACCCCTCCCTCCCCCCCCCCCAAACAAACAAACAACTTTCTGTTAACTTCATGTGAGGTTTTGCATAGATTAAATCAAGGTCTTGTGTGTTGCTTTTACGTGTATCCAAGCTATTAACTCCATTAACTGCACAGAAGTTGCAGTAAGACATTTACTCAGGATAATGACATATGGAAAAAAGCTGATACGGGCTAAAACAGAGAGAGAACAGTTAAATATGCTGTTTCAGCCCGTGAAAGTCTATGTCTTTATTATTATTCCACTAGAACAATAATGAGAGCTGAATCTGAAACTGGCAAACACTTCTTAGTATATTTCAGTTGACGTATCTGGGGAATCTGTGACCAGCGTTCTGTCAGGCTAGCAGAACCACCTAAATGAAGTGTCAGTATTCTGCCCATGGAATAATGATCTGTAAATGCTGGGTTCAGTTTTAGTCACCAATTACAGCCCTAGTGAATTTGTCATACACTGAAATGATTTGCCTCCATGAGGAAGTGTCTGTGATACTATAAGAAGTATTCAAATTATACATAATGATAAGAGAATATATACACCCAATAGTATTACTCAGAATTCATACTTCATCTTGTCTCAGGTTTTATTAGTCATTTGGATAAATAACAGGTTGCCTGCTCTTGCTTGAAAGTGTCAACCCTGTGTCTCTTAGGAAACGTCTTTTCTGTAAAAGTCTCATTATTTGCTGTGAGGCTCTACTGTCTGGAGTGGCTCTAGTGTCTGTTATTGAGTACTAAATCTTAGCCCCTTCTTTCTTGCACAGATAATTTATTCTTTTGTTGTCTTTGGCCTATGTAATTTTTCAGGGGCTCTGTAAGATAAAACTAGAGGAGAGACTGTGAAATCTTTCATCTCTAATACATAGTCAGTAAATCACTGTATTGCATAGCTAAATATGACCTCACAGATGCTAAGTAAATTAAGAGAAAGGGATGTCTACAAGATGTAAACTGAAGTAGTCATGTGTTCTGAGTCCTCATATATTTGCATTTCATGGATGATAAACATTTGTTGTAGTGATGAGTTTAGCTGGTTTTGCTCTTGGTGCTAGTTTTCCTTTTTCATTGCAAAAAAATAAATAAACCATGCAGACACCTTGGCCGACATCTATCTGCAAGGGAGGCTGTGTAATTTAGGAAAATTATTTTTTATGAAACAAAACATATCTGCATAAAATTAGACTTCCACTAAGGCGGACTCTGACACAATGTTTGTGTCATTCCTGTATGTAAAGCTAGACATTAAGATTGTTGTTCAGGTAGATAATGGAATAGTCTGCTGTATCTGAAGAAACTGGTAACTTGTAACAAGTAAACTTGTGAACTTGTAACTTGATGCAGGATTTTATTTTTATTTTCTCTTGCTAATTCCAATGCTTTGGAGTGATTGAATGCTTAATTTGCTTTGCTTTTGTTGATCTAGGGCACAGTGCTTTACATCTTGCAGCAAAGAACAGCCACCCTGATTGCATTAAGAGGTTACTTCAGGTAAAGAAAAAAATAATATATTTTTTTTGAGATTTCACATTGGTGTTTCTTTACTAGATACTGACACATTTCCTGTTAATAATCTGCATCACACTCCTATACTGTTGTCCCGTTGCCTTGCAATCAAGAGACGTGCTTGAGTTTAAGACTTTTTAGGCACTGTGAACAGATGATAGAAACATCTCCCCTGAGTTGTCTGCAAATTCAGTTTTCCCTGTGCAGCTGATCTGACATAGCGGAGCTGGGTCTCAAGCAGACTAATTTCCCAATTTTAGTCTGTGGTTGGATGGCTTGGAAGTAGATGGTACGGAATAGGTATAGGGAAAGAGGATTCTTAATGTTTGGTGGGACTTCGATAGTGATCTACTGGAATGTTTTCTGTCTGCGCAATATAAAAGAATCCATTGTTGACCTGTGTCAACAATGGCTGTCAGGTTTACAGTCAAAGGTAAAAGAAAACAAAGTAGTTTGGTACTAATCCTCAACAACATGACATGAAGCACAGTGAGAGATTAGAAAAAGTAGAAAGAAAGGAGTGGAAGGAGGGGGGTAAGAAAAACAAAAAAGAAGATAAAGAGAAGGTTCTTAGGACACTGAGGGAGGATGAAGATGTGTGTTAGTAAGCAAGGAGACACATTGTTCATCTCAGCTCCATTGCAGAAAGCCACATAAGTTTTGTTGATGGAGGTGATCAGATATTTAGAAGGAGTGTAGAATTACCAATAAGATTGTGGCTAAGACAACGGATGAAATAATGAACCTACAAAATAACACCGCCTGAGTGCAGTAACACAGAAAGGAATTGGATCCCACATCTCAACCTCCAAATTCCTTTCCACTGGTTCCTTCAGGGTTACTCTAGACGCTGTTGTGACTGATGCCTGTCAATGTCTCTGACCATATTGAGTCAAATTTAATCGATTCCCAATCATTGCAAGCTGAACCTCCCACCCCCTTCTCCCCTGCCATTCTTGCACAGTTGGAAGGGGTTATGATTAAGCAGCAAGACTCTTCTCTTTGTGATTTGGTTAGCAAAGTCCACTAGATTCTAGAGCAAACCCATTTAGAGCATAAACAGTGACATCAAGCTGTCACTAATTGTATCGCATGCAAGAGCATGATCAACTCAGCAACTAGACATGTTTAAATATCTGCTGCCTATTCACCTGCCCGCTGTAACCACAAACTGTTTTTGTTGATGTCTTGCTAATTTTATTACAACATATGTATTTTCAAACAAGTTTATAAGTCCAAATTTAGTAATATTCTCCAATAATTCATGCTCTTTGGATTGCTTTCTTGCATCTGTAGACCAACTTTGTGATATAAGGTGTTTGTACGTGTGAGAAATGTCTAATCTTAACATAATTATTTTACCCAGGCTGAATCTTGATGTTTTTTGTTATATAATTTAGTAGCTGGCACAAAATTGTTTTATTGGGAAACCATGGAAGAATTGGAGGCAGTGCTACATTTGAAAGTTACAATATCTAATGTTTGACTTCTAGAAACTAAAAATTTCAGTGTGATATCTTTATTTGCCATAAACTAGAAGTAAAATCTTCTGTACCAAAACAAGTCTTTATAAATATTTGCAATTTGGTATTTTTATATTTATTACTTCAAAGCCTAGCTTAATCAGTAAGCAGGTGGCTTAAAATATTACAAAATATAACTGGCTTTTAGATGCTTTAGTTCTTAGAAATGGAAGTGAGGCATTATGTCCTTCAAGAGAAACAATATAATGCTAATGCACTAGAATGTGTTTGCTTTAGCTCCTAGTGTAATGTAAAATATGAGCTTTTGCTTTTCTAAGGCAAGGGGTGGGGAGAAGAGATTCTTTTTGGTTTCCAGATAGAAACTGTTCCAAAACTATAACTTTTTTTCTAGGGATATCTCTCTTACAATGTGTGTTTCCCATGACTTCAGAAAAGCTCTTACCAAGAAAGGATAGACAAGATTGGTAGAGAGGAAAGCTGTGCTTTTCATCAGTATTCTTGTTCACTTTTATTGTATGGGCTGAACTTCATGGAATAGCTCATAAAACTATTCTCAGAGATGTTCAGCTCTCTGTCCTTAACATCAAACATATGTGTTATTTTCTTGGTGTTTCACTATTTTTTTTTCTCCTTTCTGAACTATACAGTGTAAATGTTCAGTAGACAGCACTGACAATTCTGGGAAAACAGCTTTACACTATGCAGGTAACTTCTTTGTTAAAAGTGTGTACTATGTATTTTGTCATGCTTGATGTTTCTAGCTCATGAGCTTGATGAAGCTTTGTAGGTTCTAAATGCATAAATATAGCGACTCCCTTTCTGCTGATTGAAAAAACAGTGGACAGAATGGTGAGCTGTATTAAAGTTGGCTTCTTTCTGCTCTGTCATTCCATTTTTTTGTAGCTTTCTTTGACTAATCTTTTGATTTTATTTCCAACTTGAAATGTCAGATTTATTGAAATGCCTGCATTTTTAATCTGACAATGGAAGTTTACTTTTCTAAAATTAACATATTATTGACTAATTGAAGATTCGAGTAGCCGAGGGATACGTGTTCATTCTCATGGCTTATAAATTTGGGGTATTTTTTAATACTGTGAATAGCAAATTTCAGTTAATTATAGTTAGCAAGTTCACTCTTACATGTGCAAAGCCATTTAAATACTTAAATATTAAAATAAGGTTGATTCTGACTCAAGCGCTTAAAGATAACATGTTAATTTGGACTATAAATAATAGTTTTATTTCTGCTTACAGCTTGCTGTTCATTCTCTGTCTGTTTCAATCTTCCTTAAAAACAGATATGATTTAATTGTTTTTCTTGAACACCATTGTAATGATGCAATATTGCAAATGGGAGGTGGGGAACACAGGTTTCAAAAAAAGTGTTTCATGGACTTTCATGCTAGTTTTTTTATTTCTTTTAGCTGCGTGTGGTTGTCTTCAGGCAGTTCAACTTCTCTGTGAACACAAATGTCCAATTAACGTCAAAGATTTGGTACGTACCTCTTCTCCCATTGTTCACTTCAAAGCTTTTACCTCCTGCTTCAGTCAATCTCATGTATCATAGTTCAAAGCAATACTACTGTTGTATTTCATTTTGGATTACTCTGGCAGAGAATATTCCTTTTGCAGCTTGCCATAGTAGATGTGGGAAACCACTATCATACACTAGTGGTAGGATTTGCTGTTTGTTAAATTGAGGTTTTGATACAAGTGTCTAGAATCCATTCTGATATATTCAAAACACTATTAAAAGTCTTCCCACTCACTCCAGTAGACTGCGGGAAACGCATGTTATGTGGCAAGTGCTGCAAAAAACAAACAAACAAACAACACAATTTGGTATAATGTAAAGGCTAAGGGACAGTACATTCTCTATTATGAAGTGACTACGAACAACCAGATCTATCTGTGAGAATGATGCAGTTGCCTGATAGAAGACACTGATGATAAAGATAGTGGATGTGACAGAAATTAGACCAAAAAAAGAGGGGAGAGGAGGGCATTTAACTTTTTTTTTTCTTTCTTCCATCTTATCTTCCTATCTGGTCTTTTTGATGAGTTTAAAAAAAAACAAACAGCAAAATGCTCATGAAAATTAGATCTAAAATTTCAGCAGATGCATTTTAAAGGCAGAAACATTTGTCTTTTTTTGTTTAATCCTAAGAATTAGGAAGGCTATGGGAGAATCTTAAGATGCCCTCAACTGCATCATGTGTGATCATGAGGAAGACATAGCTAAACCCACCTCAGGTGCACAACAAAATGATGTCAAGCAATGGTCACAGTTTGGGCAGTAGAACTGATTGGGAAATTCCAATTATGTGTTAAGGAAAAAAAGAATTATTACCATGTAGGTGGTGAAACATTGGAAATGGGACCAAAAGACACCATGGTGTCTCTGTCCGTGGACATGCTTAAAACCTGACTGGACAAGTCTCTGAGCGATGTACTGTGAAGTTTGCCTTTCTTTGGAATGAGGGCAAAGGAGAAAAAAAAATCTCTGAAGTTGTCTTCCAATTGAAGTCACTCTGTTATTGCAAGAAATGTTGTATTTTTGCCTTGTACTTAAAATTTGCCTTGTACTTAAAATTAACCTTTTTGTTGTGGACTTATTTATAGGCATTGTATAGTTGCAAAATCACCGTGTTATAGCATTAAGCAAACAGAAAAGGGAGTACAGACAGCAAAAAGCATTCCTGTTCCTAATGCTTTGTTGAGTGATTCCATTCCCAGTACTAAAGGGAGAAATTAAATAAACCCAGCTACATTTATGGTACATGAGAAAAATGTACAGATAGTGCCTTGTTTGTGCTATGTAGAAGGAAGGTGCATAGCTGACCTTTAAATCTCAGGGTGGTATTTGTAAGTTGTTGAATTATTGTTTATAGTTTCTTTAAATGCATTCCTAGGATGGGAACATACCTCTGCTGCTTGCAGTACAAAATGGTCATACAGAAGTCTGCAAATACCTTCTGGATCACGGAGCAGACGTCAACACCAGGGATAAAAATGGAAGGTACAGCAGGTTAACCATCACCATGTTAATTCTTTCTCAGGGCTGACTGTCAAATGATGCTCTCTTCCCAAAACCATTGTTATGTGAAATAATGCTTTCAATACCAGAGAGAATATCCCAATTGTCAAGAAAGCTTACAGAATTCTGCCTAAAGGGAAAGAAACTAAATAACTCTAAAACTAGATCATGCCTGTAAGATTTTTGTTGGGTTACCAGAGCAGCAAATCCCATTTTAAAATCATTCCTGCAAGAGTTTGAATGACAACATTTGCCCACATGTCACTTTGTATGTGTCCCAGTTTTCAATGCTGCTCTGTTCTTGGCGTGAGTTAGTTTCTCCAATTTTAATCTGAAAATTGTTACTTGGGAGTGACATCCATGGGGAGCTCTCTTTTCTAACGTAACACAGCCACAGCACCAAGAGAAAATACAATAAAACTGTTGTATCATGGAGATTCTGTCGTCTTAGAAAGTGCCATTTAGCGACTTGTTGCATTAATAGACGTCTAGTGTGTCAGAAAAATGTGTTTAAACCAGAGCATCCTTGTGGAAAAAAATGTACTCAGTGTACTCATTTTGATGATACTGATGAAGTTCAAGAGTTTTTGAAAATTATGGACTGTTTTATAAACGATGAAATGGCAAAGGTAAGGCCAGATGCTGAGAAGACTTGGCACTTAATAATTATCTTGATTATTATGTGATACAATGCCCATATTGTTCTTTGGGAACACCTGGAAGGATGAGACTGGGCCCTAGCTTGGTTTATGAGAGTTCAAAGTTCTATTAGTCTGCTTTTTGTTTTAAGTTGCCTAAAGAAAACCCCTTTGTTAGTTCTCAGTTGATTCGTTTGTTTGAATGGCCTCCACAGTGCTTTGAACTCAGAGGTCCCATTCTGGGACCTCTGCCTTTCTCTCACTAGCTTACTTTTAATCAAGAGGTAGTGCTAACAGGTTGTAATTTAATTGGATGGAGGTATTTCTGTTATAAATAAGACAGTACTTGCAAGTTTGGTATTCCTTATTTTTTTTTTTTTTTTAAAGAAAGTACAGTGTGTAAAAGCAAGAAAAACTATGTAACATGGAATGTACCATTTTAATTCCAACTTTCCTTATGGTAAGGAGAATAACTGCTCTGGCATCTCTTGTTCACAGAATCGATTGCATATTTAATGAAAAAGCAGAAGCCTTAACGGGAGGAGAAAGAGAGAGAGCCTTTGAAAATGGCTTGTCCAATTCCGTCTGTTGTCTAGACTAAGCTAGTCATTTTGGCAGTCTAAAACCATCCCTGTGAAACTGCTATCCAAGTTACCACTCAACATTTGACTTTTTAGCACAGTACTGCAACAGCCATCACTTCCTGAGGGCTCACCTGTTACAGGGAGTGTGTTTAATTCATCAGTGAAATGGTTGCCTTACTATCTAGCAAATACCTAAACAACTGGGGTTGTTCAGCCTAGAGAAAAGGAATCTCAGGAGAGACCTTATCACACTCTACAGTTACCTTAAGGGAGGCTATACGGAGGTGGGGACTTGACTTTTCTCCCAAGCACCAAGTGATAAGACGAGGGGAAATGGCCTCAAATTACACCAAGGAAGGCTTAGGTTGAATATTGGGAGAAATTTCTGTAGTAACTTCTCAGTTTCATACCTGCACTGAGAAACGTAGTTGCGTGTGAACTTGGTCAGCCTATTAGGAATGATTTCGTATTTAAAAAGGAGAATTCTGCTGTGTCAGGAAAGCAATATTAGAGCATGCTCGAGAGGTGGGGTTTTCTGTGTTTTTGTAATTATCCTATGTGTGGTTTTTGATCCCTAAAAGTCACTGAGGAAAAACAGACACAACCTGTTAGGAAAATGCTCCTTCTGTATGCTACCCTTACTGTAGGAGGCACTGTCAAGCTGCCCTGTGTTGGAGAGGGAATTGATTGTGATATAAGACACTTCTTTATCTTTTTTATTTGAGAATGGCTCAGGATTTGAGGTCAAACCACCCTTCAGTGTCACTGAAGAGTTTTGAGAAATATATTTAGCTTTGTGGGTGATACCTGCTTAAAAACAACATGAAATAAAGGCTTTCGTGTTGTAATTGAAGTGTGACAGTGAGATCTGATAGTCTGACTTTATCCTTCATCCACTTCTCTCTCTCCTTTTAGCTTCACGAACCCATTTTTAGAAATGTTTGGAGATATGTGCAAAGTATAACAGGCCTTTGCAGAAGGTCCAGCTGGGGTGTATGGGGAAGAGGAGGAAGGGCAGGCAGGTGTCTGTGCATAGAAAAGACAGTTGCACATATGTGTTGATACATATGTTGATAAAATTTTGTTCTTCGTTACACAATACCTGTCACTCTTTCTTCCTTACAAAATGAGCTGCTGCTTCAAAGGCTATTCTTGATAATTTTATCTTGTTTCTTTTGTCCAGAACTGCTTTGATGATGGCTTGTGAAGCTGGTAACCTTAACATGGTGGAAGCGTTCCTTAAGAAAGGTGCAGATGTCAGTTTAGTAGACGTCTTTGGGCAGAATGCCATGCATTACTCCAAAATCTCTGAGAATGCAGGGATCCAGAATCTCCTATCATCAAAGTTATCTCAGGATGTGGGTACGTAAGAGATGCTGTTATACTGTTTGTCCCTTTTCATTTTGGCTATGTTTATGTTTATTAATGAACAAATTTACTTTGTAAAGTAACCTGAAAATTTTCAAAAGCTACCTTCAAGATGGTCTGTCTGAAGCTTTTCAAAACAGGAAAATGTGGTATTTGCTGTATATGGTAATACGCAATGGGAGACAAAATATTCAGCAGGGCAAACAGGTGGTCTCGAGAAAGACAAGGTAAGCGGATATAACAGCATAATGAACTCTTGCATAGAATTTGAACTAGATCTTCTCTTTATTATGTGAAAGACTATGTTTAGCTCCTCAGTAGAAGGATTCAGAAGGAACTAATGCAGACGGGACTTTATGGTCAAGCTAAAACAGATTTTTGAAGTAGTAAGTTAATGTGAACGAATGGTGAGAGGCTACAGTAGAAGCAGAGTTGTCACAATCCTTCGAATTTTTTATCACTGTGAAACAAACAAAAAAAAGCAGCGGAGAAGATGTATTTAAATGGAATTTTTAATTTTAAGTATATTGCTCAGATTTCAAACAGGAGTTCAAAAAACAAACAGCATTTATGATGCAGGAAGTAGAGCTGAGAGAAGGGTTAGGCAAATAACATATTCCTTGATCGTTGTTCTTAATTCTGCTTTTTTCTTGCTTCACAGATACAAAATCACCAACTAAATCAAAGCAGGTATTTATCCTTTTGATTTTAAAAATACTTGGGCTTTAAAGGCTTGTAGCTCATGGAAAAAATAGTAACTGCCATGACTAGTAGCAGTAGATGTGACTAGTAGCTAGTAGTCATTGTGAGATGCACATCTAATAACTGCTCTGTAATGTGAAAAGTTTTTGTTGCTTATTTAAAGAATGTCTTTCAGGAACATCAGTTTTGGGTTTACTTTCTCTCTGACATAGCTGCCAGATTCCTCAGTGAGAAAAGGAAGGGAGGTTGCATGTGCATGCGCACATGTGTGCCAGGAGGATACTCCGCCATTTTCATGTATTGCAGGAGCTTTGCTGGACTCCGGTCTCTTAAAACTGTATAAAAAATCACCCATAAAAGTTTTCTGTTTCCAAAACATCTATCTGAAGGTTTTCCCTGGTTGCACCTTACTGGTGACCCCCATCTGTTGAGACTCTTACCAGATTTAGGCAATTAAATAAGTTTCTTACATTCTGTATTTAGTATCATGCTATCTTGGAGTGCAAATATCTTGCAGACTTACTTGCTGGTGGCTGGAAATTAGACGAGGGTGCTATGTATTAGTTCATTCTTTCTCTGAGTGGAGAAGTTGGGTTTTTCAGGGAGTTCAGGCAGAAGCTGATGGAGGGGAAACGTGGTAGCTGTTAAGAGTGGCATGGCTGGAATATGAATGAATGGAAGTTGATGGAGAGGAAAGATGGTAGCTATTAAGAATGGCATGACTGGACTATGAATGAATTTCTGAAAATATTCAAAATCACTAGTGCTAAACTTGTTGTCAGCTTCTGCTTTTTCACTAAATCTTGTTTGTTTTCACTGAAGCATGGATTACAAAGGAACATATTCTTATTGTTAGGCATGTTTAATATCTTTGTGTTATTAGAGATGTAGTCTTTACATAGAAAAAAAGGAGCTGCATGAGCTGCTAAAGTTGATATTAATGTGGGAAAATATATATGTATATATATATTTGTGAAACAACTTGCTCGGACTTTACTAACCAAACTAACAAACCTACCTTCTCTGGCTGGTGAAACTTTCAGCATGATCAAGGCTCTAAATTAAGTTCAGAAAGAAGTGGAACTCCAAAAAAACGCAAAGCCCCACCTCCTCCTATCAGTCCTATTCAGGTAAAGAAAAGACCAATCTTGAGATACTTTTAGGGGATGAAGAGCATTTTGACCATTATGTGAATGATGTGGGCTGAATTTGAGCTGTCTCTCCTACTTTATATGCCTGTCATATTATGAGTGCTTTTCCTGACATGAAGATGACACCATGAAAATACACATTGATGAGTTTAACTAAGAAAATTGCTTGAAATACAGCATGGTTTAAGATGCAGTAGTACAAACTTTACTGTACAGGTGCTTTTTCTATTTAAAATTGAAGGTTTGCTTGTTTTGCAGACTTCCTTAAGTAAATTACATGTATTTTAAATCCACATATGTATGTACACGTTATTATATGCACATATACATATGATAGTAAAACACTTAAATTGATTTGTATAGTATACCAAAATACAGTTTAACAGGTTTTATGTTAAACAGAAAAGCTATCCGTACAACAAACGCATTGCAAGTGTGATACTGGCTCAAAAGAGTACTGAATAATTAAATTTGCTCTTTGAAATTAACTGAGTTGTTACTTATGTTAGTGCAAGGAAAAGTGCTCGCATGTGTTTGTGTCTATATATGGCACATGTTTATTATGTGCACATGTTTATGGCACAGGATTAGTTATATGGACGCATACGTATGCATACATATACTTATTTCTATATAATCTTTTACAGCTTAGTGATTTGTCCTCTCCACGCTCATCAACTTCAACTCCCATGACAGGAAAAGGACAGGCTTTCTTTGCTGACCAGGTATGTGAGATGTCAAAGTTTTCTTTCTTTTCTTACTAAGTATGGGGGAAGAATGTGTAATACCATAGCAATTTATTTTGCTGACTGCAGAATGTCCTGTGAATTAATTAGCAGCATTTTAAGAATAAAAAGGAATCTAAATCTATTTCAATGTAATTTACAAAGCAAATGTGGATTGCTTTAATGTTTAACGAACATCTAAATAGAATTAGTCATAAACTAGTCAGTATATAGGAATATGGTTGTGAAAGTTTATTAATGGTGTGAGAACTCATTAGCTAATACCAGTGAAATATATGGGATTGTGTTGCAAAAAGTAGCGACCCTGTCACCAAAAGACATCAGGCAAATACTTGAGCGTGTTCTGTCTCATATTTGTCTTATGGTTTTGAAGTTTATCTTAGGGTATTGAAGATTTCTTTTTAAGTACACCACAATATATTGCAGCAATTTATCACAGGAGCTGCAGCTTTTCCAAACTATCTGTGGGATAGTAGCCCAAATTACATTAACATTTAATGAGACCTAGGCAATTTAATTTCTGTCCTGGCCACATGCTACAATTGAAATTAAAAAAAAAAAAAAAAAAAAGTTTTGCCAGGTTTCACCCAACAAGGTCTATGCTATTTATATTTATCTTCTGTGAATTGTCCAACTTTACATCTGCTTTCTGTGAAAGTGTTTTTTAAATTTTTTTCTCATGTCTCAGCAAGAAGAATTCAGCTCCTTGCTTCGAGATAATAAAGACAGACTGAGTGACAGCACAACAGGTATACAATAAAGCTTAATCCTTATTTTCTCACTTGGTTAGGTTTTTTAGGTGTTGTGAAAAGTCTGTCTGTTCAGATGTGCTCTGTGTCATTCTACTTAGAATGTGAGTCACAGTAAATGTTGGGAATAATGTTATGTAATGTCACTACCAGCTGCCACCTGCTTCTACTGGGTGACATAACACGTTTTTGGGGAAACAGCTCTAGGAATTGTTCACGTGTTCACTGCACTTAATAGTCATGAAAACAAAGTGTTTAATTTGGAAAGCAAAATAACTAGCTAGCTGTGGGATCGGTTCAAGTTCTGAAAGCTTTTGAATCTTTTTTCCTCCAAAGGTGCTGATAGTTTATTGGACGTGAGTTCTGAAACTGAACAGCAAGATCTACTTATGCTGATGCAAGCAAAAATTGCTTCTTTGACATTACACAATAAGGAGCTACAGGACAAATTACAGGTGGTGTATTTTGTGCTGTTCTAGTGCTCTGTTAACCTCTTAGTGGAACAAAGAGCTGCTAACCGATTTAAAGAGATGTTCTGTAAATATAAAGAGCTTGTGGTGCTCATCATTGAAACACTCTGCATCCAGAGGATTAAAATTAGTGTTTTGATCCTTTTCCCATGAATTACTGAATATCTTTGCTTACTATGATAGTTGTATTCTAAAATATGCTGTTAACAGTTGTGTTAGCAGATCTGATTTTAATTTGCTTAGCTTTGATTATTAGCATACAGAGATCAACACAGACTATCAGAGGAGCTTGGCACTTGCTGCCTTCTGTCACTGTAGATGATTAAATGGGACCAGCTGGGTTCTGAGTTGAAACCCAAAGGTTTCTTCCATGGTGCTTTAATTGCCCATCTTTGTAGGATGTGGCAAGGATTGTTTCCTTTTTCGTCTGTATTTTGTTTTAAATAAATGTATTTGCTTTTATCATGCATTCGTTTGGGTTTCTTTTTGCACAGGAAAGAACACCTAAAGAAGTGGATTCTGCGATTGATTCTTATCATTCGACCCAAACAGAGTTTGATCAAGCAGTAGATAGACAAAATGAGTTCTTAGCTCAGGAGCTGAAGCCTACATTAAAAGCCACCCAAATTCAAGAAAACTTGGCAAGCCCTAGTGAAGTAAAAATAAAGTACCTCCAGGAAGACTTAAAGGATGTGCAGAGGAAATTAGAAAATTCTGAAGCTAAAAGAAAGCACTTAGAAGCTCAGTTCCAGTCCAGAGTTCCAGAAGCAGATCGCTTAAATAACACAGACATTTCAGAAAATGGCTCTGATCTTAACGTGAAGTTCCAAGAAACTCAAAACAGGTATGAGGAAACTGTGAAAGATGTTTTGAATGTACAGAGGCAGGTGAAACTGGGTCTCATTTCTTCTGAAAGTGAAGAAACCAGGTCTGAGCTCAGTAGGTTGAAGGTGACCTGTGAAGAAGTTGAAGTGCTTAAGCAAGAATTGAAGAAAGCATTGGAGGAAAGTGAAAGACAAAAAGAGAAAGTGAGAGAGCTCCAGAAAAAGTTTGAAGAAAGAGAGCAGAATGTGGCAGGCAAATTGTCTGTGGAAGAATGTGAAGAAATAAGGAATTCATATTGTTCAGTTATTGATAATATTAATCAGGAGAAGGCACTGTTGATTGAGAGGTACAAAGAAGGGCAAGAGGAAATTAAGAGGCTACAGGACAAGCTGACAAATCAGACACAGTTACAGTCTAGTGCTGAGTCTGGAGAAATGAAAGATGCAATGCACAGAATGATAGATGAGCTCAACAGGCAACTTAGTGAATTGTCACAATTGTACAAGGAGGCACAAGTAGAGCTTGAAGATTATAGGAAGAGAAAAACTCTGGATGATATCGCTGTGGACTACATTCCTAGAGATGAACATGAGAAACTGATGCAGGTAACAAATTCTTTGAAATACAAAGCAGAGAGTGAATTATCAGAAATGAAATCCCAGTACACAAAAGTATTAGATGAAGCAGAAGAACTAAAGCAACTGTTAGACAGTCAGAAACAAAACTCTTTGCCAATTACTGAACACCATCAGGTGATGAATGTACTCCGAAGTACTGTAAAGGAAATGGAGGAGGAAATAAATGAGCTCAAAGGACTGCTTACCAACAAGGAAAGTGAAGTAAGAAACCTGCAGAAGGAATTATTGGAAGAAAAAGCTGCAATTAATGAAGCAATGGTACCCAAGGCTACGTATGAAAAACTCCAGTCTTCATTAGAGGGTGAAGTTAGTGCTTTGTCATCCAAATTGAAGGATGTAATCAAAGAGAAGGAAAATGTGTCCTTGGATGTTATGCAACTGAGAAATGAAGTTTTGCATTTGAAAGAAGAGAAAGAAGGCATGCATACTCTGCTTGAAGCAAAGGAACAGGAGGTGACTGGTCTTCACCAAAAGTACCATCAAGCTCAAGAAGATTTACTTGAAATGAAAAGATACTCTGAAAGCACATCAAAACTAGAAGAGGACAAAGATAAAAAGGTTAGTAATTCACTGCTGTGGAGGGAGTAGTACACGAATTCAGACTACAAAACATATTGGAAGGTGCATGAGTGACCTTAAGCCCCAGTTGGTGTAAGGTGTCACGGAGCGGAGTAACATTGGAGTTCATGTGACCATCTGAAAATTCAGATGCCAAAGTACTGTCTCACAGATCTTAATGTCAAAGGAGTTTTTATTCAGCATTTTTGACTTCAGTTATCTTCCTCTCTGGTGGAGATAAGCATCTTTCTGTTCACCTCCTAAGTTCTGTTCAGGTAAGGTTCAGAGAATTCAGTGAACCTAACCTGAATTGAGCAAATTCAAAGTTGAATTTAGAGCAGGAAGAGGTTCATGAGGAGACAAAGAAACATCAGGATCAGGAAGCAGCGGACATTCACTATTCTGAGTTTACTGTATCATCTCAACCTCAGTGTGACAGCTGTTTTTCCTGTGCAACTATGTCACAATTTCTTTATAAAAAGCTATGCATTTTGCTTAGTATGAATAGCTGGCCTGTTTGGTATGTTTCGGTCTTGTGTTAAGACACAGCATTTGCAAAGGTGGTAAATACCATCTTTGTAAATATTACCTTTTCAGAGCCAGGAATGCATTCTGAAGGACTGCTAGGATTGTGGTAGAGAAGCATTGTTTACATGACATCTCTGTCCATTGAGTTTTCATCTAGTTTTCTGCCACTTTTTAAATATAAGTCACAAATACTTATTTGTATAGGATGAGACCCGTGGGAATATAGTATGCCTTGCAGCTTTTCATGAAAACCTATTTTTCACCTTCATAGATCAATGAAATGTCCAAGGAGGTCAGCAAATTAAAAGAAGCATTGAACAGCCTTTCTCAGCTTTCCTACTCAACCAGTGCCCCCAAAAGACAAAGCCAACAGCTGGAGGCGTTACAACAACAAGTGAAGCAGTTGCAAAACCAACTGACCGTAAGTAGATAATAATAAATAATAGTTCATAAACCCACCATTATTGCCAGTTCTCCAAAAGCGTGCGTGGCATTCTTAACTCTGCCTTATTTAAAATGAGGTACAGTCAATAAGTACAAGAGTTTTCATACAGAAATTTTGTAATGCTCTGAAACATGTAGGAATCCTCAAGTCACTTCAGATGTCTTTTTTCCAGAAATAGTCTAACTAAAGAAAACTATTTTTCTGTATATATTTCTTCAGATTGATAATGGATCAAAGTTTCTGCACTTGTAGTGGAATGTAGTGACCAGACCTGCTGCTGAGACCCTGATTTGTGAAAAATCTGGCCAGTGTGCAGTGGACTAAAGTTGTGTTTTCTCAGGAATGTGTATTAAAAGATGAAATCTTTTTGTTATTTTAAGCCAAAAGAAACATGACGTTTTGGAAGAAAATAGTCACTGAAAGCGTGAAGTTTCAAATCAAGCAAGTCCATCTGTTTACAGGAATCGCAGTTCATTTTCTGAAATTCTGAACAGCTTAAAGACTTTTTAAAATTGTACTTGCTTGTGTATGAGAGGCTCAGTCTTCTAAGTCAGGTTGAGCCATAATTGCTATTTCCAAATGTTTGCCTGTCCAAAGAAGCATTTTCACTCACTTTAGAGAGGGTGAAGAGAAGGTACTTCCCACCAGAGACTCATTTGTAGAAAGCTCTGGAATAACAGTTGAAAGGAAAATTCCCAGCCCGATGGACTAAATGCCTTAACTGTTATGTGCTGTCCTGTCATCCCCAGCAGACAGATGCAGGAGTTAATATGCACATGAGCCAGAAAAATTCCCTTGCAGTGAGGAGAAATAAATAGGTAGATAGTTAAACACCATGTCCTGTCAGTGTGTAGGCTTGTATTTCCTATCCCAGTCCACCAAATTAATAAGGAGCCTTCATCTCTCATAGCTCAAGGATCAGCAAATTAGTGCAAAGATACACAACAAATTAGGAGATGCATACAACTTAAAACAGGAAACATTCTTTCCTTCTCTTACACTGGCTTTCCTGGCAGCTTCATGTTTGTTTGGAAAGATGGCTTCTGGGATGTGGCAGTCTGATCACAAAAAAGGTGTTTGACTTTCCTTGTTTGAATGTATAGTAATTAACTGAGAATTTCATAGATTAAGACCTTTGTAAGAATCTCCTTCACCAGAAGAGTCAAGGGTTGATTTGTCAGAATATTGTTGGCTTTCCTTGGTTACTTCTGGTTTTTGATAAACTGAGAAGCAGAGTATGTGCTTGTTCCACATCTTTGCAGCTCAGGACTTCTTGCAACTAATATCATCTCACCATTTATTTATTTATTTGTTTGTTTGTTTGTTTATTTATTTATTTATTTATTACAAAGTTGGCTAGAATTACAGCATTTCTGTGGACTATGTTTCCCAGCAAATTATGTTTTAGATAGCTAGCAGCACAGTCCTGTGTTTGAGCTAGTTTTCCACCCATACATTAGATTATCACTTTCACAGAGCTCCATATGTCTAGGTGAGGAGTTCTGAATTCCACAGTTCTGAATACTCTGTGACTTTCTGCTTAACTATTTTCTAGGAAACAAAGAAACAACATCAGGAAATCGTGTCGGTTTACCGGATGCATCTTCTCTACGCTGTGCAGGTATGGTTAGATATTACTCATTACATGGTGTTTTAATGGAATATGTTTTTGCTGCAGATCTATTCAGAACATTGCAGGTTGTATTGAACACATAGTACCTGAAAGAATTGACTGTTTAAGCACAAATTTAACACTGTTTTCTTTTGGAAAATTGGTGTAATTCTTATATCTTAAAAACAGTTTGTAAATCTTTTCAATGAGTTGGGAAATGTTTGAATTCAGTCACCTTTTCTTTTCTCTCCCCTTGTCTAGGGTCAAATGGATGAAGATGTCCAGAAGGTGCTTAAACAAATTTTATCGATGTGCAAAAGCCAATCACAGAAAAAGTAAACAAACAAACAAACAAGCAAAACTCCCTATTTTCATTAATCCTGTTGTGGGTGTTTATCTAGATTTGCCTTAAAGTAAGATTTAAAACAGGCAATTTGCTGCTTTTTTGTTGTTGTTGTGCTGTTTGTGAGGTGGATTAATTTGTTTGTCTCTACCACTTTCCATGTGCATAGACATGTGCAGTAACTAAACACATGCCTGCTTTTCATAGCCAAAATGCAAGTATGTTCTTCAGACTTTTTACTTAGGCCACTACATGTCGTGTTTACCCTGAAACTGCTTTCTAGCTTCCTCCCAGAGGGAGATTAATATGGAGGCAAGCACTCATGCCACCTGGGTAAAGGTGAAATTCTCCATGTCTCCTTTACCTGTGTATAAGCTGCATATTGTTATTGGGGATAGGCATAATTGCTTGATGTTGTAGCACTCAGATTCAAGACATTTTGCCATACGCACTCTTTGGCAGAGCAGAAGCAAGCCTTGCAGCAGTGAGCAGAAGTAGGTATTTATGGTAAGCCAGAACATCAAACAGCTATACTTCTTAACTTAGTTTTGTTTTAGATTAGCACACCATACTGTAGCTGTCCCAACCCATCCAATGCACTGAGTACACAAAAATCATACCATGCTTCATAGTTTCCTTGAACTGCCTGCTAGTGGAATGAAACTATTTCAAAAGGTAAAGTAATTAGTCTATTGAAGTTCTGTACAAAGCAGTACAGAAAGGCTTGTAGAAACAACTCATGATAGGTTTAGCTATCTATGCAAGTGTTGGCCATGAAGCTCAGGAACAAAACCAGAACATATACTTTAGACAAGGGATTCTAGTGAACACAGGATGTTTACAGTGAATGTCAATGCCTCATATTTCCTAACCTCACTTTTGTAAAGATCTTCTCTTCAGTATATTTTTATTGGCCCTCTAATGAATTTTTTTTTGTAACTAAACCGTTTTTCTACGTAATGTTTGCATTAAGCTTATTAACAAATATTTTTAGGTAATCGTGTTTTAGAGAGTTCCTTTCTATACCCCCAAATATTCAGTAATAGTGAAGCATAGAGAAGTGTTCTCAGTTTGAAAAAGATCTGTATGGAATAATAGACCTGTCCATTGGTGTGGTCCAGAGCAGTGAAGTGTAAAATACAATTTAGCCTGCTGTTTCAACAAATGTAGAAATGAAGGTAGAGAAGAGCAAAATGTGTCAAAAATTTCTACATGTTGTTTCTAGAGGCCAGAGGCATTAAGAAAGCCTTTGTCAGCACTTTTAAATTTCGAAGTCAAATAAAAATGCCTGATGAATGATGTATGGCTTATTATGAAGCTATGGAAGAATTCTTCTAAGCACACACTGCACTCGAGGGTACAACCATTTGAACTAGCTTGCAGCTTCACTATATTTGTCTTATTTCTGGTAGTAGATATGTCTCTAATAGAGAAATCTCCAGAGCTATATAATCTGAAGTTTATATAGAGTCATAATATGACAAGAGTCAGCAGTGCCTGAGGCTGACTGGACTCATAGTGCACTTATATCAGATAATTCCTAACCCTGGCAAAGCAAAAATGGATTTTAAAAACAAACAAATAAAACATTCTTTTGCATCAGTTAGACCTTGGTGTTACTTTTCTTGGGTGGTTTAACTAATGCCTGCTAATTTTGGACAGTATTTTATAGTTAGATGATTTTGAAAATGCTCCAAAGAAATGTGAAAAGAATTTTGCTGCAGCACTTCAGAATGAACAACAAGATTTTAAGCATGCCAATGCTGCGAAGTATAAAACTTGATGAACCATTTTGTAAGTTGCCTGATGGATTTAGTCTTCTACTTTGTTTTGGTTTGTATATTTATTACAATTATCTTTGTGGAATATTGAAAATTATACACTACAGCATAGCAAGTTTCTTTATATGTAATTTACCAGAAGTTTCCTTATGCAGCAAAATAAACTATTTCCAATTTTTCATCTTGGTTCTCCTTGTGCCTTCAGTTACTTTTTATCTCAAGGGTAATCTCACCGCACTCACTGCTTTAATGTAGTACAAATGTGTTCTGTACTCCATGTTCAGATACCTGTCAGATGTATGGCTTGTACTGAATCTACACCAAACCCAGCGCAACCACTTTGGCAGATTATGCCTTGTGTTGGATTGATAGGTTGAGATATTTCTCCCATGGGTGTCCTGCTAGAAGTAATATGGGTCTTCCATCACCACTGGATGCATTCCAACTAAGTTTAAAATGACCTTAGACCAGTATTGGAGGTGGCCTAAGTCCCACAATTTCTCAAAACTCTGGTTCTTTATCACTTAGCACTTCACTCCATGTACAGAACTACAGTGAAAGTATATTTGTATGTGTGTGTACTCGTGTATATTTCATAGAATCATAGAATATCCCAAGTTGGAAGGGACCCATAAGGATCATCAAGTCCAACTCCTGGCACCACACAGGTCTACCCAAACATTTAGACCATGTGACTAAGTGCACAGTCCAAGCGCTTTCTAAATTCAGACAGGCTTGGTGCAGTGACTGGTTCCCTGGGGAGCCTGTTCCAGTGTGCAACCACCTTCTTGGTGAAGAACCTCTTCCTAATGTCCAGCCTAAACTTCCCCTGCCTCAGCTTAACACCATTCCCGTAGGTCCTATCGCTGGTGTTTACAGAGAATAGGTCACCTGCCTCCCCACTCTCCCTCACGAGGAAGTTGTAGACCGCAATGAGGTCCCCCTTCAGCTTCCTCTTCTCCAGGCTGAACAGGCCCAGTGACCTCAGCCGCTCCTCATACATCTTCCCCTCTAGGCCCTTCACCATCTTCGTCGCCCTCCTCTGGACACTCTCCAACAGTTTAATGTCCTTCTTGTACTGTGGTGCCCAGAACTGCACACACTACTTGCATTTGAGTATGTATACATACACATATACAGTACTCATGTACATATACATATACAATATTCATATTTGAGTATGTATACATCTCTTAACAGCGTTGACTATATAAGCATTGTATATTTATCATCTTTCTCTCAATTTTTATTTGATAATCTAGTTTTTCAGTACCTGATTTACTAATTACATCTTTTGGTCTCAGTGCAATCCACATACATGACAGGAATTGCACCTCTTTTGGTTATGTTCTATGGGTCAAGTAGCTCTCTAGACTTCTGCAGAAAATTTCCGTAACCTATTCAGTACTGGGCTTCCTTTGAACAAGGGTGCTAACAGACTGGTATGCGGAGTCTGTGTGAGTTCAGATCATCTGGCAGGGCAAATTTGAATCGTTTCACAGTGTGGATTAATGATTTTGTTGCTAATAGTTGCTGCTGGATTAGTAAGGTCACAGAATAGCTCTTTTGTGCCATCCATTGCAAGCAGTGGGCCTCCTGACTGGGAACTCCCATCTGAATTTCCATGTGTTTTCCTTGTGGATGGCTGGATGCCAGATCTGTTGCGTAACAATTTCTTTTAGGGTCAGACCCATGGTGTGGCAGTCCAGCCTTTTGCCTTCTAGATTGGTTGCTGCCACACTTGCATGAAAATGCCTCTTGGGCATCACTGGTCTGGTTGTTAATTATTTGTCCTCTTCTACCTGGACAGTCATGACAGCAGGGGTCCCCTCCTGGGCACCACTTTAATAGCTCATTTCTTCATCTCTGAGGCTTTCTCCACTCCGATGCCAGCCTCCTGAGCAGATGGCAGACATGAAAGACTGAAGCAATCTGCCCCTTTTAAACGTGGCAGTGACCCATGTGCTGTGGGGAAGAAGCTCCGACTCGAGCTGTGTGGTCAGGCCTCGCGGCACAGGGCCGGTCCTGGTGGTTTTGGCCTTGTGGTTTTGGCCCTCTGTGGAGCCAGGGCCCGGGCCTGTTGTTGGATGTTTCAGGGATCCAGGCTTCAAAGCAGCAGCTGTGCTGTAGGTCATGGTGCTTTGTGATGAGGAAACTCATGGAAAAGCTCCTGGAGTTTGTGTTAGGTCTTAAGGGGAGGGTTGCAAAGTAGTGGCAGAGATGGATGTGATGTAACCCAGCAAAAATTCTGCAGGCACAAGCGTTTAACCCAGCACATTTTTCCAAACAAATAGGAACTGGTGCAAGGCTTTTAGGCCAGATCAGTGGCTTAAATCCTCTATGCGCTGTGGTTTTGATCTGCCACAGGGAGCACTAAAAGTGCTCTCAATTTAATGTCAAGCCACAGTTCAAGAGTTTGAGTACCTTGAAACCTTCGCTGATTGTAACACTGTTCTCCAAACATAGGTCATAGGCTGTACTTGTGGGTACAAGCCAACTCTCAGCCAAATGTTTCTTAGAAATGAATTATCCGAGTGGATTTTTTATCGCTGCTTCCCTGTTTGGGTCCTTCACTGGTCCTTTAGAAAACAAGTAAGGGGTACTAATTACAGACTAGGACCATACTTTTTCTACTCAGGGCAGTAACAAATTAATTCTTGTTGTATTAACAGCCATTTTCATTATCTTAGAATTACATACAGAGGTAAACTGCAGGTGAAGTTAATTCAAAGCTGTGATTTAAGAAGTTTCTCCTTATCTGAGGAGGCCCAAGATACAATTTTTGTTAACTGCAGAAAACTACTGCAGGCAGACCCTGTTGCTGGCAAAAAGGGCTGTTTTGCTCAATACCTGTAAATGCTGAATTCTCTCTCCCAAGGTATGATAGCATGTCACAAAAGGTTTTCTAAGAGAAATAGCCTTTGTCTTGTGATGGATCCAGTGATAGGATCCTGGGGTAGCATGTCACCAATGTAAGGTTTTGCCACTTCGCACAAGCTGTACAGGCTTTTGCTTTTAGTCCTGAATATGCCACATCCAGAATCCCAGTGGTAGCTTCAGTATGGTCTGTTTGTGATGCAGCTTGTATTTCCTGAGCCATTTTAAGGCAACACATCTACCCTGTTTACAAGCCTTTGGCTGCTCTCAGGTTTAACACAGGTATTTACATAATCATCACTTTTTCAGTGTTTGATTTTAAAAGCCTGCTTGAACACTGCTCTGTCCAGATTCACAGTGCTGGCCCTCCTCGTGCATTTTCCAACAGCCTGAAATGCTCAGACGGTTGGTAATGGGGCCTCCTACCAGCAGCTGGAGATTGGAAACAGGCACAGCCCGCTGACATCATCCCCAACAGGAGCTCGGGGCCGGCGCCTGGCTGCTCAGAGTGGGGCCCTGGGCTGGTACCCTGTGCTCGGCAGCCCTCAGACTCGAGCATCGCCTGAGTCTGTAGGCAAATGTGCTCCTCTGCAAGGCTGCTTGCTCCATTGTGGCCTCTCTGCACTTTGAAGGTAACCGAAGTGCTCCCTGGTGGTGGTTGGGCTTGCAGCTGGAGCACTCTTCATGCACATCCTGTCCTAAAGCAGAGAATGCCTTGCACCCGGTTGCATGCACCAAAGCCCTGTCCAAAAATGTTTGGATGCCTTTGCTTCTCCGTAAGCACTTTGCTGCCCACCAGGAGGTATCCCTGAAAGAAGAGGCTGGGGAGCAAGGGTAGGGCTGGATTAAGCTGTTTTTTTCCAGACAGGAAAAGAGTTGGGGAGGGACAGAAAACTAAAAGCAGCCATCTTCTCTCAGGTGAAAAAGCTGTAGGGATTGAGGGCACAGAGCAGAAAGGTCTGGGCTGCCCTCGTTCCTAGAAGTAGCTCCTCTAGGTTTTCACACTCAGCAGTGCAGCTCCCAGAGGAGCAATGCTGTGCTCAGCACAGCTGGGTGGGGGCAACATCTGGCCAGATGTTGCAGAGCTGGGCCCAGCGCAGCCGTGCAGATGCTGTGGAGCCAGGTGCCAGTTGGAAGGTCACAGTGTGGGGCAGTTAGCAGGGCTGCTGCCTCCGTGGGGAGGGCAGCGCGTGCTCCTGCTTTGTCCCCTGCACCGCATGCGAGGTGGCTTCAGGAGCAAGCCGTGGAAGCCCTGCACTGCGTGGCATCTGCAGTGGTTTTAAGCTTGGTGCTGTTCTGCTGGCAAGGGTCAGCACTTCCTCTACAGATGCTTTGGCTAATGTGTCTCTGGCAGCATGTTCCCTTGCAAATACGAGTGTAATTAAAGCCCTGCGTGATTGCCTGGTCTGGGCTATGACACTAAAGGGGATGGTGCACAGCTGCCATCTGGGTCCCTCCCCAGCAGCTCTCCTTGGTGGCTCAGCGCCACTGCCCAGGACTGCAGCTGCAGAGTGCCCTGGTGCTAAGTCACAGCCCGGGTGCCCCTGGGGACCGCAGCTGTGATGCAGCCCTGGCTTTCCCACTGCCACAGCTTCATTGAGGATCTTCCCACAGGCACCTTGCCCAGGCTGTACAGTAGCTGAGGCTGCAGCCTGGCACAGTGCATCTCATCCCTGCAGCACCAGAAATTTGGTCACAAATCCTACCCCAAGGGGGAAGGGGCCTCCAACCACCCCAGGGCAGCTGGCCAGGGTCCAGCCTTCCTCAGAGGCTGTGCTGCTCTGTTGGGGACACTGGGGCATCTCCAGAGTGCAGCTGCTTGCAGGGGACCTGGGTGTTCCTCAGTGCTGCGAGCAGGTGATAACATGGGGGTACCCCCAACTCCTCCAGGACCCATTTTATGCCTCATGCCTCCAACTACCTGCAGGCAGCATTTGAAAGAGAGAGAGAGATCCCTGCATTGAGGCAAACAGCTGCAAAACCACAGGGAGAAGAAATGTGTTCTTGGTGGTTGATCAGGCTGCACCTACACAAATGGTTGGGAATATTCTTTCATGCTGTAAGGAGACCATCCCTACCATTAGATTATTTGGGATGGTTCGTGGCATGGTTTTGGCCCAGGCCAAACTGTGATTCCTGCAGGTAACTGCCAAGCACAGCTCTGTATCAGCCTGTTCCCTTCTGAAGGTGGCCCAGTGTTTTGCAAAGTGAGCTTCCAGCAGTGCAAACCCCAACTGTCCGTGCCTGGGAGCATCTGCATGGGCAGGCATAGCCTGGACCAGGGCCTTCAGCATGTCCCTGTGGGGTTCAAGGGAACATCTTTGAACCTAAATGCTCACTCCTCTGATTTTGGGACTGTACAGAGGTGTGTACAAATCTTAGAAGTCTGTCTCCTCGGCCATCGGTCTGCTTTCCAAGCAGGCAGAGGCTTTGCAATTTGGTGCTGCTGCAAAAACCCCACCGTTACTGTCTTATCAAATTAATCACTGCACTGTATTTACAGGGTAAAATCTCCACATGTACAAATCTATGTTATCTAATTATGTAAATACAGGGTTGATTTCGGTGCCTTCAGTTTTCTGCTAGCTTGCTCATTTTTGGCCAAGCCCAAAGTTCCATCTGAGCTGGAAAAAGTAGGAGGCTGCAAAATTCTCCAGCGACAGCTTTACTGTTCCCCTTTCACCAGCCTCAAAGCAGGAAACCATAAAGCCCAGCTCCCCCTCCAGGCCTGTCAGTAAAAGACAGCCTCCAACAAAGCTGGAGCCACTCGGGAGCTGATCCTCTGCAGGGCTTTTCTCAGGATCATCTGTAGGGATGGCTCTGGAAGCTAGCACAGGGCTCACCTGCAGCTCTCTGGTTACTTTCATGTGTGTCATGGGCCTGTTGAACTGCACGGAAAACACCTGAAAAATCCCTAAACTGGCTTTGTTAATGGGGTCCTGCAAAAAAGTGTTGTAGGATGAGGAGGTGAGTACAAGTGACTTGCAGGTGTCTGTTCACAGATCCCTCGAAGTGGGAGACTGGCAGACATCACCGCAGGGTGGCCGCGCTTCCTGGGGTCAAGAGAGCTTTAGTCTGAGGAATTGCTAGCTGGTACCAGATCTTGTCGTACAGTAGGTCTTTGAGAGAAGATGTAGACACTAAAACTTGGCTATGACCTCAGTTTCTACATCTGAGGAAAATTTTGAAGGAAGTGTAATCTGGGACCCAGCCACAGGTGTGCTTGCTGAGTCATCTGGGAGAGGAGGTTGCGTGCATGCTGCCTTTCTCCCAGGGCTGTACATTCATACAAATGAGCAAACTATAATTAGGCTAAGCCAGGACCCCATATCTCTTTTGGGAGAGACGGCTTGCGAGGCATTGCATTTCCCTGAGTTAGTCAGAGGGATGGTGAGGAAATGCAGTGCTGATAAGGAAGGAGCAGCAGAAAAATCCTGTTGTCAGCACGCACTGTGTCTCCAATTTTTTGTTGTAAGCATTTCAGTGTTAACAGGGGATGGTGCCAAAGTGGGACCAGACTGAGACTAAAACAAATTCAAATTGTACCCTCATGCATGCTGTAGGGTTATACGGCAGCAAACCATGTGGTGGGTACCTGGGTGGATTTTTATGCTTTGTGACCGTATGTATCCTCCCCATCTGACTCAGCCAAATGCATCCTTATGGGGAGGGAGTTACTGCCAACATCTGGGGAGGAAAAGGGAGAAAAATCTGGGCCCTTGGTAACTCCTTGCTTTGCTGGGGATGCAGCACGTCTCACACAGAGCAAATACACAGAGCAAAAAGTGTTCGAAAGCAATTTTCCCCTAATGTACCTATTACAGAAGGTTTCATAAGCACACATTAATGGTGCATAACTTCATTTCACATTTCCTCCATCCAAGCTGTGACATCCTTTTGCAGTGAGCAGGACAGCCTTGTGACAGCAAACGTAGAAAAAACCCAGGCTAGGTGGGGGGCAGCCTCAGCTGAGATCAGAGCTAAAACTAAGAGGAGGCATTTTAGGAGGTGGTGACCAACGTTTTGGGACAAAAAGCTGGGAGCTGGAGGACAGCAACCACCTGGTTCAGCCAGGGAGGTGCTTCCAGAGTGTTTCTCACCCAAGCACGAGTGCTGAGCCTCCTGCACGAGCAAGGTGAGGAGCAGCCCGTGGGACGCAGGAGAGCCGGCAGGGTCAGCTCATGCCCTCTGCTGGCCAAAAACCTCCTGCAAAACCTCCTCTTTTTCCATTTCCAGAAAGTTAGGACCAAGCTATAGGTGCCACAAGATGGACAGGTCAGCGCCAAAGCTGTGCCTTTGTTTCCCCAGCCCCTCGGAGCTCTGTGCAGGCTCCGACCCCAAAATGCCCTCACCCATGAAGCCCACACCGTGCTCAGCCCAAAAGCTCTGACCTGGATGTTTGCACCTTGTGAAGTCAGGAACAGCAGCGACATGTGAGAGAAATGGTCTCGTTTAACCAAAAACTGATCATGATGAACAGCTGAAGTAAGTGTTCAAAAAAATGATGCTGGCATGGGGAAGAGCAGCCAATGTGGTCATTTCACCCATAGGAAAGGTGTCACCTGAACTCAAACATCTATGTGGGACCTTGCCCAAACTGAAGAGCCTAAGGAAAATCATGTGAGTGCTCCAAGTTGCCTGTTTCAGGTAAGAAAGATTCCATTAATCACATCAACTCAGACTGTGTTAAAGTAACTTGCACAGATACATCATTGCATAGGAAGACTTAGGTCACTCTGAGTTGAGGACCTTGGGACCTTTGTGTTCCAAATCTGAGTCCAGGAGGAGAAAAGGGGAAGCCTCTGTCTGTAGGGAAAAAATGATGGAATGCTGAAAAAATGCTGAAAAATTAAAAAAGCAGTGATGATACAGGTAAACTCGGAGACTAAATGCAGAGAATATAAGGATGTGTATGGGTGTAAATCTGAGCTGGCCTTGAGACTCTTGAATGCCCAAAGTTTTTTTATTTTGTCACTGAAGAAGCACTTCACACTGCCCACGGTGGACAATTTTGGCCCTGCCATAAAACAAACAAACAAACAAACAAACAAACAAACAAAAAAAACACTCCCAAGACAACAGAGGCAGCAAAATCTTTGACTTGATTTACTGGGAGATGAAACCCCATCTCTTCACGTCCACAAAGCACCAAGGTTCATCCTGGCATCCTTTTGTTCTTGCACAGCTGCTCCTGATTCCTGAGGTCAGTGCTGGTGAGGTGAAGGCTTGTTCTGGGAGAAATGGGATCAGATAGGAGTCATCAGTGCACACTTCTACTGGAGGTCACTGAACGTGCTATACAGAGAGCCTCAGTGCCTTACAAGTGACACTGGGTGCAGATAATTCACAGGCTCTTAGCACTGCTGAGGGATTCAGCAACAGTCCGGTCTGGCTGGGGAAAAATCAGGTAAGGACAGATATTTGCTTAGAGGTTTTTCTGCAAATCTGAATCTGGCATGAGCTGCTCACTGGCTGCGAGTGACTCCAGCCCAGTAAGGGATGAGGGAGAGACACGCAATGCAGTGGTAGCATTTTTGGTTGTCCCAATTAATGGTGCTGAACTGATGCCAAATATATTTTTAGGAAAGGGCAACATCCCCATGGGGTTTTTGAATTTATATTCCAAACAGCAATTACAATATAAGAACATATGTAAATATATACTTATTTATATGCATATGTTGATTTTTTTTAATAGCTTTACGTTTGTGCTTCAAAACCCTTGACGTGCTTGCCCAAGTGCCAGACATGTCCTGTATACAGATGACTTGGCATTTGGATGTCTGATGTCAAGCGAGGCATTTCCTAAGAGGTGACCTGCCTCACAGACGTTCCGATTTCTGACGGTATAGGAAAAGGGGAACTTTTCCTGGAATTGTTTGTTGTATGAATTGTTTGTTGTGAGAAAAGTTCCTCACGCCTGGGAATGATGATGTGTACTGCAGTGCATTAGGCACGCACCAGGAAAGCCTCCAAAAAATCATTCTAAAAATTGATATTTTTTTATAAATTTAGCATATTTGCAGATAATCTGAGTTGCAGCTTTTTCTGTCTAGCAGGTCTGCACTCTGCTGAAAGACTTCCTGAAAGGCAAGGCAGCTGTCGTGAGGACATCAGTGGGCAAGTGGTTCAGTGTGACCATACAATGGGCAGTATCTGTCTAGCAGATGGAAAAATTGTAGAAATTTTTAACCTATTCAGTAGGGTAGCTGTAATACCACACTTTGCCTTTTCTGTTTTTTTTTTTTTGTTTGTTTGTTTGTTTTAATTACCTCTCTGAAGTGTAAAGGAATGCACACAGTGCTCTGGGCTGTTGCATCAAAGCTGGCTGTGTTAAAGGTACTTCAGCTTTTGCTATGCTCCTGTCAGGTGTATTTCTCCCTGGAGGCTTGAACAGAATGACATTCACCTCTCTTGGATATTCATGCATCCTTCTCACGGTGTATTACCTCCACAGATCAGAGCTTAGTGGCACTTGATTACATTTCCCTACAACGCTCACTCCTTTGCAGAGCCCTTACAATTTGATCTAGCTGTGCTAATACACTGCCACATTAGTTGTTGGAGCCTGACAAGAGTGAGAAGTACAGTAGAAAGATGCTGCAGCAGTCTGTAATGGACCCTTGCTTCCATTTCTACCTAAGCAGCCCTGCTTCCCCTCAAAGATTAATCCTTATAAAAATGGGTTTCTGTCTCCAGAAGGTAATATCAAGCTTCTAGTTTGTAATGACTTTTTTTTTTTTTTTTTTAAATAGTTCCATATTTATTCAGTTTAATGTTAGTGTTCCATCAGCAAAAGTACAACTCAGTGCTACTATTACTCTTTATGCACACTCTACGTATTTAGTAACGCCCACCTACTGGATTCCTGGGGCTTCATAAGCTGCTACAAGATGTTCAAAATAGCCACCTACAGGAATCAGCTCGTGCCTCGTATCAACTTTTCCAGCTACTCCACTAACGTCATCAAAGACCCTTCTAGTCAATAAGGCATTTCCTGATATATCCACACATAATTAAATAATAGATTACTTACCATGGCTAACAGAGGTGTAGAACTCAGTTCCTTTCTGGTGATTTTGTGTTCAGCAGTCCTTACAGAACCAAATGATGGTGGATGAGCACCGACCTTTTTATTTTACTGTAGCTGAAGACAGAGATGTAACAGATGCCATCATATGTGCTGCTTAAAACCCTCCCTTGCCTTACTTGCACAGTAATTTCATTTCCTTACCCAGACTTCTTGTTTTTCCCTACCTAGAAGTACATGTATATCCACGAAAGCATTTGTGTACAAGTATCTCCCCACCTCTGTGAATCTAGGGCCTGAGCTGGTACTGAGGGCTACAAACTTAAGTTTTGCAAAGATCTTGCATGTCTGTAATAGCAGTTATTTATGAAATGGAACAGCTAGTTTTTGGTATTTTGAAGTGTTCTAACTTCTCAAGATATTATTTCCATGATCACTGTTGGTAATTACAGAATAAATTCTTAAAAGTACTATTTTGAGAAGTAATATAGTACATCTGTAGTCAATTATGTAAAAGTACAGATGTTAAGCCACAGCAATGTCCTTGAGCACAATACAAGGAACTTCAATACTCTAAAATAAATCACACTGAGAAAAATCATATGTTCAGTTTCATTTTTATCCTGTCATTATAGAGATTATTCTTAACACTCAGTAGTCAGGCATCATATAAATAAGTCCCAACGAGGCCATAATACTAATTCTTTTCATTGAAGAAATTGTGATCCTAGGTCAGAATGAAGTTTACCTATACTGAATACTTCAGCTTGAAAAACGAACAGTAAATAAAAGGAATTTAGAACATTGTTAGTTATGTTTATCAGTCTTCTAGTTTAAAGATTTGTAGTTATTTTTAAAATATTTCACTAAATGGATGATCGGCACAGAAGACCAGGAAAGTATACAGCTAAATGGATGGTTGACATGAGCAAGAGGTGAAGAATGGTCTACAAAAACATTATTATTAATAACATGAAATAAACCCAAAGGATTTGGATCCTGTTGAGTTGTGGAGCAACCTACTTGGTGACATAGGAATATATTGATTTCCAAGTGTGCAAGGAAGGACTTCATCTTCTGACAAACACCAAAACTTGACCAACGCCACAGAAACCATCCACTGATCAGACTCTCTGGATCCCATGCTGCAGCAGCAAACCTTCAGGATCTTACAGCATGATTTGCAGTGTCTGCATCTGGTTCGAGACCCAGCTAGTTCAGTGGGCCACGTTTGGAGGAGACTTTGCAAAGGAGAAATGTGAAAGGAGAAGTGCAACTTTTGATCGAAGTACAGCCCATCTCATTGCTTTGCAGAGCTTGGCACTGCAGAAAACTCTCCAGAAACTGCACTCTCCTTTTGGCAACCAAGAGGATAGGCTCATTTTTAGCAGTGGTATGACTTCATCCCACAGACATTCCTTTAATGCGGTTCAGGAGTCCATCCTGTTTCTGACAAAGGCTACTAAGGAGGTAAATTCATTTCAGAGGCAATTTCAAATACAAAAATTTTCTCTCTTGTGATTCTTAACAGATTTATATAGGATTAGTCTAGCACTCTTTGTGACCCAATACAGGCCCCATATAACAGAACTTAGAAAGAATAACAGAATAAAGAAAGCTGTCAAAGTCTGTGCAACTGACTGACCTAAACACTGAAAGAGAGCATGCAAGTCATTTAATTCCAGCTAGTCATGACTAGAAGGCAAAGACCCTTTAATGAAGTCTTTTACAAAATTATATAAACAAGTCTACAGGAGTTTTATCTCCCAAACAAGTACTCCAAAACATTCTCCTTATATTAAAAGCTGGTAGAAGCTTTAGAGTTGCAGCATAGCAGTGTGGGAATGGGAACATGTATGTAAGGAAACATTTCAGCAGCAGTGTTTCTTGAGGATGTGTAATAAATTACTTAAACACAAACTAATAACATTGCCAGAACATTTATGAGTAATGAATAAGTACACCCTGGACTCTATCTTGATTTAACAATTCAATTTACCCGTACTGCAGACAAAGGGGTAAACTGATCTGAAGTGAAATTCTAAGGAATTGAGTTAGACTAGGAATTAATCATGTTGATGAAAAGCCCAATGGTTTCACAAAAAAAAAAAAAGTCAGCATTTGCCAAAAAGAAACCACCTGCTGCTGTTAAGAAAACAGACTGAAAATGCCATCCTCTTTCCAGACAAATTCAGTTTTACTTTTAAGTCACTGAAGTTAACTGGCTGTCTAACATACAGCTAGTACTCAGACTTTCCCTAGTAATTTCTTGGAACACAAAAAATGACAAAAAACAAAACACATACCAAAATACTTGGAGAGCACCATAAGTGAAGCAGTGTATTACAAGAACACCACTTTTAACACCAATAACTACTAGGGACTAATTCCCCTTTCTGTTCTTTGAGCTGAAGCTTTTTGGGTCAAGGCTAAGAAATGTTGGCAGGGGAATATGAAAGAAGTCTTCATATTTCCAGTTCCACAGTTTAAAAAATAGAAGACAGTTACCAAGACTATCAATCTTTATAGCTTTTGTTCATTTTTATTAAAAAAAAAATATAGCATTTTATATATTCATAAATATAATGCAGATACCAGAACGTACATCTACAGCTCTGCTTCAGCAATATCTTCATCAGGGCAACAGTAGTATTCCACAAAACAGATCTGTCCGTCTTCATTCCTAATCATATACTGCAGTGAAAGAAATCCTCGATTATCTGTTCGAATGGAGACTTTACAAGATAAAGCCAGTGCCTTTGTAGATGGTTTAATCAAAGAAATCTTGTACCTGTAGGGGAGAAAAATACCATTTGAAAAAAATGTTATGCAGAGTTTAGCTGAAACACTACTCCGAATAAAAGCCATTATAATGACTAAAAATCAATTAGCAATATGTTAATTTGATCTTTTCCTGGCAACGTCATTAGACAGATGTTGTTATGGCTTAGCTTTTGATCAGATGGAAATTATTTTTTTTCACCTGTACTAATGAAGTAAATGTTATGACAGCACAAAAGCAGTTTCTTATACTTTCCATCCAGAATTGATGGCCTGCCACAGAGTGCTCTGGTTACAGATTTACTCACCTGTTTGTCTGGGTTTGGTTGCAGTGGAATGCTTCCACCAAATCGGAGTCCTTGGGATAGTCCAGATGTGCACTTCCTGCATTTCCAAAAGTGGATAACCTGGAAGAAAAAAGGCACCATCTCAAAACACCTGACAGAAGCTCTACAGAAAATTTGTCAGAAGCAGTAGGCCTGTACATCCCTATGGCTATTTCACAAAACACTATTGTTTGTTCTGCTTTATTTATCTATACATGCTAAACTGTGTGCACTAGAGTCACATTTATCAGGTAGTCCATATATTAATTTCTACGTTAATGAAATTACATACTGTGATTTGCTATATTCATTGCAATTGTCCTTGAAATAAACCAATATTCTAAAACAGTTCCCCCTCTTCACCCTGGAAAATTCCAGTCTTTACCTGCTGAAAAGCAAAAAGGCAAGGCATGAACATTTGAGTTGAAAGTCTCATTTCCAGTACCTGAAATATGGTTTATCTGGAGACATGGTGATCTGCAGAACTTCACTTGTCATATCTAGTTCAGCAAATGCTTCTCGTAGTCCCTCTGACTGCAGGATAATTTTGTTGACAACATTGGTACTGCAGAAATCAAAGTCTAACAAGTCCTCAGGTTCCTGAGTGTTAATTCTGCACACTGTCACTACTCCTCCTTCTTCTAAGAACAGCATCAAGGGATAGCCATAGCCACGATAACACATCTTGAGAGCTGTTGGTGTTCCTGAAAAAGAGAACAAAATACACATTCTTCAAAAAAACAATTAGTGTATTTGATCACTAGGAAATTCAGATTTTACTGTCAAATGGGGCACAAATCATTTTAATTTAGCATGTTTAGTCCATCCTCCAGTATGCTAACGTTGTGTGTTCAGTGTAGCCTCCTATACACCCTTTCAAGTGTTATCTTATGCAGTAAAATGAAATGATGTGTACACATAAAACAGTTCACATGCAACTTGTGCCATGTACCAAATGGGTAACGGTAGCTGTGGTAATGAAGCTGGATGTGCTATAAATAGTTCAGTGTTAATAGCTCTGCCAGCTGTGCATAAGTTTTTTACCCTTAAGTGAAGTTAGCATTTGTATGATGTTGGTGATCTGGCTCTGGACCGAAAACAAAAAGGTGCTCGTGGTGTTTATCAGTCCTGGGGGACAGTATGGGCTTAAGCATTAGAACTGCAGTCTGAGTTCTAATCAAGCAAGTCACACGACTTTCTTGTCCAAATTACTTGACATGTCTTCTTATCGAGATTACAAAGCCTTTTGAGATTTTCAGCCCCAAACCACAGCAAGCATGTGAACTGGGGTTGTTCACTGCACCTCGTGCCACAGAAGGGTTCTCTCCCAAAACAAGTGGCTGTTTTGTGTCTTACATAGATGCAAGAAACATTATCTTCACAAGAAGACCCTTCTGTTTCTCAGTTACCCCAAACATGTCACACACACATGCATTTTTAATTCCATCTTCCAAGCTGAGTCAGCCTCTCTTACCATCTCATTCTGCAACAGTCCCTGACACACACCCATCATCCCCTTTTCACACAGAATCACAGAATCACAGAATTTCTAGGTTGGAAGAGACCTCAAGATCATCGAGTCCAACCTCTGACCTAACGCTAGCAGTCCCCACTAAACCATATCCCTAAGCTCTACATCTAAACATCTTTTGAAGACTTCCAGGGATGGTGACTCCACCACTTCCCTGGGCAGCCTGTTCCAATGCCTCACAACCCTTTCAGTGAAGAAGTTCTTCCTAACATCTAACCTAAAACTCCCCTGGCTCAACTTAAGCCCATTCCCCCTCGTCCTGTCACCAGGCACGTGGGAGAACAGGCCAACCCCCACCTCGCTACAGCCTCCCTTGAGGTACCTATAGAGAGCGATAAGGTCACCCCTGAGCCTCCTCTTCTCCAGGCTGAACAAGCCCAGCTCCCTCAGCCGCTCCTCGTAGGACTTGTTCTCCAGGCCCCTCACCAGCTTTGTCGCCCTTCTCTGCACCCGCTCAAGCACCTCCATGTCCTTCTTGTAGCGAGGGGCCCAAAACTGAACACAGTACTCGAGGTGCGGCCTCACCAGAGCCGAGTACAGGGGTACAATCACCTCCCTAGCCCTGCTGGTCACACTGTTCCTGATACAAGCCAGGATGCCGTTGGCCGTCTTGGCCACCTGAGCACACTGCTGGCTCATATTCAGCCGACTATCCACCATCACTCCCAGGTCCTTCTCTGCCTGGCAGCTCTCCAACCATTCCTCTCCCAGCCTGTAGCTCTGCTTGGGGTTATTGCGCCCCAGGTGCAGGACCCGGCACTTGGCCTTGTTGAACTTCATGCAGTTGGCCTCAGCCCATCGGTGCAGCCTATCCACCTCCGCATTGACTGTTGTGACTGCATACACTTGCACTACGTTAGGCAAATGGGGTGGACTCTGCTTAGCAGTGAGAGCTGCCATCCTCAGATGGACTTCAGGTGAGGAAGTCAGAAGTTTTGCCAAGATTGAAAAGCTCCCTATGGTTGTGCACAGATTTCACTATGTAATTACAGGTGATACACATAAAGGTTAAGGTAAATATGCACCATACCTGGAGTAGAACTGGCACCAAAAATAGTCAAGCAGTCCAGAAGAACAGCCAAATTGATCCGGAATGTCACTGATTCCTCCTGAACAGAAAATTCCTGAAAAATGTCTGCCTATGAGAGAAAAAGTAGAGAGATGAAAAGAGGGAAGCTTTTGTAATTTTTTTACATTTTAATCTTATCTTCTTAAATTGAATGCTTTTGCTTTCAGAGACCAGTGTAATACAAAGCAATTGCTACATGTAACACAATATCCATTAAAGAAAAATAGGTCATCATCCTCAAAAACTAATAAAATAAATCAGGTCACGGTTGAAACAAAATAGTACAGCATATGCATGGAAACCTACACAGTTTTCTTTTATAGCTTAATACAAGCTACAAATGTTAAAGCCTACAGTTGCCTAGTTCTGGGGCTGGAAACATTCAGGAAACTATGCAATGTAAATGCCCCACTTCTCCAAAAACAAGACTTGATTTTTAGCAAGAAGAATGAAGAAACATTTCAAAAAATAGGAATGTGTAACTGCTTTTTCAAAAGCAGCCCCAATCACCCTGCTTTTTATCTGAGATATTCTGTTCCGGTGGCTGCCACAAAGTAGCTGATGCCCAGTGACTAACAAGAGGTAGTTAGGAGTTTACCCAGTACCAAGCCTAGTCACGGGCACGCTTCAGCACATGTAGTGAACTCACCTGACAGCTCAACATTCTCACAGGAACCTGCTCACAAATCTAGGCATGGTACTGCCAGAAGGAGCCATAGGCTTAGCAGGTGCCAGCCCATGAAAGGATACAAGCAGGCATGCATGAATGAACTAGGTGCTGAGTTCAGCCTATCAGTACTGTGTCATCTCGAGCCTGTGCAGAGAAGACCAACAAAGTTGGTGAAGGGTGTAGAAAACAAGACGTATGAGCATCACCTGAGGGAGCTGGGGCTGTTTAGTTTGGAGGAGGCTGAGGGGAGACCTCGTTGTTCTCTACAACTTCCTGAAAAGAAGCTGTAGCAAGGAGGACTGTCAGTCTCTTTTCTCAAATAAACAAGTGACTGGACATGAGGAAACAGACTCAAGTTGCACCAAAGTAAATTTAGACTGTATATCAGGAAGAATTTCTTCATGGAGAGGGTGGTCAAGCACTGGAATGGGCTGCCCAGGGAAGTAGTGGAATTTTCATCCCTGGAGGTATGTAAAAGACGTGTGGCTGTGGCAGCAAGGGGCATGGCTTAGGGACAGGGCTCAGGCTTAGGGATGGGACTCAACAGGTCAGTCTGATGGTTGGGCTTGATGACTTGCAAGGTTGTTTCCAACCTAAACGATTCTACTACCTTATAAAATAGATTTATCTATACACATGTGGCCTATTCATAGACAGCCTATCCAGTGTACCTCCCTCACATCAGCTTCTGACACTATTCCATGGTTTTCCCAAAGATTCCCCTTCCCCCGCAGGTAAAATCCCGTACACCCCCACCACGCACTCTGGGCTTTCCTAGGGTCTCTGTCACCGCCACCAGCCCCTTCCTCACCCCTTAACGGGGGTCCCACCGTTAGCAGCTCGTCCCCTACCTGTATGAAGGCGTTGGCCTGGATGCATTTGGCATCCTCCACCGTCACCCGCAGCCCGTTGGCCGTGGCGAAGCAGGTGGCGTGGTCCTGGAACTGCACGGCCCTCAGGAGGCTGGACAGGTTGCGGGCATTGTCCAAGCTGGCAGTCAGCACGTACGGCTCCCCGCTGCCGAGCGGCTGCGTGGAGAGCGGCATGGCGAGGCCCGGCAGGGCTCACCGGGCTCTATCGCGATCTATCGGGATCTATCGCGATCTACCGGGGCGGGGCGACCGCGGCATGAGGCAGCGGGAGCGGTTCCGGGGCTGGCGGAAGGGCGGGCGGGCAGCGCCGTGGTGGCTCCTAAGATGGCGGCGGCCAAGAGGAAAGGTGGCGCGGCGGCGGGCGCCCGGCCCAAGAAGCGAGCCAAGGGGAGCCCCGGCGAGCCTGAGGCGGCTGCCGACGCCAAGCCCGGCCCGCAGGAGTACAGCATCCCGGCCCCGGTGTCTCAGGTGTGGTGGTTGGGGTTGGGGTTGGAGTCGGGGTCGGCGTGGCACACGGCTGGGAGGAGGCGGCTCCGCGCTCTGCGGAGCAACGTGGTGCCGGAGACCGAGTGGTGTGGTGGTTGGGGTCGGGGGGGTTGGAGGGACGGGGACCCGGCTGGTGTGTGAGGGGGGAAAGGCGTGTTCCTGGCTTTATAATCCTTGCACGCACAAAAGCAAGGATTTCAAATTATATGACATATATGTAGCATATATCTTCTGTAATTCTGTTATATACGAAGGGCCAGATAAATATCATGCGTGTTTCATGTCGGGATCATCCCGAGCAGGCTTCAAAAACAGCCTTGTGGTTGGCTTAAAAGAAAGCCAAGAAGCATGTGGGTGCCCGAGACCTCCTCTCGTCCTCGTGGCTGAGCTTTCTTGTGCCCAGGCTGTAGCTCAGCTCATTTCCTAGAGGAGGAGGTGCTTCAGATTAATGCTTTCAGGCTAAGTATTGCACAGGGCTTTGTTAATACTTACATGATTTGTAGTAAAAGATCTTACCATAGGGACTTTGTGAAGTGTTAAAGATAGCAGTTGTTCATGTGAAAACATGTTTCAGAACTCTTGCAGAGCGAAAGGTTCTGTGCATGAGTCAAGATGGTAACATATGCTCTTACTCTGCTTTTCTGTTACTACAGTTCAAACATTTGCTCTGTGGTTGTAGCTTTAAGAAGCTCACTTCTTGTGATTAATATTTTTTTTTTTCCATAGGGCAAATGGAAGAACAAGGAACGGGTGCTTATTTTCTCCTCTCGTGGAATTAATTTCAGAACAAGGCACCTAATGCAAGACTTGAGAACGCTGATGCCTCACTCTAAAGCAGGTAGGGCTAGGCATCATTCCTAGTGCATATTCAGAGTTGTTTTAAACCAAGCACTTCCAATATCCTGTTCTTTTTAAGATGTATGCAGCTATTCTGATGGAACTGTGGCCTCTTATTCTAAAAAAAAAAAAAAACAACAAACAAATTTGAGCAAACAAATACAGCAAATGTTGTATCATAGTACTCTGGGAAACAACACCTATGGTTTCTGTCTTGCAAGGATACTTTTTTGCTTTACCAATCTATTGTAGAACATGGCTGGAAAAACTTGATAGTTATGCGTTTTTCATTTAGAGCTAGTAAAAAATCATGCAGACTGATAAAAAAAATTACTTGTGTTAAATCAGTGTACAAGCCTTCTCATTGTTGTTTTTGTCTTCCAGATACTAAAATGGATCGCAAAGACAAGTTGTTTGTAATTAATGAGGTAATTCAGGATTTAAGTAGTGCTTCCTTTTAATTTTCTGTAGAAATTTAACACACGAGAAAAAGGCAGCCAAGATCAAAGGATCTTGTACTAGTTAAGGGAGTTGTGTAACTGCAAAAGTGAAAACTGTTTATACTGAAAAAGTGCTACTGATAAAATGGGAAGTTGACTTGTGATTAATAAAACATTTAAACACAGTCTTTTTGCCATGGAGATATAGAACGGCATATTCTGTTTTATATAGGTGATGGATGTATTACAGTTTATATTTTAAGAAATCAAGGTACAAAAACCCAAGCAGGCCAAATGGCTTAGTAAGATACTGGTAATGCTGAAACTAGAACCTAATGTTACAACTCCTGCTCTAATGTTCATGTGCTGGAGAGCATATCAGGTTGCTTTTAGTTGTAGGAGAGTTATTACTTCTGGTAATAAGGATTTGATATTTTTTAACAAAACAAGTGCTTGAAACTTGATTTGGGGGTCAGTAAGTGTAATTTGTTAAAATGAGACAAATAATGAGCTTTTTAACTTTTATTTTGGGAGGAGGAAAGATGTTGGAAATGGATATGGAAACCTAGAAAGCTCTTGAAAATGTCTTCACTGCATTGTAAATAACTGATTTGATGTATCTTGTCTAGGTGTGTGAAATGAAAAACTGCAATAAGTGCATCTTCTTTGAAGCCAAAAAGAAACAAGATCTCTATGTGTGGTAAGTAATTCTATGTTTTCCTCATGTTTCTATATATAATTGGTGATGTTTCTGTCTGTAGTTTGTTACCGTAATAGTGTGGATACATGAAATAGTGTTGCTTAGTTAAATTTGAAATAATCTTATGTTTCTGCTGTAGGTAGTGCAAGTTTAAAACACATGACTGGTTTTCGTACTGCTTATGGAAGCGTTTTTACGAAATTGTTCAGAAAGCAAGTATGCACAAATATCTTGAAGGAACTTGCGACTGCTATAAAAGTGATTGAAATTACTTCAATGCAGAAATAATTTGTTGGAGTGTACTGTAGAAATCCAGTGTATCTTTCTGTCTCCTACTAACATCTTGCTTTTTTCTTTCCCACCGCCTTTCCTGTGCAGGCTTTCAAATACACCACAGGGACCATCAGCTAAATTCTTAGTGCAGAACAGTAAGTTGGTTGCTATTACTGTTTTTAGACTCTTACTTTCTTGCCTGCACGGCTTTCTTTAAGTACTAAAATGATCTTTTTAAAAAAATCACTGTAGTTCACACACTGGCTGAATTGAAGATGACAGGAAACTGCTTGAGAGGCTCACGGCCCCTTTTGTCTTTTGATCCGGTAAGTACAAGTTTTATATTTAATTGGTTGTGTTCATTTTCTTTACATGACTGTTGGATTTAATCATGTACATAAAATTACTCTTTTCCTTTTTAGACATTTGACAAGGAGCCACACTATGCCCTGCTAAAAGAATTGTTTATTCAGGTCAGTCTTTAGCTTAGAAATCGTCTTTGGCAACTTACTTTAAAATCTTTTTTTTTTTTTTTTTCCACATTAATTTTACACTTCTGAATTTGCAGAAAATCTTAAGAGTCACTCTCAGTCCCTGGCATTCTTTTTCTTAAGTTTCTTTTATGTAACCTGGGATTGGAATCTTAAAAACGTAAAAAGAAATAAAGCTATTTATGTTTGGCCTCTTACAATTAGATATTTAGAAGTACTGTCTTTTATTACAGATATTTAGTACGCCACAGTATCACCCGAAAAGCCAGCCTTTTGTAGATCATGTTTTCACATTCACCATTACAGACAATAGGATCTGGTTTCGGAATTACCAGGTTAGTGGTCTCTGAGCTCTTTCACTGGTGCTTAGTGGAGTAACTTCATGTCAATTACAATAATTAATTATAATTAATTATTTACATTAATTGTGCAAGCAATGGGCATTGGCATATTTTGATAAAATAACTTCAAACCTTCTGTACATGTGGAGATAATTTCACTTTTGTCAAGTTAAGCTTATGTTCTCTTAGTTGTGTTTTTTTGATGGGTGTTTTGGTAAGAGGAGGTAGTAGGTAGCCAAAGCCATGGCTTCGCTTGTCTTTTAACTTGAATTCACACTTCGGCCTGAAGTATGCTGGCACTTCTTTTCTAAAGGAAGAATTCACAAATGCGTAGTATTCTGAAGTGCTTGCTTGAACGTGTAAGAACTTCTGCATGTAAAGAACTTTGCTTGTAGAAGTCTAGCTTACCAAATTCAGTGGCATCATATCTTGGATTTAAATTGTTACGCATCACCATGTGTGAAGTGCGTATATGTTGTTTGTATACATTGACTTAATCTATGAGAAATAAAGAGAATATTCTTCTACTGCAGATAATTGAAGAGGATGCATCTCTAGTAGAAATTGGGCCTCGTTTTGTCCTGAACCTCATAAAAATCTTCCAGGGTAGCTTTGGAGGACCAACTTTATATGAAAATCCCTATTATCAGTCCCCAAATATGGTAAGCAGCCTTGTCTTTATTTTCTCTTTAGCAGTTAATTTGAAGATTGCAATCCCTCTATCTCAAGCCACATACGCCCTGGACCTCTTTGTAGGAAAGAGTGCCCTAACTAATCATAGTTTGAGAACAGAGTAATTGTGCAAAAATTGAATGCAAAATTTTTGTCAGTGGAAAGATGACATATTGTGGATTTTTGCAATTAAGCAGAGAAATCCCCACCTGTTGTTATAATACCTTATGATTTCTTCCATCTTGCTTGTTTGACACCTGTTTTAATTAAAATTCTCATTTTTAATAGCATCGACGGTTGATAAGGATGTCAATGGCTGCTAAATTTAGAGAGAAAAATCAAGTGAAGGAAGTACAAAAGCTTAAGAAAAAGGAGAGTAAGATGCTTATTGAAGAAGATCCCACTGAAATGGTCTTTGAAACTCCAGCTGAGGAAAAACCAGTGGAAATACAGCATGTGAAACCGGAGTCGAAGGCAATTGTAAAAGATAAGAGGAAACCACGCAAAATTGAGAGGAAGAGGCAAAAAAAGCTTTTCAGAACCGAAGCAAAAGCCTAAAAGTTACAAATAAAGAAACTAAACAGACTTAAGTCATCTTTTAGTCTGGTATAGCTATATTATGTATATTTCTTAGCTATATTGACATAATATTGTAAATACTTGTTTTTTTTTACAAGTAAAGCTAATTAGACTTCAGTTTTAATTAAACAAAATACCAGTTTCTTTATTGGGGTTCAGTTTTCACTTTTTTTTCTGTCTTTTCTTTGAGCTGACTCTGGATTTTGAAAAACATGGCAATGGGCAAGGGAAAATAAGGAACTCCAAATATTTCTGCTTTTGGTAATTGGTCTTACATTCAAATACCTCTGGGAAACAACTTGTAACACATACAAGGAATAAAAGTAACCGGGTTGTCACTTCTGGTTATCCTTAATGGGAATTTGAAAGATAGCTTTGCTAGTCCTGCACAGCAGCAGATAATCCTTTTGTAAAGTTTTAATTCTACAGGAATCGTCTCATTGGAGAATGAAAAAAAATAAACATGAAAAAAAGCCAAATGAAAACAAAACAAAAACCTTACTTCTTGTGCCTGTGGTAACTCCTGTATAACATTCTTATGACCTGAACTATCCTGCTGGGGAGAAACAGGCAAACATAAGATTCTAGTTTTTTATGCCAAATTAATTGCAAGTTCCCTATAGGTAAGAGGCAGTAGCTGGACTGAGTACCAAAAACATGTGCCTACATTAGCCTGAAATATATCTAACTACCTGTTATTATTATAGGAACAGTGCTTTTAAGCACTGATTATGCATAAGAATGCACAATTCTGTTACGCAGTTGTACACAGAGACAAGTTTTTTGGTACAAAAATTGCTGTTCACTTGGTTCAGTTGTATATACTACTTAGGTTTTGTTTCTCAAAGTTAGCCATAGAGATTTTTCCATATAAAAGCTTTAAATACGTTTCCAGTAGTGCTTAAAAGTTGTTAACCTCACACTGCAGCTTTGAAGCACCTTTTGATTTGGGGTTGTACTTCCCTAAAGCTTTCGGGGAGCTATCAGTGAGCCTGCCTGTTTGGCAGGGAGCTCCTCGCGAGGGAGCTGCGCGCTGCCATGAGGCCTCCCCTCAGCCTGCTCTGCTCGGGGCTGACCAAACCCAGCCACCGCAGCCTCCCACCCCTTCCGCGCCCATCTCGCACCGCCCCGCAGCACGGCTGGGCAGGGCGATGCGAGGAGCTCTGCGGGGCTCCTCCTCCTCCTCGCTGCTCGGGCTCCTTATGGCTCCACCGGCTCCTCCTCCTGCTCCGCCCGTTCTGCCGGCCGGCCGGCTCTCCCCGCAGCCATCCCCTGCCCGCCCCGCGTCCCCTCCGCCATGCGGTGCCACTACGAGGTGCTGGGTGTCCGGCGCGACGCCGCCGAGGAGGAGCTGAAGCGGGCGTACCGGCGGCTGGCGCTCCGCTGGCACCCGGGTACGGACGCCGGGCTCAGGCGAGGCGCGGCCCGGCCGCAGGCCCCAGCCAGGCGGCCCCGGCCCCGGTCTCGGCCTCCCCGGCCGTGTGGGGTGTGCGGTGGGGCGAGAAGGGGCAAAGGGAGGGGAAGGGAGGCTCCGGGGAAGCCTCCGAGGTGCCTCCGGAGCCGGGTGGCGGCGCGGGGGAGGGTGGGCACCGCACCTGTGGCGCCCAGCGCTCGGCCCTGGTTCCTTCAGCGCTCGTGATGGGGGCTGCTGCTAGGCTCTGTGTAAAACTCAATAAATTACTTCACAGATAAGAACCTAGAGAACGCCGAGGAAGCCGCAGAACAGTTCAAGTTAATCCAGGCGGCGTATGATGTGCTCAGTGACCCGCAGGAGAGAGCCTGGTGAGTCGTATTTACCTGCTGGCAGACTGCAAAATGTGCGTTTTTCACCCCCCCGTGTGCGTTTTTTCCCCCCTCTTCTTTGAATTCACCTCCTGGCCTTGCTGGTGGTGAGAGTGGGGCCTCTGTAGCAGCTGGAGTCAGCCTTCGTGGTGCTTTGCTCCAGCAAACCAGTAGTTGAGAGGCCTGAAGCTTCCTGAGGAGGCGTAGCTGCAGACCCACACCTTTCTCGCTGTGTTTTTGCGAGGTGGTGTAGGGCTTGGACACTGAGGACGTTCCCTGGGGACGTGTTAGTGCTGGCCTCAGTTTCCTCCTCCTAGGGTGGGAAGCAGTTTGCATGTTAACGTAGGTATCCCTCTGCTCACGTGGTATAACCCTAGTCTTTCCTACCTATGTTTCTATAACAGCCCTAATTTGAGATATGCACATGCGTCTCCTTTTAAGAGGTTGCTAAGTTAAATGCTCCGCATAACATTTTTCAAATGGGCTGAAGCATCGGTCCATCTATCTTATGCAGTCAAGAACACATAGGTACTAAGTTTGTCCTTCCTTAAAGTAGTGTTTTTCACTTGAAATATGCTAATTTATGGTGTTTTTTTGTGTGTGTGTGCGTGCGATTTTTGGGTGATTTAGATGTTCTCCTCGTTTCTGAAAGCTCACTGAAACAGCTTGCTCAAATGCTAGTGCTAGGTTTCTGTTGGGAAATTGTTACTATAGTTATTGCAGGTAAAGTCGTAGTAGGTAAACTAAAGGTCAAGAGATATTTAAGAGATATATCAAGAGGTAGGACCCAGGGTTTTTTCTCTCTAAAAAGAGGGAAAAAAGTGCCCTCTTGGCTGCCAGGGCACACTGCTGGTTCACATTGAGCCTGCTGTGGACCAGCACCCCCAGATCCCATCCTGCTGGCCTGCTCCCCAGCCACTTATCTCCCAGGTTGTAGCTGTGTCCCATTGCTCTGTCCCAGGTGCAGCATTCATCATTTTCCTTTGTTGAACTTCATGTCGTTGATGATCACCCAATATTTTAAGGTATCTAGACCCCTCTGCAAGGCCTCTCATCCTTCCAGGCTGTCAGCAGCACCTCCCAGTTTACTATCACTGGCAGACCTGCTGGATGTGTTTCGCTCCTGCATGCAGATCATTGATAAATATGTGGAACAGGACTGGCCCTAGAATTTAGCCCTGGAGAGCACTGCTAGTGACCAGCCACCACCCAGACACAGCCCCACGCACTACACAACCCTCTGAGCTCTGCCACTGAGCACCCAGCATAGTGTGAACCTGTTCATGTCACGGTTGGACAATTTGTCTAGAATGATGCTGTGAGGGACAGTATCAAATGCCTCCTAAAATCCAGAAAGATTAAGTCTTCCACCTTCCCTTCGTCCACCAAGTGGGTGACCTTATCACAAAAGGAGATCAAAGTACTAAGGCTGGACTTCACCTTCTTGAACCCGTGTTTGACTATGCCTGATAATTTCTTTGTTCGTTAACTGACTTTCAGTAGCATCCAGGACAACCTTCTCCATAACTCCTCAAGGGTTTGAGGTTAATCTAAGGTCAACAGTTTTCTGGGTTCTCTCTCAAGCTTTTTTTGTAGAAAAGTAGAGTATCGGCTAGCTTCCAGCCAGCAGGGATCTTCCCAGACTCCCACAACCTCTGGTAAATTGTTGAGAAGGGTCCAGCTGTAACATCTCTAACTCTTTCAGCACTCAGGGTGAATCCTGTCAGGCCCCATGGACTTATGAATGTTTTGATGGTAGAGCTGTTTCAATTTTGGTGACCTCATCTGGAAAGTCAATGCTCCCACAGTCATGGTCCTCTAATTCAGAGGATCAGGCAGCCTGAGATTTGTCATTACTCTTAAAAACTGAGGCAAAAAAGGCCTTAAAAGGCTCTGCCACCTTTGCCAAGTATTAGTGTTTTCCTTAGACCTCCTCTTGCTGTTGACGTAATTGAAAAAGCCTTTTTGTTGTCTGACACCACGGTGACCGGTGTCAACTCAAGGTGGGCTTTGGCTGTTCTTGTTTTCTTCCCATGCTTGCAAACCGCAGCTCTCTCATCTGCTTGTGAAGCCTGACCTGGCTTCCAGAGGTCATAAATTTTCTCCATCTGCCTTCGTCCCAGGAGGAGCTCCCTGTTCAGTCAGTCCAGGCTTCTTCTCCACTTGCTTGACTTGTGGCACAGTGGGACTTCCTGCTGATGGACTTTTAAAAGGTGGTTCTTGAACAGTGACCAGCTCTCATGGACCCTAAACCCTCTAGAGTAGATTCCCAGGGGACGCCGCTAGCTAGCTGCCTGAGAAGTTTAAAGTTTGCTCTCTCAGGTCTAGGTTGGTAACTCCACTGACCTTTTTTCTCCCCACACCAAAAATGACTCCGTTATTTCATCATGTTCACTATGGCCAAGACACCTGCCATCACCTCTCCTTCAAGGCCTTCCCTACTCTCAAACAACAGATCCAGGAGAGCACCCTTCCTGGCTGGCTCACTCGGTGCGTGTGACAAAAAGTTAATCTTCAGCATGCTGTAGGAGTTTCCCAGGCTTACTTGTTCTGTCAGTATGATATTCCCAGTGTGTGCCTGGGAAGCTGAAGTTTCCCATAAAGATAAGGGTTACTGATCGAGAGATTGTGCTGTTACCTGTCTCATACTGGGATCTGTTTCCTTACGTTACTGATGCTATGAATTTTTGTTAGGTATGATAACCACAGGGAGGCCCTGCTGAAAGGAGGGGTTGATGGAGACTATCAAGATGATAGTCTGGATCTGCTGCGCTACTTCACTGTCAGCTGTTACTCTGGATACGGAGATGACGAAAAGGTGATGAATTAGTTCATCTTCAATGAATCAATTTAATTTTCAAGAAAAATGTCAGCATTTGCTTAGTGTTGACAAGCTATGCATGGAGTTATTGAGCACAGGTGGTATAACAAGTGTTTGTATTAATCCACACTGGTTATCTAGGCGAGCTTTGATTCCTGCTTATTAAAAATTACTTAGTCAGGATTCCTAACTGAACTGTACAACTACAGGGTTTGTCTATGTTACTTACATACACTGTATAGTGAGGCATTCCATAGCATCAGTTTGTTCAGTAATGTCTTTAACAAACTAGAATGCTTCAAGCTAAGGAAAGAGTGCTTAGGTGAAGTGTTCTTCCAATAATTGAATTCCCTGTTGGATTTTAAGATAATCATAATTTAAAAAGCTCTAGGTGATTAGAATAACTCCTCTCAGAGAAAGTCCTTACGTCTTTGCATTACTACAGTAGGAGTGAGTTAGCAACATCTTAATTTAAAAAAATAAAGATACAATTGGGATACATTCTTAGCAAATTTTGTATTTGGAACTTCCTCAAAGCATGGTCCTGTGTACCTAGAAACTTATCAACATCTCCTGCATGATGTAGCTTTTTTGTTCGTTTGTTTGTTCAAAGTTTAATACAGGTGTTTGAAGTTTGAGAGAGACAGACGCTGAGGAATGAGAGGATGGGAACTTTGTTAAACAGAAGGGTCTTGCTGAGAAAATGCTTACAAGGCCTTTACTTGATTGCAAGTTGCTCTTGGAAACTGTAATTTTCTCTGAATTGTAATTTTTTCTGAAATATGCTACTTAATGTAGCTGAACATCTGTGCATTTATTATTGAGTAACGTAGAATGAATCATAGACTTTTTTTTTTAATTAATTTCAGGGATTCTTTACAGTCTATCGACGAGTTTTTGAACAGATTGTAAGAGAAGAAATGGAGTATATGACCCAGGAAGATATTGAAGAATTCCCTACATTTGGATATTCCCAAAGTGACTATGATACGGTAAGAACAACTGTAAAAATAAACTAAAAATAACACAGTTGTAATTACTTTGTGCCACACTGAAATCAAAGGAAAGGCTCCTGATCTCTGAGGTGAATATTAAAAACAAATATCTACTGTCTCTTAGACCATTACTATAAAGGAAGTGCTTGCAGTATGATTCATAATACTTAGGTGAATCAAAAGTGTCATTTCCTGTTGGACTGTATTAGTAGTCAGGCTTTTAGTGGTAGTGGTAGGTTGGCAAACAAACATGTCACAGGGCTAACCATCAATTATGCCAATGAAAATTAAGTGCGATGTTAAGCTTTGCTGGAACAAGGCCTTAAAAAAAACACAAAAGGATTTTCTCTTTACATCTTGATGAGAGTAGTTCACCAGTATTCTATTGCAATATACAATACAAATAAATATACATTATAGCAAGAGATAGAGAAATAGAGAAATGTATTACTTCTTATTAGCATACAGTATTGTGCCTTATTTAGGAAAAATAAAACTCATTCACTGCATAACATAGCCTGTAGGCAATGAGATATTTGGTTGACCTGCCGTGCAAGCTCCAGCTATGATATTCCTGTCATCTACAATTATTCTATAGTAGGATTCAACTTGCAGAATATTGCATGCCTGCCTTATCTGGAGAAAATAATGCGTAGAGGACACTTGAATTCTTCCCATCTGGTTTATCAAGCATTTGTTGTATTCTATCAGACTTCTGTTTTTTAAAGGTTGCTAGTTCTTCTGCATTGAAATAGTAAAGTAATATTTGTTTTCCTTGTATTCACAAATATTCCTCCTAATTTGCTACTTCTCTCTGTCACTTTTAGTAGCATTGTACTGTGTGCTGAATTATTTATGAAATATAAAATGATACATACCTTAAAAAAGAGAAACTCTGACATTACAAAACTAGGCTGGAGTTAGAAATACTGTTACAAATCAGACTAAAAAGTGCCAGAATGGGTGTTTGAATTTGAGGTAACATTACAGGATGGCTTAAAAATTGAAATATTTCCTTGGGAGAGCATATTTAGTGTCTATGAAATTGTTGAAATCTATCTGTTGCTAGAAAAAGCTTGAAACATCATTTGGGAGCTCCTTGTGTTGAAACCATGGAATAAATATGATTATAGACCAAAAATTGTTTTTAATGCTATCAACTAGTAACTGCCAAAATGGCTGTAGTTCTAGAAGCAGCATCATTATACATGTGCCTTGTTCACTCTGTTTTGGAAGCTGAATGCTTTTTTTTTTTTTTTAATGGGATCTAGTGATTTTTGGAATTATTTAATGGAAGGTAAACTTATTTAAACGGGAAACTTATTAATCCTCCTTTGCTTATATTCAAAGAGACAGTCAGAAGAATTGCTGCGGCCAAATTTCTGCTCAGTGGGAGTATGGTGGGAAAAGAGATTTAGAAGGAAGCTACAAAAACTGTACAGAGGCTTTAAAATCTTTGATGTGAATGTTCTCTGATTCAGCCTACAGAGTTAACTCCCAGAAAGTTTGAGAGGTGACTCAAAAAACGTGAGGCAGTCAGGGAAGATATTCTTATGTCTGTGACTTAACAAGACTTCATGAGAAGAGAATAATTTTAGGTCAGTTAGATGCAGAAACAGAAGCAATCAGCTCCAATTATATGTAGTAAGCAAAGCAAAATCCACCTGAGAGTTCAGCAAGAGCTGGTTTGTAGTCTTTTGGAGTGAGGACTGAGGTGGATTTGTATTTCAGGTAGCCGCAGAGGAGGAGGAAAATCTCACAGCTCATACAGCTGGTGAAGGGACAGGTGGTTCCTGTCATCAGCTGATGGCCTTGCATCTTTCTACACAGAAAATTCCTCCTTCTAGAGCACAAATTTGAGCTGATAGTCTATCATCACTTAGATTATTGGACAAAATGTCCAATATGTATATATGTCATAGATATATATAGCTGGATTTTAGTGGCAGCAGAGAAAAACTTCATAGCTACTTACCTGCCAGAGCCCACAGCCGTGAACATTCACATATAGATAAGCTGTTAGAAATTAGTGTTGAGGAGATAATAGCTGTAGCCCAATGAATACCAGTGACATAAGGAGAAGAAGAAATACTGGCAGAAGAGATGTGAAACTGTTAAATTGAAGAACAGGACTTAATGCTGTGAAGTGCTCCAAAATACAGAACAGTAGTGAGCAGGAATAAGTAGTAAAAAGTCAGTTTAATGGGCAAATAGTTTTTTAAAAAATTCAGACATTTTTTGTTTCCCAAATGTACAAAATGCAGAAGGTTAGTAATTATTTGGAGAGGAATATAGAGAATAAAACAAAAAATCGTTATGCAACCTTACTAATTCAGTCTTTGCTCGTGAGTAGTAGAAGAAAGGAGAATAAGGAAAGATGATTTGCTGTTTCTTCTAATGTGAGAGCTGGAGGGCATCATTTTAACCTGCAGTTATATAACACAACAAAACAGGAGTAAGTGCATCTTCACATAAATCCTCGTTGAACTGCACAAGTCACAGCTCTTGTGTGAGCTCTGTGGCTCTATATTGCCAAAAATTTACATAAATTAGGAAAATAAATATTAAACATTCACAAAAGAAAAATGGATTGAGGGCTATTAAACAGTTTCTCTCTTGTTCTGGAAGCAGAGAGAATATAGTGGGGAGAATCAATATTTTGTATTTGCCATATGTTTTTTCGGTCTTTTTGTGCTGGTTGTTGGCCACTGATAGAAATGTACGGATGACCTTTGGTGTAATGTGATACAGTGGCTGTTACACAATACACGTGTCTGCTTATGTACAGAATGTCTGATTCTGGTTTTGCTTTCCCATTTGAAAGGAAAAATACAGCAAAGATAAGTGACTGAGCACTAGCGTTAGCATGGTCCATTCCTAAAAGGGGATAATTCTAGAAACTGGAGTTTAGAATAGTTTAATAGACAGGTTGTTGGCTTGCTGTGTTGTGAAATTTTAAAGATGATACTACAGGTTTCTCTAAACCTTCCTGTGATTTATTTATATTATACTCTGGGGAAGAAACAGTGGCCTGTATAGAAATCTCTATGCAAAACTGCTACAAAAGACCTTGGTGAGTTCTTAGCCCCCTCCCTAATAAAGTGCTTTGTTCTTTTTTAATTTTAACAGGTAGTCCACCCTTTCTATGCATATTGGCAGAGCTTCTGTACTCAGAAAACCTTTGCATGGAAAGAAGAATATGACACACGACAAGCATCAAACCGCTGGGAGAAACGAGCTATGGAAAAAGAGAACAAGAAAACTAGAGATAAAGCAAGGAAAGAGAGGAATGAACTGGTCCGTCAGCTGGTAGCCTTTATTCGTAAAAGGGATAAAAGAGTACAGGCTCATAGAAAACTTGTAGAAGAGCAGAATGCAGAAAAACTTAGGAAAGCAGAGGAATTGCGGAGGCAGCAGAAACTCAAACAAGCCAAGTATGTAAATGTGGAACAAATTGTTTATTTTAAACTTGGACAACTATCCATGTGGGTGCCATGTAGCGTTAGTTTCTAATGATAGCTGCAGTTGTTCTTTCAAAAATCCTTGAAAATTCTTTATTAGTGTTGGTCTCAAGTGTAACCTTTTAAAAAATTGTATTGTAGTATACCAAGCACGCTTTTGCACAGAGTCAAGTAGCAATGTGCTAGTGGGTTTTGCATTGCTGTAATGTACATGGGATCGTGTAGCAGGTAAAAGCAGCTATACTTCTTTTAGGATCGAGCACACTTTTTCCGCTGTGAGCTTGATATTTACCATGCTGCAGTACTTTTCCTGCCTGACATTTGAGCAGGATCTGCTTATGCTGATACCTCCTTACTTGCAGTGTCAGTATGCCCACTGACATAACCAAGTACTTGCTTAGATTTCCAGGCCCTCCTGAAATACTGGAGAAGAGCAACTTATCTTTTAAATAATACAGTTTCTGTATTTCCCAGCTCATAAATGTGAAGTAGAAGTTACTGTATTATTCTACTTACAGGCTTGCTGAGCAGTATAAAGAGCAGAGCTGGATAACTATGTCAGATCTGGAGAGGGAACTGCAAGAGATGGAGGCACAATATGAAAAGGAATTTGGAGATGGATCAGATGATGATGAACTAGAAGAACAGGAGACAAAAGAAGGCATCGAAGGTATGGGGTGTGGTGGTATGAGCTGTGGCGGGTTGTTGCTGTGTCAATATTGGCTCACTGCACCTCAAGCCACAGCTTCGCAGCTCTGGTGCAAGTCCTGTGCTGTGCCTCCAACTGAGGTGTGCCAGGTTAGAGGCTGGCTTTCTGATGTTTTCCATGGAACATGAGAAGACATCAAGCTACAGCTGTTCATTTATGCTAATGTATGATTTGCTGATATGGTCTTGATTTCTCTGCACATCAGCAATACTGAAGAAGCTGAATGTTAGTATTGTGACTTTCTTGGGGTTTTAAGAGTAACTTACTCAAAAATTGGTCCTCTGACTTTGTCTCTCCAATCCCCATTTGTTTCTTCAGACAAACTGAGTGACGAGGCCGAAGAAAGTGAATTTGCTGATGATCTCTACTGCCCTGCTTGTGACAAATCATTCAAAACTGAGAAAGCGTAAGTGTGTGTGTGTATGGTTGGGAATTTCTTCATGCTAGGGGCAGGGATTGTTGCTTTTTAACTTTTAAAAAAGCCTTTTAAGGACTCGAACTTCACATCATGATCATTGTCTTCTTTCCAGTAGAGACATTGTCAGGGTGTAATTTTCCATTCTTAGCAGGATGGATAATGGGCCAGTTATTAATTTATTTGCAAATGCAACAATATCTGCTCAGCTACCTGTAGTAACTATTTGCTGGTCTTCACAGCATGAAGAACCATGAAAAATCAAAGAAACATCGAGAGATGGTAGCACTGTTACGACAGCAACTGGAAGAAGAAGAAGGGAAATTTCCTGCATCTTTGGATGATGCAAATGGAATAGATACTAAAGAGGATGAAGAAACAGAAGAGATGCCCAAACAAAAGTACTTAAAATTATTTTTAGTTATGTTATGATTAATGATTTAATTAAAACTTGAAGGGCTAAAGAGAGCTTCTGACTTAATTTATTATCATGTTGGAACTCATATCGTGAAATTCAAAATATTTCATTGTGTAAGAGTATCAATAGAATGCATGCATTAGTATGGCTGAGTTCAGCTGTCAGATTTTTCAGATGGGAACATCCTACAGGCCCAGTGTTTTTTGATTTAGTTATGGGACTCTTTGTCAGTTGGGTGCTGGCACACGCAGAAAATGAGTGTACTTGAAATCAAATTGAATTTATTTAATAAGTTGTACAACTTCATTTTTTGACTGGAAAAACATAAAACCAACTAGCTCATTACTACCTTTCTGTTCAGTCTGAACAGAATAAGTGTTTTTCTAAATTCAATGAATAGTTAGGAGAACTGTTATTTTCACTACAGATATGAATCGTTTCCTAGTTGTGGCCATTATTCTAATACCATGTTATGATGTTAAACAAAAATATAACTTCATAACTTTCTAGAAATTGTATTCATTTTCACTTTCTTTCAAAGAGTTCATTTTGCATTCTTATCTTTACAGGCTCTCCAAGAAGCAGAAGAAGAAACAGAAAACAATGACGGTAGGGAGTCAGACTTAATGAAATTCAGGGAACTTTACAATCCTTTTTATCACATCATATGATAATATGTTTCATAAACATAACTTTATTCTGTTTGTACAGGTCCTACTAAATGTAGTGCTGGTTCCAAAAAGCTTGTGGGCTGAAGTGTAAGGAAAAGAGATAGAAAAAGTTTCAAGAAAAAGGATACAGGAAATACAGGGAAACACGCAGATAAAGAGTGAACACAAGGAATTGATAAGAAAGACGAGCAGTGGCCCTAGTGCAGTAGCAACTTAATTGTTTGGTAATAGTTTTCTGCTTTGGCTGCTAGACCTGGTAAAATGTACTGTTGGTAAATTAATTTTTTTGGCATCTTACTGACACTGTGTGGTTGTTGGAGTGAACACATCCATTCCACCTTTTGCTTGCATTGCAAACAACCAGTAATGCCACCCACCAGAACATGGGTGGCACTCTTGCATAGGTGAGCTAGAACCTTCTTGTGCAGAGAGATTCTTCTGGAAATGTAACTTCCATCCTCTGTGAAGTTTTACTGAGTGCAGGAATCACTATGGTTTTTGTTTTGTTTTCCTAGAGGTAAATAAATAGCTTAGCCAAGTTTTTTTTCAGGTAGTTTTAAGTCCACAAGTTAAGTTTTATATTGCATACTAGAGGTGGTATATGCAATAACATAGTGTTAGGTCAAACCTAAATACCTTGCTTTTGTGACTTTAGCAATTTTGTTTCAGACATGCTCAGACATAGACCTTTGCCAAACTTAGTCTTGACTCAAATTTTGTGTTCTGGTACTTGGAGAAGTTTAGCAGTGTTTTCAAAAGTTAAGGGAGGAAAATAGTGTGTTTAGCTTCTATCAGTAGAGTAATTTTGGCCCAAGTGTCCTAATGCACACATCTGGCACAAAAAACTTTAGCCTAAACAATTACCATTTGGCAAAGTTGTAAACAAAACCACTATCTTATAATGTGAAATGGGAGCCCTGTGATTAACTCTGTAAGTAATTAAAAGCTACCTTTGTTCTTATGTTCTGTAGCTTTTGAGGCTGTTTTATTGGTGTTTCTTCCCTTTGTCACAGGTGGTCTCATCTTTCGAAAAGGGAACTAAGATTTTAGCTGTTACAGTCTCACTGAAAACACAGTGTAAAATTCAGAGGGTTGATGGCTTTGTGTGTTACACCCATGTTTTGAGGTAAATGAGTATAACAGTATAAACATAATCACTAATGAACTTAAAGATGCTTACTTGCATTTATTCTCTTTGGACAGATTTATGAGGACTCTTTTGATAAAAGTGCTGATGAGGAAACAGCTGAGCAAAAGGAGGTGCCATGTGTGGACAAGGACACAGCAGAGGAATTGGTAAATGATGGCCAAAGATGTGCTGTGTCAGAGGAAAGAAGTGCTACAGAAGATAGCAGCCAAGTAAATGAAGCACAAAGTGAAGTGAAAAGGTGTGCTGACTTGCTATATAGCAGTGATTGACATTCTATGTCATGTCTGATACTGTTAAACAAGTCTAGATTTAAGTCTAGATTTTTCACGCCAAGTAAATTGGGAGGTCTACTCCACTAAATCAGAGTTGAATAAAAATGGTACAAACCAAGGAGTGTTAGGATTTACTCTGGAAAAGGTATTAGACTGCAAATCAGTGCCACACATTTACCAGCATCTGATCCATCATCTAGCTGAATCTTGAGACTGACAGTTGATCATATAAATGACAGTTCTTTTTTTCTGAACACACTTGTGTTGTGTGAAGGAAGAACTGGGGAAATTAGGAGAAACTTTGCTTTGAAAGACTACTCTTTAGTGTTAATTTGAATATCTTGTGCACTGATCTTGCTTTCTCTTTGTCTATCAGCAGTGCTAAGCCTAAAGGTAAAAAAGCCAAGGATGCAAAAAAGTCTGCCAAGGCATCTTCAGAACACCCAACAACGGTATGTCAAATTAGTAATGCTACTAATCATGTAATTTAATTACAAACATGTAATTACAAACAGGATTGTTGGTTTGAATTCTAGACAAATATTCTATTCCAATTTACTGCTTGTTTTTTTGGTAATTTAAACAGGTGACTTCTCTTCCTGTAATTTTTATTAGAATCTGGGATATTGGAACATCGGATCTTGTCTTTGCAGAGAAAAGTAGGACTAAATTTCACTTCTAAGAGAGTGGCAAGATCTCAGTATTCAAAGCAGTTTAAACAAACAAAAAGTAGACAAGACAGCTGTTGTCATTAGTCAGTACCGTTTGCATCTTTCCCAATATTGATGATTCCCAGTAAGAGTGAACTCTTATATTAACTAGAGCTAAGACATACTGAATTCAGTAAATTTCAGAAATGAAAGTAGTATGTGTATAGTCTTCTTTAGTCAGGTGAGATCAAATGTAATCTAATGTATCATAAATGGGATTTGCAAAGCTTTTGTTTTGTTCTAGGCTTTACTTAGCATTCCTTAAAATTCTAAGAGGCCATATTTGTAATGTTTGTTTTTTTATTGTTAATCAGTAATTGGATTTTAATTATAGAAACAAACAACTTAATCACATTTCATTGTTTAAGAAAAGCTACGTGTAACCAGTTGGTGCATTCTATTTATTATGCATTCTGTAAAAAAGTTAATCTTTCTTTTTTTCCCTTGTAGAATGAAGTTCCCATTCACTGTGTAACCTGCAACTGTGCATTTCCATCCCGAAATAAACTGTTTGAACATCTAAAATTGACAGGACATGCAAAAGCAACACAAGCACCAACTGTAAATGGAGCTGTACACACCAGAAGCAAAAAAGAGAAACGTAAAAACAGATAGAACTTAGATACAGTGACAGTCTCTGGAACCATACATAAAAAATCTCCCAAAATGGAGAAGTGTGTATTGCCTGTATTTTGAGGTAAACAGAGCAGGCAACTCCAACTTTGGAAGGAGGAAGGAAAAAAATGTAACAAAAGGAACGTTACCTTGTGAAGCAACCTGTGCTTTCGTTTGTTTTTACCAGCCGTTCTTTACTGACTGAATTTGGCTTACCCTTCCAGCAGATTTCATGCTGAAGGGGAAAAAATAGTGATTTAAAGCTAGTTGCTTTGCATTCTTGTTGAAACTTGCATGGATGCAACCTATGCAGAAGGAATAAATTATTTTAACACGTTGCTATTTTTTTTGAGAGAAAACTGATTTAAGAATGGACTCTGCTGCTTAGATCATCTGTTAAAGATGAAATATGATCCAGGACAAGGGGAAAAAACAGGCTTTTCTGCCATCCTCAGTGGCCTTTTCAAACTAATTAGCAGACAAAAGAGAAAAGAGTAGGATGACAAAGCTGGTTAATCACAGCTTTGGCAGTCCCTATTAGTTCTGTATGTGCACCTGCATGCCAGGTGTGTGTGAGAGGGACAAAAAACCTTGTTGGAATAAGTAGGGAGGAGGGGGATGAAAACTGAGAAGTTGGTGTTAATGTATGTGAGGTGAGCTGCATGTGGGAAGTCTGTCCCTCAGCACGTTTAACTTACATATTCCCATTTGACTGGGGAATGGTGTGAATTAGAGACACCTGTCTACATTTATTCTTTTGATTTCTAATGAAAAACAAAATGGGAGCTGGTATTATGCCTCTGTTTAAATGCATAATCTGCTTCAACTTGAATAGCACTTAAAAAAAAAAAAAAAAGTGAGACAAACACCTGATTTTGGAGTGTAAGTGTAGGAAAGAACTTTACAAATCAAATTGTGAATGCAGTTAGAGAATGCAATGCTCAGGGAGGGTTGGGGCTCTAGTCTGATAGTAAACCCTGAGAGCTGATAAAAGCAATGATCTTGCCTTATCCAAGTTGCTGTAACATTTCAGCTCATCAGACAAAATTGCAGAACACAGTACCATTGTTGTGGTAAGAAATTATTCAAATGTTACAATTTGAACCAAAGTAAAATGACTAATGTACAGTTCTTGCTAACAGCCAGCAATTATATATATATTTTTTTTTTTTGAGAGTGAGGGAGGTAATGAACTTCTTTTTTTTCCCCAAAAGTGGTTATGTAAGAAATGCTGCACCTTATTTCCCCAGCCAGATTTTGCATCTTGCTAAATGACTAATTGGTGTGCTGTGCAATCCTAAAAGCAGCAGGAGGAAAATAAAAGCATTTTTGGAGAGGATGATGACTGGATTAGAGCCCCATATAAAAAATAATGAGTGTAATTAGACCCTTTACAATTAGTGTGCACAGATTTTTTTTTTGTGTGTGCTTTTAGTGTGCACAAATTACAGTGCTTCCTTGTAGTAAGGGTAAACACCTTTAGCACTGATTGAAACCTGCACTTATGTTCTCCTCAGAGTGGTTCCTAGCCCAAATAACTGTGTGAAATCTCACATCGTGGGACTGAGGGTGAGACTTAAACCCTGCATTGTTACCTTTGAGTTAATTATTTTTCTTATTTAAATAAAGTCAAATACTTCATCACTGTCTGTCTTTACAAATGCTCCTGAGTATTGAGTGTAAGAGGGAAGGTTGTGGTGGCTGTGGGTGTGACCACAGTGGAAGGTGGTCAGGGACTACCCTGCACTGGTCACAGCTGGCTCTGCAACAGTCCCACCACATGCCAAAGCTCAGTTAAGAAGGCGTTTGTGTTGCCTCTGTGAAAACAACAAATGCTGTGAGACACAGGAACAAGGCCATAGGAGCAAGAGGCACTCCATGGTGGTACCTGTAACACCTCCAGAGTGACAGTAGCCTGGTGGAGGACGTGTGCTGGTGCATAGGAAACAAGTGAGATAGAAAGAACAGCAGAAGAAAAGAGTAAGGAACAAAGAGCAGCAGAATGAAACCACTCTGTCCTAGTGTCACCTGTTGCATTGTTAAAGACAACTGTAGTACTGAACAGTATTTTTACAAAACAGATGAGAGGCATTATTTGAAGTCTGGCTCTGTAAGAGTAGTCTTATGATGCTGACACATTTTATCTTCAAACTATGATTCTTCTTGTCCTGTGTAGATTAGTGCAGAGTCTGGATGGCAAGTATCATGGATTCATTCAATTGCATCTCATGTACAGAAACAAGTTGAGTCTACTTTGCAGCTACTCTTTCCATGTGTCTCTCTAATGCAGTATGAATTACTTCAACAGCGAAGTCAGCATCCTTTTTAGTGATGCACATAGGAGGTTTAATTCTAAATGTCTGAGAAGGAAAAAGAAAAAAAAAAAAAAGACATCATTATACTTGTAGGGAAAGAACACAGGTTATAGCAGCCCTTCTAGGTCAGTGCTCACACTTTGCCACACAATCTAACCATAGGTATGGAAAAATAATAGAACTGCAGAGCTGGGACCAAGGCCTCTTTGGTAAGTGTGCCCCGAACTAGTTGAGCACTAGTTTCTAACTAGTTCTAGCACTAATTTCAGAAAAGAATCAAATAGCTCCTGCTTGGTTTGTAAACCAGGCAAAATCAGTATAGTTAATTTAACCAGAAGTTCTATACCTGATTGTAGAGTCCTCCTCTTCCAATCAGAACACCCATATCTTTACAATCTTCCCAGATCTCACTGATTTCTTCAGTTGGAAGAGGGTGGCGACTGTCCTATGGAAAGTGAACATTAAACTTAGATAAATTTATAAAATTCTAGATTTATAAATTCTAAGAAAAAGATGCATATTCCAGTTATTCCAATATATCCCACTCCTATCTCTGTCTGAAAACATCAGTTGCATAATTTAATCTGCTTTCTAAGATGGCTTTATGCAATTAAAGTGCACAAGTCACTGTTTACACAAAGCTTGTGAGATATTTGAAATGCTGGCATGTTCTGGCTTATTTTTAGCCAGAGCAATGCTTTCTCACTCCACTTTTTTAAGTAAAACACTCAGTGGTATTGAAAGGAATTAAGGAATAAAGTAAATGATCAACCTTATCTGTCACCATCTCTATCCCAATCATAAGTCCCTTGCCACGGACATCTCCAACAATCTCAAATTTATCCCGTAGTTTAGCAAGCTCCAGCAGCATATACGTTCCCACATCCTCGCTGTTTTTTTGTAGATGATCTTCTTCAATAGCCTGGGTAAAATGATGCACAATGACAATGTTGCAGGACAAGCTTCTAACACATCTGTTTGTTTAATACCCTGTAAGATCAATGACACATCATCCTCTCACGCTCACAGATACTATGTTCCTTCACTACTGTGGTATTTAAAAACCTTCACTACTGTGGTATTTCATTTTTTCCAATCCACTAATAGCATCAGATTAAAACTGAACATAATATTTTGATGCTGCTCCATCCTTTTGCACATTTTACTTGTTATTCCATAATCATATTGCAGTAATTCATGCTCACAGTCATAGATGAAAAATACCTGACCATCAGGATTATTTTCAAAATCTTACCCAAAATATTTTAAAACTTTCTCCAGCACCGTAAGTATATAACTTGACAAGGCATACCTATTGGTACTAGGTAGCCTTTTAGGAAACAGCTTGAGTGCTTTAATTAGATTCATCAACACTCATCAATGCTTTTTAAATGCAATTTTTCATACTCGGCTCTATTCATCAAAGTTCTGACATGCAACCAGCTATCAGCACTGATGTGCACAACTTAATTTACAAACTTAAAGTGTACTTTAATAAAATGCACATAAGAAAAAGAATTACAAAAGTTAAAGTGATACTTTTCCTTTTTTTTTTTTCCTTAACTCATTTTCTTTCAACTCCATTTTATTTTTTTCCTAACTGACAACCCCTTCAGACTTGCTTCAGATAGGTTCAAAGTAATGTCCAAGATGAAGACTACAAATGACTCCTACTCCTGCTAAAGGGATGAAAATTTTGCAGTAGAACTAATCAGGAACTTGTATTTTTTCCTACACATAAAGTGCCCTGCCTATACATAAATAATACTTTATGTGTTTATACAGTTACAAAATTGTCCACACATAACTTTATAATAAGAACAAATGCAAGCAGTTTTTATCCAGAAAAAGCTTGGAATACATCAATTCATAATGTTCTCCCTACATCAAGAACTGCAGCTCCAACTACGCAGGCTAAAGGGTTTCCTCCAAATGTATTGAAATGAAGGTTTTGAGCCAAAGAATTTGCAATCTCTAGAAGAGAAAAACAAAACCAAAAACCATTAATTAGTCTTACAGTTGTTTTACATTTGGTAACAGTACTTACCTGTGTTAACTTAAAATATTGCTGTGCTTCTACCCTGATTCTCCAAAGTGACAGACCATAATATTGCCAAAACTACAGTTGAACAGATGCTAAAGACAGACTTTAAAATGGTCACACCTTAAAATAATCTAGTCAGTTGTCTCCTTGGGCCAACATCTACAAATTTTCTTAACCAGACTCAGTGAGTCATTCATACGAATCAAGTAGCTGGCTAATGTATTGTCTTCTCTTAGTGCACTGGTTATTAAAACAGAAAATTCAAAGATTTTCAGGATTTCTTACAAGGTATTTCTTTTCAGGATTTCTGTGACAAGGTCATCTCTGTTTCAGTTATGCAATTACCCCATCTAAATAAAGCTTTGCACTAGTACAAGCAGAGCTCTAAGTAAAACCAGTCAGTAATGAGAAACCAATTCATTTACCTCAAAAGACAGCTTGAAACCAAGATCATTAATAAAGCTCAGCTGTTTGAATACACATCTCTCCAGTAAGTAACTATGGTATAGTACATTTTGTATTTGCTCTACTTTAATTCTTATCAGGACAGAACACTTATACCTTTTGTTGTAACAACAGCTGCCATGGGAAAGCCATTACCAATTCCTTTTGCCAAAGTAACAATGTCAGGGACTACACCATGCGTTTGAAATCCCCAGAAATGGCTGCCTGTTCGTCCAAATCCTGTCTGTACCTTTCAAAGGAAAAATCCAGAAAAACCCCCATCACTTTCTCACATTTTACAATATGGCTTCTTTCTCTTTTCATTCAATTTTTGCTGATTTTCATTACACTGCAACCATACCTTGAATCAACTATTGTAGAAAGATCCTTACTCAAGTGGCTTTGTACAAAATATTATTTATTATAATTGGGTTCTTCTTTTGCATGTTACACAGCCAACATCACACCATGTCTTAGGCATGGTGAAATGCACAAATATGCTGCAGCTTCCATTTCAAAATGGAGAGGAAATGCAGCTGTTTACCACATTTCAAAATTGCAGTCCCAGAATTGCTGATTTCTACCACTACAATGCTTGACAGTCACAGTCACTTTGAAGAGTTCATTAATATTTCAAAATGGCCTTAGGCAAGCAAATTTTATTTATGAAATGTATTTGCAGAGGGACAGCAAAAGAACCCCGTTCTAGAGTTGCCAATGTATGCAAACAACACTTGTAACCGTAAGTGTTATTGTGACAATACCACATCACAGCTGGCATTTATTAGTTGCGTATTTTTGTAAATTTACTCTAGACTTCTTCCAAAACTGGAGGACTCAAGCCTGGTACAAGCCTTACCTATGTCTAAAATTAGTATACCATGCTGCAGAATAAAGGCAGTAAAAACTGTGAGGCACCTAAGCTTGGAAAGAGGCACCATGTTAGCCTTAAGTGAAATGCTATGTATTTCACAGCTTATTTTATTTCCAGGGCTTCAAGTTTGCCTTCATGTGGATTCTTTCAAAAAGATTTTCAGAGGTACCCCAAATTCTAGAGTTTTTTGTGAAAAAGCTTACTTCATCTGAAATACAAACACCTCCTCTTTCCCGTACTAGCTCGTATGCTTCCTTTAAGAAACCTTTTGGATACTGAACAGCTCCATTAACACCCTGCCAAGAGAAATAAACAAACAAACAAATAAATAATAAAATAAAAATAAAATTTCTTTAGGAACAGAAAATGAAAGAGTGGTTTTACTGGGTGACTATCTTTCTACAGTAAGAAAAAAATACCAGCAGCTCTCAGGTAATAGCAAAACAGTTGTCTTAAATTTCAGTCTTCAGCAGTGAAACTGCTTCTGATAGTTTCTGCTCAGGTCACACGTTCCCATCCCACAGGGCAGTCTGCTGTTCCATTAGCTGTGTTCATACAAATGTCTGTGAGGCCATACTGTAAACTGGACCACTGTAAGATAGAGTGGATTAAAGATAAACTGCCAAAACAAGTACCTTGAAAACCTGCACACTGAGAAATCCATAAACTGTGTTTCATGATAAACGTAAACAGAGAATTCACATCCCTCCTTTAGTAAATTTGGTTTGAATACCGTTTCCTCAGTTTCTGTTCATGTTTCCAGAAATTCTACTCTATACCTTGATTGCAATGGCTTCTTAGACTAAAACATGTGAAGGCTTAGGAAAAAGCAAAAACAGAGCAGCTCCAGTTTTCTCTGGTCACAGTTCTCACATTTTTTTTCTTGCCTTTCCTGGTCTTGAGATATATTCTCCATTCCTCCTATTTAACAACCACATACATATACAGCAGTTCTGTAACTGGGGTGAAACACCAAGAGAATGAATACTGTGGCCAGCTAGAGAGCTCCTAAAAACACAGTGGAGAACATGTCTGGGAAGAGGTGGAAAGGAAATTGTGCTAAAGTTTACAGAAATAGTAAATAGAAAAGCACTATGAGATTTGGAAGAAGGTACTGAGATACAAAACAATAGTGCATGCCATACATGCTATCTAAATACAGAAAAAGCAGGTACACTTAATTATGATTCTTCGTTTATCTTTATGAGTAACATTCTAGCTCTGCCAAAATCAGTGACAAAAGCTGAACCTTTAAGAGAGCGCATTCATTCTTCCAAATGTTTAAGGTGTTTAAGTCATAAAATCAATGGACATCCATATTTAGGGTGCAGCTAAAGAGCACCAGATTTGAATATTTCATAATATTTGTGATATCACAACTGAGAAATGCGAAACTACCTACCTGAATTGGTTCACTGATAAATCCAGCTATTGTCTTTGGCACACAAGTGTTCAGAGTATCTTTGAACTGTTCAATGTACTGGTCATTTGCATGACATACACCTGTTTACAGGGAAAATACTTTAAATACAATTTAATTAAAATGACAATAGCAACTTCAAAATATGAAAGTGCACATCTACACGTATTATCCGACTATATGGTAAATATCACCTCTCAAATACATAAAAGTGTCTAAATATCATGAGAGAGTCCCTTATTTTCTCGTAAACTATTTATACCATAAAGACTAACAGTTCTAAAACAGCAAGACAAAGCTGCCAGACAATGAGATGTTACAAATTATACAGGCTGCAATTGTACACGATGTAACAATAAGCTGTAGGTTAGAGAGTGTGAAACACCTACATCAACAAAAGGAATAAGCAGATAACTTTTTCAGGGTTCAATTAACATCAGAATAAGACATAAGGAACATTATGTTAGTGCAGATACAAGGCTTCTGGAGGATACAGCTGCATATAAGTGTATACAAATAAAGAACAAAGAAGTTAGTATAGCTAATCCATTCAATGGGGAGGGCAAAGATAAGAAGGAAGTATTTTTTTATGCATGTGAATTAAAACAACAGAGTGCCTCTTGAAACAGTGGGGAAAAATACCATCACTTTTGTTAATTGGAGAGCAGTAGAGGAGCTTTCACACTGTATGTGAATGGATGTTCTGCCTCATAAAGACTTTTTCATATCACTGGCTTCACTTTGTCCTTACTATTTATATTACTCCAAAACAGCAGAAAATATCAATCAACAAATAGTACTTCCAGATGCACTAAGGTTTGAGAACCACAGCTTTTTGAATACCAGAGCTGATCTTGACAAATGCTTGAAATGAAGGCTAGGATTTTCAGGGAAAAAAGAAAAAAAAAAGAAAAAAAGAATATGGCATGTTGCCTGCCCATATTTTTTTCTGTGAGAAGCAGATACCCATGATTTCTGCAATATTTTCATTAGTTGCCCTTGCAAACCCTAACTAGAGGTCTACTGAGGAATGCTTACCTTTCTTGAGGAGGTAGAAATAACCTGAGCATATACTTTGCCTTCTACAGCCTCCTATTACTCTCTAATCTAAAAACCAAATAACTTTTCTCATTGACCAACCTTCAGAACAGCTGCATTTTCGAACAGTTTGTACTGGAGAATCTCTACAATTGCTGCCTCCCCATGGACCACGAAAAACATCTGGTAACATTGTCTGTCAAGCATAAGAGAAATAGCTACAGATTTGGTAACATCGTTCTAGGAGATGTGTTAATCATACCCAGTAATGACTCTAATTAAAAAAAAAAAAAAAAAAGAAAAAAAAAGAGAGAGAAAGGCGGTTAGAGACAAAGGGCAAATCTAGTTCCAGTGACTTTTCCAAAGAACACTTGTGGAATAATAGCAGGCTTCTCCCACAAGGATATCCCTGTAGTAGCGACTCAATTGATGACTTCCTTTCTTCTGATATTTAAGTTTTGAAGTTAGTCAGCAGTTAAGGTTATCTAAGATTAATGGCAACATTTTCAGAGTTGCTGGTAGTGCTTCAATAATGCAAAGCATGTTAAAACCTGCAAAATACAGGAAGGCAGGCAGATATCACAGCAGAGTAGTAGCTACACTGCAGGAATAGCTACACTGCAGTTTGGTTAGTAACTATAAAGAACTTTGAAGATAGAAATTTGCTAACCATCAAAACGTTCAAATAAAGTGCTAGTTCATTAGATTGTTAAAAAAATAAATTAAAATCTCACTGTTGAACAGCCAAAGCCATTGGCAACACCATGCTTATAAGGACCAATAGATGTCAATCCCAGTGCGTAAGGGCTTCCTCCATGGTATGCTCCTCTGTGCAAACAGACAAAGCACAAGCACATCACTCATTTCCAAAAAGAGACTGTGGCAGTATTAGTTCTGAGAAGGCATGCCTCTGAGATATAAATTATTGGGAAAAGCGTGTGCTGCTACGCTCAAAACAATATTCCTACTGCCTTTTTTTTTTTTTGCTTTGGTCTTGGAAGGTCCATGACTGTCCATCTGCATTGGTTTCCTGTGATTTCATATGCTGTAATTGTTCACAAGGAGAAGCGAATGAGGACTGGAATTGACAGCAATTCAGACAGGTTTTATGCAAGCGCTTCACAAAGTTCTGCTGTAGCACCTGAGCCCCACAGAACGAACATCTCTCTTCTTTGAATCATGGGAACTGCTGCTCTCTCAAACAGATGCTGCCAATCATTAAACTACGTGGTGGTTTGTTGATAGTTTTATAAGCAAACCAGAAGTTTGTTAAGGAGAATATAAAAGCTAGGTGGATGCCCAATGTTCCATTGAACAGAATGGCAGAAAAATACAGTTCCATATAACAAGGTCTTTTATTCTAATATCTGTGGCTGCCTTGGATGCAAAGTAAAGAGAAGAATTGCTTACACTGGTTCTTACATAGCTCTCACCCCTGCACCACCTCTGTAGTTAAGCCAGAAGGGCTGTTAGTGTAGCTGTGCAGTGAACTGTGGTTCAGGGATCTGGCAGAAAAATACGGCAGCAAAACAAACAAAACCAAAAAACCTTTCCTCCGGATAATTTTCAGCCAGACCAGTTCCCTGCTGTGGTTCACTGCACCGCTGTTCCGGAGGTGCTCCCATGAAGTGGAGCACTGCAGGGGTGGAACAAAGGTAGAGAGCAGTAGTTGCTGAAGCCTGCTCTGACCCTGAATGAAGGTCCACTGAAGCACAGCCTGAACATAAAGACTAGATCTTTTTACTAAGTCAGAAAAGCAGAAATTACAGATTGTGCCTTCTCTGCAGAAAAGTCCTAGCACACTGCATCAAATTTTGAACTCCTGTTTTAATTTTCTTTGTTCAACAGGGTGTCCTCAGCAGGTCTGCAGTTACTTCTTGTTTTAGGCATATAGAGACTCATCACACACACAGTGGGTTTGATATCGACCATACCACCATTACCTGAAAGAGATGATGTCGAAGTTACGAGTATATAGCCTTGCCATGAACATCGCCAAGTCATTGGCTTCTGACCCACTGTTGGTTAGATAAACCACCTGTGGAAGAACACTTAGGATTAGTACAGTGCACGGCCACCACCTATTTATATGTCACTTTATAACAGTATGAGGAATCACTTTTCACTGCCACTAAGTGACCTTTCTGCAGTAAATTTAGTGGTATCCATAGACTACGGATGGGAACAAAGATCATGATGACACCAGATAGTACAGAAGATTTTTAAGACATGCAATCTGCAGGTTTTCCGTCTCACTTCTAAGATGGAACAATGATTCAAAGAAAAATAGAAGTGTTTGGGTCAAACTGAGCATGACTAACTGAATAACCTTCAGACCAGTAAAATTGGCTGCAAAATACCCTTCTGTGTTAGTTACAAGGAGCGCAACGCAGAGAAATAACAGTGGAAAACAAGACATTGCTTATTGGGTTCCACTGAGAATTAAGGGGGATATTCACCAATCTAAGATTTGAAAACAGCTCAAATCCTACCGTCACTGCTTTTAAATTTAATTTTCAGAAGTGACTGAGACAGTCACTCCCCTGCTTAAGCTATGCAGATGCCTTACATTTACATTTATTTTTGAAATTTCTTCCATTTTTTTAAGACTGCAATAGCTTCACACACTTCTGGTAACCAGGTCTCTTTTTATGACCACTTTCTTTTACCTGAAGAAACACAGTACTTTTCTTACTGTTTCTGTGCATACGGCACATGACATTTTGACATTTATATGGTTTACTTACTTAAATGTCAGTAAAGCTCACTACATAAAATACTGTCAAATACTTTTCACTCTTAATTTTTGTGAGATCAAGAAAGTTAGGGCTGACTACATATAAGAGTAGTTAAAAACGTCTCAGTTCCTTCAGTCATTTTTCTCCAGTCAACACTCCTTAACAGTGTTGACTGAAGAGAGAGAGCCAAGCAGAAGAGGAGCCTGTGTTATTATGCTCGTCTGTACCCAAATCAAAGAAAAGGCCTTGAGGGTCATCACGCTCTCTTTAGCTGACAGTCTCTGGAGAGGTTTTTCTTGCTGCAGATGTTGTGGCTCTCATTTATGTATGTAATAAATATTTTCATTCAATAAACAGACACAAGCTTTCCCCATCCCTGCTCCTGTCAGAAGTGAAGTACCTTAAGTGGATCTGGAAGAAGCAAAGTTAGCTTCTCAGCATATTCCTGGATTGATGGGTGCATGTAAATATTAGTAGTATGCCAAAGGCGAGCAAGCTGTTTCTGGATAGCCATAGTAACCTTCCTGCAGGTAGAACAAGGAGAGACACAGGGACTTCATTCAGTGTATGCGTATAAATCCACGCAACCCCCCGCCTCTGTTACTAATGCTGAAAATACAGACACTGCTCCATTTGCCCAATGGATGAGCAAATAGGTCAAATGAATGAATTCTTCAAAACATAGTGGGAAATGACCTTAATATATAAGGCATGAAAATCCAGTGAATTACGTTCTGTTTTTTTGGCTAACTGTGTCACAGATTAAGAAAGAACAAAACTATCAGCAGCATCTCTTCTTGTATTTTGTAGTGTAAATCAAACACACTTACGGATGACAGTGACCAACACTGACAGTAACGATTCCAGCAAAGAGATCAAGATATCTTCGTCCTTCATAATCAAACAACCACTGCATATATCCTTGATGCAGCAACAAAGGCTTCTTGTAAAATGTTCTCAGTGCCGGAGAAACATTTTGTTCACGAATCTTCAACATACGTTCATATGAATAGGACTGGCGGGAATAAAAAAGTCAGTATCTGTTCATGCTTTCTAAAGATCCAGACTAATGGAACAGCTCTAGTTCACAGAACACAGGTTTTAACAAATTCTGGCACATAGAGCGCTCTGCAAAACAACCTTTTGAAACAAGACTGCTGTTCTGCATTTATTTTTTCCTGGAAGTCTTCCAAATCAACAATTTAGCCTTAATTACAGAAATGCCACACAAATGCATCTATAGGTTATACTGTGGTTCTAACAAACAAGCAAATAGCAGAAGTCCTATTCAATGGACAAACTTCACAGCAGATGAGCCGATGAGCCTATCACTCAGATCTCATAGTGGAGTCTTACTTAAATTCAGGTGGAGGATATATTACTTACTTGGTATTTTTCAGGTACAAAGTTGCAAGGAGGCATTTTTGCTTGTACAGAGACAGTGCTTTTCCATTTCTGCTGCCTAAAGGCAACTACAAAATAGAAACAGAACTATCAAACGTGTACCAAAGTGCACATCTGAAAGCATTTCGCAATAAGCTTGTTCACAGGAAATAAAAGCTACAGACAAGGAAAATACTTTGAGGGCTTTCCTTTGGGGAAAACAAAATACTTAAGAACTGTTTGCAGAAAGGCAAAACACATGTTGCTTTGTTTTGACAGAGAAAATCTTAGAAAAATCATTTTCTGACACAAGACCAGAGACAAGGCTGGAGACAAGGCAATGACACAGGTCCAAGGTCCATGCAGGAGATGGGGACAGGGACAGGACTGGTGGCGAGGCTGCACACCCCTGTGGCATGGCTGAGGCAGGGACACGGACATGGGTGGAGGTCCTGGGGGGCTCGGGGCTGCTCAGGGGTGCTCAGGGCCCCTACAGCTCTCGTCCCCACCTTCCACCCTCACTTCAAAATCCTCAAGTCACCGTGCCGTCCTATCTTCAGCTTAACTCAAAGTATAATTAAGCTGGAATCAGAGAACATTATAATTCTTCCACATCCCTAACAGTCGTTCTCCTTCTGCATCACTAATGTCATCAGAGGAGAACTATGTCCTTTATTTTTCAGTGCTTTAGGTTTCACACGCTTCCTAAAACACATCAGATGAATGAAAAATCAAGTTTCCCAAAACAGACCAGACACACTGCCACTGCCTTGAACGAATTAAAGACCCACGAGTGTCCAGACTCAACAAACGTGAATTAAAGCCCTAGGGTCTTGGACCCAGCTCTGCCTGTCGATCTCCTCCAAGGGGATCTGTCCACATCTCCCACCCGCAAACACGGCTCTACGAGGATAAATCCGGGCGTTTCGGGGAGAATCGCTGCCCCCAGCCCCTAAGTGTCCCGGCCGGCCCAGGGCTCGCGGGGCTCCGCTGCAAAAACGCCTTTCTGCGGGCAGCCCCCGGCGAGGCGACCCCTAGGGCAGGGGAAGAACCGCCTCAGCCCTTCGCTGCCCCGGCTTAATGCCGCCACCCTGTCCCTGTCCCTGTCCCTGTTCCCTGTCCCTGTCCCTGTCCCTGTCCCTGACTCTGTCCCTGTCCCTGTCCCTGTCCCTGTCCCTGTCCCTCGGGGGCTCGCTGCGCTCTGCCTCGGCTCCCGGCGCTGCCCTTACCGCTGCCGAGCCGGTGGCCGCCCCCCTGCCTCAGCGCCGCCATGCCGCCCGCCATGCACCGGCCTGAGGGGCCCCGGGCAGTGGGGCCGCTGCCCTCGCTCCGCCCCGGCCCCCGAGGGCTCGTCCCGCAGCTGTGGGGAGGGACAGCGGGGCCAGGCGGCTCCCGAGGGACAATAAAGGTGTTTTTTTGTTTGTTTGTGTGGTGGTTTGGGGCAGCTGAGCGCCACCACAAGCGCTCTCTCGCTCCCCATCCTCAAAGGGAAAGGGGGGAGGAAATACAATGAATGGAAAGGGCTCAAGGGTTGAGATTAGAACAGGGAAATCACTCAACAGTGATCATCACAGGCAAAACAGACTCAGCATAGGAAGATTAATGTAATTTATTGCCTATCACTAACAAGGTAGAGCAGTGAGAAACTAAAAACACAACAAAAACACCTTCCCTCATTAATTGTCTTCCACCTTCCCCCCCCCGAGTGGCACAGAGGAATGGGGAATGGGGGCTGCTGTCAGTCCCTGACGCTTCGTCTCCGCCACTCCTTCACGGTCACTCTCTGCCCCTGCTCCACGTGGGGTCCCTCAGCCAGCAGCTCTCCAAGACCTGCTCCCACACAGCTCCATCCCACGGGGTCCATCCCCCAGGAGCAAACTGCTCCAGCACAGGTCCCCCACAGGTGGGCGGCAGCTCCCCCCAGACCCTTGCTCCTGTGTGGGCTCCTCTCCACGGGCTGCAGCGTGGAGGTCTGCTCCATGTGGGACCCATGGGCTGCAGGGGGACAGCCTGCTCCACCAGGGGCCTCTCCACAGGCCGCAGGGGATCTGCTGCTGTGTGCCTGGAGCACCTCCTGCGCTCCCGCTGCACTCACCTGGGGGGCTGCAGGGCTGAGTCTCACTCCTCTCTTCCCGCTGCTGCTGTGCAGTGGGTCTTCCCTTCCCTTCCCTTCCCTTCCCTTCCCTTCCCTTCCCTTCCCTTCCCTTCCCTTCCCTTCCCTTCCCTTCCCTTCCCTTCCCTTCCCTTCCCTTCCCTTCCCTTCCCTTCCCTTCCCTTCCCTTCCCTTCCCTTCCCTTCCCTTCCCTTCCCTTCCCTTCCCTTCCCTTCCCTTCCCTTCCCTTCCCTTCCCTTCCCTTCCCTTCCCTTCCCTTCCCTTCCCTTCCCTTCCCTTCCCTTCTCCTTCCCATCCCATTCCATGTCAAATTGCACTTGACCTAGGCAAAAATGAGTATGGGGAAAAATCAGAACAGGTGTAATTAGGGAAAAATATGAACCAGAATGAGATATTATCTGTAATCTGGGTGATAAAGAGAATTTATCTGTAAAATATTATCTGGGTAATAAAGAGATATTGAAATATATTGTTGGAAGGAGAGGGATAACTGACCGAAGACCAATTTCTTTGCTCTCTACAACTCCATTAAAGGAAGTTGTGAGGAGCTGGGGTTCAGCCTCTTCTCACAGGTGACTGTGGCCTCTAGTTGAGCCAGGGGAGGTTCAGGTTGGAAATTAGGAGAACTTTCTTCTCAGAATGAGTGGTCAGGCATTGGAATGGGTTGCCCAGAGAGGTGGTGGCATCACCATCCCTGGGGTGTTCAGGGAAAGGTTGGGTGTGGTGCTTAGGGACATGGTTTAGTGGGTGACATTGGTGGTTGGGGGATGGTTGGACAAGGTGATCTTGGATGTCTTTTCAACCTTAATGGTTCTATGATTATTCCTCCTCCTCCCTTCCCCCCTTTTTTTAACTTCTTCCTTAAAGAATACTGTCATGACCAGCAAGGATGGTGAATCTTCTGAGGGAAAATAAGAAGTGCAAGATTCTAAAATACTTAGTCTTCTTCAATCAAACTTTACATTCAAAAACTCGCAATGCCTGAATTTCAGTGATAATGACAATTTTCAAGAAAGAAAGAAAGAAAGAAAGAAAGAAAGAAAGAAAGAAAGAAAGAAAGAAAGATAAAGTAGCAAGAGTCTAAAAGTTGTGACCTTGAAAAGGAGCCATTTGTGTTAACACTGTGGTTTCCATGAAACCTAGAAGATGGATTGTAGGTGGTACTAAACATCACACTTCTCTCCAGTTCTGCCTTGTGTTCCCCAGTTTGGAGCAGGTGAATATATTGCTAGTTTTGTGCTCCAAAAAGCATGTTGTAGGAATGAAAATAAGCATGAGTAAACCAACCTTTCTAAACAGCTTCTCCAAGAAGTCAGAAGTCCTTCTTCACACAGGAGTTTCTCTTATACCCAAGATTTTATGAATTGATGGCTGTATATTGCATTTTCACTACATGCAGGATGGAGCTTCCTGAATGCTAAATCAGCTGTCCAGTGCACACAAAGTGGGTTAAACACATTTATCAGTGGGCCTTCCACTTGCAGAACAGTGGGAGCCCATCCCACAAACTGTCCTGGATGTCTGACTTTTCTTTTTCATTATTATATATAATGGAATTGCTCAATTTTATGAGGAAAGCTAGAAGATTCTGAGAATATTATTCAAGAACTTTTATTAAATTGAAATGCGAACATCATTGCAGAGAGATTTTACAATGACAAAATATAGAAAAGTCCACCAGAAAGCTACAGACTTCAGTAACAATATTGATCTTACAAGTGAAATTGCTAACAGATTTTATTAAAGCCAGCAGTTTCAATATTAAGAACTTAAAAAATACATACCTTTAAAGCATTTTCCTTCAAATACACTTAGAAACAATGAAGAATTCCTGAGCAACTATTTTTGTACCAGTACGCTCCAACCAATGTACATATTAATATGAAATCTACTTTCTATAATTTCTTAAATTTTAGAAATTTACAAAACATTTGGATCTGGTTCATAGAATAATTGTGCTTCAAGTCATTCTGTTGCTAAAGTAATGACACTACAATAACTTGGATGTTCCAGATTGCATACAAATTCTGAAAATGTAATGGAAATGCCTAGCTTTTATTGCAAGGCTAGCAATGAATTGGTTTATGCAAATGGAAAAAAAATGCTTTAAATATGGATGGTCTCTTTCTTGATTGGGAATTATCTTGTTTGTTGTGCATACTATTCAGAACGTGCAATTCAAATTATAAATAAGTTTCTTTGAGAGATCTGCTGGCATTATCAAAGGCAAGGAAATTCTAGAGACTCTCTCCTGTGTTTAACAGCCTGCCAGAAATTTGAACAAATACAAATTATTAGTGGCTTTTTAGTTCTTTTTTTTTTTTTTTTTTTTCTTCCCTTGGCAGTACTTTTTCAGAGCAGCATCCCCAGTATTTCTGTTATACACAGACTAAAAAAATAAAATATGTGGAGCACAATATAAAGATTTGAGAAGGTCAAATGTTGCTGAGTATCTATGAGCAATATAAATGAATATAGCATATGTGAAACTGATGGTTGTGTTATTCCAGATGAAGAATGGTATTTGATGTCAGAATAAAAAATTACTTTCTGAGATGAAAAATGAGCAACAGTATAGCAGCCCAGGAGGTCCCTTCTCAGTATATCTGAGCAGTAGTTTCCTCTTCTTTTTGGAATGAAGGACATGGGGATGAGAATTCAGAGTACTCTATCTACAGCATTATGAATATTAAAACGTGGTTTGACATCATTATACTTCCACCTGTATTCTATAGAAAAATCTGCATATTCTTAGACATGTATAGTTTTCTGTTCTACTCAAGGGATATTTTCTGCTACTGACATCTATAAAGATTTCCAGCATCCACTAAAAATTCTATTCAGTGCTATATCTATAAAACTGACCATTACAATCTTTGTAGGAAGTAAAGTAAAATCTGTACATTTTTATTGATGTCAAAATGAGGTGAATGTACTCAGCAGCTCACTAAAATAGAAGTGGTGTTGTCCAAAAATAAGATTGTCAAATAAAGTCCAAGACCAGCACCATCACAGAACAGAACAGAACAGAATGTTAACTCTTCTGAAAATAAAAGAGAAAGATGTGAAAAAAGACTTCCTTATTTCTAACTTCTCTGTGTACTGATGTCTTGAGTATAAATCCAGCTAAAAGACTATCAGCACTGCAAGACAGCTTGAATTACTTTTGATAGATGCAGTAGTTTCTCTTAAAAACTTAGCTTAAATGGGAGAAATGTATTTTAAGTCTGTATTGGAAATTCTAGAATTTATCACCAAGACATGGACTTTGTAATTAAGGAAAATGTCAACTGATATATTGTCATGCATTGTCATATCTGTTAATATTGTCACAGGTACGAACTATACAATGGCCAGAAATGTCAAGAGACCATTTACTACTATCCACAAAACATTGTCTCTTGGGGTTTCTAGGTCATTGCATTGCCTTTAATAAATAGAAGATAGAAAAATGCTTAAGAATGACAGATGTATGTGTGAGACAATGTAAAAGGATAAAAAAATCTCATTCATAAATCTGTCCGAAAAAAAATGAATTGAATGTAGCTTTTAAAAACCATGTGGTACGTGTGGTATTTTTGTTGATTTTTTCCTTAGGGCTGTAGGAAATGAACAGCAGATTAGATGAGGGGTCTAGCTGCTCAAGCATTGTTTGCCAGGGGCCAATATCAGATACTTGTAAGAAAATCCTGTAATTAATATAAATGGAATGAACTCTCATGTATAAGTATTTTTCAGCTTTTATCTAACAGCTGATCTGTAGTAGCCAATTTCAGCATCTTGACGACCGGTTAGTACTTAATAAGGCATTACATTTTTTGTGGACTATCTCAAGCAACTGTACGTATTCCCACTTTTGATATAAATATATATATATATATTTTTTTTTTTTTTTCTTAAAAACTCATTTATTACTCTACCATTTCTGATTTTTTCCTATCTACTCTTACATTTGATTCTTTTGCTTTCATTTTCTGTTCTCCCTCCTTTTTTTCTCAACCACGGTCAATATGCATGTTTGCCCACTCTGATTTCTCAACTACCTGTGCACCTTCCTGTAGGGTTCACTGTGACTGTGCTCCTCTTCCATTCTGCCACATGCAGTTTATCTTTAATCTCCTGCTTGACGTACACTGGAAAGATGAAAATAATTTTTCATTTATTTCAAAAGGGTTTTCAAGGCAGAGACAAAAGATTGTTCCAGCTCAGTGTAATTCAGTCCATCTGTCCACACCCATAGGCACTAGAGTCTGAAGGAAGTCAGTGACACTGTATGAGGGTTTGAGATAGTTGAGAATAGGGGTATTTCTCCATTTTCTCTGTGTATCTCCATTTTCACTCATTTAGGAGCAGCGTTTGAAGATTAACTTCTCAGAAGCAACTGAAAACAGGTCTTTCTAAGTAGTAAGTACTGATAAATGCTTAGTTCCCTCTGGTGAGATCCAAAATCAGACCACCTCTGAGAACTCAGCTCATTCAGTCCTAGCAAGCTGGGCACGCAGGCAGTAGCAAAAAGCAGAAAAGGGACTGATGCTTTAGGAAAATAGCAACTGCCAAGCTGGTCAGTATGGCTTTCCCTAAAAGATGGAAACTTCTTTGTTATTTTTTCACATAAAAACATATTTGGATACAAATGTCTAATATCCCATCCTAGTACTACTAGAGCAATACAAGTGATGATTCCATGACAAGCTGTTAGTTAAGAGAAACAATTTGAAAATTACAAATACATTTTTAGAAAAGAATCTGCATTTTGACACACAAAGTAAAATGCTTTTTTTCTGCCTTTTTAAAGGGAGCAAAAATAAACAACATCTGAGGTAGCGATTCTTTAAGAATATGGTGCCTGATCTCATGACGCTTTCATTTCATTTGTCTTTATGGCTTTTAGAAGATGTCTAATATTCATTAACTGGCTTAGATGACTTTGGTTTCCTTGCACAACACTTTCAAATTGTTTACGGTTAATGAGAAATTATCAAACACATTTACAGGCTTGTATGTGAGCTGCACATATACAGTGCTCCATAGATCACAAATAAAATGGTTCTTACTCATTTTTAACATCTACTGTTACTACACTTTAAATACTTAAATGACATTTAAAGCAACTATAGATTTTCCAGCCATCTAAACATATACACATAAACAGATATACCACAGAGTTCACTGCTTTAACATAAACCACTTATCACTACATATTTGTGTTTCAGTTTGTTCCATAAACATGTACATCCTCTTATTAGTATTCTATAAGGTCTGTTTACTGCATTTTTTTTTAAATAATCCTTTGTAGTTACATAGTGTCATTAAGACCATTCTTCAAACCTGTATTTTATGTGAAAGTAAGTTTTGGCAGCACATGCCCCACCTCAGTAAATCATATTTCTTTAAGAGTCAGGAACATTATATTGAAATACTAAAAATATACATTAAATATGTCTTTGCTAAAGGAAAAAGTTTAATTAGAAAATTTAAAATAATGAGTTCTATTTCTAAAAACTGAAGAAAAACTGTACATAAAATAATTCTGAGTCCAAAGGAAAGGTATTTAATTGAAATATATATATATTAAATTTTATGAATTTATAAAATGAATTACTTCTGAAGAGCCTTTTAGGACTTTTATGTTACTAATAGGTAGTTCACGCTGTAAGAGACACATATATAGATCTAACTTTGAAAGCATCATTCAAACATAAATCCATGTGAGAAGTTTAACTAATGGTATGAGACCTAGCGAGACAATCCCTGTTCCTGGGGTAAATTATGTTACATACTTCATCACTGTATATCAAAAGAGGTGTCATGTGCTTGTTATCCCCACTGATGTATCATAACTTTACAAGAATCCACTGAGTACAATTGCTACAAAATCTCATCTATTTCCTACTTGAAAGCTAAGAGCTGTAATAAAAACTAAAGTTGCAAACAAGACAATGAAGTATTTGAACATCCAAAGGCCCTCAAACTTAGCTGATGGTTATCCTGATTTCACAAGATACTAGTTTATTCTCTTTTGATGTGCAAAAGTACAGTTTAGATGTTAAAGGCCACTTTCAGAAGGTATCACTCCCACCTAGGAAGTAACAGGGTGTTTTGGAAAATAAAAGTGCATAAAAATGGAAAATAATCAAACTGCACATTTGTTCAGCTTAAAGGATGAAACACATTTATGAAAAATGTTTTAAAATTCTATTTAGCTAGCAAATCCCTCAAAAAGCTAAGCTACATCCAAGCAACCAAAAAATACACCTTTTCTACTTGGGCTGAATTTCTGTTTTCACAGAAAGCCATGATGATTTGGCATCATGAGACTGTCATTGGCAAAGTTGGGAAAGAATCTATGCCTCATAATATAATTTATGCCTGCAGGTATTTTGCAGTTTCAGTACCAGTTTATGGCTAGGCATATAGAAACGCTTTCACTCCGTTCTCTTTCTGAGGGAGAATTTGTGGATTTACCTTCTTTTTGATTTCTTGCAATCCCGTTTTTTCATGCAATAATACTGATTTTTTCTTATTTCTTTCTTTCTGGCAACTTGCAGTTTGCATGTGCATATAAATTAAAGGTCCTCTGAAAAGCTGATCTTTTGGGTTTTATGAACTCAAGGTGTAAAAGTTACTGATGTTCCTGGGACCTATCAGCTGCCACAGAATTGGACATAACCCACAATATTAATACAGCCCATATTTTTCAATTTAAGCAATGTCAACATAGGAAATATTTGAATAAACATTATTTAAATTCTCATTTTTGGACTAGAGGGTCATACTTCTCTATTAGAGCAAGCTAGGATAGACAAACTTAGTAACAGTCAATAGAGTTTAGAGTATGAGTCATCTCTTCCTAAAGCACACACTTGTATTCTGACAGGCAAATCATGCTCTAGACTCCATGATCTACAATAAAAACTTAGCAACCAGGTACATGTATAGATACTTCCATTTAGTTGGGATCAATAATACACTTAAAATCTGCTCAAAGTTGTGCCTGTCTTCCTCTGGTCCAAAATAAACTGTGACAGCAACAGTCTGCTGCTGACACGTTATCCCACCCTTGCTTTGGTTTGTAGCATCTCTGTAGCCACTTGTAAGTTACCATAAGTAATCCACTCTGTAAAGAAAATCTTTAGGATGTAGCTTGATAAGATTCTATAGCCTCTATACAACACCAGAGGGATGCTAAAGGCCGGCAGCAGCATGTCCTTATGCATGCTGTTAGGAGTAGAAAACAACTGCTTGGCTCAGATATGTCTGTCTGTGTAAAGAAAGAACATGTCTGATTCAGATTGGTCTTGTCTGATTCAGTCAGAAAAGTGAAGCATTCAGTCAGAAGAATTAAGCATTGTCAGACAGTATACTATCAGCTTACATACATGGACACACAGATTGCTGTCCTGTAAAACATTCCAGTTTTGACTGATAACTTAATAGTTTCTTTGCAGTACTTTTAGTATCTAGAAAATCTGTAAGATATACCACAAATCCTACAGTAAAATTGTCCTGTTACCTGTAATTAAACAAAATTTTATGCTTGGCTGCTCTCTGAAGTAGCCACTTCATGTCTTCAAGCAATGAACTGAGTGGCTGAATTAAGAATCTAAGATCCCTCTCTGTGCATTCAGCAGAGCATCCAGACTGCTCCAATCAGCCTCTAGAAAGGGGAAGTAAATTGCAGGTATAGAGGTCACAGACTTCAAATTTGATGCCTAAAGTAAATGTTACAGTATCCACTAGCATACATGTTCATATACACACAGATAGTTAAATTCTAAAGTCCAGCCAGTGAACAGGCTAGACAGCTTGACCAATCTGTACTTGAGCAGTTCCATTGCATGGAAGTATCGTATGAGAATTTGATTTGCCAACTAAGATGTTTTTGTTTTTTTTTTGCGGACCTTCAAAATCAGAGGGTCTGTTTTGGCTGGCTCTGCAGCTGCTTACCTGATACTGCAGGAAGGCTGGCTCAGTGCATAAAATCAGAAAAAGCTGAGAAATATGACACTGTTCAGAAAGGACAAAAGAAGAGAGCTCATCTATGGTAAATATACTTTCCATCACATGTGCAGTACAATTTCCCTTACCTTATGCTTCCAATTCCCACTGAAGCTAGTGGTGTTGGCTAAATACTTGACCTAGCTTTAATTAGCCATGACTTACTTGTTCATACTTCGATGGAGTAAATTAAACTTTTGCTTCAGGAAGGAAGAGCCATAAGTACACAGCCATTCCACTATCATTTTGATTTTGCCTTCAGTTACATGTGGTAAGAGGAATCCTGACTCTTTCCACAGTTGCTTTCCAACTACATGGACCCCTTTTCTCACTCCTGTTGCTATTTCAGCAGAGCACTAACTGACTTTATGCTGCGTATCCCTGGCTGTTGAGGCTGGATTCCAAAACTAATTTTGATAAGTTCATTATGAAATATCTGAAAATTTTCAAACTTTCTTTCCAGGCTAAGAGAAAAGTGTACATGATGGCTAAGGATGCAGGCAACCATCATTCCATTCATGAGTGGCATGAGAGTACGAATTAAGTGGGAAAGAAGCTTGCTCTCAAAACCTAGATTCTATTTTAATTTTATAATAACAGCTGGTAAAAAACATCAGAAATAAATAATTTACAATTCAAATAGTAATACATTTGCAATATATTAGAAATATAGTTTAAAAATGACTTCATATCCTTACTTAGTATAAAGTTTAATTTTATGCTTTGTATAGAAATAGCAGCTTTACTTGTTACCTCTGTTTCAGCAGAAGGGAACAGAAAAGTTGCTAAATAGCTAAACAACATTGGGAAATTAAAAAATATTTTATTTTGCTTTTTTTTTGGTAATAGAAAAATAGCCTTTAAAAATACATTGTTAAATGTATGGGACTGTACTAAAGTAGAATTGTATATTATGTACAGTAAGGCAGTATATCAAATAGTGTCCTGCTATTTTTTTTCATGTTTGATTTGACTGGAATAGGCTATGAATGGGATGCAGAGTTTTCTGTCATATTGAAATAAAGCAAGATATATTTAGAGGATTTTTTTTACTGTAATTAGTTGAATATATTCTCTTTTATATATGTTTTTTCCATATATAAGAGCTTCAATTTTCTTAAGGGTTGAGAAAAAGTATAGGGAAATCTTAATCTACTGTCAGAATACACTCAGAAAAAAATATGTTGTAGATCAGAATGTCATTGTGTAATGATTTATCTGATTTAGAAACTGCTCAGACAATTGTGGTGTACTGACCCATAACATTCTTAGTCTTTGTTGAAACTGCAGTATTCCCTTAGGTTGAATCAAATAACAGAAGATCTGCAGAATTGAAGAATTAGTTTGCAATGTATTTTTCATGGCACATAGTATCCATTTCCTCATTTCGCTCTCTGAGAAATGTGTTAACGATCCAGGGTTTACTTCTATGATTGTTATATCAAACCACAGTTTATTTTATTCTCTGTATAATACACAAAGGAGGCTATTTTTTGTTGTTGTTGTTAGTTTTTTTTGTTTGTATTTAGGGAACTATTTGCTGTGTGGTTTTATTTTACTGTACATAACTATTAACAAAATTGATATGTAAATCACAGACTTGTCAGCTAGAAAATGGTGTAAGCTACAATTGTGACATAGTAGCATAATCTTAAACCACAGCATTATTATACTGATTGTATTTGACTCATTCTGTAGCATTACCTGATGAAGAGTGATCAAACTTTTAGTTATTTAAAAGAGGGCATAAAGGAGGATGGGTCCATATACTCTGATCCACTAGTCTCTCTTTTGCAGTCACTTGGAGCTGTCAGACAGTAGCTCATGTTTTTCTCAGCTTGACCTTGCTGAAGGTTCTGAGATGCTTCCTTTGCAGGTTCTTGAGACATAGGTGTGTGCTGGACTCGTGAATCTGGCATTAATACTAGAATATTATGGTCCACAACAGTTGAGACCTTTGTATATTCTTTGCTGGTTCCTGGAATAGTGTAATTTTCAGTCTTCCCACTATTTTCTTTATGTTTCAGTAATACTGCTGGCTCCTCATCCTGCTTGACTTTGTGGACTTCTACGTAGTCCATTAGTGTACCATTCAAAAAAGGTGACTTTTCATTAGGTCTGTTTTGTTTGACCTGCACTGCAGTTTCCTCAGTTTTGGAATGCAAATTCTCCATCTCTCCTTGTTCTTCCATGTCTCCAGGGACTGTTTCAGTAACAGAATATCGTGACTGATGCTTTTCTTCATTTTCCACTAAAACTGGGGCAACATTCACATTTGTGGTAATCAGTGTTATTTTACGTGCATCTACAGTGCTGTGGTAGGCAAACATAGGAGGTTGATTATCAGGTAATTGAGCTGCAGGCCACGTGGATGATTTTGTGCTCTCACTGTTAGAAAGGAGTGTTTTCCGTTCTGAGGCTACACACTGAGTTTCCCAGCTCCTTTTCACAGCTTTATTTTCTTGAACATCTCTTACATCTTGTGTTTGAAGCGTTGATGGAAGGGCACGGGACTCCCTGCACTTTTCAGAAAGCAGTGAAGGGCTATCGCAGCTTCCTCGTCCTGAATCACTGTCTGTTTCCTTGGGTGTTGTTTTTCCCTTTTTACTTGGGTTACCATTGCTGTGACTTGGCATGAGTTGCTGATCCTCGCTGTCCTCTACCTCTAGGTATTCTATCAGTAGTTCCTCACAGTCTGATGTTGGAGGAAAACCATGGCAACCAAGAGCACTCAATAATTCTTCAGATTTCCCTGTCTGAAGGCATAACAAATAAGACATTGATATTTTTCCACTGTTAACATTAGGGCTTATATAACTAGAACAATTGTGAACAGTCTACATATTTATTAGGCAAATACTATAATAGCTACATCTCTAGATGTAACCTGGATTTCTACTACTGCAAAAAATAGTGTAATAACAGTAGAACTTCCTCTGAGTTCCATTAGTGGGGAGATCCCACAGTTCATGTTTCTAAAATGGAAGGGCTAGAGAGCTTCTGGCAGATAACAGTCTCAAGGGTTTGGCAAGAACGTAATGGAGGAGAATTGACAGAACAGCCATGTCCTTGTCTCCTCAACACGGCAAGAAACTGTGGAGAGTGACTTATCTAAGAACAACTTAGAACACCTAGGAATTAAGCTCTTACTGTGTCCCAGGTAGCAACTGAAGTTACAAACCCTGTAGATATATGCCCTCCTATTAGTGCCAGTCAAAACTGTGTCTCATACATACGTTCCACATGATCAACCTGAAAGTTTTGCTTATTTTTAACATTGATTACATTAATTAAATATGTTTTATACTTAATTATGGTAGTTGTTTTTGATAGTACTGAATTTAAAAAAGTAAGTAATGGCAAATTCTTATGCTGTTATCAGCAGTACTCACCTCTAACAGATGTGTATCAATGCCTTTTATTTTCGGTCCCGGAACTGGTGGTAAGATAAAGGCTATCATTCTAAAACAAACAAACAAACAGAAATTAACAAAACAAACAGAAAGCAAAGAAAACAAACAAACGGACAAAAAAAAACAACAGAACAAATACAAATGATATAAATATGGGCCCTCTCTTACCCCCTCCCACTCTTTCATGTGGGTGCCAATGGTGTAGCAACAGGAAGTTTGAGTGCTATCAAAAGAGGTTTCTGGGCCCCAGGAAGACAAGTAAAGGAAGGAGATGACTGAAGAAAAGTTGAAGTCTCCAATCCATCTGGGAGACTTAAACTTCCCAGGCACACACTGGGAATATCATATTGACAGGACAAGCAAGCCTGGGAAATCCCTACAGCATGTTGAAGATAACTTTCTGTCACATGCACCGAGTGAGCCAGCCAGCTCTCCTGGATCTGTTGTTTGAGAGTAGGGAAGGCCTTCAGGGAGAGGTGATGGCAGGTGGCTGTCTTGGCCACAGTGATACTGATGAAATAGTGGAACATTTTGTGGAAATAGTTCAACATTTTTGGTGTAGGGAGCAAAAAGGTCAGCGGAGTTGCCAATCTGGACCTGAGAGAGCAAACTTTAAGCTTCTCAGGCCGTTAGCTAGCAGCATCCCCTGGGAATTGACTCTAGAGGGTTTAGGGTACATGAGAGCCAGTCACTGTTCAAGAACCACCTTTTAAAAGACCAGCAGCAGGCAAGAACGGTATCGGGGGTGCTGGTCCAGAGCAGGCTCAATGTGATCCAGCAGTGTTCCCTGGCAGCCAAGAGGGCAAAGAACATTTTGGGGTGCATTAAACACAGCATGGGTAGCCAGCCAAAAGAGGTGAGTCTACCACTGTATTAATGCTGCATGTTAAGGTCCACAATACATAATAATAATAATAATAATTAATAATAATAATAATAAAAAGAAGCCAGAGGATCACACCAAAGTTGGTAAATGGCTGGAAGGCATGTCCTATGAGGAGAGGCTGAGGACACTCGGCTTGTCTACTTGGAGTAAAGGAGGCTCAGAGGTGGCCTCATTGCTGTCTGCATCTTCCTGAGCAGGGGAAAAGGAGAGGTGGGTGCCGGTCTCTGCTCCCTGGGAGCTGATGAGAGGCTGTGTGGGAATGGCACAAAGCTGCACCAGGGGAGGTTCAGACTGGACATTAGGAGCAATTTCTTTACCGTGGGGGTAGCCAACCACTAGAAGAGGCTTCCTAGCAGGGTGGTTGATGCACCATTTCTGTCAGTGTTGAAGAGGCATTTGGATAATGCCCTCAATAATATGCTTTAATGTTTGGTTAGCCCTGAAGTGGTCAGGCAGTTGGACTCAACAGCCTTTGTAAGACCCTTGAAACTGGGCTATTCTAAATTCTGTGTTCTCTCTCTGTATTTGTTCTCCCATTTCCTCCAAAAGTTACTGAAATTTTAAATACTCCTCCCCTGTCTTTTGCCTCCCTGTTGGATATCTGTCTCCTGCCTGCCTTCTGTAGCCAGGTAGTTTACTAAGCCAGGTATAGTTCATAAATTGTCCTTAGATATATTCATAAGAAACAGAACAGCATAAAAGTTATTGAACTGGAAATGTAATACTACTAATGTCCTTTCATTATTCTTTGTCCCTTAAACTCCAGCTCTCTCAAACCACTGTAACTTCATCACTGACCAGGACACAGTGATGTAGGGCACAGTCCTGGAGGACTAGTGGGCCTCTGTGTGCATACTTGACTGTTATTTGACTGATACTAAACAGGATTTACGATGAATGACTTCTGAATGCTTTTCCATCAGCAGTTTCTCTGTTTCCTCTACTCATACACTATTTTTTGCAATACTTCCACAGAAGAGATAAACTTTGCAACACCTTCATCTTTGAGTGAAATCAGACAAAAAATTAATAAATTATTTGGGAAATTGACTGACAGGTATGTAGAAAGATAACTTCATAACATAACCTTGTTTCATTTAGAAAATTAGTCCAAACCCAAAACATGTGTCTTCAATAGCAGCAGGGATACTCCAAATGATATTTGCTGAATACTTAATGGCTAACCAAGATTGCCAGATATAATAGAGACATGTCTTTACCAATTAAGAATTTAGTTTTTCATTTTTAGTCTGTTTTCTCTAAAGAACAGAAGTACCTCTTTATCATTTGTGAATTTAAAATCAAATACCTGCAATTTATACTACATAACACTTTTACAAGAAAACACAAAACCTATATGAAATTAAATCAAATGTTAATAACATAGTTTTGGAAAAGTCTACTGAGATTTTTAACTCCATAGGATTGTGAAATTTGTGACTTACCTGTACCCTTTTAAAATCATTGTCCAGCTCATGATTAAACATATAAGAGATGACAAGACACCCACGATGATCCACACAATCATATCTTTTACTCTGAAATCTATGAAAGAAATGTAATTATTTGAGGATTCACCTAGCATATATACAATCAGAATGATAAAAAAAAAAAAAAGAAAAGAAAAAAAATCTCAAATGACTTTTATTTGAAAAACTGTTCTAAGCTGCCAAATTTAGTACTGAATCTGGAGGCCTCTACTAGCACACACAGATCTCAATATTCATTGCAATATGTGGTAATTAATATACTTAGTATTAATAGCACTATGCAGGAAAAAAATACAGAAAAATGTATGAAGAAGGAAATTTTTGCCAATGTCTGTTATAGTAACATTTCAAATCCACTTATACCAACATAGTTATTTCATTATCAAATGGATATCATATAATTAATTAAATGGTGGGTAAAATAATTTAGGATGATGATTTCTGATGATTTCAATTGTAACATGACACTTTTTACATTGAGATGTTTATTTTGAATTCATTCGAGATAATGTGTAATGAAGAGATGTTACTGTCTGAAGGCAGTGATCCTTTGTTGTTCTGATAGCAGTTCTAATGTAGCTACCAGAACTCTCCTAATTAGAAACTACCATCATGAGAACAGATGAGGCAATAAACAGAAAGGATGTTGTTTAAATAAGTAAGGAAATTCATTCACTTGCTTAACTCCTAAAAGTAACTAATGAAATAGCTGTCAGTATAGTGCAGAGAAGCTGAGAAATAAATTACCTTAGCAATGATGTTGCTACCCGTCCTAGGGAAACAATGGGGTGTCAATCAGCACGAGTGCAACTGACAGCTAACAGAAGTATTACACAAACTTGCACTTAATAACAATTACTGAAAGGATGCCTGGCCACTCACCATTAGGGATCTGAATATAGTTTTCTGAGCTCCATTCACTCCATGATCCATGGTGATCTGGTTTGCAGTGAATCTGTACAATGTACTTCTTTCCTGGATTTAAACTAAACATTTTATATTGTGTTTGCTGTCCAACAAAAATAGTCTGGAAATGAATTAAAAATCATAAAATCCATATATAATTAAGACTTTTTTTTTTTTTTTTCCCCTAGGAAAATCATAGCTAGTTTAGTCTTGATAACCAAGTTGGGAATATAGAAATAACCTGGATCGCTTCCTAATAATCGTTATGCAAGTCATTGAAGTAATAGTACATTTATTTTATTTTTAAATTCATCTAACAGTGCAGTAGGAATGATATCTGGCCCTGCTATACTGTGCAAATTAAACTACTGCAAGGACACATAATGTGGCAGGTATGGCAGGTATGAAGGAACTGTAGTAATGGTGGGAACTGCAGTGGTGAGAAGAGAAGACTGATGCAAGAAATAGTGACTGGGGAAGAAAAATGCTAAGAGGAAAGAAGGAATGTGGAGCTGGTAGAACTGCATAGTTCTAGTAAAGTAAAGAGTAAAGTAGTAAAGAGTGGATCATGCAATGACCAGGGAGCTGGAAAGTACAGTGGTGAGGGAAGGCAGAAAGCAATACAGAGAATACTGTAATACTGGGAAGTATTACAGAAGACAAGGAGGTAATGCAACCATATACTGATAGCTAAAGTCTTTATTTGTCCCCCAGTTGTTTGAGTTGCACATCCTGGATATGGTCAATAATTACTAGGTGACCATGACAACTAGTATCTAATGGTCATTTGTACAAATTTAAATGATTTTACATAATGCCATTGAGCTTTCTGTTACCTAAGAAGTGCTTGTGGTTGAGAACAAATGATCAGAAAAGAAACCCGACTAAATGAGAACTAACAATTTAAACTAAAATGCCAATACGGTTAATATACGGTCACAATTAAAAATAAGTACTTCATCACCTGCTATCACACAGCAGCATCTGAGATACTAATTTGTCAGTAGGAATCTGTAGATCACACAAGCACTACTTTTGAAAAAGGATATATTTAATCCTGTGTGCCTGCTTCATTACAGTCAGGCATGGGACCTGACTGACAAACAGTAATTGATCATCTAGCAAAAATTTGTGACATTCTTACCTCCCATTCCTCTCCTTCTTCAGGCTTTAGTCGCAACTCGTATTCAAGGGTAAGCCATCCAGATCTAACATCAGCCAGTGGGGGTGGAGACCATGTCAAGACCAGATATGGTTTTCTATTCATTGGCTTTTTTAATTCTAGAGTTACATTCACAGGAGGATCAGGCTGGACTGGTAAAATAAAAGAACTGACAGTAAGAGTCTGAATGATTTTTCTTTGCATCTTAGAAGAAGATATGAAATGTTGTGAGTGGTGAGTTGCCATCTCCATTATATCATTAAATTGGAATGGGTGCTGAAATACAGGGACCAAGATTTCCTGATAAAGTAAGCATGGATTTATGAATTTGGAGAAACTGGAGAACATCAGATATGTGGAGTTCATATTGAGATTTGCCTTAATCATTTATTACCTGAAATATTTTTTTCTTACATTACTATTTATTGTTGCTGTTCCCCACAGCTATGTTTCAAAGTTAACAGAACCAGTTAACATCTTTAACGCTGTGTTATAGAAGTTGTGGTATATCATAAACTTATCAAAGTTGGCATATACCATTAGAAATGCTGTACAAACAGATTTAACTGATAAAAATTGCCCCCTTCAATCTTTAACATTCAGAAAACACAGCAGTATAATCCCAACATGCATAGATAGAAATACTTAACAGCAAAGCAAAACAGATATTTATAGACAGACACGTCTATAACAAAAATAAAACAAAATGGAATGTAGGTTTCTGCCATAGTCAGGCTTGCAGCTACCTCAGTTCAAAGGTAGAGCTCCCACATATAGTGCATGATTTTTACCACTGTATGATGCAAAGCTTCACCAGGTAAGTAGTCAGGGCCTAGAGGTAAAATGTAAAGCCTTTTCTCCATGAGCCCTTTTCCAGATATCAAGCTCCCGGCAGCCACATCCTTGATAGCAAAGTAATTATTGGTGATAATGTTCCTTTCCCTTAGAAAATAACCTACATACTTGTGCACAGTTACTCTGTGTAAAAAGTCTGAGAGAAGAGAGTATCAGCACATTGCCATAAAAAGCACTGATTCAACTTCTCTTGAATCTGAGAAAAAAGCAAATTTCAGACTTATAGGTAGTCAAATTCAAGTATTTTTAGTTAAAAGATCAATCTGAATTCAGCTGGTGGTAGAGTAGAAAAGGATTTTAGCTGGCTGGTGTTTCTTAGGGCTTGACTGAAGGAAATACGTAAAGTCAATAAATGATTTTCTGAATACAGTTTTAAAGCTTTCAGCATTTTAATGATTCCTTTAAAAATAAAATGCTAAAAGGATGAATACTGACTTATTATTATACCAGAGAAGATCTTTTTTGTTCTCACATATTTTTAACTTGGATATACTACTATATATGAGAAGAGCTGCAATGAAAATTATTGTGTCAAAACCCATAATTTTGAATTATTTGTTTCCACAGAAAACACTTATTATCTCTTACCTATGTAAGTCACATCCACATAATGAGGATCAGAGCTGTTACTTCCTATTTCATTAGTTGCCCTGACAGTAATATTGTATATGGTCCAGAAAGAGGTGTGTTTTTTATCAAAGTAGCAGGAATTAGGGCCTGCAGTTCTGTAATCTGGACATTCATAAACTTGTTCTTCTCTGAAATGAAAGAATCATAGTGATTACACAGACTGAAACACCTGACTTTGATAACTAGTAGTTGCATTTGGATCCTGCACATTTAGAGCTGGATCAGAATCTTTATGCCTGGCAATGTGAGGAAAATCAGAATATTGCTTTCAGACTAAAGAGTAATTGAACAATTTCAGGGACTGTATTAAGCTTTTCCCTTGCAAAACAAAGACTAAAAAGCCTGAAGAGTTTAGGCTGTGGTACATGTTGTTGTGGCTAGTAGAGTACAAATATTTTCTGAACACCCTTGTCTACTACCTAGCCTCCACAGGTTTCAGAGCACCAGTAGACATAATTGCTACAGTCTTCTAACCTATCTGTTAAAAAATGAGTATTTTCAATGTTCATTTCACATTTACATGAATTTTTGCCCACATCATATGCTTTCAGAATCTATTTGGTCTTTTACCAAATGTTCCTACAAAAAAAAAAAAAATAAAATAAAATTTGTACATGTCCTCCAAATCCATTCACAAACTTCCCAAAGTGAGCAGGTATAGCAGACAAAGTTGATGAAGAATATGTAGCACTTGTTTTCAGGATCCTCTGAGACACAGTATGACTAAAGTAAGGCCTTTGATACCGTCCCTCATGGCACCCTTCTGGACAGACCGTCCAACTGTGAGATGAACAGGTTGATGCTATGCTGGCTAATGGACTGGCTCAACAGCAGAGCTCAATGAGTTGCAGGGAAAAAAGGGAATGGGGCTACGTCTGGCTGGTGGCTGATCACTAGTGGTGTTCACCAGGGCTCAGTTCCAGGGCCAGTCCTGTTCCACATTTTTATCAGTGATTGGATGCCCAGGTGGAACGCATTTACAGCAAGTTTGCCAGTGGTACTAAACTGGGAGCTGCTGCTGATGGCCTGGAGGGATGTGAGGCCTTGCAGAGGGATCTGCATAGACTGAAATATTGGGAGATCAATGGCATGAAGTTCAGCCAAGGAAAATGCCAGCTGACTGGAGATGAAGCAATGCCAAACACAAGTACAACCTGGGAGATGAGTGGCTGGGGAGCCGCAGGATGGGGTCTGGGGGTGCTGCTCCACAGCAGGCTCAACGTGAGCCAGCAGCATGCCCTGGCAGCCAAGAGGGCAAAGAGCATTTTGGGGTGCATTAAACACAGCATGGGTAGCCAGACAAAAGAGGTGATTCTCCCACTGTACTTCGCACTGGTGCGGTCTCACCTTGAATATCAGGTGCAGTTCTGGGCTCCACAATATAAAGAGAATGTTAAGGTCCAATATATATATACATATATATATATATATATATATATATGTATATATAAAGCATTTAAGAAAGAATCCAGAGGAGGGCACCAAAGCTGGTGAAAGGGTTGGAAAGCATGTCCTGTGAGTGAAGAGAGGCTGAGGACACTTGGGTTGTCTAATTGGAGTAAAGGAGGCTCAGAGGTGGCCTCATTGCTGTCTGCATCTTCCTGAGCAGGGGAAAAGGAGATGGAAGTGCTGGTCTCTGCTTCCTTGAAACTGATCACAGGGTGTGTGGGAATGGCAAAAAGCTGCACCAGGGGAGGTTCAGACTGCACATTAGGAGCAATTTCTTTACCATGTGGGTGGTCAACCACTGGAATGGGCTTCCTAGCGAGGTGGTTGATGCCCCGTGCCTGTCATTGTTGAAAATGCATTTGGATAATGCCCTCAATAATGTGCTTTAACTTTTAGTTACCCCTCAAGTGGATAATTCTGGTCATTTGGGAAAGCTTCTGTCTATGGTGCCAAGGAGCTACAGGAGTTACAGGACCATGCCTTTTTATTGTGAACACTATTATGCTGTTGCAGCACCATGGCAACAATCAAGGCAATCTATCCATGCCAGTAGAATTCACAGTAATTTTAAAAACCCAACATTATAAAAAGATCCTTTTTTAACCTTAAATATGTCATTACTAGTGCTATTCCAGAATATGTCATTTGCACAAAACCCTATAGTAAACTATAGAAAAAAATCTCCTAAATGCAAAACTTAATCTTGATTTTCCATTTCCTTCTGATACAATACTGAATAATTGTATACAACTTATTACCCTTCTTTGCTGTAAAGTAAAGTGTAGTTGGTAGGACGTCCTCCATCTGAACCAGGTTTCCACCAACAGGTAAATGTTTCCTTTTCTGGAGAACGGCATTTTATTATTGTAGGCTTTTCAGGAGGTAACTCTTCTGCAAGAGTTCATAAATGAACTAATTAGTAAGTTTAATGCATCAGATCAACTCTGAATTTATAAAACAAATTTAAGTGGAGGAGGGAAAATATATTTTTTTCTTTTTCTACAAAGAAAGAAAATGTTTTGCTTCATTATTTACACAGGAAAGAAAGGGTATTCAGTGATCAGAGCAGCAGCCTTTTACTTTGACTTGGATTCAAAATCCTTTTCCACTGCAGCTACACTGAAGAACTACGTTTTATTTCCCTGGCTGTAACTTTTTTCAGCTTCCCAAATCTGACAAAGATTTGCTCAAATTTGCTCAAATGCTGTCAGCAGGTTCTGTAAGATTATTTAAAATACACGCTGCTATTTGATCTATTACCTACATACACGGTTGTTTTTTTTTCTTCAAAAATGTGTTTTAAGATGCAGTTGATTATTCAAAATAAATAAATAAATAAATATGCTGCCAGTTGCTTTGGCTTTTACAAGAAAAGAAAAAAATGAATAAGAACATGTTTGCCCATGTCTTTATGTCCCTGCCAGTAATTCTCTCCTGAAGTGCCTATGCTGGGCTGACTCAAAAGATACAAAGAAGTAGTTTTTGTATTTCCTCCTACAGTGATATGCCCAGTACTCACTCTATTTGCCTAATTGCTGCCAAGCAATTTATAATTATCTGGATTCCTGATGGTTGTTACAGACTCAAGCAAAGCAATTAGAATTGGGGTGAAGAAGATGCTTAAATTCTGAATACTTTGATGGTTGTCAAAACCACGATGTGCTTGAAACCTTTGCAGTTATGTATTTGTGGCAAAATATGTTCTCATCATATTAATAATATATATTTTTTACTATTTAGAATGGTGCCATTGATTTTCCAAATTTATAATTGCCTCAGGCAGGTCTGAAAATGGGACATTTACAAAATATTTTTTCTATTATCAGTAATTCAGCAATCTCCATGTCAAATAATGAATAATGCAGTTAGTGACAGAAAAAGAAGATTTGAGACAACCTGGCTAAAGTGTCTGATAACAAGATATGAAGTCATACATATTTAATGTCCCAGCAGAACACGGATAATTATTCCCATGTGATAGCAGCTGCAGTGCTATGCTCTGTTATGCTCCTGGCAGTGATTTCAGTCCAGTTGCTAACGAACAGATGAGTGACTGTTACACTAGTACTTCTACCTGATATCTTTAGTTAGGTGAAATCAACATGATTTTAAATGGCAGGACAAGACCAAAAATTATGCAAACACATTTGTATCCAAAGTGACTTCCTAGTAAATCCCAGTCTGTTTGTCATAGCCAGTTTTGGCAGAGGCCAAGTACTAAGTGGGTCAGCAAGACTAAACATATAATTACACACAAAATATGGCAGGATGTGCTAAGTTGTTCCTCTGACACTATGAAGCATCTGTGTAAGGAATCAGGTTTTCAGGGCTGCCCTTTAGGTACCTTTCACAACACTGAACTGGCTAGAGCGTAAACACAATTAACAGAACAGTAATCATCAACTCACCACTGGGGATCTGAATGTGTTTTTCAGCGCTCCATTCACTCCGTTCTCCAAGGTCTAACATGCAACGGACCTGAACAACGTACCTCATCCCAGGATTTAACCTGCTCACTTTATATTGTGTCTGCATTCCAACAGGTATTGTCTGGAAAATAACATAGAATTGGTCCATTTTAACGAATAAGACATAAAGAAGTATGCTTGTGTCACTGACTTTTGAAAGGTAAGGATTTCAATCAGATAGTTTTTAAGATGTTAATTACGAAGTAGTAAAGGTAGTGGTTGAATGAACAGAAAAACCCACTTCAGTGACATTGAGGTTCTGATGCTCAAGTGTTGTAGACTTTCTAATAAGTACTTCATCAGATCAACACTGAAAGGAACATTATAGGTAGTTTGACTCAGACAATCTGTTTAATGCCTCTTAGTGGTTAGTTTTAGGTCTTACTATTAAGTGCTTTACTTAGGCCCTTTAAACATCTCTTCAGAAGTCTTTCAAGATACATAGCTTTCTCCATTTGTAAGGAATCAGCAATTTAGGTAGCATTGAGGCCATCTGAATATAACTTTAAGAAAGACATTTTATCCTGGTATCCCAGCTGTGGGAGTACTGTGGCCCACTCCTAGCAAAATGACAACAATTGGGAATTTCAATGTAAATAGTGTGAGTAGAACACCCCAAGCTTTCAGACAATGGAGGTTTGCTCCAATTAATCATGTTGAGGATGACAACTCTCGGCCCAATTAAATAGTAACTAGGGAATTACTGACATCTGAAACACAGTCAGCTTGAAAAACAGCACTAAAGAAGCATGGAAATTTGGTGAGGGGAAACTGGAAACAGCAGCTGTAGTTGAAATTCAGTGTGACGCTATCAGAAGCTGCTCTGCTAGTATCATGACCTCTGCCTGAGCCAGACAGAGCAGCACAGCCTCTCTCTCTGGTGCTGTGGGTATCTGCACTCCAGGCAGTGTGGATATTATGATTTATCTGTTGTATTGCTGACACTGATTTTTGACTGCATAGTTAACTGATTGCTCATTAATTATATTTTAATGAATCATTAAACTGCTTTGATCATGATTTGGCTTGAACTATGCAAACTTAGCAGTGTCTTACTGTGATGGCAACAGACACTTTGATGAAAATGTACAATTAAATATTCCATCAGTGGGCTAAATAGATCTATTTATCTTACTTCTTAGTATATTACATATCAAGGACCATTATACAAATACCATGAATTTCACTGTCTCTGTAAGTTCTGACAGTACTTCTTTTTTTTAATCAGTTTGGTTACAGTATTTTTGTATCCCTATAGAAACTAAAATTTTTATAGTACCAAATAAATTCTGATAAGAGAACTTATTGAAAAGCATTTATACAACATTTTTCTTCCCTTACCTCTTGCCACTCTTCCTTTTCCTCAGGTTTCAGTCGTAGTTCATAGTGATACAGGTGTGAATTAGAGCTGGCATCAGCTAATGGAGGTGGAGACCATTTTGCCCAAAGGTACGTTATACTAGCAGATGTTTTTGCTTCTAGAGTGAGATTCACAGGAGAACCTGGCTGAACTGTATAAATAAAAAGTTTGTCATTAATGATTTAATTTTCTGTCAGAAAAGCTACCTTCTTTAAACAGTAGCCCTGTGAAGGAATGACAAACAAGGCTGCTGAGCAAAGGGCATGAGGTGATGTGATAGGGAGGGATCACAAAATCACAAAAGATCACAAAATGAGGATTAAGCAGGGTCGCCCCCAGTGCTTGCAGGTTAGCAAAGAAATGCCTGCATTATGGAGAAATCCCCCAAACACTTCATAGGAACACAGCATATTGGGGTGTTCCATCTTCAGTGCCTATACACTAATGCATGCAGTATGGGGAATAGAGAGGAGTTAGACACATATATATGGTTATATGGCTCTGTTCTCATTTAAATCACAGAGACATGGGGGTATGGCTGCCATGACTGGAGTGTTGCAGTGGAAAGATGCAGACTGGGGAGATGAGGAAGGGGCATTGCTCTCTATGTCAATGATCAGCTGGAGTGCCTGGGGATGGATGAGGAGCTGACAGCGAGTTTATGGGAAGACATGGCTAGGTGATCTACAGTGAACGTATGCAAGGACAGGTAACCTGGGTGGAATACAGAGAGATTGTCAGAGCATCCAGGGATGGAGTTAGGAAAACTAAAACCCAAATGGAATTTAATCTGGACAGGGACAACAAAGACAACAAGAAGGGCTTCTACCAATAAATCAGTGAAAAAAGGAAGACTAGTGAAAATGTGTGCCCTTAAAGGCCTAGCTACACAGGACAGTGAAAAGCCTGAAGTACTGAATGCTTCTTTAAGTCAGTCTTTACCAAAAAGACCAGCATTCAGGAATCCAAGGTCCCAGGGTGCAGGCTGAAAGACTAGAGCAAGGAAGAGGTATCCTTAGCGGAAGAGGATCATGTCAGGGAACTTCTGAGCAAAGTGGACATGCGCAAGTTCATGGCCCTGATGGGATGCACCCACAAGTGCTGAGGGAGGTAGCAGATACGACTGCGAGGCTACCCTCTATCATCTTTGGTCAATCCCAGAAATTCAAGAGAACTGCCCAAATACTGGAGGAAAGCAAGCACTCTTAACTCTAAGAAGGGCAAGAAGCCCAGGGAACTCCAGGCTGGTCAGCCTCACCTTGATCCCTGAGAAGGTGATAGAACAGTTAATTCTGGAAACCATTTCCAAGCACATAAAGGAGAAGAAAATCATCCGAGGTAGTCAGCATGGATTCACCAAGGGGAAGTCACACCTCACCAACCTGATAAATATCTATAATGAAATGACCAGCCTGATGGATGAGGGGAGAGCAGTGAATATTGTCTTCCTTGAATTCAGTAAGGCCTTTGACTCTGTCCCCAATAAGATTCTCACAGAGAAGCTGTTGAAGTGTAGGCTGAACAGGTGGGCCCAGAGGGGGTCAATGGTGCAAAGTCAGATTGAAGTCCAGTAGCAAGTGGAGTATCCTAAGTGTCAGTACTGGCTCCAGTTCAGTTTAACTTCTTCATTAACTATCTGAACAATGGGGTAGAGTGCACTCACAGTAAATTTGCAGGTGACACAGAACTGGGGGATTGGCTAACTCACCAGAGGATCACGCAGCCATCCAGGGGGACCTCAACAGGCTGGAGAGGTGGGCTGACAAGAATCTCATGGAGTTATCAAGGAGAAGCACAAAGTCCTGCACCTGGGGAGGAACAGCCCCAGGCACCAGTATGTGCTGGGGGCCACCCGGCTGTAGAGCAGCTTGGTAGAAAAAGACCTAGGGGTCCTAATGGACACCAAGTTGAATATTAGTCAGCAATGTGCCCTTGTCACTAAAAAGGCTAGTGGTATTCTTGGCTATATTAGTCAAAGCATCACCAGCAGGTCAAGAGGGATGATATACTTGGTGCTGGTGTGGCTGCACCTTGAGTTCTGAGTCTACTTCTGCGTCTCCCAGTACAAGAGAGACATGGACATACTGGGAAGAGTCCAATGGAGGGCCACCAAGATGACAAAGAGACTGGAGAACCTCTCCTGTGAGGAGAGGCTGAGGGAGCTGGGACTGTTCAGCCTGGAGAAGAGGAAGCTTGGGGGGGGATCTCATCAGTGTGTATAAATACCTGCAGGGAAGGTGCAAAGAGGATGGAGCCAGACTGTTTTCACTGTTTCCTACTGCCAGGACAAGAGGCAATGGGCACAAACTGGAACACAGCAGGTTTTGTCTGAACATTGGGAAGCACTTCTGTGCTGTGTGGGTGATGGAGTACTGGACAGATTACCCAGAGAGGTTGTGGTGTTCTCCCTCCCTGGCGAAGTTAAAAATCTGCCTGGATGTGGTCATGAGCAACTTGCTCTAGATGTACCTGCTTGAGCAGGGTAGTCCAGATGACCTCCGGAGGCCCCTTCCAACCTCAATCAATATGTTATTTCTGTGATTTGTTTTGTATTTCATTATATTAATGTCAGATAAATATCCCCTTCTATGAGAGCATAGTACAATAACATTTTTTTTTTTCTTTCTCCCTAATGTTTAAGTGGATACCAATTTACCACAGTATCAGCAGATCTTACACATCATTCTGAATTTGTCAGGCTAAGGAAATACGTATCATAATTTCATCAGGTTACTCTTGTAAAATGAAAAAGTCAGATATTTCATAGGTAAAAAACGGAGTACATTCTAGAATATATGTATGCAAAAAAAAAGATGGAATTAAGAACATGAAATATTTGGAAACAAACAAAAAAAGAAGTGAAGTGCTTGGGCAGTTATTTTTACCCTCCCAAGATTGCAATGCCAGCAGCCAGAAAGATGTTTATATTTGGAAAATTTAGTCTGGAACATTTCAGGTAGTTTGACCTAATTTGAAAGTTTTATAATCTGCTCTGCAAGGAACCTACAAAACTGTCTAAACTCAATTAAGACTAATTGACATACTGGAGTTTACTAGAAACTGGTGACAATTTTTCAGACAAGATAAAAATGACAATAGAATATGCAGTTACTTAATTTGTAAGTAAAATACATTTTCCACATAAATTACAGGCACATATTTTAGATCATCTGTAGATAAACACTTCTCCATTGCAAGCTTCACATCATGAGGAAAGAAAACTTTCACCACTACTTGTCCTGAAATTAAAGAACAGATACATCTCCAACTAGTTTTTTTCCATTTCATTCTTTCCTTTTTACCTATTGAGGTCACATCCACATACTGAGGATCCGAGCTGTTACTTCCAATCTCATTCGTTGCTGTTACAGTGATATTATATGTTGTCCACGGATTAGTGTGGTTTTTATTGAAGTAGCAGGAATTGGGACCAGACGTTCTGTAGTCTGGGCATTCATAAATTTTTTCTTCACTGAAATAAAATGATTTAAAAAGTTCAAAAGTTTAGAAAATGAATCAAAGTAGATAATTTTCTAGTAATGGCCTACGTTCAGTGAAGAAGTTTAAAATGTTTAACATTAAGTTTATATATAATCCCACCCTCTGAGAAACATTTCAGTGAGTGTCAAATGCTATTACCACAAATGTTCCTTTGAATCATAAGCTATTTTTACTTCAGTTGTTCAGGATGAAAGCTTTTGTCTGCTTTTTTATACATAGGAATATGTTGACAAAAGAATGGAAAGTGAAATTTTCAGAGACAGCACAAGGCAATTTTCAAAATGTTTAAAAGCAAGTTAAAAGGCAAATTAAACACATTCACTTTGACTAAAGAAGAAAAGTTGCTAAATACCTCCTTTACATTCTCTGGAAAGTAACCTGGTGGGCCCTAAGGCCAAGGACTGTTTTATTGATTATTTTGCTTTCAGCAATGTATTCTTCTATCTGCTTTTGAATGTGATGATCATCATGTCTCTTACCCATTACCTTTGAGTCTTCAGATTTTTTAGCAGAGGGATTGTTTTGTACTCAATTAAAGCTGAACTAGGTGAGGTACTCAGCATTTTCTAGGTGTGAAGAACTGTACAAACCCAAAGTACTAGTTGAGATGGCTCCAAGGTAGGTCTTAGTCCCATTGTTATGCTCTATGCATCACTAATAACAAGGCCTTTCAGTATCCAGGTAGTTTTGTCTGGGTTCACAAAGCAAAGATGTAAGTATATCTGAGAGACAATAAAGGTAACTACGGCTCAGATCCGGAGTGCATGGCAATGCCTAGTTTTCAGCAGATCTAACAAAACTGACAAGCATCTATCACTATCTCCAGGTGGGGCAGTTCTGGGCTGTGACGTGTGACTTAAGAGGCTCAAAATAAGTTCTGTTCTGATTGAAACTGAAACATATGGATTTTCATAAAATAAAAGCTCCACAGATATGCTCACTACAGATGAGGGGAGCATCATCTCTTTCTGGTTACTGTTGATTGTGGTAACTTTATTAAAAATTGTAACTTTCTTGATCAATTAATACATACGATCTGGAGCTGGTTTAATTTAAGCAGGGAAGTCTGAGGCTTTACCTTATCTATTCTGAACCTCACTGGATTTATTCAAAAAGATTCAATATCTGAGCCTCCATGCTTGCTTGGATGTGTTCTTAGACCTCTTTTTTTTTCAGGAAGAATGGGCATTTATACAAAGAAGCACAGGCTAAGCAAAGTAGATAAACACGTACACATTTTATTTGTAAACAGTATGAGGGAGTCACAGATTTACCAAAACAGCAAGTTTTGAGATGCAATACCCACACCTGGTTTTATTCCATTTTGTGAACAACCAGGCTGGCTACGAATACAGAAGGGGATGTAAAGTCTCTCAGATTTTGTCCAGATGTGGATTTGCTGTGCATATTAATGGGAAAGTTCCATGACAGAGCCCTGAGGGCACCACCAGCCCTTACTGTCACTGTCCAGCCTCCCCTGGGGCCTCCCCTGACCCTGCCTGTGGCCAAGACCCTACTTCGTCCCACCGCACTAGGGCCGGTCTCCATCTCCCCCCCACCATGCCATGGGTCCCACCAAGACAGCCTTGGCCTGCAGGCTGACACCTCGGCCCAGCCCCACCTTGTCCTGTCCCTGTCCCCATGGTGGTGACCTGTGCCTGGGTCTGCACCTGGGCTACCCTGCTCAGGGTTGGGATGAGCCCTAGCTGGTGGCCTTGCTTTTTCTGCCACAGGGAAGCCCCTGCAACCCCCAGGTGGCCTCTGGCCCTCATGGTGCCCTGATACTCCCCTCCTCAGAGAAGGATGCTGTTCAGATAAAAGCTGTGTGCCTTCTGAAAAAGGGACAGATTACGTCTTTCCCAGTATGTGTTTAGAGCAGGGAAATTAGCTCAGATGAGTTTCAGTAGGGACAGGCTGAAAGTTTGGTATTGGTTGTAGCCATGTTCTTTTCCACCAAGGGAAAGCCATTCAACTGTATAGCCCTTGTTGGCTATTTGAGGTGTAACATGGATTCATAAAACTGGCTTTCACAAATTAATGTTATCATTCCCTCATTCTGTCATAATCATGACTTGACAACTTACTTATTCATCGCTTTTTACCTGTCCTTGCTGTAGAACAGGGTGTAATTGGTAGGAAGTCCTCCATCTGAACCAGGCTTCCACCAACAAGAAAAGGTTTCCTTTTCTAGAGAACGACATCTTATTATCTTAGGTTTTCCAGGATATGATTGACCTAGAGAAGTGCAGAAATCCAGCTAGTTACATTAGGGTTGGACAATGTTTTTTGTTGTAGTTGCTGCTGAACGGCAAATTCAACAAGAAATGCTTGAAAAAAAATAATATTGTTTGAACCTATGAACTGAATTTGGTAAATAAATCTGCCTGGGAAAAGGGCTGAAACTTTCAGAAAAGTAAATATATATTATCTCAAATTTCTGAAACAGCTTCTAATACTTTGTTACTTCTCTTTGAAAATAAAAATGTCATTTTAACCTAAACTTTGAAAATGTTCAGTAATCTCCAAAATGAATTAAAAAGTATGGAGTCAAATGCATGACTTTTTTTTTTTTTTTTTTTCCTAAAATATCCCAAATCTTTACCTTTGGGTCATCTTAGAATTAAATTTCACCTCCAACTTTGCAACAGAACCAAAATTCCATTATTTGCACAACTCTAAAATTATCACATATTTGGGGTAGATTATAGATATGACAAATTAGAGAAAGAAGGAATCAATGGGATGGATGGAATATTTTGTGTGCTGGAGACCTGTATGTATTCATTAATTATTTGAATATTCCATTGTAATCTAGATACATTTTAAAATACCTGTTAAAATTACTTGTCATTAACTTCCAACAAGAAAATAGACCATAAATTTACATATTTTTTGATATGAAGAGCATGTGGCTTTTCAACCTAAGCTTACCTTTACTTCATTAAAGTTCCATACCATATCTCTAATTGTGTTACTATTCAAATGATGCTAATTCCCAAGAAGGTGACAAGGACGGAGTGAGTGCAGGGACGGAGTGAATGCCTTTCATCATCACCACCACTTTATCATTAAATTAATACTATAAAAAGAAAAGAGGACTCAAGCCATTTTCAAAATCTCCATACAAAACTTTAAAAGAATTCAATTTAAATATGTACAGGTTCCAGTGATGGTCAGGATAGATCAGGTAAAGCCTCAGACTTCTAAAGAAAGTGTTTTAAGAAAAACAAGCGTTTCAGGAAGTTTTGTACTTACCAGTCAGTCCCATTGCAGTAAGAGGAAGTAACAATATAATTTGAATTGATGACATCAATTTCTGCTTCATGGTGTCCACTTCCCCCAAGGTGGGAGTATCAGATCAAGGGATCACTGAAAAATATACCATCATGCAAAAGTCAATAAAAATATGTAACGTAATATGTATCCATTGGCTTGATCAAAGTTCTTTTTGACTTGCAGCTAATTGATTCTTGTTGTTTCTCAAAGAGGTGCAGCATGAGTTACATTTCCACTTCAGAAGAAGAAAACCTGAACTGAAGAGTAGTAAGTAGATCTTGTTTAAGGTTTTTGAATGGTTAGCAGTGCTGGGATTAGGCTTTCACAGCATTAACTAATCTTGCATATTTATTTGGCATCTTGGGACACAGGATGATTTTCTTTAAGTTTTAACATCTGACTTATTAATTTGCCTGAGAAATCAGACTCTTAATAATGAAAAATATATGTTTATCTCTGTTAAGATAAAGAAGATCTCAACATTTTTGAACTCTGGAGGTCCTGAAAACAGAAGATAACTAGAAAATATCCACAATTTATACATATGCTTAGGATTTTTGAGCCAATTTCATGACTTCTGAATATTTGGGACTGGCAATGTTGAATTCAGATCACCTGAGCTTAAGAGTGCTACTCATTCTGTATATTCAGCTCATTGTTCTTACTGCATTTAATTTTGCAGGAAAGCGAAAATGCCAAGAACAGAGAAAAGAAACCAAGGGAAAAGTAGTTTAACTTCACAGTTAATTTACCAGGTGGAAACCCAGTACAAGATGCAATTATCCCTCTTTCTTCAGCCTGTAAAGGCCCGAGGCAGTGTTGCAGAACTCAGCTGAAATACAATGGGAGGGCACCAGCTGCGGAGCCCCAGTGCCTGCAGAGGGCTGACACCACTAGGTGTCCTCAGCATTCAGGTTACAGCTCAGGGTAATCGGGAGCCCCTGCTGCTGCTGAATCTGTTTAGCCTGAAGAAAAGGCAGAGTATGACTTGAAGCAAACCTCCTGCTTGTCCCACCAACAAACTTCCTGCGTGGAGCCGGTGACTGGAGTCTGCTATCAGATTCTCTGTAGCCAACCTCACTCTATGAAACTAAAGAATAACGATTTACTGTCTGAAAAGGAAACTCCTTACCTCATCTTTCCACTCCTACCAAGCACATCCAACAGGTATTTTGTGCTTGAAACCTGTTCAGTGTAGAACAGCGTGAGAACAAGCTGTCTCTTTGCAGAGGAAAAATTCTTTGTGGTTTATCAGATGACTCAATTTTCATTATGCAATTCATTTTCTGTATCAAGAAACTACAACCCATCAGCACATAAATGTTTCTCAAGCGCACAGCCAAATGAAGTATCAGTCAATTTAACTGATTCTAAAATGTGTTTATTGTGGATGAAGTGCTAAAGAACCACAGTCAGCTACACTTTCATAGGCTTTGTCTGAATATCCAGGCACACTTCATTTACGCAACTGAGCTACACTGCAGAATTGAATCTGTGTTAATTTTAAACTTCCTTACAGCAATTTGTGCATAGAGTGTCAATGTGGAGCGCACCATTTAAATATAAACGCCAGTATTGTGTAATCACATGCAAATTTTATGTCTGTAAACAAACTGCAGGCCCAACTGTTAGTGTTTAACTTCTGAAATGAGCTGAAAACTTGGTGTTATGTAATGCAGAATGCTGACCACTGAGTTCACGCAAGGAAGAAGCATGTTCTTCTCAAGGTGAAATACTGAACTATAAACAATAACCATTTCATGTACATATGATAACACAATATTTCATCATTGTAAAAACAAACAAACAAACAAGAGTTGAATCTTTGCAAAATACAGCACTTTCAAACTGAGACTAATACTATGCTTCCCTATAGGTAAATTATGCCATCACGGAGACGTGGTGGGACCAGTCTCATGACTGGAGTGCTACAATGCCTGGCTATAAGCTCTATAGAAGGGACAGGCAGCATAGAAGGGGTGGTGGTGTGGCTCTCTATATTAGAGAGTCTTTCGAGGTTGTAGAACTCGAGGTTAGGAATGACAAGGTCGAGTCCCTTTGGGTTAGGATCGGCAGGGACAACAAGGCTAGTGTCCTGGTCGGGGTCTGCTATAGACCGCCGAACCAGGATGAGGAGACGGATGAGGAATTCTACAGGCAGCTGACAGAGGTTGCAAAATCATCAGCTCTTGTACTCGTGGGGGACTTCAACTTCCCTGACATATCCTGGAAGCACAACACAGCCCTGAGAAAGCAGTCTAGGAGGTTTCTGGAGAGCGTGGAAGATAGCTTCCTGACGCAGCTGGTTAGTGAACCTACCAGGGGTGGTGCCCCGCTAGACCTTCTCTTCACAAACAGAGAAGGACTGGTGGAGGACGTGATCGTCGGGAGCTGTCTTGGGCAGAGTGACCACGCAATGGTGGAGTTCACTATTCTTGGCGAGGCCAGGAAGGGGACCAGTAAAACCGCTGTATTGGACTTTCGAAGGGCTGACTTTGAGCTGCTCAGGACACTAGTTGGTGGAGTCCCTTGGGAGGTGGTTCTGAAGGGCAGAGGGGTCCAGGAAGGCTGGGCGCTCTTCAGGAGGGAAGTCTTAATGGCGCAGGAACGGTCTGTCCCCACGTGCCCAAAGACGAGCTGGCGGGGAAGAAGACCGGCCTGGCTCAACAGAGAATTGTGGCTTGATCTTAGGAGGAAAAAGAGGGTTTATAAGCTTTGGAAAAGTGGGCAGGCCACTAAGGAGGACTTTAAAGAAGTAGCGAGGCTGTGCAGGGACAAAATTAGGAAGGCCAAAGCTCATCTGGAGCTCAATCTGGCTACTGCCGTTAAAGATAACAAAAAATGTTTCTATAAATACATCAACACAAAAAGGAGGACTAAGGAGAATCTCCATCCTTTACTGGATGCGGGGGGAAACTTAGTTACAAGAGATGAGGAAAAGGCGGAGGTGCTCAATGCCTTCTTTGCCTCAGTCTTTAGCGGCAATACCGGATGTTCTCTGGATACTCAGTACCCTGAGCTGGTGGAAGGGGATGGGGAGCAGGATGTGGCCCTCATTATCCATGAAGAACTGGTTGGTGACCTGCTACGGCACTTAGATGTGCACAAGTCGATGGGGCTGGATGGGATCCACCCAAGGGTACTGAGAGAACTGGCAGAGGAGCTGGCCAAGCCACTGTCCATCATTTATCAACAGTCCTGGCTATCAGGGGAGGTTCCAATCGACTGGCGGCTAGCAAACGTGACGCCCATCTACAAGAAGGGCCGGAGGGCAAACCCGGGAAACTACAGGCCTGTCAGTTTGACCTCAGTGCCAGGAAAGCTCATGGAGCAGATCCTCCTGAGAGTCATCATGCAGCAATTGCAGGGGAAGCAGGCGATCAGGCCCAGTCAGCATGGCTTTATGAAAGGCAGGTCATGCCTGACGAACCTGATCTCCTTCTATGACAGAGTGACACGCTGGGTGGATGAGGGAAAGGCTGTGGATGTGGTCTACCTTGACTTCAGCAAGGCTTTTGACACCGTCTCCCACAGCATTCTCCTCAAGAAACTGGCTGCTCTTGGCTTGGACTGGCGCACGCTTCGCTGGGTTAGAAACTGGCTGGATAGCCGGGCCCAAAGAGTCGTGGTGAATGGAGTCAAGTCCAGTTGGAGGCCAGTCACTAGTGGCGTCCCCCAGGGCTCGGTGCTGGGGCCGGTCCTCTTTAATATCTTCATCGATGATCTGGACGAGGGCATCGAGTGCACCCTCAGTAAGTTCGCAGATGACACCAAGTTAGGTGCGTGTGTCGATCTGCTCGAGGGTAGGAAAGCTCTGCAGGAGGATCTGGATAGGCTGCACCGATGGGCTGAGGTCAACTGCATGAAGTTCAACAAGGCCAAGTGCCGGGTCCTGCACCTGGGGCGCAATAACCCCAAGCAGAGCTACAGGCTGGGAGAGGAATGGTTGGAGAGCTGCCAGGCAGAGAAGGACCTGGGAGTAATGGTGGATAGTTGGCTGAATATGAGCCAGCAGTGTGCTCAGGTGGCCAAGAAGGCCAACGGCATCCTGGCTTGTATCAGGAACAGCGTGACCAGCAGGGCTAGGGAGGTGATCGTCCCCCTGTACTCAGCTCTGGTGAGGCCACACCTCGAGTACTGTGTTCAGTTTTGGGCCCCTCGCTACAAGAAGGACATCGAGGTGCTTGAGCGGGTGCAGAGAAGGGCGACGAAGCTGGTGATGGGCCTGGAGAACAAGTCCTACGAGGAGCGGCTGAGGGAGCTGGGCTTGTTCAGCCTGGAGAAGAGGAGGATCAGGGGTGACCTTATCGCTCTTTTTAGGTACCTCAAGGGAGGCTGTAGCGAGGTGGGGGTTGGTCTGTTCTCCCACGTGCCTGGTGACAGGACGAGGGGGAATGGGCTTAAGTTGAGCCAGGGGAGTTTTAGGTTAGATGTTAGGAAGAACTTCTTCACTGAAAGGGTTGTTAGACATTGGAACAGGCTGCCCAGGGAAGTGGTGGAGTCACCATCCCTGGAAGTCTTCAAAAGACGTTTAGATGTAGAGCTTAGGGATATGGTTTAGTGGAGGGCTGTTAGCGTTAGGTTGGAGGTTGGACTCGATGACCTTGAGGTCTCTTCCAACCTAGAAATTCTGTGATTCTGTGATTCTGTGATACCTGTTTTTTATTTTATTTTATTTTATTTTATTTTATTTTATTTTATTTTATTTTATTTTATTTTATTTTATTTTATTTTATTTTATTTTATTTTATTTTATTTTATTTTATTTTATTTTATTTTTAATTTTCTTTTAGAGACACATCTTTTCTGTGTTATGAAAGATAGAGAGGCATCACCAAGAAAGAGCTGAAGCAGAGCACACTACAAGGAAAGCAGGATCATTTTGGAAACTGAATACCCAGAGAATCAAATTAACAGAAATAGGGTGAAATTAATTAATTTGTAAACAAGTGTTTTTTTCCTAGGATCATTTGTTGTTTAAAAATGAGATGATCATGAGCCACTTCTGTGATGTGGCTGTGAAAAAGAACAGGAGAGATACAGTGGAGGGTTATGGACTTGTTACTGCCCCATACTAAATGTATGGGACATAAAAACTCCATATGCAGGGAAAACAACAACAACAACAACAACAACAACAACCGTAAACACAACTAAATAAACAGGTTAACATAGTTAGAATGGATATAGAAAACTACTGATATGAGAAGGGAACACAGAGGCTGTCTCATGACTGAGATTTAAATAACTGGCTTCTTACTCCTTTCAAGGATATGGTTGTCTTCCATAGGCATACCAGGGGATTAGAATCAAAAGAGGGAACGTAAGAATGTATGAACTCTACAAAATGTTGAAACAAGAATAAATGGATGTAATTAGTTCCAAAAATTAGGGGAAAAAAATGACAGCAATCAATTTCTGGAATAGTCTTCCAGAAGCAAAAATCCCATTTAGTTTTCCCAGGAAGTCAGATGTATTATGAAATATATATGCCATGGTTGTTTGTGATAGCTGGGAAGTGGGCTTTATGATCCAATATGTGCTTTCTTGGCTATTTCAATGCAATTTATATACCTTGAATTATTAGTAGATAGTAAACAGTGCACAAGCATGAGATGGTTGGATATCCTACTTTACATTCAGAATTTAATGCTTTCAAAATATTTTCTATTAAAGAATTACGAGAACCTCTGGTTATTTGATCATAAATATGTCCTTAAAAGCATCTAAGAAAAGCATCATTCTATTTGACATTTGTATTGCTTTCTAAAGGAACGTCAGCAGCAGCAGAGCAGTAGCCAGGAGGCTCCAGGCATATTAGCCATATTCCATTTGTTCCAGTGCCTGTGTTTCCATGGTTGCTTGGTATTTGGTATTTTTGGTGCAGATATTTCTTATAAGGCCTCTGAAGAGATCTCTTGTTTTTAAAAATACTTGCTTTAGTAGAAAAAAATAATGTCCACTTTGTTGTAACTATATCAAAAGGGTACCTTCCCTATATCTGACTTGAAAATCTTTTCATAAAAGGATAACTAGTACTAACGAATACGCTGTAGGGAATGACTCTCTTTTTGGACTGAATACTTTCTTTTATAAGGGCTACAGCGGACACTGATTTGCTAGAACATCATGCAAAACCAAGGCTAAAGTAACTGATAACTAAAAATCATATGCCTCCTTTTTGAAGGTTTTGATTTAGTTCCAACAAAGTTATTACATTCCGAAATTGTAGTTGAAATTCTTCCTTTTAACACAGCTGTTATGCAGCCTTCAATAGCTGCATATTGAACACCCCAAAATTGTGCACCTGGATGCGGACAGAAATCATTACCAAAGTATTAGAAATCACAGAAAAAAGTAGTGTTATATATTACTGTAAAATAACCCTACTGTGTAATTAATAATAATATGAAATTTTAGCATTGAAAACAGTGCTTACATTGCAGCTAGATGAAGCTGGAAGTTAAATACCATTACTGAATCTGGTGGTGCTGTGAAGCAGGGTTGAGAGATTGTCCTTGTCCTACTTTATTTGTAGCTCTTGTTGTGTGCTGATAGATACATTTCTTGAGACTGACAGAGAAGTCTTTACCTAGTTCTGCACAAATGGAAATATTTCTATCTGTGCTATTTTCAGGCTTGCAGGAAGGGGAAACAATTGCACAGCATCCACTGTCAATGGTATTCTGTCCATCACAGGCTTTGTTTGTGCTGCCAAAGGGATCTAAAGCCCGAAGTGCTCTACCAATCCATACTGAACAAGATTCACATTCTGACTCGTTAGGATGATAAATAATGCTTGTCTCTCAGGCCTAGGGGAAGGCAATTTAAGGAGTCTCAAAACACCACAGTTCATTATCATTTGAAGGAGTGAAGTACAGCTGTGTGAAACCAAATACTGATAAAGAACGGAATAAAGCAAGAAATGTGGCAGTTTGCTTTACCATCCAGAATCCTACTGGCCTGTAGCTGAATGCTGAATATTCATTCCACTATTCTGTGGACATTGCACGAGTCTCCCTTCCTATGCTGAGTTCTTATGCCAACACTGATGACTTATGTCCCTAACAGTGATTTAGGCAGGTGTGTTTCTGAATGATGGTGGTTGGGATCATACTGAAAACTAAAGGTGTGCATGTGCAGTGTGTTCTGGGCTCTGCTCTCCCACCCCGCATGAGACCTAACTGGAAGTCTCCAACTTCTAAGTCCCTCAGGCAACCTTCATGGAGGTATATGAGCTCTCAAGAAGGCAGGCAGTTCAGACATGCCTCTGATCTACATTTCTTGAGACTAATTCCAGGTGGCTACTTCTAGCATGTAGGTTTTGTTGGCTGCTTTGCAGAGACACATCAAGTTAATTTCTTGGGACCATGCACTTCATATTTTTGTGTTGTGTAACCTGAAGGCACCTATACCTTCCTTTAGATTTCACCTGAAAAGCCTGTATCAGGTTTTTTAATATGTTTTTTCCTAAGTTCCTCTCAAATAAATCTTGTCCTAAGGACCCTTTGTAGTCCTTTTGTAGTCCAGGATGATGAGTAGAGTAACTTTGTTCACTGATGCGGAAAAGACAAAATCATGAAAGCCCACACTCCTGAAAATATTTTATATACACAAGTCACTCTCAAAGTATTTATGCACCTAACCTGATCTATGCCTATTGATTTTACAGAACTGAGCCTGGAGTTCTTTTTAAGTCTCAACATCTAAACTGACATGACAGGCCCAGACAACTGGAAGAAAGCACCACTATCCCTCCTTTACAGAGTGGGAACCAATACAGAAAAAGATTAAGTGCTTTGCTCAAAATCATACTATACATGGACAAGCTAAAAACTGATCCTTTCTCACTATCTTTTTCCCCCCAGAACATCACCAATTCCACCTTTGTAAAACCATAAAACTGTTAAACATGATCTATCTAACAATGGTAATTTTCCTCCACCAGTCTCATGGCTCTCAAAGATTCTGTTTTCTTCTGGTGGTCTGTGTGGTTAATCATATTTCATGATTTTTATCTGTATAGAATTCTTTTCAGACCAGAAAAGCATAAGATGTAAGGAGAAAAATTTTAGAGACTGAAAATTAGAATTGAAGTTAGAACTTGAAAATTGCTCTTTAAATATGGTGGAAATGCATCCCAACCAACTGCTAAGTCCTACTCCACAGTCATTATCCTACTGTGACACTTTTAATTATTATTTATACATAGCATATTCATGAAATATAAATTCTAATTTCCTACCTAAAGGATTCATGTATGCAAGGAAGATTTTTGTTCGTGTCTTTGGTGAATGTCAGATCACTTGATAATCTGCAAGAAAAAAAAAAGAGTAGTTCCAGGATTAGTATATTACTGGAAGTATTGCTACTTTATTCATAAAACACAAAGAGGAAAAAAAAAGAAACAAAAAACCCTGCTCATTAGCTGATTAAGATACTGACAGTCCAAGTCAATACATTTAAACATTGAGAGCAGTAGCAACTATTGTAAAATACCGTGTTACTGTACAGTCTTTCCATTATCTGTTTCAGAAAGAGCATAATTTTCGGTTTTAGCAATTTAGGATGCAGCCCAGCTTTACTAGTAGATTGTGCTAGGTTATATGATTAAAAGCTAATCACCATATACACAAAAGCCGGGACAGGATCAGATGAAAAATGACGGGGTGGGGGGAGGTTCCCTGGCAATCTAATCAGTGAAAATGGGGCACAGGGAATCGGCTACGCCTAAGACTACCAAAGAAAACAATCAGCCCATTGTCCCTTGTGCAGAACCCACCAGGAGGAGTCAACCAAACAAATTCCCTTCCCAGTACATGTTGCTGAGGGATGGTGGTATAGCACTCATTAAGGGATGCAGCGAGAAAAGAATTTGGGGAATGTGGCAGTCTTATTATGGGATAGTGGAAGGACAAACAGCAGGGAAAGGAAGGGATCAGAGTGGACTGGGGGGAAAAAAGCATGGGAAAACAAGGAGAAGAGGGGAATAAAGGGGCCAGTCAAGTGTAAGCTTGCCTGACTGGGATGTGTGCCTGATCACCATAGCCTACCCTATACCCTCATTAAGTTCTATTTCTGTAGTCTGGGTGTGCTCTGTGCTGGGTGGGTGCATTTGTGTGCTGGTGAACTTCCAGCTAGATTAGTTGGTGAGGAGGGTAAGAGCTCTGAGTGGGATTGCAAACCTCTGGGCTCATGTGCAACTCCCCAGCAACTGGGGACATCAGCGGACGTGGTGCCAGCTACTGGGTGTACAGCCAACCTAACACCAGCCACTGGAGTGGTCCACGTTTTGTGCAAATACACGCACATACAAATCTCTAGCACATTGGGAGCAGATGCTCTGTTTTGTTACTGGCAGGCCCTGAGGACATGGATACGCAGCAGTCTCAAATCTATTGAGCTACCTGACTCAGCTACCTCTAATGGACTGAAATTCAGTGGTTTATTAAAAGAGCCACTGTGTGCAGTTAACTCTTCTTTGTCATCCCATTTGACTACACTCTGCTGTTAAGAAATAGTCTAGATCAGCTTCACTGGGCAATTTATCTGCCACGGCAAGAAAACCTATACATTAAATTACTAACTCCATCATCCTATTTCTTATGAAATTGTCTCTCTTCAAACAGTTTGAAACAATAGAGTATTTTTACAACTAACATTGAGAATGGTCTGGATTTGCCCAGAGACCAGGTGGGAAGCTGTATTACTCAGTTACCAGGGTATTCTTTTGTTTGGCTTCATTTCAGTAAAGCTAATAAGAACAATAAAAATACCATGAAATCATCTGGCAGCTAGACACTATGCCGTTACAGAGGAACAGATTTAATTGAGGGCAATAAACAATTTATTTTTTATGTGCATATATAAAATGGCATAGATAACATACAACTGAATATGGCAAAAATATGTTTGCACTGAAGTTACTCAACTGTGGCATAAGGTGAAAAGTAGTTCAAAGATGGAGCTCAGTGAAATTTTTCCTGTTTTAAGGAGGACAGGAATCTGATCATCAGTTTCAGAGCTGGGAATAGAGTTTGACTCAAGGTTGGCTAAATAAAGGATTTCTCCCAAAATACAAGATGCCTTGTAGATCTTGATCATGTCATAAAGACTTTTTAAAAATGGAGCAATTATTCTGCATTTAAGAGAGAGTCTAGTTCTAACAGAAAACACGTAGTTACGATTGCTAAATTAAAAATTGTGAAAATCACTTTTTCCTGCAGTCTGCTATGTTTGGAAATAAACCTTCCTCCACTTTTTCAGATTTCTGTAACTTATAATTACAAAAAAAAAAAAAAAAAAAAAAAAAAAAAAAAGTTCAACCCTGTCACCAAATTTTATTCTTCTGTCGCGACTGCTTTCATCAGAAAGTGATACCACGAACTAGTGACAGATCCCTGTGTAATATGACTGACTTAAAAAGGTCATTTTTACTACAGCTACGCTACTAGCTGTATAGTAGCTACTGGATTGTTTGTATCTCAGTGATCAGAAAGGTTAATGATAGAATTGGTCATATCACTGGCATAACCCAGAACAAAGACACTCAACCAAGGTATTTCTGTATCAAATTGCTAAAATCTTATTTATTATGATAGCCCTGAGAAGAAAGACAGAATCTGACCGTGTTAAATATAGTACAAAGAAGAATTCGTGCTCCTGAATAACTGAAAAATAACAAAAAATACAGAGTAGAAGAAAGGGATGTAACAGGTCAAAACAAGAATATTTGAAACTAAAGATTATTTTCATTACCAAAATATATATATATATATATCCCATAAAATGGAAACTACTTACGAAGAACAAGTTTTGGAAAATCTTCACTTTAGATTGTCAAAAAATCTTTTTTGACTAAAAGCAATGCATGCAGATTTTCAAAATTCTAAAAGTAATAAATATCACCAAATAACTTCCAACAGAAAACATTTGGTTTTGAAATTTTCTAATAGAACATTTTTTTGAAATCTAAGTGGAGTATGCAAATAATTTTAGCTCATTAATAACTTTTTTTTTTCCCCATGAAAACATGTGATGTTAAATTTCTGATAATCTTCAATTATACACAGAATTTCAACAACTAATGCAATGGCATGAATTCTTTTACTATCCTCATATTTTTGGTGACATGCTAGAATGAGTAAAACTTTTCAGGAAGCAAAGGAACAAGACTTTGGAAGTAGTAAAGGAAACATAGTAACAAAGAAAATTGTGAAAGATTTGTGGAGTGAATATGAGGGAAAATAGTAATACAGAAGGACAGAGAAGTGGGAAATAACAAATAAAAAGTTGGCAGTGGGCAGTAAAGGGTTAGATAAAAGTGTAGTTTTAAATATATTCTAGTACCCCCTTTGATTTTCAAAGCTTCTTCCACTGGATTCTACCCTAGATAACATCTTTTTGGTGAACATGTGATGGGGTTGAGCAGAGGAGAAAAAAATCTCTAGATCTTAGTGCCTGCAAGCATCAGTATGGTAATGCTGAAGAAAGCTGTGACCTTAGCTCTAGCACAGACTCTTTTATTCTCTGTCACTGAAACAGCCCCTTTTGGCTGAAGTCTCTCTTCAAAGCCTTATGATTGTGGTAAGGCTGTAATAGAAGGAACCTGGCTGCAGGGGAAAAAAATCTTTTTCTTCAATCACAAATATACTCAATAATTAACAATAGCAGCGGGAGCAGAGAAAACTATTGAACAAATAATTGTTTTGCTGTTACAATGTTCTCTTTTTCAGGAGGTCCTCAGTACGAGGTCATAAAAGCAGCTGTTTCTTTGTCTTTTTCCAAGTATATGCTGTACACTTAAACATGTACTGCTTAAGTGACTGTAGAGTTGCTCCATAAAAGAACGCAACTACCAAAAAGTACTACTCCAACCAAACTGGTATAAACTCTCAATGTACTATGATCTGTGAACAAGAACATTTCCGAAGCATATTCCCCAAGCTTCAAACTTGATAGAAGAGCTTCATAGTTGCATGCTGAAGGCTGCTAATGCCACATACGGATGAAATGGCACACTGGTTAGCTAAGGTAATGAAATCCCTTATCCCATTAATCTAAAATGGAGATAATTTTTTCTTACAATTATTTGAGAGAAAGAACTGACAATAATGTGAATAAAACAATATTTAACCTTCAACCTTCATTTTACCAAGCTTAAAACTATTAATCTTTTTGCACTGCTGACTTAAAGCATTATATTCTCTTTAATATCAGAACTATGTGGATATGCAGGGAGGTATCTTTATCCCACCTAACTCTAGTCTTGTTGGAATTTTGTAGATATTCTTCGGCACCTAAATCCTAAATAGACTAGAGTTTAACTCATTTTATACAATTATTTTCTGCAGGTGTTTAGATAGCTGGTGTTAATCCCTAATGTGAGTAGAAACCACATAATTTCTTATTATAGAAAATCAAATGCTCATATTACTCTGACCTCCTAGAGAGCCAGACTGGTAAAGTATCAATACTGCTGTATCACAACCCTGTTGAATTCCACGTAGATGCTCATCTTGTAGCAAAACTGTTTTTATTTAATTACACGTTTGCAGGGAAGAAAATACCTAATTCCTAAAAGCTAAGATATGCATCTCTGAGGGAACTGAATTCACCCTTTAGTCAGCAGTATGATTTTCCCTTCTTATTTCTGTATGATAAACTGCATGAAGTATAGTACTGACCTGATCTACCCCCCATCTTCATCCCAGGCTGTTACTCCTTGGAGATTCTCAGACATGGTGAAATGTATTTTGGATTCTTCGTTTGTTTTGTAAGAATAAGGAAATGACCCTGAGGTTGTAGGCTGTGAGACTTTTATGTACTTGTTTACGGAATTAAAACTTACACTGCAATCTCCAGAGGTTAAAGGTAAATTTATTAATGTATTCATTCATTAACCCGTTCATACATTAACTCACTCATTCTGTTCCTTTGAAGATAAAAGGACAGTGCTGTGTTGCCTACTGATGAATGCACTTCCAGCAGGTGATACTTGCACCCCTGACAGGGAAAAATGAAACATGCCAAGAAACTACTTGAAGAAATCCATTTTGCAAAGACAGAGGCATCGTCACTGTGAAGCAAATGCAAACAGATGGCTTCATGAATAAAGAATAATTAAAAACATAATATTGGGTTTCAGGCTATGGATAGTGTTTAGTTTTAACAGACTAAGGACATAAGCCTCTCCCTTACCTCTGCTGTAATAACAAATATGTCAAATTATATTTAACATGAATGTTTCAGTTGGCCTGACTCCTCTGTGGAGTTAGTACATTCCTTTATTAAATAATGAAGAAATAGCTACTAAGAAGAATTTGGAGAAGAAAAGCTTTCATGGAATAAAAAATACACAACCTACTGAAGTAAAATTGATTTTAACACTTTTCTTCTGTATGTTTGTTTTATTTGGTGATTAAAAAAAAACACAACTGCAACTGAAATGAAGGGCATTTTGCTATAGCATGTATCAATGCATCAGGCTACATCTGATTTTTAAGCAAATGTTCTTGATTCACTCTTTACTGTGACTTGATTCAGCAACTGTGAATTTTTTCTTTGCACTCAGTCTCAGAATGGAACCATGGTGTGTATTGTAATTATCTGCTTTTATACACTGATATACACGGTCATGACTTCATCTTGGAACAAGGGAGTCAGCTCTGGAGTTCTGTCCCTTTAAAGTGGCACACTTATTCAACGTGATATAAGCCTCATTCACGTTAGGGCTAAGGGGGAAGGTATGAAGGTAGAGTACTGAAGGGGTCACTTCAGAGCTGTTTGCAAGCAAAATGATCTGATTTTCATGTAAAAGAAAACTGACTGAAATGCAAAAGTCTTGTGAACTGCAGGTGGACAAAGACAACTTTTTATACCAAAGCGTCTGAAACGTCAGATACACATGCTTTATTTGGATAAAAGATATCTCACAAAAATGTCAAAAAATAAAGAAAAAAAGAGAGAGAGAGAGAGAAAGTATGAAGGTCATAAACCTGAAACATCAATGACTTCATCAATACTTTTAGAAGTATTTGTTATTTACATGGAATCCAAGAGATGGCATAAGCAGTAGGAACCTTCATGCCTGGCCTTGGTATAGTGGATTTCATGGTAAATTGCAGCAAACTAGTAAATGTTACTAACAGCTGAAATAATTTTAAGCATGGTAATTTAGACCACTGGAAATCAGCCATTAGCCTCTGTAATTAACATCAGTCCACTTTGTTTTATATCCCATTACAATCAACATTTATTACCCAACCATAGTTACCCAATCATATTTCAGATGGTAATAAAATTCATTTTGTGTTTAATCCACAACATTGCTTCCATAATCCCCGAAATAAAAACCTTATGCTGACATTTAAGCACATAGAAATGGCAGGAGGAAAAAAAGCTGTAACTGTCAGTTTTACTTTACGTAATAACACAGCACAGGCTTTTAAGTCCTTGCTTACACAAAGACTGACCTTTTCACTTGATATAAAAGTCATATTTATTGAAACTTGGATCCACACCTTCAATCATTATTGTTACCTGCATCTTTTCATGTTGCATTTCCAGTGGTGCCTTTTACAGTCTTATGCCTGCATCTTGGCTGCACACCCTACTTAGAAACATATTTTATATAATGCCAATGGAAAAAATGTTGAAGAATAACACAGCCATGTTTTAAACTGCTCTTTTTATTTAATCCTTGATTTGCTTCACTGAAACTATGTCTGATACATATTTGACACTGTTTGGTAGACACTCACTGGTACCAGACTTGCAAATCCGATGCACACATTTTAAAGGGACATGACAAAATCCTTGAGCCTGAACAGTCAGGCCTCTGTCTCCCTTAAGATCTTCTTCCATTTGAAAACTTTGGGCCTCTCAGAGTGAAGAGGGGCCCCTCCAGAAGAAAAGGATAGGTACAACCCAACAAGTCTGCCCATATAACACTCTTGGGTGGCTACCATCAGCACTCCGAACAAACCATCTCAAGTACACACAAACTATTAATGCTCTAAGACCCAGCCAGGAGAGCAGGTAAAAGAGGCCCCTGGTGCCTTTCCTTCCTCCCCCCTCAAGTTTTGTCCCAAGTGCAGCTCAGAGAGCACAGGAGAGTCAACTTGTAAAGCTGCTATCTGGATGAAGAACGGGTTTTTTGATTGCCTCAAGGTAGTCTGTCAAGATGGTGCAAATAGCAATAGGACCTTAAAAGGGCAAATTAGTTGCAGACAGTATGGATTGGTGAATAACACACTTAGAAATCTTTAGATGTAAACACATATTTTAGAAATAAATCCACCAAGTGACTCACAGAAGTCCATTGGATTATATGGAGCTTTTCAGTGTACTGCTTTTCTGCTTTTCTTGCTCAGATTTATCAAACTGATATTTACCTCATTTTCAGAGCCCTAGCTGCCTGTAAACATTTGCTATCCTACTTTTCATTTACACAGCTATCTTTTCTGAAGCATGCTGATTGGTAGAAAAATTACCAGCTGTTCAGTACCACAGATCTATTCTTTTTCATAGTTAAATGCTGCTGATTAAAATACACTAAAAATATACTTAGTTCAACAGCTACCTCTGCCATGTTCCTAAACTGCTTCAGACATTTACTGTTAATGAAGTAACATGCTGCTGCACATCTTATTTGTCCTTTCCAGACTATGTTCTGAGCTACTCAGGACAGGTACCAGGAATTACAGATTGAGAGCCACGGGCATACAGATCTGAACACAACCATTAACCTCATGTTATCATCCTTCTACAGAAGCTGTAAGTACATTATGAGTGTTGTAGCATCCTATACAGACAAGAGATAAGCAATGTCCCAGTGATGGAAGGTTAAACAAGCACAGTACCATTTAGCCACATCTCAAACCTCTGTTTTATCTTTGATATGAAAACCAAATTGACTGGATGCGTTTTTTGAGAGATTGCTGGTACACTCCTCCTCCAGCGATGCAAAAGCACACAGGTTCTGCAAGTTGTTGATGGGCACCGCTTTTCAAAGACTACTCCTTCTCTTTTGTTCCCAACTCTAGTATAATTGCCCAATTCTTTTATTGCTCAAACAAAATTAATTCTTTGATGGGTGAAACTGGTACTTGAAAGTTTTTAAGTATGCAAAGATGCAGCTGAAAAGAAAAGGTCACTGGCTCTTTTTCAGTCCTCAAAAGCTCTGATATGAGAAAGACTGTTTACTTTATCCCTGAGTATGCCTAGAACAGTTTCACAATTGTGTGTGGAGTAGCATACACAAGCAGAGCATCTCCAAATAAACATATACACAGTAACAACCGTGTTGCTATACAAAGTGTGAACATTTATCCTTAGGATGAACACTTGTTTATGAACCTAAGCTCACTCCTTTTCATTTCAATACTCAATCACAAATCACCTTCTTGGTTTCAAATCATTTGCAACATTCAAAATCGTAAACAAATGATGTGATTCATTTTACAGAATCACAATCTGAGCACATACTTTATAAGACTTGATAAGTATGTAGATTTCCTTTTAGCATAGTATTAAAGCTCTATTGTATGTCAATTATGTATTCATGGGAAAATTGCAAATAGCCAGATGCAAGAAGAAAGCAGTCTTAAGATCTTATGTGTGGTAAAGGCAAGACTCTCCTACTGAGGCACATGATTTTAAGGCCACCTGTTTTTCAGGAATCTTTTGTTATCCTATTTGTCCCTGTGATGAATTTATATGCACAAGATACCATTAATACTGTATTTTCTTTACACACATATCTATATGTGACAATTTCACCTGTTAAAACTATCTCACGCTAATGAGAATTTCACAGGCTGGTCAGATTTGTATTTCAGTGTTATTGTCAAGCATTAGTTCTAAGAATGATATGTTTGTAATTCACATGGCTCAGCAAAAAAGCACATGTCCTCAGTACTTTACTAAGCTATCTGTATGAACCTCTTTACTCTTTTGAGTCCTATTGATCTGAAGTTCTTTTCCAATATATCTCAATCTCCTCTGTGAAGAATTTAATGGGAAATGCACATTGCTCTGTTTATTTTTATTTCTGTAATGCTAAGTATTATGGCATCTCAGGATTTTTTTCATACAGTACCTACAAAATATGAACTGCTGCATGTGAAATATTCTATATTAGGTGGAGTCTTAAAGCAGTAGCAACTAAATAGAGGCAAATTACTGCAAAAAAAAATTACATATTAATTCCTTCTTTGACACAATCTTTGCTCAAATTCTTGAAGAAGCAAGCATCCCCCTGCAGGAATTGGAATGTATAGTAGCAGCCTCTCAAGGTCAGTTTTGCTATGGGGCTGAATTCGCCAGTACACACTCTGATATTAAATCAGTGTTATTACACTGAATGCATACATTTTTGCCCACAGTGTATTTAGTAATTAGGTATAACCAGTCCTTAACTAGAAATTAAAGTGGTAGGAAGTTATTTATGCTTTTGGTACCATGACAGGAGAAATACTCTAGATCGTGGGCTACATGCATCAGTTGTATAAGCAAACAATCAGCAGGAAGTACAGCTAGCACTGCTAATATCATTATCTTAAAAAAAAATTACTCAGTAATACAGGTCATAACTGTTAAAATCAGAGTAATTTCTGCAAGCTGTCTGTCAGCTTGGAGACCTGCTGCTGCTACTTAAGACCTAAATCTATATTTAGTTTCCTTAGTGAAAACATAGGTTGCAAAGTACAAATCTGTGGATAGGAGAAGGAAATAAATTTCAAGGGTGGAAAATCATGGAGGAGACCAAGCCTTCCAGGTAGTGTTCCAGAGGCAGAAAAGACAGAAGTGTTGGGAAACAAGTGCATGTTCTGCTGGTGAAGGTAAACTAGAACTCAGCTCCAGAGTTCTGTTCCTGTCCCTGCTGACAGTTTAGTCTCTGGTATTGGACACCTCTTTTACACCTGCAAAATTCAGACACCAAATCTCACAGAGATGTGAATCTTTTAAATCACATTTATAATATATGTGTTGATAAAATGAATTCCCAAGATACTCTGAGGTCTTTAGATTGAAAGCAGAAATAATTGTAGTAGCAATTTAGTTATAACTAATCGTAAAAAAATAATAAATAAATAAATAAATAAATAAATAAATAATCCAAGTAATTGTAAAAAAAAATAAAAAATCCAGGAATTTTCAAAAAAATGCAAATAACCACAGCATGGATGAGGCTGGGAGGAACCTTTGGAGGTTTTCTAGTCCAACATCACTGCTTGAAGCAGGATCAACTAAAGCAGGCTGCCCAGCGTCATGTCCAGTTGGGTTTTGAGTATCTCCAAGACAGAGGCTCTACAACCTCTCTGTTGTATAGTCCTAACTTCTCAACCCATTCAACCATTTTACTGCCCTTGTAAAAAAAGTTTTTTCTTACATTTAAGGGGCATTTCCTGTATTTTAAGTTGTGCCCATTGCTGCTTGCCCTCTCATTGGATATCACTGAGAAGAGCCTGGCTCCAACTTCTTTACTTCCCCCCCATCAGGTAGTTACACATATCAGTAAGATCCCCCTGGGCCTGCTGTTCTCCAGGCTGAACACTGCCAGCACTCTCAGACCTTCCTTATACAAGAAATATGCCGGTACCTTAATTATCTTGGTGCTCCTTTGCTAGATTCACTCCAGTATGTCCATGTGTTTCTTGTACCAGGGAGCCCAGAAGTGGACACAACACTCTGGATACTTTTACCCTTAAGACCCTTCAGGACAACATTCCAAAAACAAAGCTAAAATATATTACTAATTCCATTTATTAGGGAGAGATTATGAGGCCAGTTCTGAAATAAACTGTGCTAGAGCTCCGCTATGCTCATTTTCCACTGGTGAACATGTATAAGAACTGGCACTGAAGTTCAGGAAATTCTGGTTCTAATCCTGAATCTCTTTTTATTTTCTTTTATATGATATTTTTCCATTAGTCAAATTCTGACTCCTTTTTTTAGAGGAGCTGTGCTCATAACAAGAGCAGCAGCCAATGACCGAATTCCTTTACAAACCACTTTATTTTTGACTTTACAGCCAAACCATTAAATAAACCATATAAATTCTCAACCTGGGAACACACTGTCATTCTTCAGAAAGTTCATTTGCTTGTGTTTGGCTAACTGCATGGAAAATAAATGCTTTGTCATTATTTATTTATTTATTTATTTTTTCCTATCCCCCCATTAGCATGCAGGTTGGTAATCCCCAGCAAGGTTAATATGTCTGGTATTTCTCTTTGAGTGATTGCACTGAAATTACATCCTAAAACACTTCATTAGTTATCACTTTACAAAAAACTCAGAGTGACAGCACACTTTACTGAGGAACATGATTCTTTGTCCTTTCTAGCACCTATACAATATGAATGCTTATGTTTTTTCCTCCAGCTTTAATTATATGACAGTGTTTGACATTAAAACCCAGCAAAACCTCTGACTTATATGATGAAAGTAGTACAAGCTTATAAAGTTTGGGTGGAGTATCTGACTAAGGACATTGTGAATTGGGGAGATGGGCTCTGTGCCAGCTATGATAATAGCAGAATGGAATAAGACAATTCTTATCCTGGATTTTGTAATGATTTTTTTTTCCACCCTTCTCAAGACAGGAGATGAGGTTTGAGTCATAGACAGCTGGTAAGAAACAAAATTATTTTCAAGTAGTTCCATTTTACACCTTTGCTGAGTAGTGCCAGGATGTGATGAGTGCCTTAGAGATATTGCTTCTCCTTTATCCCCTGAGTTGCACCAAATATTTCTTGCCCATTTCTTGCTGACACTTTGTGCCCTTGAATAAAATAAGTCTGTAATTCTAAGAGAACAAAAGCTCTTTCAGAAACAGTTTTGCAATAGTGAGTCAACAGGAGTTAAGTTCTAAAACATGGCAATAACACATGATTAAAGCAGAGACCAGCATGGAAAAAAAACATGTTATTCTTTGAGCAGTGGAATTAATAAAACCTGATTCTCTTTTGTTTCACCTTTCCACTGTAATACCAGCTTCCTCCCTCCTGACATCCTCCATGGTACTCCACTGGCTAACAGACAGAAAGGATGGAGCTCATGTGGTGGCTTCTGTATGAGACATGCTGACTGTCCAACTGACTTTTGCCTACTGGAATGTAACGTTAATGAAATTCTGCACAATGTTCCTACAACACAAGGAGGGGCACTAATTAGGGTCTCTCTCTTTTCCATTCATTTGGCAATTTTCATTAAAAAACTGTACATTTCCATTCTTTCTGTAAGAATGTTCCATTCTGTAAATTCTTTGGTAATTCTATCCTCTTTTAAATGTGATTTAAACTGGGCAACAGGATAATATGCTATTGGAAGGAACAGAGACTATAGATTATGGATCAGTCAGCCTCACTTCCTTAGTAAACCAAACAAAAAGCAGTTTCATCCAGCAGAATCTCCGATGATTATTTTGTAATTTTAGAATGGTTTTGATTTTATTTTTCTGAGGTTGTTTAGTGTAACACACAAGAAGAGATCTAGTCAGCAGAAAGCACAGTATTTTACAGCAGCAACCCAGAAGAATCTGCAAGACAGCCTGGATGTGAAGTCATATCTGAAAAGTGATTTGCTGCTTAAGATGCAGGGTGGTTCTGTTCTTCTACAGTAGCTAAGAAAGAGAGTGAGAAACAAAGGATTTGGGTGACTAATCAAGAACTGTCCTTGAGCCATGTCCAGCTTGGTCTGCTGATGATAAACTCACAAAGAAACATCAGAGAGGCTGGCCAATATTTTTATTTGGTTAAAAGGCAAAGGGAAAGGTTTGCAGATGTAGATTCATGGGTAATCAACACAAAGAGGATAGATAAAGTTATCTTTTCAGATGAGATTATGCAGTATAAGGTGTGGAGGGAGAGCAAAAGATCAAGAGTAGACCTCTGTAAAGGAAGAAGAGAGAAGTAGCTGAAGTAGTCAGAAGAAGTACAGTAGACAGAGATAAAAGGAAAATATTCCAACACCTGTTATGTGTATGTGTGTGTGTGCACACATCCAGAAGGCAGGGGAGGCTGAGGAAGAAGAGAAGTTGTGGGAGAAAAGGGAGAAAGCAACATCTCTTTTGCAATTCTTTTTATAGAGAAATCAATTACTCAGCAATTTAATTGGTATTTCATAAGCTTTGTATTAAACCATGAAAGCTTGCATAGGAGAGCTTGTGGAGTCACCATCCTTGGAGACTGAAATCCGCCAAATATCCATGTTTCTCAAATTAGACATGCAGAAGCATATCTTTGTTTAACTTTCCACTCAAAAGAAACATTCAAAAATCAGTCTGGAAGAACAAATAAGTGGTATTTGCTTGAACACAAGTAAGAAAGCCAAGTTAGTTGACCTTAACTCTAGACATACAACAGCTGTTTAAGTTAGGAAAGTGGAAAACCAAATACAGCATGTTTATTTACAATTCCATGAAGTTATGCGAACATTTGGAGCTACATAGTATGTAGTAAACACATCTGCAAGGTTTATTTTTAGGAAGCGCTTGTATCCACCTATTCTCCCCTATGTGTTGACTACACTAAGCTAGATGTAGCTAGACTACAATAAGCTAGGTGGCAGTTAAATCTTATTGGCAGGACTGATAAGACCAGGCAGGTCCAAGCTACTGAAGTTTTACTTTTAATTGGGGGCACTGCCAGTGAAGAACTCCAAAAGAGGAGGTAACTCAAACCAGTCACCTATGAGACCTGACGAGGCTGTGTACCGTTTATCCATTCATAGCTGAAAATTTGTCAAAATCTGACACTGCACAGCTTTCCTGGGACAACATGTTTCATTGCTTGACTGTTCTCAGGTGAACAAATGCTCCTTTATATTCAGTTGAAACCTCTCTCATTTCAATACCAGTCAATTTTTGTCCTACCATATACTGAGGCAAGAGCCTGGCTTCATCTTCTTGATAAACTCCTTACAGATACCGGAAGGATGCCATCAGGAAAATGTGGAACCATATTTTCCTTTCTGTCCACTGCTCTACTGTGCCGTCATTACTCTTCAGTTGCTATCCAAAAATTTTACTCTCCTGGAGCACATATCTGAATTTCAGGCTGACCTCCTTATACAGTAACTGCACAGTCATTTAGGTTACTATGATGTCTGTTGCCCTTTCACACTCTCAGAAGCAAGTGAAAATTGCACAAACTAAAAACTGCAGTTCCTTCACTCAAATTGGCTAAGTACCAGCAATCAGGGAAAAATGAAAAATGCACTTAACTTACTTAAAAAAACAGAAGGTCAGCAGCAAGTTAATACGAACATGTATATTTCTGCAAAAGGAAACAAAATTCTCATCAATCATAGAGAGGAACTCAAGTAAGCTACTGCTGTTTCTTCACAGCAGTCTTAACTTGAAACAATTTTGATTAATTTTTCTGGAATGAGTTATATAAATGAGATCAACTTTCATTAGCTCCAAAAAAAAAAACCTGTCAACTGCAACATTAAACAGATCTAAAAAATGACCAAAATTTTGAAAACAGGTATGTGGGAGATAATTGGCATGTTGTATTTTGACACAACTGTTAAAGTGGAATTAGAATCGGAATGGTTCAGTTTGAAGGGATCTACAAAGATCATTGGATCCAATTGCCTGAGAACATCAGGGCTGAATAAAAGTTAGAGCACATTATTGAGTGTATTGTCCAAATGTCCCTCGAACGCTGACAGGCATGGGGCATCAAGCATCTTTCTAGGAAGCCCATTCCAGTGCTTGACCACCCTCACGGAGATCTGAACCTACTCCCCTGGTGCAGCTTTGTGCTGTTCCCACACACCCTGAGCAGAGACCAGCACCTCCCTCTTCACTTCACCTGCTCAGGAAGGTTGTAGACAGCAATGAGGCTACCTCTGAGCCTCCTTTTCTCCATATGGGACAACCCAAGTGTCCTCAGCCTCTCTTCACAGGACATGCCTTCCAGCCCTGATACCAGCTTTTTTGTCCTCCTCTGGACACTTTCAAGGACCTTAACAACCTCTTTATATTGTGAAGCCCAGAACGGCACCGGATATTCAAGGTGAGGCTGCACCAATGCTAAGTATAGGGGGAGAATCACCTCTTTTGGCTGGCTACCCATGCTGTGTTTAATGCACCCCAAAATGTTCTTTGCCCTCTTGGCTGCCCGGGCATGCTGCTGGCTCACGTTGAGCCTGCTGTGGAGCAGCATCCCCAGATCCCGTCCTGCTGAGCTGCTCCCCAGCCACTTGTGTCTCAGGCTGTACCTGTGTCCCATTGCTCTGTCTCTAGTCCAGAACCCAGCATTTTCCTTGGCTGAACTTGTTGTTGATGATTGCCCAATGCTCCAATCTACCTAGATCGCTCTGCAAGGTCTTCTACATCGTGCATTTTGATCAGCTCTCTCTTCATGCATTGTATGGACACAATTAGAAACCAATCTTGCTGCAAATAAACTAGGTGGTCTTGGGAGTCTGGGGGGCTAAACAGTACCAGGAGTTCAGCAAAGAAGCAGATCACTTTCTTGGCTCTCATGGTCGCAGGAAAAATAGCTTGTAATGAAACAGTCTGAAAATTAAGAATTTCACTATGGGCTCAGAAAAGAAGGACTTTATATTTTGATTGATACAAGGACTTTATATTTTGATTTATACAATATTAACAGCCTTCCCCAGCTAGTTTGGAATGAACACACAAAAAATTACATGAGAATAAGTGGGCAGAAAAAAAAAAAAAAAAAAAAAAAGCCAACTCACTGCTAAAACAGAACCTCTCAAACTTTGCACACAAAACAAATTGTTCAAGACCATATCATACGTACGGCAAAAGTACTTTTTGAAAGTTTGCAAGATTAGAAAGACCTTAGCTGAATGCAGCTGCTGGTTGTTTTAGATGAAAGAGATCAATATAGGTGGGAATTAATTTTTCATTGTCATTTTGGTAAAAGCTGTGTGTTCCCAGGTCCAGTCCATTCCTGTGAACATCACTGTCCTGTTCCCTACGATGCAGATATTCTTGAAGTGCTCATTTATCCCTACAGCTGCAGAATAGGAGACAATTTACTGCGTAGCATTAGCGTTCCACTAAACAGGGCAGCATTGGAAGAATGAAGCCTATTACAGCAAGATTGCTTGCCTGTCAAATAAGATCACTAGGCAAAAAATGTTTAGGTTTAAAACTGCTGAAGTGAATAGAGTTATATCAATAATTAATTATTAATCAATTGCCCTCAGTCGCTAAGATCATGAAGTTTAAGTTATTGTGGCCCTGGGATTATGTACACTATTCTGTTTACTATGGCAAGAGACTGAAGCCACTTCCTCAAGGAGGGATACAATAAAGTTTTATGTGTAAAGAAAAGGCAGCACCTTTACTCACCGCAGAAAATCTAATATGCTTTTGTGATTCTCATATGTTTTTCCCAATTTTCTTTTGCCTGTAGCATGTGCTTATGTGCTGTAAGCTTTGCAATTTTTGCTGATGTTGATCAATTTTTACTTGCAAGGGGAATGCACTGCCATTTTTCTCATGCAACATATCAAAAAAAGTTTCACAGTGACTCAGAAGAATTTCTATATCACAGGGAATATAACATGTTTATTTTAAACAAACCCATGCTGAGTATGTGAAAACAATCTGGAAATATCTAGAATGATAATGCACCAGCACACCAGTAGCACTTTCAGTTATTAAACTGATTTGAAGATAAAATCATCATCTCCTTTTTGTGTATATACAGTGGAAATGAAAATCCAAATGCAAATTCTTAGTCTTTCTCCATTGGTCTAATAAGTAAACCAGTAAGAGCCCAGATCCAAATCTAATGAAACTTAAAATTGACCTGAAGCTAAAAACAGTGAGATTAGAATCTCACTTGAATGACAAAGCCCTCTAAATTTGACTTTGTCTTTTCTGATTTCTGAGACTGCTCAACTCTTCCCTTCACCTGACTGCTGAGCTGGGATTCAGTATATTGGGCTGTGGTGTTCTTCAAGTCTGTCCAGCCTGAAGTGATACAGCTTCGCTTGTTCTGTGACTGGTACCTGCTTATGGGCCGCTGGTGGGACACTCACAAAATGGAGGCTCCAGCTTCTTGTTCCTGTGAACACTGTTGACCTCCAAGCCATCTCAACAGATTGAATAAAGCCTCTCTTTGGAAAGACCAACATGCAAAACCAACTTCACTTGGGGCATCTAAACACATCTGTACTCAGATGGCATGAGAATAATAGAAATAAAAGAAAATATCATACTATTTAATATAATTCACAGCTTTCTGTCCTAGGACAGTTCCATCTGAGCTAGGTTTGTCCAACTACTTAACATTCAAGTAGTGTAAAACATTCCTTTTATTCCATGTAGGTCCTTGGGATTCCTCTCTCGAAGCATCTACCTTCTGCATTTTTGAATGCCAGTATCTACATATTTGTTCTTTGTTTTGTTGGTTGGATTTCTCTCTGTTTTCTGCAAAGATTATAGAAGAACCTGTAGCATCAGCCAGTATAATTTTTCAGATGCTTTCTGTTATTCAGGTAAATAAGCCACTATTTTCCTAAGTACAGAGAGACATTAAACATCCCTTATAGTAAGCAGCTGAGTTCAACTTCACTGAAGTAATTCCAGTATATAAAAATAGTAAGAACAACTGATAAACTCTCACCCCAAGTTCCATAACTTCAGAATTTCTCTCAGATATCATAAAATGTATAGAAGTTTCTGTTATTTTAATTTTCTATGAAGATGTAGTAAGTGGAATGCATTGAACATGGCAAAAAAAAAAACAAAACAAAAAAACACCTGGAATGTTCTTTCATCATCAAAGTTTGCAAAGCAAATATTATGTTGCTTCCTACATTAAAACAAAACACAACAAAAGAAAACGAAAACCAAACAGGGTGAAATGAAAACCTTTAGTTTGAAAATATTTGCTTTACTGTCTTTCTTCCATTCTATTTTTAAGCTGGTGTACAGTTACATGATTCTGGAGGATGAAAATGAAGTAATGCAAACTATTTTAAACTTTTTTTTTTTTTTTTTTTTTTTTTCCTTTTTGGCTGCATAATACTCTTAATCAGGCTTCCAATAGAAACAACTTTATAACATTACATTTTTACCTTCTATTTTTCACATTTCAGGTTAAGATACATTCTTATGACTTATGCCTTACAAACTAAGAAGGCTCAAGCAGACAATCATAAATTAGTAAGGAGTTTGGAAGAACTTCCAGGAGAAGTTGCTGTAGATAAAACCACTTTTGGAAATTAACTTGGAGCCTCCTCCATAAAAATCTCTGTGAAAGAAGTAAACCTGAGTATCACAAAAATCAAGATGTAATTTCAAGCCTTCACAGCTAGATCAAGTGCTAACTTGTCCCTCAAATGTCTTTTATACTAAGGAAGTGAAGAGAAAAAAAAAAAGTTTACATTAACCTTAACACATTTGATAGAAATAGGCACAGAACAATAACCTTGACTAATGATAGTACAAAAAAAGGCAGAGAATGGAGCCACAGGTTAGGGAGGGGTTGTATGAGTAACTGGAGCACGACTGTATCACCTCAAGGCTGAGGACAAAGCAGTTTAAATTTTCTTTAAGAAAATACAGGGCTTGGGTAGACTGACTCCAGGAAGAGGGAGTGAAGCAGGAAAAGACGATAGGTTTAAGCAGATTCTATGCATGAGCTGCTTTTCAGTAGCTAGATTTGTCTATAAGGAAAAATGTATTTTTTGAGCAATTATTGTACATATAAAATAGAAAATTCCAGATGCCATTTTTGCAGCTACATATGAGGTATTGATGAATTTGAACCTTTACCAGTTTTATGTTTTTCTGTAACCACATGCCCTAGATAAAAGTAAGAACTACTTACTTAAAATGTAAGCTGACTACTGACCACACATACTGTTCTGTTAATGATTTACACATCCAGGAAAAGAAGCCCTCAGATTTATGTACACCACCACTATAAAGCACGTTTACAAGAAATTCTGCAGCCTTGAGGTAACAAAGAGACTTTTCTTTTACAGCTGTAACTACAAAAGCACTGAAACCCTCTTCTTGCCAGTCACAAGCCGTCCTGCTGTCTGCTATTGCTAATCCAAGCTCCTTTAGACCTACCTGCAAGTCTACCTGCTCTGTAACAGGGTCATGCAAACAAACAAGGTCAGAATGAGAAGAAAATACTGTGATGTCTTGGTATTCTAATGCCTGATTGGCAAAGAAAGACTACGTAGATAAACACAAAGGTGAAAGAAAAACAGCAGATCAAATTAAGGAAGCTATGAGGAAAACTGTGGAGAAAAAAAAGTTAGGAAGGACTTCTTGAAGAAGAGGGTGCAGATAAAAGCATACTTGAAACTCAGAACCAAAACTGATTATACCATAAAATGTCCATGAAAAAGTGTATCCAAACATCAAAGAGTTCAGTGCTGTTAAGTGCAAATCTTCAGCCCTTCCCACAATGGAAAATTGCATTACTACATTGAAAAATGTTATATCTAAAAAGTGGAATGTATTATTGCAAGTAGTATTTTTTTTTTATTTCAAAGATATTTCTGGGAAATTTTTCACTACAGTTTGTGACTCAGTCACAAAAGCATTGACCCATTCAGCTATTATTATTTATTTTTATTTTTTTTCTCAAAAAAGTCACTACAAATTATTTTAATGCAGAAAAATACTGTTGTAATGCAGGAACTCTTTCAGCTCTAAATCTAGATAAAAGGGTGAATACAATGCCATGTAAAAATACTTATGAATGAACCATCTTGGGATAACAGTTTCTAGTTTTATTATCATGAAATACCGACTTTCAGCCATTTTCTTTGCTATATGGGTACTGGCACAGAATATAAAAAAAAGCAAACAATATGGGCAAGCTGCCAAGAGAAAAAAGGTTACTTAAAAATAAAGGAGGCATCATTAGAGACAAAATAACCATGCCTTATCTTTTTAAAAACCTTGGAAAAATGTCTATCGGTATCCTTTTAACCTTGGTTTTATTTGAACAAGATTATAAATATGAGATGAACCCTAGTTCATTTACTGATACAGAATATGTAACTGAGCTTCAATTAAAATAACAACCTCTTCTTTCAGAGCAATGAGACAAAGAGCTTTTGTTGGCTGACAAAGCAGATCTCACTCACTCTTGAAGAAAACGAGATATTAATTACGTTTGAGCCTGGATAAGAAATTCCAGGTTCTATTTCTCCAAAAGATTTTTTGAATTTAGTTCCCAAGTTTTTATTTTGTTCTATTGTAGTAGTAGAAGAAGAGTTGCAAGAGCAGAGCAACAAAGAGACTCAACAGGTTGATAACACTGATATGGATTAAGCTCCTTTTGCAGGTCTTGCTGTTAATGCTGCTAAGAAAGAAGAGATCTCCAGCAAGGAACTAGAAAGGCAGCTGGGTTGCCATAGGAAGAGCCTAAGTATTCCAGTACATGAGGGAGAAGACTTGTGACCTAATTATCAAAATGTCTCTTTATACTTCTTCGTATAAGACCCAAATTATGAACTTCAGACTTCAGGGAAAGGACAACAAATTCCTTTGGGGCATGCCAGGAGCACTTGTAAATAAAGAATGCATTTCATAGCTGGGAAAAGAAGGAATGAAGATGAGTTGGTATGAATAAGGCATGTTTTCAAGATGCTGAATAGAACCACTCTTTCTAGCTATACCAGTGACATAAATGCAGAAGCCTAAGCTTAAACACCTATGGAACTTTCAAAATCAAAATGTAAGAATCTGACAGATTTTGCAAATGCTGGATTTATATGCTTTGATTTTGTGTGACTGCCATGCTAGGCACCTACAGAACATGTGAAATCTTACATGAGATAGGTCAGAAGATTACTTCTATCTGGAGGTAACATACCCTACTGGACATAATCACTGCTTTCTAACTTAACTTCTATCTGCTTCTTCCTGGCAGCATTCACAAGCTTGCAATAATCCCCTACTTGCTGGATGTTATTTTTAAATTCAGTAGTGTATTAATTATTAAAACTGATACAGAATCCCTGGTAACACGAATGTTCCAAATTTTAATTTATATAAGTATCCTGTTCTATTCTGCTTGATTATACTGATACCTAATAATGAGATTACCAGGATAAATACAGATCCTGACTAAAATATTTATAATTAAAGTTGGTGTGATGTAAGATCAGGATATCTGATCTTAAGATCTGAACGATGAAAAGCTTAATTATTATACTACTTGGCTGAAATGTACACGTCTTCAAAATGTCTTAAGACAATTTAAGACTTACTCAACATCATTTTGTCCAAGAAAGCAACTGTTATTAATAGTAGTTTATTCGAACAGTAAAAAATATCTAATTTCTAGTTCTATATTAAGAATATAGATTCTCTTCTTGCCCACTGTCTTTCCAATTAAGCTAGCTATTACATCTACTTCTGACACAAGAAGAGTTGGCTTTGAGGTATTCTTAGAACAAAATAGAAACTGCATGAAGTGGAGCTTGGACATACCGTACCAATGAGACTAACAAGCCTAAGATGCCTATAAGACTACTTAAGTCTTACAAAACTATCTGGAGTTACTACTTCTGTCAAAATCTGTCTTACTGTGAGTAAAAAATGTCAACTCAATATTATAGAGGAAAAAAAATACTTGCAATATATATGGTGAACATGCATATTCAATTTCTTCAGACTCAAAATGAAAGCTTGTTAATTACATTGTAACTTACATTGTCAGTATCCACTCTTAATGCAAAACACCACATTAACTACTAAAATATTCTATGAATCCTGAAAATGTCTCCACCTTGAATCAGAAAAATAAAAGGAATTCCAAAACAAAAGAGTTTTGTTCCCACTTTTCCCTTTTAATTATAAAGCATTCATTTAAATTATTTTAAATTTTTAGTTCAATATTTTCAGTGTCTGTGAATGCCAACTCACAATTTTTCCACTAGTAGAAGTGGGGAACAGAAATGAAAAAAACAGTTGGTAAGCACAGACAACTAAGTCGATTAAACCTTATAATTAACTTGTAAAGAAAGTATATTTTTGCCTGACAAATCTGGTGGCCTTCTATGATGGAGTCACAGCACTGGTGGATAGGGGAAGAGCAACTGACACCATCTATCTAGACTTGTACAAAGAATTTGACACTGTCCCCCATGATATCCTTGTCTCTAAATTGGAGAGACATGGATGTGACAGATGGACAGTGGGTAAGGAACAGGCTGGATGGTTGGACGTAAAAAGTGGTGGTTAATGGTCAATGTCCAAGTGGAGATCACTAACCAGCAGTGTTCCTCAGGGGTCAGGACAGGGATAGAGCTGTTTAACATCTTTGTTGGTGGCATGGACAGTGGGATTGAGCTGATGACATCAAGCTGTGTGGTGTGGTCAACACAGTGGAGGGAAGGGATGCCATCCAGAGGGACCTGGGCAGGCTTGAAAGGTGGGCCTGTGCAAACCTCATGAGCTTCAACAAGACCAAGGGCAAGGTCCTGCATCTGAGCTGGGGCAATCCCGAGCACAAATACAGTCTGGGCAGACAATGGCAGCCTACAGGAAACCTGGGGAGGGACTCTGTCAGGGGGTGTAGTGATAGGACAAGGGGTAGTGGCTTTAAACTAAAAGAGGTTTAGACTAGACAATAAGAATAAATTCTTCACACAGAGGGTGGTGAGGCACTGGAACAGGTTGCCCAGAGTAGCTGTGGATGCCCCATCCCTGGCAGTGCTCAAGGCCAGGCTGGATGGGGCTTTGAGCAACCCGGTGTGGTGGGAGGTGTCCCTGCCCATGGCAGGGCGTTGGAACTACATATATACAGTTATATGTATATATATATATAGAATGTCTTTAATTTCCCCCTTTCAACCCAAACCATTTTATGATTCTTTATCTGCAATAATGAACTTTAGTTTTGATCAGTCACTTAGAATACTATATGGAAAAAAAATCAAGTAAGATATTCACATAAATTTTTCTTTTGCAAATCTATGGACTTTTTCTAACTAGTTAGACAGAATTTCATCTAGGTCATTATCTTATCTCTAATATTGACCAGTAATAAAAATATAGAAAGCAGTCCTCTAAGTTAAATACTGAGTTATTTGACCTGCAATACCAATCCCATGTACACTTTAATCTCTTCTTTTGCTCTGCATTGTCCATGCAGAAAAGTCTCACTGAATGTAGAGACAGCTGAAGATGCACACAGTACATCTCACTTTGAGTCAGTACCTTTCTGTTTCATTGTGCAAAATATCAAAAATGCACAAAGATCTAATTAGCAGGTTTTCCATGGAATGGCATTTATGGAAAACCTGCATGATTAAAGAAAAAGTTTGACAGGAGACCAGAAATATCCCTCTGATCTCACTACAACTTGTGCCAAATTTAATGGGAATAATTCTCACATAGTAAGTAAGGATATGGCCTCAAACAGGAAGAAAAACGTGATGCAACAAAAGGGAACTATTAGTCAGAAATTAACGAACAGAAGATCTGAAGATTGTGGCCACATCTACACATTCAGTATCATTCCTGAAAGTAAGACTGGAAGTATTTGCTAATTACAGTGTAATTTCAAGCAACTTTTTAGATTAACCATGTTTGCTTTCATTTTATGGTCAAATCATACACCTTTTTCTCACTCAGATGAACCATAATTCGGAAAAGTTAACTATGGAAGGATTACTTATGTAAAAATTTACCACATGAGCAACAGATTTGAATCTTTTCTTTCAAGACTAGCAACACTGAATATTTGCCATAGCTATCTTGCATTTACTTGACAAGCAAAATGAAAAATTCATGTTAGTTCATAGTAACAGTATTTGGATTTCCAAATATTGATTTAATGTAAGACTTCCCACTTTGTTTTTTTCCTTACACAATTCACCATATTTTAAATCCCAGAACTTGTCATATTGTGGGCAAGGACCAAACTATTTAAAATTAAATATCTTTTTTTCTCTAAACACGTAGCTTTCTTCTACTGTAGTCCTGTTGCTCTGTGAACTGTTACTGCAATTGTTAATAAGGGGCTGTGTACTTCACTGACTTTGCAAGTCCTCACAACTGAAGCTTGTCACTCTTGCTTTGGACTTGTCTTGGTTTGCCTGCATTTATTTATTTATTTATTTATTTATTTATTTATTTATTTATGGTTTAGCTGAGTAACATTTTTTTCTAATTTATTTTACTTTTACTTATTTTAGTATAACTATATTTTTTATATATGGCAGTAGTAAGTAATTATTCTGGTAAAATGAAATATTTAATAAAAACATAAGGGTGCAGTGTGGAGGAGTACAGGCATGGGTTGGTCAGAAAATGGCAGAGAACAAGCTGACACTTGAGATCCCAGGGGCTATAGACAACTCAGCAATAACCAGTTAAAGAATGCCTACACTGAGCTGAAATGAAGAGAATGAACAACAGTATTCAAAATATGTAAAAATGCACCATGTGTTTGGATGTAACGTAAACTTGCAGATTGATGAATAAATAGCAAGTTGCAGAGAATCAGCAAACACGTAACCGTGGCTCAGAGTGTATCCTAGAGAAGGGGAAGAAAAAAACCCATGAACATCAATATCATATGTCTCCTACCAAAGAAGAAAAGTAATTCCACCATCAACATTTCACTCTTGTCAGTGAAAGACTCAAAACATTTCTGATCTGCTCCAGTGCTCCCCAGTTCCTTCCTGCTTGAGATAGAATAGCACTGATGACCTTACCAGCCAGGGATGCAGCAAAGGTACGAGTATAACAGCAAAGAAAAGGAGGCATGTACTAAGAATTGTGTGCAAAACAACATTAATTGTACTAATATTATTGAAACTTCAATTGCATTCTGTATTTTCTTTTTCTTCTTCTTCTTTTTTTTTTTTTTTTTTTTTTTTCTGTAAAAATTAGATAAGGACAAATAAGAATTCTTTGAGATTTGGATTTCTACTAAAATAAAAATAAATTCACAGCTTTCTATGTAAGGAGTGTTTCCTTTTTGACCATAACAAGATTTTAAAGACAACGTTGTCCCTACTATCTAGAACTTTTTTAAGCATTCAAATTTTATTTTCTATTTCCTGACTACTGCTCCTTAATATCTCATGTTATTTCTGACAGAAGGGAGATTTTGATAGATGTTTTCAACGTATAACCCCTCTCTTCGATTTCCCTAAAATCTGTATTATGTTATATATAGAAACAAAAGGACCATAACAAATTCAGCATCATATGACTGTATCTCTGATACAGAACAGACACATAAGTAATAATAAAGAACTAATGGTTCTCTGCTTTTACCTACCCTTGAAGCATTTTTTTTCCCTCATATAAAAATGTCATGTGTAACTGCCTGGACAAACAGGAAGTGAGGAAAATTTGAAAATTTTATGTATGGAGCTTAATCTACAGGCTCAGCTCTACAACCAATCAGTGTAAGGCCTTCTCATGTACATTCTTCAGCTGGAACTGCTTATGCAGTCAATTATCTGTTTCAGCATTTGTTTTTAATTGTGTTCATAATGCGTAAACCATGCTTCAGAAACAAGACAGTTGCTGGACTGGACTACTGACTAATGCATAGTTTAGTGTGATGTTGCTACAGCAACCAAAAAGATGGACTAGCATGTCATATACTATTTACACATTGCTTGGAGCATACAGCTTTCTAAAACCCATTAACAAAGCAGAGGTGCTGTTATGGAGGAGACAAGAATGTCTTAGAACATTCTGAAATAGTTTCCATTGTTCTGAAGGTGCAGGGAAGTAAATCAAACAGACTAAGCTCTTGAAAAATAAATAAGCCTTACTTCTTGAGTATATGATACCAGGGTATTTCTCAGGGTCTAGTTGCCAGATCTGTGAGCAGACTTCTAGATTATGGATAAAAACTAAAATTTTTACTTGAGTTTCTAAGAAATGAACATTTATGTGCCACATAAAGGCATACAGAAATCTTGCAGACTCCATGATAGACACAGCAAAACAGCTACTGCCTGTCTGAAAGCTTGAGGAGTTTTCAAAATGGGCGCCGTGGCCTTGCTCCAAAGAGGCCTCCTCAGTAAATACATGTGCCCTCACTAAAAGTAGTTCTTGTCCTCCAGTACAAGTTAATTGCCTCTCCTACTCACTGACAAATTAATATGAAATAAAAAGCAGTGTGGTGGTGGTGGTGGTGAGGGAGAATAAATTTAGCAAACATACTGGGAAATTCAGATTGGTAAATTTTACAAAGAAAGCCATTTATGCATTGTTTGCACGTATTGGAAAATATGCAGTTTATAATAGTATCATGAAGAATAGTACCCATGATTGGGTTAAAATTTTAGATTCACCAACAAAGTGCACATTTTGGATAAGACAGTGAACGAAACATCTGGAAAGGAGTCTGGAGATGTTTTCCAGACCACAGCAGAAAGATTAATGGCCTAGAGTCTGTCAAACTAAATGGAAGCTTACAGAGGGACTGGATAAGGTTTTGATTTAAGAAAAAAAAAAAAAAAAAAAAAAAAAAAAAAAAAAAGGGAAAAGAAAAGAAAAGAAAAAGAAGAGCAGTAAAACAATCTATAGAGTGGATAGGCCTGCTGTTCATTGTCAGAAATGGATATAATTCTTCGCTTATGTATAAACATAAGAGAGTTTCATAATTATGTAAAAAGGGAACATTTTGTGCTGCCAGCAGAAGAAATTCTGTAAGCAATGGATAATGCCCAGTCCTTTTCTACATCTGAAGTACCAGAGGGATTCTGGCAGTCGTATTCAGAAGAGAGACAAGTTTCTGCACATTCAAGACACTCCCTGACAGCAGCAAAACAGTGAAACGTCATGAGTGCCCAGTGCTTACTATACTTTCCATAGCATCCTCCTGTACAATGGAGAACATGGTGCAACACATCATTTCTGGGTTGGAGGCAAAGGCAGCGTAAATCCATGTGGAGTATGGTACCTTCCTTACTTTATTTATAAAGTTTGTACCAGATCATGTTTTCGAAAGTGCTACCTACTACATGGACATCACTGCCTATATGCCACAAATGGACTGGATACCAATGCAAGACAAAAGTAAAGAAACAATAGCTGTCACAATCTGGGGATAGGGACAACTGGAAGAGGAGTGGGGGGGAAGAATTCTTGTTAGAGGTCCTCACTCTGGAGAGAACTACAGAACCTCTAACTGTGCCTAAACTTGTTGTTATAACATGATGGAGAAGCGGAGAAAAGGCCTTACATCCTGTAGATAACTCCTTTGAGGGCAGTGGCAAAACTTCTATTCACATAACTGTTGTAATCCTTTATCATGGTACACCAGTATTCCAACAACATCTCCCCTAGCCATGAGCCCATCTAGGTTTATATCTCAGAAACAGCAAGACAAAATTAAAAATTACATCAATTCATCTGGGACTCCTTCCCCATCATGGGAGTATCTACACTACTGAGCTCACTGGCTTCCACTCTGCCTATTAGTTGGACCACACACAAAGAGACCCCCTTCTCTCTGAAGGATCTGTCTGAAAAAAATGATCCAACCAGGAAAAGGAACAGAGCTACAGTCTCTAATAATGTTTAATTATCACCTAATACAGGGGACAAGAATCCCAAGACAGTACAGTAGATCATGGCTTATGAGGAATTCTTATGGACTTCACAAAGGTTGGGGCAGAACCCTGATCAGGACAGAAACTCAGTGTCATGCCTAGTCATGCTCTTACAGAGAAATCTCCATTGTAATGTTTGCTGAAAGTGCTTTGAGCCATTAAGGAAAACCACGTGTGCTAGCAAGTACATACACGCAAGGCTGTCAAGAAACGCTCCGGCCAAGTGGAGGAGACTGATTAGAACAACAAAGACTGGCAGCCTTGCCCAGTGCTTTTCTTCCAAAGAATCCTCCCAGATGGGGGCCAGGGACCTTGTCATATCATGCCATCTCTTCTTAAAAGGCATTCCAGGCTGCATGTGTAATCTCTTCACTCAAACACTAATATCACATTGCCCAGCAAAGGGAGTTCTGGTGTTGGGTGAGTGCATCATGACCTGAATGAAAGACAGATCTGCAGTGTCCTCTAGAAGATAGGGCAGCTCCAGTTCTGCCCTCTAGAAATACCAGAATCAGCAGGTACGAGGCAACAGAACTGGGTTACAGAACACAAGGATTGGAAAGGGGCAAACATGTATCATTCCTGGGTCCCTGCTGATTGCCAGCTTTTGTGGAAGCTGCTCGTTTTCCCTTGACAGAGAAGCAACACAGCAAGCACAAGAAGTCTGGGCAGCAATGAAAATGTACGAAAAGTCCTGCTGATACAAGTAATTGGAGGCAAAAATCCATTCAGATACAGCCAAATGTTCTGTATGCCCCATCACACTGCTCCTTGGGCACAGCATTTTCTGAGCTCTGACAAAAATTAAGGCTATCTGAGTGTGGTTTAATCCAACAGGCAACTAAGCACCACACAGCCATTTGCTCACTTCCCAGCACGGTGGGAAAGGGGAGAGAACTGAAAAAGGGTAAAAGTGCAAGATCTCGTGGGTTGAGATAACGACAGTTCAGTAAGAAAGAAAACAAACAAGAAAAACAAACAAACAAACAAAAACAGAACAACAACAACAAAACACAGCAAATGCAAGAACAAAAGAAAACAAGAAAACAAACAAACAAATGATGCACAACACAATTGCTCATCACCAGCTGATGAATGCTGAGACAATCCTCAGGCAACAGCCATCCCCCCAGCCAACCACCCCAGTTTTATCGTTCAGTACGATGCCATAAGGTATGGGATATCTTTTCAGCCAGTTGGGGTCACCTATCATGGTTCTGTCACCTCCCAGCTCTTGGGGCACCCCCAGCCTCCTCGATGGCAGCACAAGATGCAGAGAAGTCCTTGACTCAGTGCAAGCACTGCTCAGCAACTAGAACGCTGATGTGTTATCAGCATTATTTTCAACCTAAATCCAAAACACAGTATCATACCAGCTATTATGAAGAAAATTAGCCCTATCCCAGGTGAAATGAGGAACTAAGCGTGAATGTAAACATTTCAAATCTAAGCAAGTCCACAAGATACAGGTTACAAAGTATTGTAAAAATACTTTTAAAAATATTCTATATAAAGCATTTATATTAAATACAAATACTTTTTTTAAGATATAAAAAAAGATATAAACCTAAAACAAAATTTTCTGTAGTGAGCTGACTGTGGCCAGCTGCCAAATGCCCACCCAGCAACTCTCGGCATCCCCCAGCAGGACAGGAGGAGAAAATTAGATGAAAAATGCTCCTGGGTTAAGAAGAGAGAAAGAAAAAGAAGGTAAGGACTGTGCTATAAATCCCAAGCAAGATCTTTTCCTCATAGACTATTGTCTTTGTAACCAAAGACAGTCTCAGACTAGACAACAGCTTAACAGTGGACCTGGAGATGCAAGTGGAAAGGGCCATTGACTTTTAATGTTCTCTCATGGGCTGCAAACTATCCAGTTGCCTTCTGATAATTTTACCCAGGCTTGTATTCAGTTGATTTTCTGGACAATACTACTAGGCCCTAAATCACCTGATAGTCTACTCAGTAAATATCTGATAAGATGTTGTCATCAGAGTAGGTGGAACATATCATATGGCAGCAGAGCTAAGCATAACTAGTAATAATTTAAGTCATAGCATTCACGTCTTGATGTAAATCCCTGCATGGGAGTAAGTTAACATCACAACCTACCACGAAACCCTGAAATCCTGAAATATCTGTATCACAGTGTTTCACAAAATATATTATCAAGCTGAGCATGAATTGCTTAGAGTAGCTTATAATAGACCAGGGTATCATGCAATGGTGTCAGCAGAACCATAGCTTCAGAGAAAAGCTATGGTTATATATTTCTCACCAAAAGTCTGGCCCAGCTGGTCATTTTATCTCCGTGAAAAGCAGCAATGATGTCAGGACAGCAATGACCAAAACACTGAACAGTTAGTTCAATGGCCTTGATCAAAGTCATAGGATCATGAAGTGGTTTGGGTTGAATAGGACAGTCTAGACCTAGGCTGCATAGGATCATCTAGTCCAATTCCCCTGCCGTGGGCAAGGATATCTTTCACTAGATGAGGTTGCTCAAAGCCCTGTCCAACCTGGCTTTAAACACTTTCAGTGATGGAGCATCCATAACTTCTCTGTTCCAGTGTTTCACCCTCTCATTGTCTCACTAAAAAACAAACAAACAAACAAAGAAAAACAAATAACAAACAACAACAACAACAACAAAAAGACCTTCCTTATATCCAATCTAAATCTACCCTCTTTCAGTTTAAGAAGGTTGACCCTTGTCCTGTCACCACAGGCCCTGGTAAATGGTCTTTCTACATCTTTCTAACAAGTTCCCTTCATATATTGAAAGGCTGCAATAAGGTCTGAAGGGAACCTTCTCTTCTGACTAAATGACCCCAACTCTCTCAGCCTTTCTTCAGAGGAGAGGTGCTCTATCTTTCTGACCATCTTTGTGGCTCTCCTTTGAACCAGCTTTCACAGGTCCACTTCTTTCTGGTACTGGAGACCCCAGAGCTGGGTGCAGGACTCTCATGAGAGTGGAGTAGAGAGGGAGGATCACCTCCCTCAACCTGCTGGCCATGTTGCTTTTAATGCAGCCCAGGATACAACTTTCAGGGCTGTAAATGGACATTACAGCCCAGGCTTTCTGGGCTCTAAGTGGACTTTTTCAGCTCATGTTCTTTTTTTTTTTTTTTTTTTCTTCTCTGTGGGGCTTCTGTCAATGAATTCATTCCCCAGTCTCTACTGATATTGAGAACTGCCCTAACCCAAGTGCAAGACCTCACACTTGTCCTTGTTGAACTTCATGAGGTTCACATAAGCATGTTTGCTACAGGAATGGTTAGACTAACAGAGCTTGCCAACCATAAGATAGCCCCAAATCTCTAAGAATTATGTTGTGGTCAAATTCTGGAAGATGTTGCCTACCCACTTCTGAATCAGTATGGATGCGCAGGAACAGCTCTGAAAAGGCAGAATAGCTAATTTGGAATTTGTGAAATAAGGTCCAGAGGTGCCTTCAACATGCTGAAATTAGTATCCCCTTATTAATTGTCCAGTGCCTGAAGAATGATGTGTCTACCAGCAGATGCTAGTGAGATCTCAGTGCTGTCATCATTTTACAGTTCAGTTGTGTTCTCAGTGAAATGGGTAGCAAGCAATCTTGTATTGCCAAGTCATACTGTTTCACAGCTACAGAAATATGGAAAATTGCTGACCTTGCAGTCAGCCAGACTTCTTCTTGTCCCTCTCCAGTTTCATATGTATCAGCTTGTTGACAGCAAGCTGGCACAACAAAATCAAATGTGGACATATAAGTAATTAGGGCAACCTATACAGATTTACATGCTGAGATTATGAAGTAATACTGTACAAATGAGGCCAGTGCTAGGTGGATATTACTAGCAGTGATACATGATTTCTGGGACAGCTGTTCTGCCCAAAGGTCTTCTAGCGAGGTTGGATAGAGCTGAAGGACTCTAGGTTGGAGCCTAAGTAACTCTAAACAGCTTAGATTCCAAATGACGAAACAGTTGTCTCAATAAGCAGTGACCTCCAGCATCAGCACAGGGAGGTCAGGCAGCAGAGAGAGGCATACATAAGCCGTTGGCCTGGGGAATTTGGAACCAACAAATTTGTTTCCAGATAGTGGAAAGAAGCAGATTCTACAGCCTGTGGAATGACGATCTCCTTAGGAAAATCTGTGCCTGATTTTCCTTTTAAAGTACACGAGCTACGCACAACATTTTGTAAAATTGTGCAGCAGGGATTACCAAGGAGATTTTGAAAGACGAGGACTTAATCAACAAGTCCTAAGCTTCTGGGATAGTAAACAGTAAATGTAATTACCAGAAGATTCCTTTGAAATGAATATGCACCAAAACAAAGCAAATATATCTTAACTGTTAAATAGCAACTTAGGTTTTATGGGTGAACAAAAGTGAAAGTGGTGTACCCTAGTATAGGAGGGCACTTTGATTTCAAGGAAGAAGCATCTAAGCCTTTCCATAGTTTTAGCTTTTCCTCCTGTGCATTGAGTCAGCATTTGCATCCCACAAAAGCAATGGTTTTGGTGAGCAGTGACTATACAGCTTCCTTTCAGCAATGCGTTGTATTTTGGATTGCTCTATCCTAAAAAGCCTATTTACATACTTTTTTGACTAAGCCCCAGCACCCTCTTAGAGACAGGGCAAGCCTCAACTATCTTAAGATACCTCCCTGTGCTCCAGTGAGGAGCTCACAAGTATAACCTCCCTATTTTTAATCAAAAAAAATTGTTGTTATTGTTTTTTATTATCATTATTTTTTTTCCTCAGTGTTGACTATACAACTACGTCACTCTGGCCACAATCCTGGAAGTGCATTACTATTCAGTAGACATAATCCTCAAGTATTTGGTTGGAAGATGATCTTACTTACTTGGCTTCAGGTTTATCCTTCTCACAGTTCCTGTAAAGCTTGATGAATGCACACTCACAATACATTCTTAAAACCAAATCTATAATAATTGCATTGTATGGGCTAAAGGTTTATGAAGTATTCATAAAATTATGTCATTACTAGATCATTATTTAGCAGTCTTCTATGCACCCTCTTTTCCCAACAGAATAAAACTAAAAACCTGGTCCTTATACACAGAAAAGAGAAAGAGTTGCAGAAGTTTCAAGGGCTGCTTTCAAGTGCAAGGACTGCTGCTGAAACGCAGCTTTGAATTTAGAGGGCAGCAGCAATTGGTAGGTGTTTGCAGTTGCTTGAATTGTAAATACTTTTTAGAAAGGGCGCTTGCTACTATTGTAATACAGAATAAATCTTATCTTGATCATGCTGTTCAAGCTTTATCTGAAAGAGTTTATAAAGATTATGAAAGATGTTTCACACTTGGAAATTTTCTTTCCTGACAAAAGCAAAATTAAACCCACTGTACTTCAAAGTGAAAAGCAGTTACTTCATCCCTACAGACTGGAGTGAACTGAGTTGGACAATGATAGACAATGAAAAAAAAACACCAGACCCTTGACTGTCACACAAGAAGAAATGGGAATAAAGAAAAGACTGCAGACAAACACTTACGGGTTATCATAGGTCTAATTAGAGGCATACCTACGGAAATCAGGGCAGACATCTTCACCACACTCAAGGCTCCACACATACCACACCACACTCAACTTGTGTCTTTAAGTTCTGCATAAATGAGTCTGAAAAACTCAGAATATCACAAGCCACCCTTGCCCGTACATTCAAATGTTATGTAGAGGGACTGAATTTGAAGGGATAAATAAGTTTTAAGCTTTGGAAGTATAACTCCCTGATCAAGTTAAAGCAGTCACAACTAAACTAGTTTCATTGTTCTACCTCTAACAGTTGACATAATCTTAAAACATAATTATGTTACTAAAGTAACAATATCACAGATTATAAAGCAATTACAAAGAGAAGGGAATTCATTTGAACTACATATACTTGCATATAATTTCTACTTAAAATAGCTACAAAAGAGACACACATTTTATAGACTATTAAAAAACATGAAACCTCCAGAATATTTCTTCCTTATGGATGTATTTTAATTTTATTCTCTTGTAACAGAAATATAAGGTGTTTTCTAGCTATAGTGAAAATAAAATTAAATGCCTACATATGTAGACTGTTAAGAATGACTTAAGTACAATCTTTTTTTTCCCCATCCATCATGGTAATCTAGCCTTGACTGAAATAGAACATTGTTCTAGAAACAATCTTGATCTCAGTATAGCAGGCAGCACAAAGGAAGAACTACACCAGTGACAATCTCCCAGACTAGGTCAAGACTGCACTCAGATGGACAGCCACATAATTATTTACAGGTAAAAACAGCAGGATTTAAAAATTTTGTCTTTTCCATTGCAGACCAAATAACAGTTTTAATATGTTAAAACAGTAGTTTAAATATAAGAAATTCTTCCCTAAAGTTAAGTCAGCAGAGAGCTCTGATTACCCAAAGACGTTTCAAGAGACCATGCATATTATTTCAATTTGCTTAAGAACTCTGCTGCATTATGACTATGACAAGTACTTTCTTCCTTTAAGGACAGAACGTTTGAAATATAGCACATTTTTCTTTAAATTTTGTCATGAACTATTCACCAATCATTAGCCATGTCATTGTCCTGCACATGCTAATTGAGTGCAGGACAGCCTATTGAAAATATGTATTTCCTTGTTCTATGTATTTCATTTTCTAAATGGCTTTAGGAGTCTGAATTACAACCACAATCCCATGTGACCTGCTGTCAGTTCTGTTGTTATTGTATATTTCTGCTTAATGTATACGTGAAAGGAAAGCCCCAGGATCCTATAGCCTATCTTTCCCATTCAGAACTGATAGCATAAGCCTAACTAGACTGCATGCACAGGGTAGCTCATCTGTAGGCATACCTTATATCATGTGTGAAAGGAGACACCATAGATGTTGCTGTGGTTCTTACACATTGGGTAAACCTGACTGTTAGGAAATGTCAGTCTTTCTCCAAACACACAAACTTATTTCTGGGTAACGCAAATGATATTTAAAGTTATTGTAATACTATTTGATTCTCTGTGTACTCTATGGAGAACATAAAAACCAGATATTGTAGCCACTTCCCCTACCCCTGCAAAAAGTTAAAACATTTATTACTTCCATTGCAGTTCTAGCTTTACAAAAAGTATATGGATGGGACAATGCCCTCCTAATACAGCTGATTCCTATTCATTGCTCCTGCAGTTTCTCCTAAGCTAATGGCTATCTCTCATTAGTTCACTATTTAAATTTTCCATAGAATCCAATAAATATACAATTCTATTATGAACAAATCATGATCATATATACCTTGCACACCTTACATTCCTATGTCTCTTCCTATTTCTTGCTGGGCAGCATATCGTGTGTTTGAGATTGGAGCTGGGGCATTCTGACAACAAGCTGATCACAGACATGGGGACATTTCCCTTCCTTCACCCTTCTTGCTTCTGTACTCATGCTCCTGGAGGCCAGCTCAACTCCCAAATGACAAGGAACTACCTTGGTAGAAAAAAAAGTATGAAAAATCCCATTGGGTTAGCAAGTTAAATCAGCTTCATTAAAGGTCCTGTGAGCACCAATGACACAGCAAAGGAGGTGGCGCTCGATCATAGGCAGTAACAAAAGAGAGGAGGGAGTGAAAAAGATATTCCCTTTTATTTGTATTTGTATTTGTATTTGTATTTGTATTTGTATTTGTATTTGTATTTATTTGTATTTGTATTTATATATTGGTAGAAGTATTTGTTGGTTTACCGCAGTGTCAAACCCAGTACTCAGAAGTTATAGCCAGTTGAATGACTGCTTGTTGTAAAATCAAATTGTTCTACACTAAATTTTTCTAAGAGTTTGTAAAAGGAGACAAGAGAGAGTACATAAAATAGTTCAGATCTTGGAACAGCAAGCATACATTGTCTCACCAGGCTTCCTAAATAGTTAAATAAGCCTGCAGCTTTGGTAGTGCTAATCTCACCTAACCCAACCCTTCCTGAACTTGCCAATGCCAAGAAGTGTTGAACGGCACTCTGCAGAGCTCAGGCAAGCTGCCTGATTCCCACTCCCCGCTTTCCCACTAGAGGATCTTGCTACATTTTGATGATTAATGCTTATACAGTTCTCTTTACTGAAGAAAATTACTGCATTAAGGCTCCAAGAGGTCTGTGGGAAGCCCATAAACACCAGAAGTGTTTATGTAATTACTACTCCCACACGAATGTACATTGCAGGATTCCAGTACGTTGGACAAGGCCAGGAACGCTACTGAATTCCTGATAAAAACCGGGGTGGCAAACAAAGAGAACAATGTTAAAAGCTTATCTCCATTATACAGAGCTACAGAAGCACATATAGCACTTCTCTTTCATATTCCCCTATTTAGTTTGGCAGTTAAACATGCAAGTTCCCTAAGTAAACCTCCCCAAAACCTTAACACTTATATATATATATACACACACACACATATATATACATATATATATATATACATATATATATATATACATATATACATGTATATACGGAAGAAAAGTAATAGAGCACAGAAGGAAAAGCACAAGTACATGACAACTGTGAACGTACCAGTTTAATAACCTGTACTAATCTAAGCAAGAGGCAAACAACAGGGGCTTTATAAACTCTGTAACTGTTCACCACGAAAATGGATAACAGCAACTCTGAAGAGGTATCTGAAAGAAGGGATTGTACCTTTCCATCTTCCTCCTTTCCTCCCATTTTTTCCAAGGAACTCCCTTTGCTCACTGGAAGGACAGTTAGGAAAGCTGAGGCAACATCAGCCAGACCTGTTCTACAGGTGCCGACTGAATTTCTTACCCACAGAGCTGGAGGGGAACACAGCCTCCTCAGCCGGCATAAAGCACTTCCTTCCCACCACAGGCAGAACCTCAGCTTCACGACGGCACAATTAAGCCCTTTGCATTCTTCACTTAAGCTCAAAAGTGAGAAAAACATACTCCTGCATATATCAGCCAGCTCCGATCACTGCCTGGGCCTGCCATGAAAATATGTGCCTCAGGCAAATGAAATAATAGCTGAACCGTAGAATTCCTAAGGGCTGATACCAGCATAACGGCTCGGTCTTCAGGAAATCATTTTTCAGTTAAGGTAGATCTGTAATACATCAGAAATCCATCAGAGTAATGCCCCAGACCTCTCTGCAGATCCACCCTCACAGATGCAGCTATTAGAAGCATAGTCTGGAAGAAACCACCCAATTCAGCCAAGCCACTTGCTATTATAAACAAACATATTGCATAATTTTGTTAATGAACCAATCAAGATACATCTAAAAGTAGCTACTTCTGTGGTGTTCACTGTTCCTACTGGGAGGTGATCCAGCCCTTGATTGCTTTAATTCAGAAGAATCATCTTCCAATTTCCCACTTAATTTTATTCTTTGCCTTACATCCACTTGTCCTTGTGGCTCAGACAGTTCAAAGAGCTTTGCATCTTCTTTTCCTCTGTGTCCGTAGTGTTCCAGCCTCCCCTTGGCATTCTTCCTCTGCTGTATGGCATGTTATAAAGCAATACAATCCCCTCTCAGACAGCAGCCATATATTCCTTCCCAGACTTTTTACTAGGTTAAACAAATCATTTTTTTTAGGTATCTTCCTGTAAGAAAGGCTACTAGAAGAGTAGTGCCTGTCTTTGCATCTGCTGTAGTTTAATTCATGTTTCCTGAACATGAATGAGTACACAAATTATTTTGATGTGTCCGCTAGAATTTTACGTAACATCATTAACACTTTGCTAATTCTGCTAGAAATAACTCAGCTAAAGCAACCCAAAGCTTCTAGGACTGTATTTGCCAAAGTAATTTGCTTGTGTTTGCAGCTAATGAGTTTCTGGCTGAAACAGTAATCTTTGTTACTAGTTCACTCTCAGTCCTTGCATTCCTTTCCATTCGGATTTGCATTTTGTACCACTGAATTTCATCCTGTTTACACTACTGTAGTTCTCAAGGTCACTTAGCTCTTCCCATTTAGCACCTTGGTATTGACAGCACACTTCACATAACTGGGAAATGTCATAAACATATTCCTACCTTCTGTATTCAAGTGATTAAAATATTTTTACCTTCTGTACTGAAGTGATCAAAACAAGTATTAAAGATTTATCCTGAGGAATTCCAACCCTAACTCTCTTCCATATATTTTTCTTTCCCTTTCATTAGAGAGTCATAGAATTAGAGAATGGTTTAGGTTGGAAAGGACTCTGGAGGTCATTCGGTCCAGTTCTCTGCTCAACATGGGCCACCTACAGCAGGTTGCCCAGGACCATGTGCAGGTAGATTTTGAAGATCTCCAAGGAGGGAGATCCAGCACTCCAGCACTGCTCTATGCAACCTGTGCCAGTGCTCTGTGTCACTTGCTCAGTACAGAATTGCTTCCTGGTGAACTGAGTACAGGGGAAGGATCACCTCTCTTGACCTGCTGGTGATGCTTTGCCTAATGCAGCCAAGAATACCACTAGCCTTCTTAGTGGCAAGGGCACACTGCTGACTAGTTTTCAACTTGGTGTCCACCAGGACCCCCAGGTCCTTTTCTGCCAAGCTGCTTTACACCCAGGTGGCCCCCAGCATGTATTGGTGCCTGGGGCTGTTCCTCCCCAGGTGCAGGACTTTGTGCTTCTCCTAGTTAACTCCATGAAATCTTTGTCAACCCACTTCTCCAGCCTTTTGAGATCTGTCTACATGGCTGCGTGATCCTCTGGTGAGTCAGCCAGTCCCCCAGTTTTGTATCACCTGCAAATTTACTGTGGGTGCACTCTACCCATTGTCCAAATTGTTAAGAAGTTAAACTGAACTGGACCCAATATTGACACCTGGGGCACCCCGCTCATTACCGGACTCCAACTAGATGCTGCATCACTGACCACTAACATCTGGGTCAGGCTGTTCAGCCAGTTTTTGATCCACCTCACTATCTGCTCCTCCAGCCCATACAACAACAGCTTCTCTGTGACTGTCTTATGGGGGACAGAGTCAAAGGCCTTATGGAAGTCCAGAAAGACAACACCCAGTGCTTTCCCTCATCCATTCTACTCTACCTTGATTCCTGTATATTATATTCTTTAAAACAAACAAACAAATGAAAACCCTGTTCTAAAGTTCTGCATATTTTTTAAATTACTCTAACCAGAGTATAGCAGCCTGCATCTCTTTCTCCCAACCTCCCCTTTAGTATAGATTCTATATACACAACATTCTTGAGTCATCTCATAATGTCCCAGAAGAGCAGACTTTGTAATTACATGCTCTGCTTTCTTGTACCACTTCCATAAAGCTAAGTGATGGAGATTGCCCATCCCTCAACTTACGTAGATGACTTGGGAACTTAACAAATCATTTGTAAAAGGAAATCTTATGCAAAACCTTTAGAGGAAAACAAAACAAAACAAAAAAAAAAAACAACAACAAAAAAAAAACACAAAAATAAACACAAACAAAAATAAAACACCAAAAACCAAAAACAAAAACAAACTTAGATGATTTATGACCGTACAAATCAATGCTGGGGAAAAGTTAAACCTCTACTTTAAATCTGTACAAGTTTATTAAATAAAGAACAATGTTGAAATCAGTCTCTGTGTGTTGCTGTGTGTTAGCAACTTAGGGTACTGTTTCCAGATCCTCATGCAGTATGTTTTGTATTAGCACAGACTGGCTTTCCGTCACTGTGTCCACAATACCCTTGTTTTTGTGGCTAAGAGATAGTTATTTAAAATGGTTTTCTGGCATTGTTTTACGAAGAGTGGTTTTAGCCCAGATGTTTGTCCATTCATCATTTCAGCTACTTCTAAAGTGCCCTGCAATTTTAAAAGCAAAGGTTTTTATTTTTTACTAAAATATCCTAATTTCTCACATATAGTTTCAAGCTATAAACTCAAGTAGTTTCCTTCTATTCTAGGGATAAAATTCTCACAAAAAAATACATAATTATACACATTCACATCAAAATGAAAATGCCACGCAAACACAAAGAGTCTTCTTGGGAGCAAATTGTTGTCATCAGAATTTGTTTTTTTTTTCAGGTGATACTAGTTTCTAAAGAAATACAATTTTTTTCATATACCTTTTGCAGGTTTGCTTGTCCAGAGTCATTCCATAAAGCTGGAAAAAATACTTTAAAAAAATTCCATACCGACATACATAAATGTAGCACTATCTCTTGCTGTAAGAAAAAAAAAATAATAAAATAAAGTGAAACAATACATTTATTCCAAAGCCACAGGGGTATTTCATTATGTTAATTACAATGGACTTGAAAATATTGTACGTGGATTTGATTCTAAATCTGCTTCTTAACAACATCTCAAATGGTTTTCATTTTTTTTCCTCTGAAGTCTTTCCTTTCAATTCTGTGTTTCTGTCTTTAAAAACAAAACCTGGTGGATATTTTCTAAGATGTATGCTGTTTATTTCAATAATTAAACTATTGATCAGCTATATTACTTAATTTAAAATATTGGAAATTCCTTTTGAAATTGTTCAAAAATTACACATGCACTTTTGGTAATAACATGATACCAAAATATTCTATAAGGTGAATAGGAATTTTATGTCAGCAGTAATTTTTCCACAGCTTAAGTTTCTAATGAAATACTAGTAGCAGGACACTACCCCAGAACTACATATACTCTACTTATTATTTAAGTAATTCCCAAGTTATCCACAAAGAGTTAAAGGACAAAATAAAAAAAAAAAAAAGGAACATCCAGTACCATTTGCACATTCGACACTAATACATTTCTTTCATTTAACCAAGTAATTTGAGATAATATGTATCATCCAGAAAGAAAAACAAATAATGGTGTGATCTTAACAGGCTCTGTTCTCAAGTAGTCTTCACTGAATTCAGAGAGCCTCTTTGACTCCTAAGCTCCTGGCTGAAGCATTATGGCTTCTCCTTTGTCAGTTGACACAAAGCATATGCTGTGTCAATTTTCAGCTCATGCATCACTTCTCCTTATTGATACCTATCACAAAGTTCTCATTTAAAGATTATCCCTGACACCTTATCTGCGGGGAGAGTCATGCTCAGAATGGAGAGTGAATTGTTAATGTCTAAGTTTTTTGGTGATCAGCTTCTAGTGATCAGTTCCTACAACTTTCTCCCCCTGGTTGCCCAGGCTTTTAATATATTTCTATATTTTATGCAGTTACTTAAAATCAAGTCATCTATTCTTTGTGAATAAATAGACTGAGCCCCTGGTTCCCTCCAAATTAAGACACTGACTTCATCTCCCCTGCAAATGATGTGAACTCTTCTATTTCTTCAGCATTCATGAAATGTAGGAGGATACCAAATACATTAGAATATATTTTGTAATGTTATAATTACAGAGATTGTACAAAATTACCTTGTTATGGAGGCAACCTTGTTGAGATCTCGTGTTAGCCTACAGTACCAAACCAACAGCACCTGAGTTGCTCATCCTCTCTGAAGACTCGGTGATTTTCAGAATCAGTTTCCACTCGGTAAAAATGGCCTTCTTTGCTACTTCCTTGCTATCTATTCTTTTGTACCTGTTTGAATACACTGTATAAATAGCTCTGTACTATCATGTAAGCCAAACTGCTGAATATAAATACTTTTTTTCTCTTCCATATTTACCTTCATGAAAATCTTTGGCCATTTTACTTGGGAGTGATTTCATTGCTTCTTTCATGATAGAGAATTAAAATAAACAAGTCTTCTAGAAATATCTCTAAAGAGACACCATTGGATATTTAGTCTGTATTTGAATATATTATTGAAGCATTTAATGTTTTAAACAAAACTCTGAAGACCAAATTAAGGTGGTTCTCAAAGATAATCTTATTTCCTGAACATTACATCATTAATATAACTCCGAAATTCAGGAACCCTTATAAAGAAGTCTTGTTTTTGGATTTAAACTGGTTTCTGTAGGTCAAGAAGAGGTTCTCTTTCATTTTATGTATGCCATGGTTAACAAAATCAAATTCAGTGTCAACTGATGTAACCTAAACTTCAGCTCTTCTGTGTTCTGATCCAGCAAAGCCTAATTCTCCAAAAATTCACATTTTTGTCTGTGTTGTTGCATGCTCAACAGAACCAGTTCTACACCTGCTGCATTTTGCTTGCTAGATCGTGCCCATTTTCCATGGGAGCTGACAGGATTAGACAATAAAATTCTCATACACAAATATCCATTTATATTTGAAACAAAGGATAAAAAAAAAAAAAAACAAAACAACACCTAAGAATGTGTAAAAGATGAAACTGTACTAGTATTGGACGCATTTAAACATTAAAGCTTATGAAAAGCTTTAACATCTTTGTCTATTAAAAAATAAAAATAAAAATCTGAACTACATGTATGTCCTGTATGTAGATACAGGAGAAAACAAACTTTATCTTCTGAGAATATTTGGTGAAAACTTACAAAACCAAACAAAAATCTTCAGGCTAGAATGATTTCTGATTTTGTTTTTCAAAAGAACTAGCACAACAAAATCAATCTTCAGAGTTGACCTTTAAGACTAGCCATTGTATATTTTTAAAGGAACAATATACTGGTTTAAACATATATTCTTCTGACAGGTTGGTAAACCAAATTTATCCTTGTTGACTTCTGGTCAGCTGTAACAGGGTCAGGTTATTTTTAAGTTTTAGAGATCAGCTGAAGATTGCATTAGTTAATCGTTTCCTAGCAGAAAGCATACCTGTAAATCAGTATTATTTTGGTATGTCTCCAGGGAAACTGTATGTTCAGCTTTAACTGGACTTTTGAACAAACTGCACTTTCCATGCACCTGTAATCCTCATTGTTTGGTGCCATGTCGTGGTTTACTCTATCATGTGCCTTGCCTGGGGAATTCTCCAACTAACTAATCAAAGAACAGAGTCTTGGCTTGATTGTAAGACTAACACAGAGCCTTGCCTATGTATTTTTTATTTCAAGGGTTTATTTCAGGCAAAGGGGAAGACAGCTTCAGTACACGTAATTTAATTTGTACATTTGATTTCAGTTTATGTTTTCTATAGGAATATATTTTCTCTGTAGAATGCAGCAGAATGTTTGCATTAGAGGTTTTCTAAGGGAAAACATCAGACTTCTTGAGGCAAAACACTTCAGCACAGCTGGGGACAAAAGCAGCAGAAAACAAAAGAGTGTGAGGGGCATGCACATAAAATACCACACATGCAGCACTGCATTTGGCAGTCCAGAGGCCACAGTGACACTCATTAAGCACTCTGCATTGAGTTTCTGTCCCAAGTACTGGGAAACGCTTATGCAGCCTTTGGGCTAGGACAGTGGCCAAGAGGCAACTCTTGAGCTACTTGGTAGCTAAGTAGGTTTGCACTTTGTGATAAACAACCCATTCTGTGGACAAGGACACCCAGACCTGAGTTTCAGGCCAGACAGAAGAGTAGCCTTCCACCAAGCTAAGCACAGGAGGTTCCCTATGGAGAAAGCAGAACCAGGGAGCCAAGGAGACCAGAGGCAATTTTTCATCTACCAGTACCGTATCAAACCCAACTCAACTGTTTTCAGCCTGGTACTGATTTACAAAAAGTTTCTTTTTGCTTCAGCTTAACCCTGTCACAACTGTCTACACTTCCAGGTTGTGAACTGCATTAATAAATGAAAGCAAATAAGTTTAACTAACTCTGTTATACTTATGTAGCTGAAATTAAAAATGGAAGAAAAAATGGTAACAAACTTATTCATTAAGTTAATCTCTTTAATTTGTTTGTATGAGAATTAAAGAGCTGCCACTTAACAGTCATAGGACAGTCACTGCTGAACATTTGAGTTGCAGACCAAACAACTTAGGTGCTTGTTTCATTCTTGCAGCACAACAAGACTGAAGTTAATAGTTAGGAAACTGATGAGATTTTAAACATTTTGAGCAAGGGAGAGGCAATCATTCTAGTTATACCAGTCTGAAGTTATTCTCATAAAACTCACTCTAATATTAGCTTATTCCTTTTATGGATTAGAATGGAGGAAAATACCTAAAACACTGGACGTGGTATGATATATGAGCCAAAACAGGGCATAAGATTTTAACATGCAGAGTTACTCCAACTGTAAAACAGAAAAGGGTTCAGCATAGTTAAGGACATCTTCTGTTTTCAAAAGAGATTTCTATATATAGAGAAATCATTAGAACAACCACCAACCTACTTATAAATAACAGTTCTTAAATTACAAAAAAGAAAATAAAATATCATTTCATAGCAGAGAGTAGTTTTAGTCTGGTCTTCTTTGGTGATGCTGTGCTGTTAAGTCAGTTTACATGGAATACTCTATAACTAATTTCAGCAGTCCTCCTCAACAAACTCCGGATACTCCTGCCTTCTCTGTAGCATCAGTTCCAGTACTCACCTGAACCTGCAATGTGTCAGTTCAAGGAGCTAAAGCTCTGTGAACAAATTGATGAAGAACAGTTGAAGAACAAGAGAGGAAGGGGACATGTTTTGAACTCTTACACAGTCACACTTAAGGCCAATCTGTTTATTTGGGGCAAACATTAGGAATAATCTCTAGAGTTTTGAATCAAGTATGGGGATGTAGCTAGAAGTTAACACCAATATGACAATGTAAAAGCCAATGAAAAACTGGTATTTTGCTGACTTCTACTGAAGGATTATTATAATATTTCTAGCCATTCTTTCTAGTCATCAAAGCTGTTTGGACAGAGTCACTGAGCTGTTGAACCTAGTAAGCAGTCTGTTAGCAGCAATTAGCTGAAAAAACAAATACATAAGTGGAAATTCAGTAAAGACATTTTTCAGGTACTCATGGGTATTGTTTATTACTTGCAACAAGATTACCTCATGCCTATTTGAATGAAGACATCTCAAGATACAAATCCAAGTACAGCTGTGATGACATACCCAGACTTTCACTGAGTTACTAGTGGAGAATTTGAAAAAAAGCCAAGCACACAACTAACGAGCTTCCAAGCCCATGTTACCTGCAGCTCAGACATTTGTCTTCACAATCACAGAAAACAGCAACACACACCCCTGTAAGCTGGGAAAAGTTACCTGTTATTTGTGGGAACCAAGAAGAGATTTTCCTGAGAGGATTAAAATCAGCCACTCCTACAGTTCATAATGACACCAGTAAGTGAAACACATGAACAGCAACCTTCCTTAAGTATGTTACAATCAAGTAGCAGTAAGATCCTCATGCAATAGGATACCATGAGCAAAGTCTGAGAAATGAAAAGATCTGGGGACATGATGTTTTTCCATAAGCTGCGGCTACAGTTAGAAAAAGAAAGCCCTAAGTCTGGTGGAAAAAATGGTAATGGCATGTAGGGGGACACAAAGTCCTACAGATTCAGTGAAAATGATCTCTTATTTAAGGAATTTATGTATATAAATACTTGAAGGGAGGGTGTTGAGAGAATGGAGCCAGTCTCTCTTCATTTGTGCCCAGCCACAGGACAAGAGGCAGCAGGCACAAACTGAAGCACAGGAGGTTCTGGCTGAATATGAGAGGGCACTTCTTCACTGTGAGGGTGACAGCGCATTAGGACGGGTTGCCCAGAGAAGTTGTGGAGTCTCCTTCTCTGGAGATATTCAAAACGTGTCTGGATGCCATCCTGCGCAATGTGCTCTAGATAATCCTGCTCGGCATGGGTGTTGGACTGGATGATCTTCAGAGGACCCTTCCAACCTCGGCCATTCTGTGATTCTGTGAATCTAGTCCCATATGTTCTAGACCACATCTACCTTGTATAGAGAATGCTGTCAATTCAAGTTTGTGTCAAGAACATTCTGTTGTCAGTGGTCAGAATGAAAATGGCTGCTCCCCAGCTAATGGGGTCGCAGTACTTAACTCAGACACAGTTTATCCAGGGAGTGTGGACTGTGCTGATCTCTCTGTCTAATGCTGGGGGTGTAACTACAATACACCAATGTACAGTAATACAGGTATCTTAGCAAGCTTTCCTAACTGAACTTACTGCCCTTTCCATACTGCAATTTGCTCCTCATTCAGTTGGGTTGACATACATGTAGCTGCTTCTGGGTCTGTGAGATCATCACGGAAAGGGCTCGTACTATAAAATAACCTTCAATTTTTGTTAAAGCCTGATTCATCTCACTGATTCAGTTTATACTATCACTAAACAAAGAGCTGTATTTGCACGGTGATAGTAAACTACAGGACAATGGTAGGAACTAAAAGCTTAAGTATGGAATTCCCTTTGCTTGCTGTTCAATGTCACAGAAATACTCCTTAGTTAACACCTATTTGAGATAAATATTCCTTCTTACTTGACTTTAAGTATTAAACCAAGCAACAGTAAGCAAAGTTGTGGGTACACTAGAGTCATATATTCTAAAGCCATTATGCTTTTGGTTATACTGTGTCTTCTATCTTATATCCACAATATTGTGCATTAATTTTGAATCGACTCAGCACAACCTGTTGCATCTACAAGAAACTACAGTTTTCAGCTGAAAGAGGACTGTCAACACTTCCACCTGAGACTGGTGCCTAATTGCAGAATAATTTTTTCCCCCACTGTTCCTATTTTCTGGCATTAGTCTGTAAAATCATTTCACAGTGCTGCTGTTCAGCTGACCCTGTCCTGTGGGAACAGAAAAAGGGGGAAGGAAAGCTATTTCTTTCCTCATTCTGCAGCATTCCTGAGTTCTGGTCTGAACCTGCTGGTTAACTGTTAGTGGAGTCAGGAAACATCAATCTGCTCAGCAGCCCCAGCTAACAGGGTATATTTCATTGCATATTGACCTGCCAGTTTTATGCCTTGGAAATGACCAGGGTTGAATACTGGGATACTGGGAATGGAAAGCTAAGTGCTGACACAGGATTGCAGATGTTAGAAGGTGTAGTGAAATGAGATTCTTTCAGGGCTGCAGCTTGAAATAGAGCTTTCATTGCTCTTTGACAGATTCAGCTTTGAGATACCAATGAAAAGTTAGCCCTTCGGTTTAGCTGTAGTTCCAGCCTTTTACTCAACCAAGGGGAAGATTACTTGTTATATCTCCACACTGCCTCTCATAGGATGTACCTGCAAAAATGAAGTCAGACACAGCTGTGTCCAGGACATTCTCACTGCCTCCATCAGGAGTATGCATGATTAGATTAGGATTGTTCCTTAAAAAGTCATATAATCTCTCAAACTGCAATCTATGACATTATTACCGAGTTATGGGCACATCTCAACTTCTGTATCTCAAATCAACCTGCCTGAAGTGTTCCCTTTTATATAGCAATTAAATATTAAATAAACCAAAGAGCAAAAGGCAAAACATAATCCAGCAGCATTTAGGATACTGGATTAACAGGATCCCTGCTCCACTTCATACTGTATTATTTATGCAAGGTGGGACTACTGAGAAAAGAAGTTAATCTAATTTTTCATAAATATTAAACATGAGTCCCAGGAATATATACTACTATGTGTGGCGAGACAAATCTGTAGTAGCTATTCAGGCTTCTTTCAAACAGTGAAAAAAAAAAAAAAAGCATCATAGTACTTTTAGCACTAGTGGGAAAGATAGTCAGCTAGGGCATAGAATATTACATTTAAAAGCTGTACACAAGTTCACAGAACTTTGCATACAACTGGAGATGATTCTCTAAAATCCTATAAGAATGAATGCCCTAGCCTCTCAACCATTTTAATTAGAATTTTGGTTAACAATGGTAATGAGAAACATCTCCCTTCCAAATACAATACCGATTACTATTTTTTTAAATATTCCCATAGAACATTTGTGTCTCAGCAAATAAACCTTCCCAATATTTTACATTAAATTTCTTCATATCTGCCATGAATTAATATGTTCTATTAAGCATCAGAAAGTTGGAAAGGAGGACTGTAATACTGAAATAAACTAGTTAAAATTGCAGAAGAGATGAAGAAAGGTATACGTTCAAGTTTGATTTAGTAAGAAAGCAGTTTAAAGTGAAATTAGTTTTCAAGGAATTATAAAATCATTTAAAGAAGTGACTATAGCTTTTCTTATGTAATTCAACAGCAACTGAGTTCAGAAACTGTTTCAAAAACAGATACTAAAAAACACTATTCAACATCTGCACAACTTCCTCACATGTTTTACGGAGTCAGGTGATGCACTACATCAAGTATGTCTCTCTAAAGACTTATTTTAGAACTCACCCTACTTTAAACCATAAAGTACCTCTTTACCTCAACAAGTTCATCTTGATTTATACTGTTATTGTGAAATCATAATCATCTGGAATATAAAACGAAGGGTTTATCTAAATGTCAGTATCAGTATCATACACAGATAATCAAGCTACTTCTGAGCAAATTATCCTATTTCAGTTAGCATCACTGCATTAAAGCAACTCTCCTCAAGAAACTGGCTGCTCTTGGCTTGGACTGGCGCACGCTTCGCTGGGTTAGAAACTGGCTGGATAGCCGGGCCCAAAGAGTCGTGGTGAATGGAGCCAAGTCCAGTTGGAGGCCAGTCACTAGTGGCGTCCCCCAGGGCTCGGTGCTGGGGCCGGTCCTCTTTAATATCTTCATCGATGATCTGGACGAGGGCATCGAGTGCACCCTCAGTAAGTTCGCAGATGACACCAAGTTAGGTGCGTGTGTCGATCTGCTCGAGGGTAGGAAAGCTCTGCAGGAGGATCTGGATAGGCTGCACCAATGGGCTGAGGTCAACTGCATGAAGTTCAACAAGGCCAAGTGCCGGGTCCTGCACCTGGGGCGCAATAACCCCAAGCAGAGCTACAGACTGGGAGAGGAATGGTTGGAGAGCTGCCAGGCAGAGAAGGACCTGGGAGTGATGGTGGATAGTCGGCTGAATATGAGCCAGCAGTGTGCTCGGGTAGCCAAGAAGGCCAACGGCATCCTGGCTTGTATCAGGAACAGCGTGACCAGCAGGGCGAGGGAGGTGATCGTCCCCCTGTACTCAGCTCTGGTGAGGCTGCACCTCGAGTACTGTGTTCAGTTTTGGGCCCCTCGCTACAAGAAGGACATCGAGGTGCTTGAGCGGGTTCAGAGAAGGGCGACGAAGCTGGTGAGGGGCCTGGAGAACAAGTCCTACGAGGAGCGGCTGAGGGAGCTGGGCTTGTTCAGCCTGGAGAAGAGGAGGATCAGGGGTGACCTTATCGCTCTTTTTAGGTACCTCAAAGGAGGCTGTAGCGAGGTGGGGGTTGGCCTGTTCTCCCACGTGCCTGGTGACAGGACGAGGGGGAATGGGCTTAAGTTGAGCCAGGGGAGTTTTAGGTTAGATGTTAGGAAGAACTTCTTCACTGAAAGGGTTGTTAGACATTGGAACAGGCTGCCCAGGGAAGTGGTGGAGTCACCATCCCTGGAAGTCTTCAAAAGACGTTTAGATGTAGAGCTTAGGGATATGGTTTAGTGGAGGGCTGTTAGCGTTAGGTTGGAGGTTGGACTCGATGACCTTGAGGTCTCTTCCAACCTAGAAATTCTGTGATTCTGTGATTCTGTGAACTCTTTACATAAATGTTCTACTGTTAGTCTTGTATAATGTCAATATCTTTATATTTGATAACCTTTTTTCTTTCATAGAATAAATGGTGCCCCACTGTTAGGCTCAAATTCCTATTTGAGAAAATGTATTTTTAAGCAACTAATTCCGCTTAGAGTTTTAGTTAAGGAAAGATTCTCTTCCATGTTTTCTTCTGAAAACTATTGTGAAACATCACTGTGTGCTCCTCACTTCCATCTGCTGCCTGAAATGATTTCCTTAATCTGCTTCAGTTTGTAAAGCATTTGGTTTGTAGTTCTTCAGGGTAAAGCATTCATTCGTATAGCCACAAGTATCATTTCTTCTAGAATACAGATGCAAATAAACACCAGGCAGTGGCATGTAAATGCCACCATGTTAATACAAATGCCTTCTTACAAGTTAGAGTCTAAAAGAATACATGAAAGAGCTCATTTTAATTAAGGCATTTCACAACATATTGGACGTTATTCAAAGGGCTGAACAGCACTGCCGTACTGATATCTGCTACCCTTTTTTGATTGAATGGCAATTGATAAATATAGAAAAACGGTTAAGAAAATCAAGAGCCCCGTGGGTTCAGTGGCATACGGTATTATTAATCATGTGATCTGAGTAACGCTTGCTCAGTGCTCTGATAGAAGACAAATACTAAAGGTCCTGCAAAAATGATACTGATGGCAATCATTCTTGAGTAGATTCTGCTTCAATTATATTATTGCAGGTTTAGCATCATAAAACCCTAACACCCAGATGTTGTCAGTAAATAAAGAATATCTCATCTGTCCTTGAAAAGAAGCATACATATTCATGCAGATAATTCAGCAAATGGATTCCACCTCCTCACCTCATCCCATTACACGCCAGCCTGGGAAAGGACTTCCAACAGAAGACTGAGGCACTGTCACCACCAAGAGCATTTTCAGGCATTAGATAAACTTGATTTCAAAATTAAAGTCAGATGGTCTACACAATTTTGAGCACACGCAACATTACATTGGGTATCTTGTATCACTGCTTTTGTGCCTAAGAGAAAGACTGATTACTAAATAGGACAAATGGCAGTCAAAATGTGGAAGGGGTAAAGCCTGAGCAGTTAATGTATGGAAGATATAAATGTAATGAACTAAAAAAACTAGTTTGTCACCTGAATTTTTTATCCTGTAAAATACTTAAATTGTTTTTGTGACTATATTGACAAAAACGTATTAAAATGTTTGTCATGGCTGATTTCTATTACAAATCATATCACAACATGATATTTACCTATGAGAGTTGCTGACAGAGTTTCCAATAAAGTTCAAATTAGCCAAGACTATTTGAATGATGACAGCTAATTCTGAAACATGGCACTCACTGACAGCAGAGTGACTCACAGTTTTACATTAATGTTCCAACATTACAAAACATAGTGTGATGATTAGATACCATTATTACTATATAGTTTCTATAATGACTACAGTCTCTAGCCTGGATTGCTTTGTTGTGTGCTGTACAAATACAGAAGATATGTTTCCTGTTTCAAAGAATATACAACCTAGTAATTTCATGCATGAAACATACTCAGTAAATCATAGACTAGAAGAGGTCTCAGGAAGCCATCTAGACCATCTAAGTGCCCCAAGGAGGGATCCCAGAATGGATACCCTCTAATCCCAAAGAGGGATTAACAATGCCAATTTCATTCCTGAGATTTGCTTAACTTGCTCATAAAAAGTCCCAGTTATGGGAATTTCACAATCTCCTTAGGCAATGTAGGCTACTGCTTTTTTATCTGTACTGTTATAATGTTCTTAATATCTGATCTGTATCTTCCTTGCTGCAACTTAATCCAATTATTTCTTTAGCAGTCTAAAATCAACAAAAACAGACTACTAACTTTCTGCAGAGCCAAGAAACACCACTTCTAGCAGTTCAGATATATCACCCTTCTGTTCTCTCATTTAGATTTACCAGTCTTGATTCATTTTTTCATATGCCATGTTTTCCTGATTTCTAAAAATTCTTTCTGCTCTCCTGCAGACTCTGCCTATCTTCTGTGAAGTACAGTGACTCCAAATGACCAAGTATTTCAGTTGAGAATGAAGAGAATAAAAGAATTACTCTGTACACTACCAAACAGACTGCTGTTTATAAATCCTGACATGGTACTTACTTTTTGCACAGCAGGATGGCATTACTGACTCCTCTTCCTCTTGTGTATCATCACAGCCCCTATTTATACAAAGCTACTTCTTACCTTGTTCCTTTATTAGTGTGATTGAGTCTTCATGTCCAAGCACAGCCCCTTGCTCCTCACTTGTTCTTCAGAAACAGTACTGTCAAAATTATTTTGCTTTCCCTTCCTGTTTTCCAGTTAAAAAACCCTCTCCTTTCACTGTTGTTTTACTAATGCATTTACTAATACCTTTGGTATGACATTATCCAAGTGACTAATGAACAATTGATTAGTTCCTACACCAACCAGATAACAGTGTGCAGCTTGTTTTGAACTGTCCTTTCATTCTGACAGTGACCCACTGATAACCACTTCTACATGTTGTTCTAAGGACCAGTGCATCCAGCACCATAGCTTCATCCAGACTACGCCTTTCTACCTAATTTACAAAAATTTCATGAAACTCTATGCAAAGCCTCACAATACCCAAAATGCTGCTGCTGTTCTTCTGTCCTCAAGACATGTCCATCTTTAGAAAGAAACTGGACTATGAAAAGACTGTTTCTTTTCTTCAGGAACCTATATCACTGTTACTTATCTCCAGGTTTTCTTATATTAATTTTAGTTTCTTCCAGCATATTAATTTCAGCCTCTTCCAGCAGTTTATAACCAAGTAACCAACACACAGATTGTGTCTCTCTGTTTTCCTCGTTTAGGAATGGATGATGCCTCCCCTGCCTGCCAGGCCAGTGTGCACTTCCCTGTGCCCCCAGGAGGAGTCAGGGGACAACCACCCCCAGCAGGACATGGCAAGCACCTTGCCCTCTCGCTCCTGCTGCAGTCCAGCCCCTCATGGGCATACAACTGATTTGCCCCAAAGCCCCTCCTGTCTTCCAGTCAGGACCCCCAAATGATGCCATCTGACCTCACGTGAGGCTGTCATTTTGGTACAGCCATAACCCATGTGGTATTGAAGCTTTCTGGGACTGGCTGGCTGCTGAAGCCGTGTTGTGGTCACTCAGCAGCAGAAATTCATCATGTTGCCCAACACAGGGCTACCATTTTGTCACAGCTACCGTTTTGTCAGTGGCACAAACCTTGAGATCCCAGTGTACCTGGTGATTAGTTGGCAGCTGAAACCCTGCCTTCCTGCTCGCCTGCAAGCTTCTCAAGGGAACTCATATATTCTTGGTATATCTGATATAAAGACATGTAAATATTGCTATAAATATATACAGAAAGGACTGTAGAGATACATATAAATGCATTCATACGCTTCTTTATATATATGTCTAAACAAGTTTTATATTTGCAGAAGTTTACATATAAAAGTTTGCTTAATAAGAGGTATTGAAATTAATAAAGTTTATACATAACAACCACCTATTACTGGGGACAGCGACAGAACCAAAGGGAATAGCATGAAGCAGCACCAGGGGAGGGTCAGGCTGGGTGTTAGGGAAAGGTTCTGCACCCAGAGGGTGGTTGGGCACTGGGACAGGCTCCCCAGGGCAGTGGTCACGGCACTGAGCGGGACAACACTCTCAGACATAGGGTCTGGTTTTTGGGTGGTCCTGTGTAGAGCCAGGAGTTAGACTCCATGGTCCTTGTGGGTCCCTTCCAACTTGGGATTTTTTATGAATCTATAATAAACAAATTAAATAAAAAGAAAATAGAGTTGCAGGATCACCAGTTAAAAAGACTGCTGAAAAACTCCTAATATGTCTGGGGTGGGGTAAATTGAAAGGGATTGGGAGTGTACCACAGAGAGGGTGGGGGCATTAAAAATTTGCAGGTCTGAAGGCAGAGGGCTAATCTTGTCAGTATAACCAAAAGGCCCGTTTCCCAAATTTCAAACCAACCAGATCACCATACAGTCTTACTGGTAGTGCAATCTTTGGACTTTGCATCATGCTACACATTACTGGCAACACTGCCTAGTGAAATGGAAAGCCAAAAGAAAAAATCAGCTTTAAAGAAACACCAGGGGACACCAAGAAAAATTTGCAAAGGGTTTTCTCCAAAAGACAGCATCATTTAGATAAATGATAGTTGGGCTTGAATTGCTGAATTAAAAGCAAATTATGCAAATTATGACAAGGGCAGAGGGTTACATTTATCAAAAGGTCTCTTTAATGTGAATGGCTCTTCTGAACCTGATGCTGCAGTAACCATGCCTCATGTGAAGACAGAAAATGAAAGCTCAAAGTGAAACTCCAGGTCATCTCCTCCCTACATAGCAGAGTGTGCCTTACAAACTCAGAATGAAGATGTCTTCTACTGTAACACCCAAGTGGCTGAAAATAGGTGCCAACAGGTACCCATCAAACCCACTCTTTTCTTTCCCAATTTTGCTGCAAAGATACAGCACCATTGTTCAGAGTCTTCCCCATTACCAGTTGTGAAAAAAAATCCTGGGGGGCAAACTCTGCTCAGCTGAAAGTAATGGCATCTCAATGGACAAGCTCTTCTTGATGCTTGTCTGTACTGGGACCACTTCAAACAAATCTAGTTTGGATTTGGTACACTCTTCTGAGCAGCTGTGAACAAAAGTCAGCCCCACTAAAATATATCAGCATTTCTAGTGGTAGAACAGACCATCTTTCTCTGGATTTCTTGTTTCTATTCCATTGTTCAGTAGGGTTTGTTATTCTTTTACTTCTTGCTGTGGATGGAATGCAGCCTGGCTCTACCCATCCTTTCCCATTTAAGGGTTCGAGGAAGGCCTTCTCTTCAGAGATGTGACGTGTCTCTTTTTAAAAGCTGTCTCTGAATATAAACAAGCCCAGAGACCTCCTGCTTTGCCAATGTTTGCAACTTGGCCACAACAGCCTAGAAGATGCATCTGATCATATCTTTGGCCATGTTTTCAGAGCACTTTTAACATGTGACTTGATAATTTCCAATCTCTTCTGGAAAAATGATACTGCTTTTGAACAGAGGCTTTTACTCCACAGTAATGCCCTGAAAATCAGGGATACCATTGCAAATCTGGGCTCTGTAATAATTCATATAAAAGCATGTGTCCTCATTTCTTTTACTATTCCCTTTACTACTTACTCTTCACTACATAATGGTGTGTGCTCTTAAAATACCAGAACCTTCCATGGTGGCAGATGCACCTTCACCATCTCCTTGCCTGATGTGAAGTAAGGTATGCTTGTTTCCATTTGTATTTGGTTCAGTGCTGTCTGTACTGATACGGTGTTATACACTGGAATATAATGCAGCTTGTACTTTGTTGCTGCAATGATTTAACTGCTATTACAATTTGCCAGAACACAGGCTGATAGTGGAACCAATAAATCTGTAAGCACCTGGTGCTCGACAAGTTTTGTGTAGAGGTAGATTGAGATAAAGCTTCCAGTGATGTCAGCTGAAAAGAGAAACTGTCACTGGCAATTCCAGGAGAAGCTTCCAGAAAAATGTGTTAATTCTCCAGCCGTACAAAAAGTGTAAGAATTTTCATCTGTTAAATCTCTGTTTTTCTGATTACAGGACTGTGTACCAAGACTATAGCTGGTCAACAGTTAAAGCTCTGTTGTTGAAGCAATAAATGTTCATACACTCCAGCAGTATGGATGGGTAATGGACTCACCTCAAAGAGTATTGTCATGTCTTACCCAGCAGTGCTATTTCCAGCACTGTGAATATTATTCCAGCTGCTTGGGCAGTGTATTTCTGCAAGCCCCACCTATTGCTTGCCTGACAGCTCCTGTGAACTTTTACACCTGTTTGGTAATGTTCAAACTGTTGTTTTGTGGGAAAATCCTTGTGCAGACATCACTGGGGAGCACAATGTAAAAAACACAGTCTGCCATCCTTCTTTTTCTCCCACTATGGCTCCAACTGCTAAACATCATGGACTTGAGAGGCTTTTATCCAGCTGTTAAACTTCTAGGGCTAGCCACACCACAAACAGCTGTTTATTTCTTCTTTTCCTTTTTACTGCTAGGAAGTTTTCAATTTTGCAGATCCTGTCCTCATCAGGGTTCAGCTCTTGAAGTTCTTTGGAGAAAAACACAGTTTTGATAGCTTGCTGACTGTAGTCTACTAAGCAGTACATGGGTATCTGCCCCTTGCTCACAGTTTCATCTACTGTGATGAACATCTGCTCATAACCATCGTCAAAACTCTCCTTTGTTACAGATAGCCTCATGCAGTCTTCCTTTCTGATTGGAGACATATTTTCTCTAATTTTAAACTTATTCCCAGACATTGTTTTCCAAATCTTGCAGAGCTTGGAGGTTTCACATCAATAGCTTAGACTGGAAGCTGTTTATAAACTACAATAATATGCCAAATGAGCAAAAGGGATTGCATGCTGTAAAACATCCCCACATCTTGGTTTTTAATATCCTGTTAAAGCAATCTGCAAAAGGCTTCTACCCCATTACTAGCAACAGAATGGTGAAAATTACACTACTTTAACAGCTTGTCTTAAGGCTAGTTCAAAAGAAAAAATAAATCCATTCCCTGCTTGGGTTGTAATTTGCAAGGCAGCAAAAATTGTTTTAAAGACCATAGCTATTTAAGAACCCATTTTGCTTTTCAGACATGCAGTCCAGGCACATTTTGTAATATATTCATCACTATTAAGATACGCTTACACTGTTATGGTGTCCAGAATATGCCACAAATACCTGTTACTTATAAAGTGCTTTCTCAGTCTTCCATGTGTTGTAACTTTACTGTATTTCTGTAACTGTAGTCACGTGTGTATGTATGTATATGTATATATATATATGTATACAATATACATATGTGTATATGCATATGAATGAAGACCTTTGACATACTTCTGGGGTAAAGAAAAAGGGTTTCAGCTGTTACAGGGAGCTCTGAGATCCCATGCCACAGCACGTGTGATATGGTCATGTCAAAATGGCAGCTCTCATGGACAAAGGGAGGACTTCTTGGTCCAAAGAAATGTGACACACTTCTGGGCTAAATGGATCACACAACTGGAAAAGGGTGAGAGGCTTGTGGAAAAAGAGGAGAGGTTTCTGGGGACAGTGATCATCAGGTTTAAGGGGCAGGACTTCCTGCAGAAGTTAAGGAGAATCACAGCTGCATCATCTTGTACGAAAGTTGTTCTTTAACTGATACTAACTATATTTCTCTTGATGGCAGCCTTTCTTCATCCTCTCCTCCATCTTTTTTTCAAGCCACATTAGAGAACCATGTTGCTACCACTCAAACCAGGAATAAAGATATTTGAAATAAAATAATCTTTGAAACAGTATATAAGAATCACTAGAGAGAGGATTTACTTATTAATATTTTAACATATATTAGTAACTACTACTACCAGTTTGGGTTAATTTATCATTACGTGGGCTAAGCAGATACATGATGGTTATGGTATAGGGATGATAGAAGACACATGAGGCTGGGCTTTTCCTGGAGAGAAGACTGAAAGAAGTGTCTTGAATTGAAGTAGCCAACAATTTCTATCTTCCTTATATTAAGACACAATACTATCCTACCCAATTACCTTAGATAGACTAAGATGCTTTATGTTACTGTTTAAAACAATAAAGGGGCCACATAAAGGTCCTGTCTTCAGATGCTTAGGCCTTGACATTGAACCTGACAGTTCAGTAGTTCAGTTAAACCTGGCAGTTTAGTTAAAACTTCCACTGCAATACGTAATTTCTCTATTGATGTTTCAAAAACTAATCTTTACTCTCCACTTAAATTCTGTACCTTTTCTTTTTCTATTTTAAAATATTTTTTTCTATGTTTACTTTGTATTCACACAATCTTCACTTACCTGCCTTTCATATTACCAGAACATGTGGCTTTGCCCTACCGTAACGTTAAGTGCAGTGTTTTTTAATTTCTCTTTGTATCACATGATAAATAAAACATCTTCTAAAGAAAAAGCCTACATTCTTTGGATCGGCTTTCTTGAACTCATGATTTCCCAGCTAATATTTCGGGGTCAAGAAGTAGCGACAGCAGTGATCCATTCTTTTGGATCAAGCTCGGAGCAGATGTAAGAGATCTGGCTACAAGTCATGTTTGCTTTTCCAAAGACCATCTCTTGTTTCCTTCAAGGAAGAAGTGTGACACCACATGGAAGCACATCTAGCACATGTTATTCATCAAACAGATCATTCTGTCCTAAATTATAAAACTTCTGGCTTTATACTGTGATTGTTCCTATTTGTTCTTCCCTAGTTAGAGGCCTGAAGGTTTTTTGAAATTATCAGTGCAAAGTTTATTGACTGTTTTTATGAACCAGTACATACTTGTTCACAGCAATTGTTATGTATCACGTGTTCACTGGAAGTGGAAATGCAACGAATTTAAAATACTATTAATATGGAATGACTTTACCCCAGGGGAACAACGAACGCACTAAGAGATTTGCTTTGCTAAACAACTGGCTACCTCAGGTTGTCAGGGGGTTGAAGATCAGGAGATCAGAAGATTCCTCAAGGCAAAGAAAACAAATGATATCAGACATAACAAATGTACTGAGATATTTTCAGAGCTTACTAACTGTGAAGCTAGGGGGATCATAGTGATGATCTAACTTATATACAAAGCTGACATGACTTCCCCAAATGCAATCCTGAACAGTTGAGATCTTTCAGAAAAACGTATTTTTATCATCAATTTTACACTTTCTTTCTTTCACATTCTTAATTCAACAAGCTGGAGAGAGGCAGGAAGAGAAAACAATGAAGATAAAGCAGAGTGTCCTTGGGTCTTCAAAGGACAGATACAAAATACAGTGTTCTCTTAGCAATGTAAAATAATCCCCTAGTTCTTTTCTGGTTCATTTTATCAGCTTACTGTTGCAAGGTATGCAGGTATATGCAGTACAGGAAAGGTCACCAGGCAGAGCCACAGCTGCACTTGGCAGATAGGGGAATAATGGTTCCTATGCTAAATCCAGATTCAACCTGCCCCACAGAGCATGTAGCAGAGCTCTTCCAAATGCACCAGACCTATCATGTATTCTCCATGTGTGCGCATGTGACTGCATGTATTTAGTAAGCTTCTGAATACTCTTCTGTAATGCTTATGTGTTGCAAATACTTCTGGAATATTCAGTCCCTCATAATGCCTATGATGTAAGACAAGAGGCCTGGACTATGGAAATGAATAGGTGCTTTGAGATTTACACTTGTATCTTTGAGTTAATTCTTTAAAATATTTTTTCTTATCTCTCAGTTTCACAATTCTCAATGAAATACGGAAAAAACACACACATAATAAAGCACTCACAGTCAAGAGTCTGAAACGCTTTCGAACACTGCACTGTACAGACTTCTCAATCTTTTTGTCTGTCAGATGGTCCTGTTTGGAAACTCCGTAATTATCTGAATGGCTGAGTCTCATTTGCTGTGGATTTGTATCTTCTAGCTAGTTGGAATATTTAATTTAAAAATGAAGTTTATATACATGTGCAATAAAAACAGACATATATAATTGCCTTCCACCAAATAATTTGGCTGTGACATGTAGACTGCCACACTGAATTGCAGAAATAATCTGACAGAATCAAGTGACTGCAAATGCTCCAACTGTTCTTTCTATTTTACACATATTTCTATATAATTTGAAGGAAGCATTGTTTGAAATCTTACCCTTACTGCCAGAGTAATTTGCAATTAGATAGCAAATAAAAAAGTGTAAAAAGATAGTGTGACTATATAAATCTTATTTCTATAGGGAAATATGTTTTTGCTTCTGAAGGACAAGTATATTAGGACATAATTAATTAATTAATAGATAATTAATTATTGCCCCAAACTAAGTACAAATATGCTCTCTGTTACGCGTTGCATAGTTTGTCAAATAAATAAGCTCATATAAAAAACATGACTTTAAATTTCAGGAAAATGATACTATAAATGCAAATGAATTTGCAATCCTGAAGAGGATTTTCAAGGCTTGACCTACAGCAGATCTCAAGTGGAACTGTTCCATAAGAGTAACCTGTATTCATGAATATTATAATTTGAGACAGAATTGATTGTTTTGCCTCTCAACTGCCTCTCTTTTCTCCCCTTTCTAATCATTTTAATGTACATCCTAAGGTATGCTCTTACAATAAATCAATTTTGAATTACGTGTTTGATGGCAAAAGGGTTATTTGTGTTTAAGTAAAAGTAAGCTTACTGTATGCTTGCCCAGATTTAACCTCCAGATACATCTCACAGATGAATCATTATAGTTACAACTAGATTACAACCTTAGTCATGCAGTCAGAAACTGATACAAATTTCGTCATGTTTCAGTGCTTCCTGATTTCTTATTTTAAGAATTTCAATCCAAACTTTACTCTGTCTTCAGTCCAAACATCCTACATAGCTAGTCTATTTTGAAATACATTTTAAACAAAACTTTTGCAAGGTTACTGGCTATCCTGTAAATCAAAATATGAAACTTTTTTTATTGCAAGAAAAAATTCCAAAAGACTGTAGTTTGTATAAAAAAATTACTATTAGTGCAGAATTCTACTACATGTATATTTCTTCTGTGAATATGAAATTACCTGCAATACACTATAAAAACTTTTGTTGATCAGCTGCAGAGAACTGCCATGCAATTACACTGAATTTCAGAAGACAGCAAATTTGTAATTCCTAAAGAAAAGGTAAGTAAGGTGCAATGTTCCAATTAAGATGAGATGACTAGATCATTTTGGTATTTATCAAGATTCACACTTAACAAGTGAGAGAACCATTTTGATGGAGGATGCAATAGCTGCAAGTCTCATAAAGTCCTTTTATGAGACTCATAACAAACAAGCAACAATTTGAAATGGTCACAAGATTCTCAGAAGAAAGTTTGTACTAGTCTAGACCATACCAAAAATGATGGATAGTTGTAGAATAGGAAAAGTAGAGGTTTAAATTACATTGAGCAAAATTTTTGGCTGGAACTTTTATCCAGCCACACAGGCTAGAGTCATCTGAAACAGCAAAGTAAGCTGTACCAGTTTTAAGAAGTTGTTTCAAAAGAGAAAGAAAATGTAAATAGTCTGAAATACTCAAATAACTCATCACAGCTTTTTATGAAGAAAACTTCTACATTTTACATACATAGGACACTATCATAACTCACTTAATTTTCTTTCTAAAGAAATCTTTAAAATGAAATGGTTTTCTTTCTGATTAGGCAGCATTAACTTAGTTCAGCCTTGTTTTGTCTTTTCAATTTGCCAAAACACAATTAAGAAAACCTGCTAATTTCAATTACACTGTCTTTAAAAATAGTTTTCAGAACTGCCAATGAACTGAAAAATCTATTATATAAAAGTCCAATTATATTTTCTGCAAAAAATATTTTTTTTTTCAGAAAAACAGAGTTACATAAAGGCAAGTTGTAGGGCTAAAAATTGATTGTAAAAAAGTCAACTTCATATGAAAGTTTCTTAGCAAGTAAATTTTTATAGGGATTAAAGGTCAAGTGAAATAGAACCATTACCAACCAGTATCTACCAGAACTGTGAGATACTATTCTATCAGAGCTAAGTCATTACCTCTTCAATAGAGCTGGGCAATAAAAAAGATAGCAAGGCGGAAGGCCAAGAAAGTGAGATACCTTCCTTCTGTCATTATTTAGTTCATGGAAAAATCTGAATCCTTGATTTCATAATGGTTTATTAAATTGCTCCACATTATAACTTGGGGTGGGGGAGGACAGCAGAATAGGTATAGCCAGAGCTGACTAATCAATATAAAATATTGCAGTACCATGAGCTGGTTCTTCAAAAGGATTAAGACCAGCCGGAAAGAGGGTAAATGTGAAAGCTATGCAAGGGTAAATGTCAAAGCTATACAAGAATGGAGACCTAACCAGGGAATGAAGGCATCTCCCCAAAAAGCGTAATCAGGAAAAGGTAAACAAGGAAGTCTTTGTGAATTATGTAATCAGAGCATTCTATTAGCCCAATTAATTAGTCCAACCAGCAAGTTTTGGTACAGGCTGAGTTGTGCTTCGATTCTACCTTCTGAAGTCATCCAGCCTCTCTAAGGGCAATTGTACTGAAGGAATAAATGAGAACCAGAAGGGGCACTGATGCTGAAGCCACAGAAGATTAAGATTTTCTTGACAGAATAGATCTTTGCAAGAAGGGTATTAGAATAAGGGTATTAGGAATTTCGTGCAAAACCCAAACAAAATCCTGCCTGAAGGATAAGAAGTGTATTGATACATATGTATGTACATGCAGGTACACAAACACCATTAAAGTCTGTAAATTTAACTGTCTGCAAGTACCTGAATATTAGCTTTAAACAAGACAAAACCAAGAGGTAATAGGAACAAAGTGTTTTTGTAGTTTTATGAGTCTCTAATTAACCTGTGTCTAATTCTGATGAGGAATACATGCCTGGGAGACTAAAAGTTTGGACTGAAATCCTGATGCAGCTGAGGGAAGTGGCTGAAATCCATTTGCTGCACTTCAGTAAGGAATGTGCAAAAGTGAAACTTCCACAAGCTCTAAATGAGGGCCAGAGGTTTCAAAAGCCAGCTTTGTTTGCAAGGGCTGTTTCTGATAACGGAGCTTCATTTGCAACGGGTGTTAATTCATCCAGAGCCATGAAAGCTGAACAAATTTAAAAGAGATCTTTAGCTGGGCAACAAAAAAAGATGACAATCCAATGGAAATAGCTTAAAATCATATAAAGCCCTTTTCAGATTTAAAGATGAAAAATCAGAAACCTGAAATATCCTTATAAGCTCAGTCCATTGGATAATGTTGCCCTGTCAAAGCATCGCATCTTTCATGGGAAAATTTAGTCTGAAAGATTTCCAGACCAATTTTAAGAACTCAAAAAATACTAGGATTACCTATCAGCTTTTGCTCTTCATTGCCTTTATACTATCAGCATTTGTCTACATTATGTTTTCCTTAAAGATTGCAAGCTGCATGCCAGATGAGGGCAGACATTATTCTTTGTGCCAGACTCTTTCACTAGGCTGTACTTCATCAAAGAAGACCGATGTGCTCTCGTGCCAAAGACTTTCTGTAGATATTTGGTGCCACTGAAAGTGTATACAGCAAATGACTGCATTCATTATACAGATATTCAAGCATTACTTGTTGCTTAAATCCTGTTCACTCCACAGGCAATCCACCCACCTGCCTTGGGGAAGGGAGTGCCTATTTCAGCCCAATAATAGCAAACCCTCTCTCAAAAGAAGAAAAGACTGATAGCTGCAGAATAACATTTCTGCAGCTTATGCTGGCAATACGGAAACAATCTATACGCTGTCTTGCAGGCTGCTGCGCTCTCTAGAGGGAACTGATAGCAAAGGAAACTGTGCATATTCTTCAATTCCCCTCCCCTTCCCAGACCATTAATGAATTCTCAGGTGCTGTTGGAATAGTGAAAATATTACTGATGACGACAATGCAGTGTTTCAAAAAGATGCAGAGAAAAATGGCTAAAAAGATGCTTTCAGAATCAAATCACACTGTTTTCTTTATTTCTCACCAGCTCAGTTAGCAGCTTTTCTCTTCTTCCCCTTCTTTCTGATATCTGTTTCCCTTCTACCTTCGACTTCCAGTCTATGCCAATAGCAAAGAAATCTGAGGATAATAACATAGAAGAAGATCTGGTAACTAGTGAGCATATATATATGAACACAGAAGAGAGTGATGCAGGAAGAATAAAATAATAGCTAGGGAACAGTAGATACTGGAAGACACGACCGGCAGCAGTTACGGGAGCTCCGGGAAGCTTATTTCTTCAACCAGCATATCTTCATTAACGAATTACATAAATAAGGAGTACTTAGTGAACATACATAATATAAAGGGGTAATAGCATGAGATCAGTATTACTAACTGCATTAAAACATTTTCCAAAAATAAATGCAATTCTGAAATGTCATTTTAAAAAGCTGTGTACGAGAAGTGGCATCTCTGCGTCTGGTTTCTTTCAGCATTTTAAAAGAGCAACTGCTGACTGTCAACTTAAAGTGGTCTTTTTACAGAATGTGAACTGTACAATATTTAGCATTACATATTAATTTTATCTGATTTTACTTTTTTAAAGTTTTTCAATTCTGCTAATAGTCTACTCCGTTCTTTATACAATGACACTAAATGCTTTATAGTCAGATAAACATACAGTAGGAACAGGTTTAACTGCAGTACTTACTTTTGCCTCGTAACGAGAAGTATGTTGACCCATGTCAATTCACGAATACTTCTTGAACAAGGACGTGAAAATCCAGCATTTCAGAGTTTCACAAATACTAAAAGAAAAGAAAAAAATAAAGAAAAAAATCCAGAAAGAAAGAGTGAAAAAAAAAAAAAAAAACAAACACAAAACACCTCAAAGTAAAAAGATAAAGAAAAAGCCTGTAAGGTTTACAGCTCTGACTGCAAAATATTCAGCCTGGCAGCTCCAGGAGAAATACAACTCTGTGTACTTGTACATGCTCTCCCCATTAGAGGAGGAGTCAGTTTTGCAACACTTATGTTCCTTGCTTGAGGCAAGACAGTGATTCTCTTCAGTACAAGCAATGTTTGGAGTGTGACAGCTTTAAAGGTGAGAGGTGTACTCTGAAGCATAGGAATGCATCAGCAGAAAAAGGGTATTTTTAAGCATCAGCTACATATGCTACAGGTTGTTGTGGCTTCTTTTAAATGCTTATTGCCTACGGGTGTTTTTTTTTGTTTGTTTGTTTGTTTTTTTTTTGTTTTTTTTTTAAACTAATGCCCCTTACTATAAACCACATCCATAATAACCTTTGTGCATCAGTAGACCATGTTTTGTCGTCTAGAATTGCAGAAAAACACATTCTTTTTACAACAGAATGAAAGTTGATGGTACAACAAAAAGCTGACTAAACAGAATAAAGTCTTTTTTTGGTAATTTTGTTAGCTTTTTCCTGTGATTTGAAAGGAATTTCAGATTATGCAAGGGGATTTTGAATTTAACTTACATAGTAAATTATTCACTAGTCATCCACCTCTATTCAATTGAAAGCATTTTTACATGTTCTTATTAATGCTTTCATTGACTCACATTTTTAGCTTTTCTGTATTTATGCCAGTGAAGTGAAAATAAAATGCATGCATATGTAGTGATTTTTTTTTTTTTTTTAAGGAAGAAGACTGAGCAAGAACATTCTTTTTCATAATGAAGTGAGTTTTATGTGGTGTGGTTGTTTAGTTGTTATTACAGTCAAGTCTTTCTAGTCAAGGTCACAATTGTTCGTATCTTGTGACCAAATGGACATTCTGCAGAATATTACAAACAATCAGCAATCATATGAACAGTTTCTTGGCAAGACAGGCAAACATTTGCGAGTAAGGAACACATACCTTGTGATCTATTCACACAGAGATTATAAAACTTCAGGTGTGTTTTTTCAGTGTGGTTGGACTAAGCTAACTGCCAGTTGCTGCCAAGAGGAACAGTTTCACTCTGTACCTCCACTTGCTTACTCCTGTCCATCCATCATGTGTGTTGTGTTACCCATTTGAGACCCGGTTAGGGAGGGGTTAGGGAGCTAAAATGGTAAAAGAGGATTCCTTTTTTTTTTTTTTTTTTTTTTTTTTTCCCCCTTCCTATTGTAAATATCTGAACAGCCGCACTCTGAGGTCCAACAAATGCTAGCGATAGGGGAATGGAATGCATAGCTGGCAGTAAAGACTCAGTCGATGGTATCATAAAACTATGCCCTAAAATATCAGTGTGTTCAGCTAGCTGTAAGCAAATTCCACCAGGGACGGTGTAAAAAAGGGATGAAACTGCTCTTAGAAAATTGGTAACATGTTTGAAAGGATGCTATCACCACAGAAATGAGAAAAGGAATAGAGCTAACAGGTATTTAACTGGCCAGAAAAGATGTAGCAGGTTGTGGCTGTTTGCTTTATGTCTGTATCTGCTTGCTGCTGCTGGAAACAGGGAGGGCAAACGGGGGGAAGGGGGTAAGTGGGGGGGGGGGGGGAGGGGGAGGAGGAGGAGAGAGAGAGAGAAATAAGATCTGGCCTAGAGAAGAGATTTTCAAAATGAAGGTGAATCAAGGAAGTACTGTTCCACCTCATCGCTATCTTAATTTCCGTAAGAGGATGGTAATAACATTAAAGTCTGCATATGCATTTTTTCATAGTGAAAGCAGGCTTTATAGAATCTGGATGAAGGGAAGAAGACAGAACAGAAACTAAATCGCTAATGATCTAGTGAAAGACAAGATGAAAGATGTGAGCTAAGAACTAACATTGAGATCTGTAACAAGGGTAACTTTCGACATTTATACCTGTGCTATTTAGTTTATAGCTAGCTGATGTAATGCAACCTTAGTTACGGTGGCAGCAGGCAGTACAGTGTGAGAGGGTTCTTAAATATTTCCCCAGAATTTTGAGCTATTTGTTCAGCTTTTAATGAGTACTGTATGCCTGTGGCTGTACTAGTAGCAACACTCAAGCCAGTCAGGCAAGTCTGTACAAGCATACACAGCTTCTGGTGGAATACTGCCAAGAAAAGACAACTGTGATCCTAGGAGCACTGGATTAAGGAGATTATTTTAAGGTAGTGGCAAGATCTCACAACACAGGTCAGCCATGCTCAAGAAAGACTCTTTCAAATTAGGCCAGGTGAAAAATAAGGTATCCAAGATGAGATAAAGGCTCTAAGGCCCATCTATTAAAAAGTGACTAATATGATTTGACCTCACAAAGTAAAGGTTGAGGTGAAAAATGGAACAGGCACTTACATGTCTCTATAAAGATAGTGTATGGCTAGCAATACAAAAAGGTGTAAATACTGGACCAGTCCAATAGCTGCTTAAGCTAAAGATAAATGCTGGAGCATAAAGAAGAGATAGAAAATGAACACAAATAACATCAGGCAGTTAACTTAAAGGATACTAGCCACCAGAGTACAAAAAATTGGAGTAGACTTCCAACAGGGTAAAAAAAGCATAGCTCTTCTAGAATAGAACTTGGCAGGTCTGTGAAAGGGATTATGGACTTGACTCATCCCATGTCATGTAACTGGTGTATCCACTTTAGAAATCTGGTTTAGGTCAGGATCTTAAGCTGCCTCTATAGTCAGTGGAGAAAGATTATTCTGTGGCTGGTCTAGAAGCATAATAATTTCATTTCCGGAGATTAATTTTCTTAGAAAAGTTAGTAGGTTTGGAAAATGTTAAAATAAGCTGTTAAATTCCAGACAGCAGTCCTTACAGACACATCAGTGAATCATTTCCAGAAAGGAAGGCTTAGAAAACTAGGAGAGTAAGGGCCTAACCTTATTTTCAATGTAATGACTTTTGTATCACTATAACCGCGCCAACCTTACTGAAGTTATTCTTCACCACAGCTACATCAGTCTTCTCAAACATTTAGGCAGCACACAATTTCATTGCAAAAACGAGCAAAATGGTGTCAGAACAGTAAGCACACAAGGTTGGGAGGAAGGTGGGAAATAAGATACAAGATGGAAGAAACAATCAAAGATAAGTGAGAAGGTTTCAGGAAGGGACTTTAAAGGTGAGAAAAATGCTAAAAGGAGTGTTGCAGACAGTACAATCGAAACAGTATTTAAAAGGAGGCAGCAACCTGTCTTTCCCTTTCCCACAGTCCTTATCTACAAAAAACCTCAAGCCTTCCTCAGAGAGCAACAGCTTTTATAGGGGTTATGGCTGTTTGTCCCTGCCCTTCCTCTCTCCATCCCTGCCTCCCTCCAAACAGCACAAGCCTCTGGTTTTTAAATGTAGAGGAAAGAATAAAAGAAATAAAATAGGAATAAGAATTCTGAGAACTTCAGAGAGAATGATATTTTCTTTTGCTGCTGCCTTCTTTCCTTACCACAACTTCCTCTGAAGAATCAGCAGCCAAAACCCACTGATGTGTCCCGTTAGAGACAGACAAAATGTACTTACAGGGCAATTTTCACACAAAGACATGGCAAGTACCATTCTCACATGATCCACACACCTCACATGTCCTGCCCCTTTTCTAGTCACACATGAGCTTCCAACAGTAGTACAGCAATGATGGACCAGGATGTCCTTAGCCCACATTGACTACCATTTTGGCAGAGAAGTATCCCATGCTGTTTCACAATGGCCTATGATAGTCTGCCATGCCTTCTAATTTACTCCAAGGCCAGCAGGTCAAGGGCATTCTGTACATGCCCCACGTCATCAAAAATGTCACTCTTCCATGTTTCTGTATTTTTGGTTATGGATAAAAAGCACTGGTGCTTATTTATTTTCAGGATTGCTCACAATACATACCACATTTTCAGCCTTTACATTTGTGAGTCTTTTCTGCATATCCTTTTAATCTCAAACAAAAACACTATTACTTTAATTGCTATGGCCTTGTGCTGCTGCCACTATTCCCTGCACAGTGGTCTACTGTTAGGGCACCCTACTCTTCTTATGTTATCTGCAGTGCTACAGAGTACCCAGAGCCAGCACTAGGATTTACTGCCATGAAGACCTGCTCTGATTCTGCAGCACCTGTGGTTCTACAGTGTCTGACAAAGCGCACAGAAGTTTCTTGTCCCGTATGCTTTCCTGATATCCTTAGCGCCATAATAATGATGCTTGTTATCCTCAGACATGGTGATGATCTTTATGTCGACATGTAGCAGATGCTCAGACAACAGGCTCTCACTCAGCATGACCATCATGTATACAGGCCACACTGGCAGGCAGACAGGGCTTCAGGTGCCAGGCAGCCATGTGGAACCCTGGGATGGCAGGGGATGTGCCGGACTGTGGCAAAGTGACAGCTCAGGTGGGCCAGGAGAGGGAGTACTTCCTGGTCCTAAGAGCACAACATATTTCTGGGGTAAATTTGTCATGTGACTGTGACGGGCAGGACTTTTGCCAGAAGTGAGGTCACTTCTAATCTTGTATGGAAGTTGTCCTTTAACTACTAACAAAGTATTCAGTCTACCACACTTGCTCATGCCTTCAGCGAGTGCGACTCCTTATCTATATTGGTGTATTAGGTTTAAGTGGCTTTTTTGGGGGGGGGAGGGGGGGAGGGGGGATGGGAGAGAGCGGAGAGGGGGAAGGGGGCTGCATGACTGGCCTATGAGCAGAACCCAGCAGCAGCCCCAGATCAGGTAAGAGCCAGCTCCAGCCGGCTCCAAACTGGACCTGCCACTGGCCAGAGCCGAGCCAGGGAGTGACGCTGGTTGGGCCTTTGGGAGAGCAGACCGAAGAAAGAGGAAAAACAAAAAACAACAAACAAACAAACAAACAAACAAACAAAAAAAAACCTGCTGTGCTATAGCAGCTGGGAGAAAGAGGAATGAGAACCATCTCTGCAGCCCCCCAGGTGAGTGCAGCAGGAGCGCAGGAGGTGCTCCAGGCATGCAGCAGCAGTTCCCCTGTGGCCTGTGGAGAGGCCCCTGGTGGAGCAGGCTGTCCCCCTGCAGCCCATGGGTCCCACATGGAGCAGATCTCCACGCTGCAGCCCCCCCATGGGTGGAGGAGCCCCCGGTGGAGCAGGTGGATGTGGCCTGGAGGAGGCTGCAGCCCATGGAGAGCCCCCGCAGGAGCAGGCCCCAGGCTGGAGCTGCAGCCCGTGGAGAGGAGCCCACGCAGGAGCAGGGGGTCTGGGGGGAGCTGCCGCCCACCCGCGGGGGACCTGTGCTGGAGCAGTTTGCTCCTGGGGGATGGACCCCGTGGGACAGAGCCTTGTGGGAGCAGTGCTTGAAGAGCTGCTGGCTGAGGGACCCCAAGTGGAGCAGGGGCAGAGAGTGACCATGAAGGAGTGGTGGAGACAAAGCATCAAGGACTGATCACAGCCTCCATTCCCTGTTCCCCTGCACTGCTCAGGGGGGAGGAGGTAGAAGAGGGTGGATAGAGGGATGTTACTTTTAGTTTGCGTTTAGTTTCTCAATGTTCTAGGCTAACAGGCAATAAATTACATTAATCTCCCTATGCTGAGTCTGTTTTACCCATGACAGTAATTGGTGACTGACTTCAACCCGTGAGCCTTTTTTCATCATAGTCTCTCACTGTATTCATTTGAGGAGGGGGAATGAAAGAGCAGTGTGGTGGAGCTCAGCTGCTCATCAGCTGCCCATCAGCGTGAAACCACCACAGTTTGTGCAATAGAGGAAACTGTGCTCCTATTGAGTTAGGTACAATGAGAAGGCTTTATTAGATCTAACTGAGCTGAGGAAAGTGAAAAATTTTATAAGGCCTGAGTAAATCCATAAACAAATGAATTAGCCAGTTCTCATTTTAAAGAAGTTGTTTCCATATGTGTTTTTTTGCTGTTTTGAAATGGTAAGCACATCTTTGGTATTTATATAAATGTAAGAATATGCCTATCATCACTGACAGCTTGTTACTTAAGAATCAGTCTTGGCTCATGATATTGAGTACACATATGAAATACTATGGCATATTTTAAATACAGACCAAATATTGACTGTTGCATTATCTAATTCAGCCATTTATCACTTGCTCTATAAGCCCCTCTAAATTCATATTCAGCTATACATGGCTGGCACATTCAGATGAGATTACCTATTGGTACAGGTAAAATAGTGATTTTTTCTCTGATGGGATTACTGTACAATGTGGCAGTTTCCTACTTTATTAAGCTATTCTTGATCACTTTATTACTTCCTAAATACATTCTTTAAATTTTGCTGCCTCTTTTAATTATGGACTTTTAATGAACCCATAGCTCTCTCATGGATGCCTTCACTATCTCATTCTATGATTGAGACTTGCTGCTCAGAGACCTGCTATCACAGAGACCTGCTGGTCCACCTAGATTGTCACAAGTCCATGGGGCCAGGTGGGATCCACTCAAGGGTGAATGTGATTAGCTGGGCTGCTTTCCATCATCTGTCAGTGGTCATGGTCATCTGGAGAGGTCCTGAATGACTGGAGACTTGCTTATGTGATGCCCATCTATAAGAAAGGTCATAAGGAGGACCCAGGGTTCAGACTAAACATGAGGATCAATTTCTTTACCATGAGGGCAGTCAACCACTGGAACAGGCTTCCTAGCAAAGTGGTTGATGCCCCATGTCTGTCAGTGTCTTGACTGCCCGTGCAAAGGGATCTGGGGGTTTTGCTTGACAGCAAGTTAAACATAAGCCAGCAGTGTGCTCTGGCAGACAAAAAGGGCGAACCATACACTAGGGTGCATTGGGCACAGCATTGGTAGCCAGCTGAGGGAAGGCATTGACCCACTCTATTCTGCGTTGTTGCAGCCTCGCCTCAAGTACTGTATGCAGTTTGGGGCACTGCAATATAAGAAGGACATAAAACCATTAGAGAGTGTCCAAAGAAGGGCTACAGGGATGGTGAAGGGTTTAGAGGACAAGATGTATGAGGAGAGGCTGAGGTCACTTGGTTTGTTCAGCCCAGAGCAGAGCAGGCTGAGGTGAGGCCTCATGGCGGCCTGCAGCTCCCTCACGAGGGGAGCGGAGGGGCAGGCGCTGAGCTCTGCTCTATGGGGACAGCGACAGGACCCGAGGGAACGGCATGGAGCTGGGACAGGGGAGGGTCAGTCTGGGGGTTAGGGAAAGGCTCTGCACCCAGAAGGTGGCCGGGCACTGGGAAAAGGCTCCCCAAGGCAGTGGTCATGGCACCAAGCTGCTGGAGTTCAAGTGTTTGGATAACACTCTCAGACACATGGTTTGATTTTTGGGTGGTCCTGTGTGGAGCCAGGATACGGACTTGATGATTCTTATGGGTCCCTTCCAGCTTGGGATATTCTATGGTTCTATCTTTGAAGGTCCCTTCCAACTGCACTATTCTATTCTAATTTAATCCTGCAGAGAAAGGGAAAAACAGTAATCTCTATTGTCTACAAATATGTTTTCTTTTCATGGGAACATTCATGAAATAGAGATGAAATTCATCCCGACTGATATTTTTTGGTTTCAACTATAAACAAAAATATTTCTGTAGTACAACAGCTTGGTTGATATGAGAGGCACATGTTCAAGTACTGGTTTAACACCAAAAGATCTAAACGATGAACTATGATGCTATGAACACAAAGTAGCACTTTACACAATTACATGGTCTTTCTGTAGTGGTAGTAGACCCCTTTAGGGTCTAACTCATTTCATCTCTTTGATCTATAACTGGAGTTTACTGTCATACATGGAGTCATTTCTTGTTTGATATTTTTACTGCTACAAAAAATCTACTTATATTTCTTAAACCAGCATGCATTTTCACAAAACTGTACATTTAATTAACACAGGATGTCCAACTGAGTCTCGTGTTGTCTGAAAAGCTGAATAGGGAAAGAGGCAGTAATAAAAAACAGGCTCTCAAAGGATGTGTCTCATTATTTATGATTTCTCCTAAATTCATTCAGTCTCTTAAAATATTTTATAAAATGGTCACATCCTGTATTCTGGGACAGATACAGCCTTTTACAAGACAACAAACACAAAGGATACTTAATTTCTAACTTATGTGATTCTCTTAATAACACTACCTGAAAAGCTCTTCTACCCTCCTTCTGTTCTTAATTTTTAGCCTCCGTCTTCAAATGCAGAAGCATTAGAACTCTGAGTCAGAGTCTTTGCTCCCTAAATCAATCACAAAATGTTGAAATAGATGGGGAAAATGTGTGAAATCAATGAAGTATGTAATATGTAGGAAGCAGAGCTATGATGACAAGATTACTCTGTAATCTGTTGGATTATGAATTTGGCCTAATATACCTGTCAATGCCATGCTACTGATGGCCATCAGTGTAGGACCTATGGCCAAGAGCAGTGCCTCCTGAGTGATGTTTAAATTTAATCCTGACTACAGAAGAATGGCTGTCAAGAGTCTTTTCTGAAGTGTATTTTTGTTCCTTGCTCCAGAATGATCTCGGGTCTCTGCTTCAAGGCCTGACAGTTGTGTTATCCAAAGAAGACTTGAAAAATCTTTTCCTTTTTTGTATTAGGAGTTTCAGAAATCTAGTTATGTATCATATGAGATATATTTTTAAATTAGAAAACTCTTCCTTAAGTGTTGTATCCAATAAATGTATTAAATTCATTTAAAATACAAACCAATATTAACTTCCAAAATATATTTTGCAATACGAAGTGTTAAATGAACATCAAGAGTCATACTGCTGTCTTACTTACTATCTGAATAATTACTCTACAGAAAAGTATAGATGAGTGGTATTTCGGTGCCTTTTGAGCATTCTTTATCTTTACAAATAAACTGCTATTATTTTTGCCTTAGGTTGAATGATTAATGTGCTACTTTACAAAGCAGAAATATATGCTTTCTTGTGCTTATTATCTTTCCAAAGTAACTGTTATCAGTCATGGCTGGAGAAGAGATAGTGAACTAGGAGGACCTTTCATCCGAGCCGGTATCACATGTTCTTCTAAGAGAGTTTAAATCAATAAATGACAACAAATGAAGGTATAATGCATCTTTTCCTCCCATTCATGGACACTCTCAAACCTCTTCCAGGCAGTGAGTCTGAAGTAAGTGGTATCTGTCATGTGAACTACCCAATCTTTCAGAATCTAGTGAAAAAAAATAGCTAGGTCCCAAGAAGGAAATTTGGAAATAGTTCCTTCCTCACAAGGCTATCCGATTTTCCACACAATTATTTTAAACCAAAATAATTTGTTGTTTAGGATTATGTGGGGGCACGGACTCACCTTTTGAGCAGAATCATACTTTATAGTTAGAAGCAATCTCATAAAGAATATCAGCATACTAAAAGCATTCTATCCAATCAGTTACATACCGATAGTCATTAATATTTAAACATTACTTAAGAATCGTAGAATGGTTGAGGTTGGAAGGAAACTCTGGATGTCATCTGGTCCAATCCCCCTACTTATCTATTGTGTTTTGGTTTTAATTCTGTCTTTTTTCAGTTTGTGTAGTATGAGTAATGAGTATAGCTGCAAGAAAAATCAACTTGTCAATAATAATGATAATCGTCTCTCTCCTTGTTAACTATTAACTTTTATTGCAAAGATTAAATCAATTTTTGTATGTAGTAGTTTGTTACGAAGAAACAAATAGTTACAATGCCCAGTTCTTGTTCTTAACTGATGCTGTTCTACTGTAGTAGTTCAAAACTGGAAAAATGTTTTATTAGGAGGGTATCCCTACTTTAATTTTCAGCTTTTCTATGAATGTTAATATGAAGAACTAAAGAGGCAGTGACAACAGAAAACTAGCAATGAAAATGGCTATGACAATTTATTATAAACTACAGACTGAAAAGAAGGAATTAAGACAGTGAACTTCACAAGAATACAACCTGAAGACACAGATTCTAGAGGCTGGTAAGAGTTATTTCATGTAACCTGCTCAAGCCATTTATGTGACACAACACACTAATCAGAAAAACTTCAATGGGAAGCAAAATGAAAAATAAAATTCATGTTGAATAAACAATATGATGTACACTATAAGCACTCTGACAAGTGCTTCCAAGTGCAATATGAATTATGTTTGTTTCTTGGTACTTAAGCTTTAAAATCCCAGTAATACTGCCTATTTGGAGGGACATCAGTTTTTATTTATTTATTTATTTTATTATTTTCTTTAATCTAAAGATTTTTTGTTGAATGTACATGACTCCCTCTTTGTGTATAACAATTAAAATTAAATAGCTTTTTCAATAGAAATACATATTTGAAGATACTTAAAAATTCTGTGCCAAATCACATAAAATACAATGCCTTGCAAGATTATTTATGAATCTCTCTCAAGCAAATACAATAAATAATGCTAATTTTCTCTACTTCCACTTTCTCTCACATCTACCATCACAAAATTACAGGAAATGTACTGCAAAGAAAATAAAAATCAACAAATGAAATCAAATTACTGCTGTATTCCCCTGCTCTGCCAAATTTAAGCATCCATCTGAGGTACCACTCCTCTAACATGTAAAATCTAAAATCAACTTTCTGACATTAGGTAGGGAATTATAGAGAAGTCTATAAATTTCTCGTGAGTCAGTGGAAACAGACTCTTTTCAGAACTGCAAAGACAGATTTCAACAGCCCCTTTAGATAATCTCATCCAGTGTCTAGCCACTCTCATTGTGAATATTTTTTCCTGATGTCCACTCCAAATTTCCCTTGTTGCAACTTTTGACCACTGTCTTCTCCAACTACACGCTTTTTAGAAGAACATAGCTTTTAGATAGTTGAAGAATATAACTAGATCCCCCATTAGTCTCTTTTCTAGGGTAAACAAATCCTATTCCTTCAACCTCTTCCTGTACAGCATATACCTCGGTTCACTAACCATCCCAGGGCCCCTCTGCTGCAGGTTGTTGATAACTCTCTTGTACTGGAGAATGCAGCAGTACAGATGCAGTAATAAAACAGCATAATATATAGTTGCCTGTTTCACAGTCAGAGTGCACTGTTGGCTCACATTCAGCCTGGCATCCATTGTAAATCCCAGGGCCTTTTCAACAGAGCTGCTGCCCTGCCAGCTGGTTCCCAGCCTGTACTGATGCAGGAGGATATTGCATCTTAGATGCAGAACTACACAAGGCTCTTTTGCCCCTCCCCAAGTATATTAGCAGTCCTCCTTGTTGAACCTCTGCCACTTGTCCTCTCAGTCTGACCTCACCCCCAACTTAATAAATTTTGTCTATTTGCTAATGCTGATGGGTCATCATCCGGGAAAATATATTACATCACACCACCACTACATAGTCTGGAAGTAAAAATAGCTCTGAAAAAAAGGGTCCTCTATACTGTCTACCAATGCCATCTGAGCTGTAGATATTAGATGTTCATAACAGAAGAAAAATGCACCTCTGTAAAACAAATATTCCTAAATACGTTTGGGTAGGCTGATGGAGTAGGTGGCCACGATTACTGTCTGGATTCAGATAAATTTCAGGAGCTAGTGTCCTAGTTTAGAAAAGAATCCTGCTGACTGTATTTCACTCAATGTCTTTGACAAGCAGAGAAATAATTCCCAATTGCTCAGGGACAGTACATGGCAGCATGTAAGACCCATTTAAATGACCTGAAGAGACCTTAGGTGCCCAATACCTGACAGAACATCCACAGAAATGTCATGGAATTTCTGTGGTAATAGTTCAAAACAGTGCCTTATAGATACCCCAGAAACTGTAGGTTATTCCTACAATAAATAAATAAATAGATAAATATTTAAAGTAATGGTTCTTCGCTGCAGAGTATTTCTTGTTTTAAAACTCTTTTTATAGCTTCTCATTTCAGAATGGTAAAGCAGGCTGTCTAATACCATGACCTCCATTTCAACAGGTCCATTGCAGAGAAGAAATTTTCATCTTGTATATGTCAAAATGGCAGAAGAAAATGATTTATAATTATGTAATGACACACTTATTTTCAAATATAGTTTGGCAACTCAAGCTTCACTTTTCAATGCTTGTCTATGGTAGATTATAGTGCTTCTCCAGTTCTACATAATCTTTCATTATTGTGGACTGTCAGAAGCTTTCTTACATAGATGAGCGAGATCCCTTGTGAAAAGCTTATTTGCTGCAGAAGGTGCTTTAGTTCTGCAGACTTAAAATACTGGTTTCTTAGCAAAACACTATTATTAGTTTGCTATTATGAACAAATAATTAAATGGAGACTAATATATGATTATGGTTTTGTGACAGTTGTGCTCCTTTGTTACAAACTACAGTTTTATGTTTGTAGCTTTCCAGTACATTTGAAAGACTGTGCAACACATTCTGTTCTCAGCACGCCTTACAACAGACGTGCAGTATTTGACATACACACACCACTTCATTAGCAGAGCGATGATTGAAAGAAGTTATTGAGAGGGAACAGCTGTATAAGCTGGATGTTTGCAAGCCCATGGAACCTGATAAGATTCACTCGAGTGCTGAAGGAATTAGTGGATATTACAGCTTGACCCTTCTGAACAATTTACCGAAGGCTGTGGGAGTCTGGGAAGGTTCCTGCTGACTGAAGGGCATGAAGAAAGACCCAGAAAACTGCAGAACCATTAGTCCAACCTCACACAGGTACAGCCTGGGAGACAAGTGGCTGAGGAGCAGCTCAGCAGAACGGGATCTGGGGGTGCTGCTCCAACACCAGCGGGCTCAGCAGGCTCAACGTGAGCCAGCAACGTGCCCAGGCAGTTAAGAGAGAAAACGGCATTTTGGGGTGCATGGAACACAGCATGGTATTTAATTACCTCAAAAGAGATGATTCCCCCACTATACTCAATTGGTGTGGCCTCACCTTGAATATCAGGAGCAGTTCTGAGATGTTGAAAGACAATGATAAAAATTATATTAAGGTCCTTGAAAGCATACAGAGTAGGGCAAGAAAGCTGTTACCAGGGCTGGAAGACACGTCCTGTGATGAGGGGTTGAGGACACTTGGATTGCCCAGTCAGGAGGAAAGGAGGCTCAGAGGTGACCCCATTACTCTCTGCAACTTTCTGAGCAGGGTAGGTGTTGGTCTCTGGTTCCTGGGAACTGATGGCAGGATGTGTGAGAATGGCACAAAGCTGCACCAGGGGAGGTTCGGACTGGACATTAGGAGCAATTCATTTTCTGTGAGGGTGGTTAACCACTGGAACAGACTTCCTAGAGAGGTAGTTGATGCCCCATGACTGTCAGTGTTGAAGAGGCATTTGGACAATGCCCTCTAGGATAACATGCTTTAACTTTTGGTTAGCCCTGAAGTGGTCAGGCAGTTGGACTTGATCTTTGTAGGTCCTTTCCAACTGAACTATTCTATTCTGTTCTGTTCTGTTCTACTGGTGTATGCAATAATTGTCTGCCTTCTCCTTTTAGCCATATATACAAGAAACAGTAAATGCTTTTGAAATGAAAGATCTAAGGTATAGTCCAAATCATCTTGTCAACTTATGGGAGGAATTCAGGAGGTACCAAACTCTTGGAGAAAGCTTAGTGTTTTTTGTTTGTTTGTTTGTTTTGTTTTGTTTTTATTTTTTTTTTTTTAATACAAAGCCAACCCTTGGAATGGGGTAAAGTGGTGAAGTTTTGACTTGATGCAATTATGCACACAGCAAAGGCAATATTCTGAGGTCCTTCTGAGGTCCATTTAAACCACTTTTTGATTCTAAGACAGAATCAAATATACCTAACACATTTATAACAAATATTTCCTTAACCAGTTTTCAAAGACATCTGATAACTGAAATTCTACATTTCCAAACAATGTTGAAGCTAGTTTTTCCCACTGCTCTTGAAAAGTCTTAATTTTACCATGATTTTAAGACACCTAATGTAGATAGCTACAGTTGCAATTGTTTATACTTAGAGTCTATATATCTGTGTATCTGATTCATAGGTATTGCAAAGGATGTAAATATCTACGTCAATTTGTAAGTTTGCTTTTACAAGTGTGCTATGCAAATGAAAAGCAATTCACAGAAAATCTGTGCATTTTAAGTAAACAGAAGAAATGCTCCCCTTCCTTGTTTGTGGTTTAAATATATGAGTTAATTCTCTAGAATCATCTAGTTAAAATGCTTCACAGAAATAGTGGAAAAAAAAAAAACTTTTTATTGCTTTTCCTGCCAACAGACTAATAAATTAAGTATTGTAGTATATCTCAAGCAAAGTACTAGAAGATAAATTGTTCTAGATGTTTAAAAAATGGACAAACATATACTGATTTTCACTCCTCAGTCTCCTCTCTTCTGTATTTTTATATTTAACGGGAATGCAGAGTGTCTACTGGAAAAATTGATAAAAGTAGTAATAATTTGTGCTCATTGTTTTTTCACTTCCTACAAAGGTTACCTAAAGTGACTATATAATATGTTTATGTCAAAACTTATCTTTGTTCTACACTGATTCTGGATAGAACTGCCTAATTTTTATTAGGATAAAAATACATACTCATGAAACATATCGAGTCATACTAAATGGGAGATATTAAAAAAAAAGAAGAAAAATTTTCTACCTTAGTCTGTCTTAGTTTGACTGTCTTTGACTTACACTAACTGAGAATTATTTTATGCATCTAATGCATCCCATACAGTTTTCGAGAAAAACAAACAGAAAAAAACAAAAAACAAACAAACAAACAAAAAAAAAAAACAACAAAAAAAAACAAACTACAAAACTCCTTATTAAAAGAGATTCCATGTTAACAGAAATAACTAGGTGAAATAGCATTGCTTCTTTAGACAACTAAGCAGAGAAAATAATGGCTAGTGGTATATCTTTCTACACCATAATATGTTGGATTTGATCTCTATGTGCATATGCTATTAATTTTCTATTCAGTCTTTGTAACCCAGCCTAGTTCCCACCTTCTGTGTGACACATGGTTTAGCCAGACTGGTCTTTTACTTGATCTTCTCTTGCTTTTTATAGAGAGTAATTTGTGTTGGTGTCTTTCATGTTGTTCCTTTAAGAAACTGTCAAATTTATTTATCTCCAGTTATGATGGCATGCTTCTGTCTAAATGTGAAAACAAAGTAATAGCCTGTCTGGTCCTTCAGCTCTTTGAAAGGAGGAAAAATTGGTGGGAGCTCTCATTCAAATACTGTTAATATTTAGCTATAATACTCCTTTGCCATGCTTAACAGTATATTGAGTGGGGTCTGAGATGATCTGTTTGTTTTTATATAACTATTTGTGTGCTGCTAGTGTTGTGGGATGAATTTCAGAGTGCACGCTGATACACGTTAGTGGCACATTGTTGGTATTACCCATGCCTTTGACACACTCCTGATTCTAGGGTTCTGTTTTATTAAGCAATCCTTGTACCATTTTATCTTTTATACATGCTTGTTTCCTTGCATAATCCTAGCATATTTAATAGCAAACCCTGTTTTTAACAGTGATCCACTGTTCACCTCCTTGCTTGGATCAGTATGAAGTAGTTTACAACTTCTGCACAGCCAGCCACCAGTGAAAAAAACGACGAAACATGTTCTTGGTAAAACTTTGAGTAAAATAGCCTGAACACTGAATACACAAAGACATGCAAGGCTAAAGAGTACTGAAATTAAAACAAATACTAGACAATATGGCACAAAATAAAGACAGAAGATCTGTGCCATTTTGTACATATTCTAAGGTTAGCAAAAATGTTCAAAATATTGCAAATGTTATACATAGCATTTGTATGGACAATACCACCTTTTGCTGTATTTAATGCAGGTTTCCTTAATTTTCTGCTTCAACTGAAGACATTTCACATAGTTTATAGGAAATTTTACTCCGTAGTTTTACTGTAGGAGGAAAGGCTCATGTATGAATGTCCATAAATCTAGTGTGGATACTGGAGAGACCAGAGGGGTCTGAGAGGAGAGGCCAGAGTCTGGCTAATGGCAAGGTCATAAGTCTGGACCAGGTACTGGAGAGACCTGTTTGCAGGTTTGTGTCAGTGTGCAAGGTAATTGGGAGACAAGGGTATCCAGTAGCAGCTATAGGGTAGACTAGTTTTTTAATGCCAGTTACTGGAGGAATCTGTAACATAGATCTGTTACCAAAGAATATCCCAAGCTGGAAGGGACCCACAAGAATCATCGAGTCCATATCCTGGCTCCACACAGGACCACACAGAACTAGACCATATGACTGAGAGTTGTCCAGATGTTTCATGAACTCTAGCAGGCTTGGCACTGTCCCATCACACTGCCTTGAGGAGCCTGTCAAAGTGCCTGAAAACTGAACACAGTACATGAGGTGATGCTGCAACAGCACTGAGCAGAGTGGGTCAATCCCTTCCCTCAGCTGGCTGCCACTGCTGTGCCAATGCACCTGAGAGTATGGTTGGCCCTTTTTGTCTGCCAGAGCACACTGATGACTCAAATTCAAATCGCTGTTTACCAAAACTTCCAGACCCCTTTCTCGGGGGCTGCTCTCCAGCCTCTCATCCCCTGGTCTGTACATATAGCCAAGGTTGCTCTTGTTGAACTTCATGTAATTAGTGATTGCCCAGCTCTCTAATTTGTCAACATCTCTCTGTGAGGCTTCTCTTCCCTAGAGGGACTCAGTGTCTCTTCCCAGTTTGGTGTCATCCACAAACTTAGTATGCATTTGCATCCAAATCATTTATGAAAACATTAATGAGAACTACCCCTAAAATGGAGCCCTGGGGAACCCCACTGGTGACTGCCTGCCAGCCCCATGCCAGTCCTCCAAGATCACCGAGTCCAACCTTTGACCTAACACTAACAAGTCCTCCACTAAACCATATCACTAAGCTCTACATCTAAACGTCTTTTAAAGACCTCCAGGGATGGTGACTCCACCACTTCCCTGGGCAGCCCATTCCAATGCCGAACAACCCTTTCAGTTAAGAAGTTCCTCCTAATCTCCAAACTAAACCTCTCCTGGTGCAACTTTAGCCCATTCCCCCTTGTCCTGTCACCAGGCACATGGGAGAAAAGACCAACTCTCACCTCGCTACATCCTCCTTTAAGGTACCTGTAGAGATTAATAATGTCGCCCCTGAGCCTCCTTTTCTCCAGGCTGAACAAGCCCAGCTCCCTCAGCCGCTCCTTGTAAGACTTGTTCTCCAGGCCCCTCACCGGCTTTGTTGCCCTTCTCTGGACTCTCTTGAGCACCTTGATGTCCTTCTTGTAGCGAAGGGCCCAAAACTGAACACAGTACTCAAGGTGTGGCCTCACCAGAGCTGAGTACAGGGGGACAATCACCTCCCTAGCCCTGCTGGCCACACTGCTTCTTATACAAGCCAGGATGCCGTTGGCCTTCTTGGCCACCTGAGCACACTGCTGGCTCATATTCAGCCAACTATCCACCATCACTCCCAGGTCCTTCTCTGCCATGCAGCTTTCCAACTACTCATCTCCCAGCCTGTAGCTCTGCTTGGGGTTGTTCTGCCCCAGGTGCAGGACCCAGCACTTGGCCTTGTTGAACTTCATACAGTTGGCCTCAGCCCATCGGTGGAGCCTATCCAGATTCTCCTGCAGAGTCTTCCTACCCTAGAGCAGATCAATAGACGTACTTAACTTGGTGTCGTCTGCGAACTTACTCAGGGTGCACTCAATCCCCTCATCCAGATCATCGATAAAGATATTAAAGAGAACTGGCCCTAGTACTGAGCCCTCCACTAGTTACCGGCCTCCAACTGGATTTGACTCCATTCACCACAACTCTTTGGGCCTGGCTACCCAGCCAGTTTTTAACCCAATGAAGCGTGCGCCAGTCCAAGCCATGAGCAGCCAGTTTCTTTAGTAGAATGCTGTGGGAAACAGTGTCAAAAGCCTTACTGAAGTCAAGGCAGACCATATCCACAGCTTTTCCCTCATCCACTAAGCGTGTCACTTTATCATAGAAGGAGATCAGGTTCATCAAGCAGGACCTGCCTTTCATAAACCCATGCTGACTGGGCCTGATGGCCTGCTTGCCCTGCAAATGCCACACGATAACACTCAAGATAATCTGCTCCATGAGCTTCCCTGGCTCTGAGGCCAAACTAACAGACCTATAGCTTCCCGAGTCTACCTTCTTGTAGATGGGCATCACGTTTGCTAGCTACCACTCGATGGGAACCTCCCCTGATAGCCAGGACTGCTGGTAAGTGATGGTAAGCGGCTTGGCCAGTTCTTCCACCAGTCCTCTCAGCACCCTCGGGTGGATCCCATCAAGCCCCATCGACTTGCATACATTTAAGTGCCATAGCAGGTCACCAACCATTTCCTGATGGATTGTGAGGGCCACAATCTGCTCCCTATCCCCTTCCACCAGCTCAGGGTACTGGGTATCTAGAGAACAACTGGTCTTGCTGCTAAAGACTGAGGTGAAGAAGGCATTGAGCACCTCAGCCTTTTCCTCATCTCTTGTCACTAAGTTTCCGCCTGCATCCAGCAAAGGATGGGGATTCTCCTCAGTCCTCCTTTTCGTGCTAATGTATTTACAAAAACATTTTCTATTGTCTTTAACAGTAGTAGCCAGATTGAGCTCCGGATGAGCTTTGGCCTTCCTAATTTTGTCCCTACACATCCTTACAACATCCTTATAATCCTTATGAGTGGCCTGCTCTCTTAAAGATCATAAACTCTTAAACCCTCTTTTTTTTTTTTTTTTTTTTTTTTTTTTTTCCTAAGCTCTAGCCACAGCTCTCTGTTCAGCCACGCCGGTCTTCTGTACCAGCTCGTATTTGGGCACATGGGGACAGACCGCTCCTGAGCCATTAAGATTTCCTTCTTGAAGAGTGCCCAGCGTTCCTGGACTCCTCTGCCCTTCAGAACTGCCTCCCAAGGGACTCTGCCAACCAGTGTCCTGAACAGCTCAAAGTCAGCCCTCTGGAAGTCCAAGACAGCAGTTTTACTGGTCCCCCTCCTGACTTCACCAAGAATAGAAAACTCTACCATTTTGTGGTCACTCTGCCCAATAGAGCTCCCGACCACCACATCTCCCACCAGTCCTTCTCTGTTTGTGAAGAGAAGGTCTAGCAGGGCACCTCCCCTGGTATGCTCACTAACCAGCTGCATCAGGAACTATCTTCCACGCTCTCCAGAAACCTCCTAGACTGCTTTCCCTGAGCTGTATTGCATGTCCAGGATATGTCTGGGAAGTTGAAGTCCCCCACAAAGGTAAGAGCTGATGATTTCACAACTTTTGCTAGCTGCCTTCAGCTGTCTCCTCATCCTGGTTTGGCGATCTGTAACAGACCCCCACCAGGATGCCTGCCTTGTTGGCTTTCCCACCGATCCTAACCCATAGGGACTCAACCTTACCATTCCCAGTCTCAGCCTTGAGCTCTACAACATCAAAACACTCTCTAATATAGAGAGCCACACCACCACCCTTCTGTGTTGCCTGTCCCTTGGTGGGAGTGGTGGGAGTGGTCCCACCACGTTTCAGTCCAGAAGGATACTGTGAGAAACAGTATTGAAAGCTTTGCTTAAATCCAGAGGGATTTGATTGACTGGCTTCCCTTGGTCAACTAGATGGGTGACCTTGTCATAAAAGGAAATTAAGTTAATTAAACAGGACTTTCCCCTCATGAACCCATGTCAGCTGTGACCACTGACTGCATTGTCTTTTGGAAGTTTTTAATAACTCCCAGAGTAACCTTTTACCAGGCACTGAAATTAGACTGATAGACCTGTAATTACAAGGGTCTTCCTTCTTGCCCTTCTTGAAAAGTGAGACAATGTTTACCAGCTTCCAGTCAACTGGGATCTCTCCAGATTCCCATGACCGCTGAAAAATAATTGAGAGAGGCCTCATGATGACGTCAACAAGCTCTCTGAGTACCCTGAGATGAATCCCATCAGGCCCCATAGAACCATATGCATCCAGCTCAAACAGAAAATCCTGCACAAGTTTGTAGTTGAATGTGAGTTTATCATTCCTGCAGTCACAGTTCTCCAACTCAGGGCTCTGGGATGCCAGGGCCCATCACCTGTGTTGAAGACGGAGGTAAAGAAGGCATTCAGACAGAAGAAGGAAGTTTACAGCATGTGAAAAAAGGCCACATGGGAGGAACACAGAGACACTATTCAGGGATGTGACAAGGAAAGCCAAGGCCCATTTGGAATTAGATCTGGCAAGAAATATCAAGGACAACAAGAAGGGCTTCTTCAAATTCATCAGTAGAAAAAGGAAGACTGGGGAAAATGTCGAACTGCTGCTGAATGGGGCGGGTGCCATGGTGACAAAGGATACAGAGCAGACGGAGTTGCTGAATGCCTTTTTTGCTAAGATCAGCCCTCAGGAATCTCAGGCTCTGGAAACAAGAGAGGAAGTCCAGAGAAAGGAGGACTGTCCCTTGGTCAAAGAGGATCAGAAATCATCTAAACAAACTTAACAAACTTAACATCCACAAATCCATGGGCCCTGAAGGAATGCACCCACAGGTGCTGAGGGAGCTGGCCGATGTTTTTGCTAGGCCACTCTCCATCATCTTTGAAAGGTCGTGGAGAACAGGAGAGGTGCCTGAGGACTGGAAGGAAGCCAATGTCACTCCAGTCTTCAAGAAGGGCAAGAAGGAGGACCCAGGCAACAACAAGCCACTCAGCCTGGTGATGGAGCAGCTTATCCTGAAGGTCATCTCCAAACATGTGGCAGGTAAGAAGGTAATCAGGAAAAGTCAGCATGGATTCACCAAGGGGAAATCATGTTTAACCAATCTGATAGTCTTCTATGATGAAATGACTAGCCTGGTAGATGAGAGGAGAGAGGTGGATGTGGTCTACCTTGACTTCAGCTAGGCTTTTGACACTCTTTCCTATAACGTCCTCATAGACAAGCTCAGGAAATGTGACCTTGATGAGTGAACAGTGAGGTGGATTGATAATTGGCTTGATGAGTGAACGATGAGGTGGATTGATAATTGGCTTGATGGCAGAGCTCAGAGGGTTGTGCTCAGTGGTGAGGTGTCTAGCTGGGGGCCTGTAGCCAGTGGTGTTCCTCAGGTGTCAGTACTGGGTCCAGTGTTGTTCAACTTATTCATCAGTGACTTGGACCATACAACGGAGTGCACCCTCAGCAAGCTCGCTGACGACACAGAGTGGCTGATACCCCAGTGCTGCCATTCAGAGGGACCTCGACAGGCTGGAGGGTAGGACTGAGAGGAACCTCATGAAGATCAACAAGGGCAAGTGCAGGGTCCTGCACCTAGGGAGGAATAACCCCATGCACCAGTACAGGCTGGGGGCTGACCTGCTGGAGAGCAGCTCTGCAGAGAGACCTGGGAGTCCTGGTGGACAGCAGGCTGACCATGAGCCAGCAATGTGGCCAACAATGAGCCTTCCTGTGGCCAAGAAGGCCAATGGTATCCAGGGCTGCATTCGAAAGAGTGTTGCCAGCAGCTTAAGGGAGATGATCCTGCCCCTCTACTCAGCCATGGTGAGGCCATACCTGGAGTACTGTGTCCAGTTCTGGGCTGCCCAGTACAAGAGAGACATGGAGCTCCTGGACTGAGTCCAGAGGAGGGCTATGAAGATGATAAGAGGACTGGAGCACCTGTTGTACAAGGACAGGCTGAGAGAGCTGGGGCCGTTTAGCCTGGAAAAGAGAAGAGTGAGGGGAGACCTCACCAATGTGTGTAAATATCTGAGGGGAGGGTGTTGAGAGGATGGAGCTGGTCTATTTTTAGTTGTGCCCAGCAACAGGATGAGAGGTAATGGGCACAAACTGAAGCACAGGAGGTTCCAGCTCAATATGAGGGGGTACTTCTATACTCTGAGGGTGTCAGAGCACTGGAACAGGTTGCCCAGCGAGGCTGTGGAACGTGCCTGGATGCCATCCTGCACAATGTGCTCTAGATGATCCTGCTCAGCAGGAGGGTTGGACTAGATGTCCCTTCCAACCTTGGCCATTCTGTGACTTTGTGGTTAAATGCCTCTGCTTTGTCTACATCCCTGTTTGTGAGGTCACCATCCTCATCAAGTAACAGACCAATGTTTTCTCTGGTTCTCCTTTTGTTCTTAACATATTTTTAAAAAGGCCTTTTTATTGTCCCCCACAGTACTGACTAGCTTCAACTCTAAGTGATTGTTGTTTGCATGAATTTTCTCCCTACAATGGTGAACAGCATATCTGTAGTGCTCCCATATCGCCTGACCTCGCCTCCAGTGGCCATACACTTCCTTCCTTTTTCTGTTCCAGCTCAAGAAGATCCCTGCGCAGCCAAGTTGTCTTTCTGCCCTGCCTGCTGGACTTCCAACATTGTGGAATTGTCTGTTCCTTTCTCCAATTGCCACTTTACCCACGAGATCCTCTTGGTTTACAAGCAACAAATACAGGAAGGTACCTTTTCTGGTCAGCTCCCTTAGTACCTTTACCAAGGTATCATCAAGGTGTTTTAGGAATCTCCTGGACCTGTTTTATCATCTGCGTGGTATTTCCAGTTAACATCTTGCAAGTTGAAGTCATCCATAAGGACATGGGCAGCTAATCTAGAATAATTTGGTGGTATATATAATGTATATTTTTGACTAATGGGCATTCATTCTGATCAGCCACAAGGAGGAACAGGATGAGACCATTGGTGTTGCTTGTGTTTGCATGACTGCCATGTTTTCTGTCTGCACTGATCTGTGCTTAGCCATATATATATATATTTATATATGTACTGTATCAGTTTATTTATATGTGTATAGGAACACAGACTCACTACTGGCTGGATCTGGTGACATGGAACCACAGCGACCTCAGTGCTGTTGGGCTACCAGATTCAGCAACTCCTAACAGAACACAAGACTTTTTGAGAGCGTAACAGAATGGACAAAAAATGCATGAGAAATAGTACCTCATGAAGAACATTCTATTAAGCATATATTGACCCTTAAACAGATGAAAGAACCTGTACTGTACAGTACCCCTATTGCTGCTGTGGCATGACTCTCTTTCTACTGACACAAGAAAGGAATCAGATCCCCCCCCCCTTAACCTTTGCTTCAAACTGAACAAACCCTGATCCTTGGTCTCTCCCTGTATATCACATGCTCCAGCTCCTATCTGGGAGGCATGCCACCAGACTTATTCTAGTTTCCCAGCGTCTTTTCTGAGAAAAGATTCCGTGCTCCAGATGTGATCTCAGAAGTGCTGAAAAGAGAATAATCACTTCCCTCAGTCTACCGACTTTGCTGTTTTTAATGCAGACCTCTTTTCCATTAGCTTTCTCTGTTGCAAGTGCACGCTATTCCATTAGCTGTCTCTGCTGGAAGTGCATGCTACTGACTCATGTTCAATTCATGGTCCACCAGGATCCTCAAGTCCTTTTGTGCAAAGCTGCCTTCTGACAAGAGAGCTACAGTCTGTACTGTGGCACGATTATTTTGTTCCAGCTGCAGAACTTTGCATTTGCATTTGGTGGACTTCATGTTTCAAAGATACAGATCTAGTCAATCTATACAAGCATGTTATTTTCTTATCTACTATCAATATAATGTAGCACAGTTCTGTTTTTCTAGGCATAGTTTCATGCCAACTAAAACTTCAGTATCATTGATCATGCTTGATCTATGCTACATATTTATGTTGTGTTTACAGGCTGTGGCTTTGAAATGGTGAAAAATGGCCAGCCTTTTCAATCCTGTTTGGAGTGTTTTATCTCAAATATTTCAACAAAAATTATGTTTCTATAATAAAAACATATTTTATATTCAGTAGGTAGAGGCTGTTTTTTTTCCCCACCTCTAATATGCATATCACTCTTAGCAGAGATGCAAAGTTTATCTGAGTTAGACAGATGATCATTTCTTGCCTGGTCTTTTAACAAAGTGATGACTACTTACAATAATTCTCTAATGCTTAAGGTGAGCATATAAATATATTCTTTCTATTCTCTTCATATATAAAAAATATATGAACTTCATATTCATCCACAGGAAGGACAATTGAACAAAAATGGTATTGAAGCAGTTAAGAAGCAGAGTGCCTTTCTTTATAAGAGAGAGAAGTATTAGTAGCCAATTCTACAAAGTGGCCCATAGCTTCAATTTCAGTCCTCTTATTATGGAGTGGCTCAAAGGTATTAAGGTTTGCATTGTCCTTAGGACAAAAATTTAACTTATACCTTCTGAGAATAACTGTAACAGATGTTTGATAACTAGTATATGGAAATGTATAGACAGAAATTTGTAATGGCTTGGGGGGGAAGGAAATGTGACCCTGACCCCACAGATCCATGTGCATTTCCATACTGACAGTGCTTATTTAAGTGTCTTTAATCAAAGATGTTCCTGTTTCCTCTCCTTTGATACATCTTTAGTTACAACTGTTAGTTTTGCAGGATCTGTTGTGAACTTGATCTAGGAACTGACCCACCTGAAAACAACTGTCCACCTGAAAACAACCTGCAAATTTGATCAGATCTTCCACAAAGTAAGAGTCTGTCAATTGCTTGATTCAGTTCACAGTCTAGCTTCACAGTCAATTGTGTCAGAACAGAAGAAAGGCAGTGCACCATGACTTGAAATGAGCAGGGAAACTCAGGGGCTTTTCATTATCTATGAAGGAAAGAGAAACTTAAGAAAGTGTCATTTAATGTAAGGAGATGAAGACTGAATAAAAACATTATATATCTTCAAATACTGAAAAGGTTGACGGAAATGCAAAGACCTTACATCAATGCTGCTCCGTGTAGAACTTTATCCTAAGAATCATTGCAAAATAGGGTCAGAAATAGCCTTAAAACAGCATCTGTTTTATCTCCAAAGCACATTCTCATTTTTGATATTGTTTTAACCTGCTGTTAATGATCTGGTGAAGGATTTCCACAATCTGCCAAGAAATCTAGAAATCTTAAAAAATAATTCTGCCCTCTCCATAAACTCTCATAAACTGTCAGATGAAAGATGTCTTTCTAATCTCTATCCTAAATCACCCGTTCTGTAATTTGGAAATATTACTGTTTGCTCTGTGCACCACAGACAGAGAACAGATTGCCCTGTTCCTTTTTTGCAGTAGCTTTTAAGTATTTGAAAATTGTTGTAATATCCCTCTACTTCTCCCTCACCCCCCATACGATTTTCTAAAGATCAAATATTTCAAGTTTTTCCATTGTCATAGATGTCTCTGGATTTCTGACAGAACTTGTTGCTTTTTCCCAGACTCTCTAAAATTATTCTGCCTCTTCTAGAAGCAAAAATCTCCCCAAATGAATGAAATACTTCAATTCAGTCATTACCATTGCTGAAGAACACATGGGCAAACACACATCTTGCAAATAGTACTCCTTTTTATATGCAACATTAAGACTTGCCCTTCTAACATCAGAATGATAGTTTTTCTTATCAAATCAGGAAGTAGCCATATGTCTAACTCAGATAAAGGATGTTTATCTGCAAAGAGTAACTCAAACATATGGCAAAACAGAAAGTCTTCCTTCTGAAAACAAAACATGGTTTCAGTTTGGAAATAAATTTCATATTCAAATAATTGAAGTGAAACCCTGCAAACAGTATTCATCAAGCTTAAATCTCATTAAGCTTTTGATGTACTATAGTCTCTGGATCCTGTTATTTTTACAGAGTTAGTATTTAACTAGTTGTATGCCATCCTGCCACTCTGCGGTTATTTCTTCCTACCTACATTTATAATTTTCTTTACTTTCTTGTTGTATCGGATCCTATCTTTTTCAGAACATGACTTCAATTTTTAAAGGCTATTTTGGACTATATGCCAATGCAGTTTGACCACACTAAACTTCTTTCACTTGTTTACTTATAAAGCATACCTTTATAGACGTACATAAAAATCCTGAGTATTACAGACAGACATGTCTAGAACTCCACCACTGATAACTACTTTTGGTTGTGGTTTTCCAACTACTTTTATTTTCACCCTACCATAAGTTCATCTTTATCATGTTTCATTATTAGTTTATAAGAATACCATGTGATACAGCATTGAAAGTTTTATTAAAGTCATGATAGCTAATACTTATGTATTTATATCTTAATATTATCAATGTTTATCCATCTATATAGCCTACTGCCATCTCAGAGAAATAAATTAAACTGGTTTGACATTATTCATTCCTGAAAAAGCTCATGTCCTTGATCCCTTCTCAATGTTTGCAGGTAAGTAATTTTATTATATTGTTCTACTTCTCTCCTTCAACATAAAACAGATTCCATTAGCTCTCATTTCTGGTATTAACTATATTCAGCAGCTCATTGAGGCTGACTATTCAGTCAAAACTAATTAAAAACTTTGGCCTTTCCACTTTTTAGAGAACTGTAATTCTTTGGCCTTCCTCCTACAACTAGAGAGGTATTTTGCATTTTCCAAATTGTCTCATTAGTTACATCTCATTCCATGTATTGTGGTAGAGAAACCTTGTAATCCTGCTTTATAAGAAAGCCAAGAACATATGCTGTTAGAAGAGTTAAGGAAGATTCATTCCTACTGAAAGGCTTTAAACAAGGACTAAACCAAGGAAGACAAATCTGCTGTAAAACAGTCCCCCAAGTGAAAGGCTAGGCAGGTTATGTAAGGACCTCCCTAATGAAAATAAACATATTCTCTGGTAAAATGTGAAAAGGACTCACTTGCAATATTTACTCTGTTAAACAAAGTAAGGTCATGGCACAAGCTCGAGCTCAATTATGTGTCTGTCCATCCTACTTAACAGTTAGCGTGTTCTTAGAACAGTTAGTTTTAGCTTCAAATCAGTACTCTTTCAGAGGGAACAGAGGAGTGTTTGGTAAGTAACATGGACCTGTTACTGCCTACAGGCTGCATGGGACAAGGCCACACTGTTTGGAGGACAGAGAATTTAGTTATATGGGTGCAGTATGTGTTGTGCCACATGTTCCTGGGGCAACAGAATTGTCCCTGGCTCATTTTATATACCTTTTGTCTAATTAACCAGTGGTTTCTTTTATTTTGATTGCCCCAAGTGTTCTCCATTTGTCTGAGTTTGTCCCCACTTTTATACTATTCCCTTCTACTCATCTTTTGACCTTTCTTCTGTTTTCTTTGTGCTTTGAGGTCAAAAGAGAACTTATGATTTATTTGGGCTGTTGCTTTCTACAACCTTGTCCTGGTTTCTGCTGGGATAATTTTCTTCCTAGTAACTGGCACGGTGCTGTGTTTTGGATTTAGGATGAGAATAATGCTGGTAACACACTGATGCTTTAGTTGCTGCAGAGCAGTGCTCACACAGAGCCAAGGATGTTTCAGCTTCTGGTGTGGCCTTGCCATCAAGGAGGCTAGGGTGCACCAGGAGCTGGGAGCGGACAGAGCCAGGACAGCTGGCCTGGGCTGGACAAAGGGATACATAATGCTGAACAATGAAATTAGGGAAGTTGGCTCAGGTGGTACCACTGCTCAGGGTTTGTCTGGGCACTGAGCTCAGGGTCAGCTCAGGGTGAACAGTTGCACTGTGCATCACTTGATTTGTATATAGTTTTCCTTCATTTTCTGCTCTATTGAACTTTCTCTATCTCAACCCACAAATTTTACTTTTTTTTTTTTTTTTTTCTTTTTTTCCCCATTCCTTTTCTTTTTCTGATTCTCTCCCCCATCCTACTGTGGGGAGGGAGGGAGGAAGTGAACAGCTGTGTGGTGCTCAAGCTGCCTGCCAGGTTAAACCACAACAACCATACATCCTCTGCACTGGAGGAGTGTGTACTCAAAATCTTTTTATAGTGTATTTGAGGTAATACACATTTTCCTCAATTCTTTTCTTAGACTTACTTCCTATGAAAATATTACATATCGAATTTCAGAGCTTAAGTCTGCTAATTGGGAATCTGGTGGATTTATTTCTCAAGATTCCTTTCATCAAAAGATATCTTACTATTCAAAATCCTTCACTATCACTAGTAGTGGTAGATCATTCTGCTAGTTGCTTACTGGAAACCTTGGAATCTTAGTCTTTTGAGGCTAGCCTGGTTAGTAGGCCCTTACCATGATGATTATCTATGTTTTCGTCCCCTTCAAAAACTACCCAGAATTTTCAGCATGTTTATGTGTCACTGTATTATAGACTTCAGACCAAGTGTTCAAGCAGACACCACTGAGCCTCTTCTATATCAATTCACATAGTCAGTTCAGAAAGTAAAATCAGCCTATTATGACTCGATAAAGGAGACAATCAGTAGGATAATTAATGTATATAATAACATATATATACATAATAAAATGATATAATTTATATATATATAAAACAGTGTAGCTTTTTTGCGAGGAGCAAAGATGGGAAAAACAGATGCTGTTTGCTTGGACATTAGAAGCAATGCAGATATCTGCTATATGTATTTGGAGGAAATGATCTGAAGCATGAGTTGGGGGAGCATTTTTAGGAAACATGAATTTTACACATGAACAACAGTGAAACAGGAGCACTTAAGTTTGGAATGCACCAACAGATATAAACATGCTTTCTGAAGAGACAAAAAGGAAGGCAGCCTCAGCATGCAAGAACGAATGAATTCTGTTCATCCAACATCCAATTTACCGAAAACTTCTAGCAGCTTATAACAGAACATTATAATGCCCTGAAGCTCAGGGTAACAGAAAGCTATGAGACAGAGGTTGTACCTCCAGATTAAAGTAAAATAAATACAAGTTAAAATGCAGTGGTATGGGTACTAAAGAGAAGTTGTCTAAATATAAAAGACTCCGGAAGATAAGGATCAGAGACAACTCAAGAAATCTCCATTATGGTAGAAAACAGCAGGTCTAGCTGAGTAGTGCAGCAAAATACAGGATGTGTAAAATATTTTCAGTATAAAAGAAGCATAAAAACACACATATATATAAGGTATGCAGTTAGAGGAAAATTTCCCTAAATAAAAAAGACAGTTTCAAAACCATAAGCAAGAAACATCTAGAATAGAAGAAACAAAAATCAAAGAAACAATCAAAAAACATGAAAAGGAAGGGACTTTGATCTGTATCATCAGTTAACCTCTCAATTAACTGTACGTTGCCTGCTTATAGCACAAGCTCTTCAGCACAGAGATCTCTGTCTCTACATGTCTAAAAATTTCATAAACTACATCAGTCAATTACTCTTTCATGTGATTAAAGTGATTGTCAGTGCTATGATGGAATCCTGCAGCACCTGAACTGGAAAAATTACTGTTCTTAAAGTTGCAGTTATTTTCCATTACAGATCTGCCAAAACGACTGGCCTAGAATTGAATTATTTTACAGTAGCTTCATATTCCATGCAAGTTGATAGATATCTATTCTTTACTACAGGTATTAATTAGAACATTGCTTAATATTCACGTTTTTTAAAGTACAAATCTTCCAAAACAATAACTGCCAACACTCTGAGGTCTTATTTCTCTGTCAAGACTCTGAAGAGATTGCAATACTCATCTACTGAGATGATGACAAAACCAAACCATTTACAAACATTTACTAACATTACAAAGTATCATAGGTAACGTCATTCCCACCCATTAAAATGTAAAATACCTCCCAAAATTTAGGGGTTGTAGGGGTTGTATTTTTTTTTCTAGATGTGCCAGTAAAAGTTGTCAGTGTAATTCATGTTGAAGGCAACAGACTGATTATATGATTTTTTTTTTTTTTTCCTCTTAGAACATGAAGTTATTGCAAAATTTGATAGAGGTGGCAACAGTATTCAGAAAGTGCCTATTAGTGTGATTTAAAACACATTACACATTACTCATACATTAACAAGGTCAAATTGAATTTTACAGGCTGAAACTGCTACATATTAGCTAAAATGGATACGTCCATCTTTGTAAATCAAATTGCCTACCAGCATTCCTGGGTATTGGATCCTGGTTACCCATACTGATAAACTGCTGGAGTGGTCCCTGGCACAGATTTGGTCCAAATCAACCAGAACTAACCCAAACAACTGCTGGGTACAGATCTGGAGCTGCACAAGCACCAGTCCCGGTAGGTGGTCTGCATGCAGCCACAGTGTTTTGGAGGGCAAGACAATTTAAAAGTACGGACATGGAGTTATTTAATATTAGTTGGTTCCCACGCCAATATTCCTGGCACATTTAATTTGCTAAGACCATGAAACCATAATGACTGATAGAAAAGCATACTGAAACTCTTCAATATGCATTGGCATCCTACTGATATTGTAAGTATGTTTAATAAAGAATAAGCAAGTATTTTATTTTTAAAGTATGCATTATTACTAGTAAGCTGTAAGAGGGGTGTTTTATGCAACATCAAAGTGTTATATGCTAATAAAGTATGATAACCTACAAGACATGATACTTTACTTCCTTCTATTTTCCAAGTTTCAGCAATATAATATTCCCAGCTGATAAAATGGTTATTTGGTAAAACTAGGCTAAGTGATTAGAAGGCAGCAGATAAAAGTGTGTGAGTTTTAGGGGTGTTAGCATTTGCTTTTGTTTTCCCCCCACCCACCCCTATAGGCTCAGGCAAAGTCTCTTGATTCTGAAGCTGCAGAGGTGGGGTGATGAGGAAGCAACAGTTATTTGAGCCTAATGTTCATTACTGCTTTTGCCACATTTACTGCATGCTAAAGAAATGGGATTAGGGGAATACCCTCAGAGCAGATAGTACTCTAATAAGATTGAACTAATAATCTGATTACAGAATGAGCTGCGCACAAGATGCACAGAGTGAATACAGTATGCATGCAAACATGCATATACATGCATACCATAAGAAAAACTTCACATCCAAATACTTTTGGTATCATTTACAATTTAAGGAACATTGACAGCCTAATCTATTACTACCACATCCATATAAACATATACTTTTCAAACGTATAGTGTGAAAATGTTAAACAGAGGTGACCTATCCTCAGCTTCCTTCTAAATCATTCCAACCACTAAAACAATTCCCCAGCAAAGACTTGATAATACTTATACATATCATTTGCATTTATTTAATTAAAATCTGATGAATTTCTCTCAGAAGAAAAGCATGCTTTCCCAAATAGCCTACTTATTAACAATGTACTCTATTGGGCTATTCAATAAAATACCAGGAAAGCCTGTGGCAAATGCTAAATGCATAATAGATGTAAAGTTGTCAGTCAGCATATTAACAGCTACAGTGCTGAGCTAATTGGTATCCGGACTTTATCTGCATCATCTCTAAGAGATGAATTTTACCATATGTTGTATGATATTTATGAACTTTATGATTTATTATAGAATTCAGAAGTTCTTTTGTTCCAGTTTAACTTTAAAGGTAAAATGGCAAGCATTTGTCAAATGACACTTGGAAATGATGATACTACGTAAGATAAGACAACAAAAGTCAAGGAATTGAAAGAAATTTCATTTGCTTTTTGACATTAGCAGAGCTGGTGACTTTTATAGAATTCTAGCCCCACGTATTAGCTGATGTGTGCTAGACAACGTGCCATTTAACATGTATTAACTAATTAGGATGAACACCAGGGAGATTTGGCTTCACTAAGATTACTTAAAAGGTTAAAGATACATACTCCTTTAGATGTCTGTCTCAGCAGAGCAAAAACTTTCCAAAAAGCTATCTTTATATGGATAAAAAAATCAATTCAGACTCTTACAAAATATAAATATTTGGCTGAGAGTAACATACAGTTTTAGTCATTTCTTATTTCAGCCAGAAAACATGGAGATATAAAAGTACCTTTAAAATTACAAAAGCAGAGTATGATCCAGATTGTGTATTAGAGATCCAAACTGTTTTACCATGTTGAAATAGAAAAACAGCCAGAAAGATTATAAATCCAAGATCTTGAGAGACATTCAACCCAAATGCCAAATAAAGAAATAAAAATGGAAGTTTTGATTTTGGTTATTCGTTGCACCTTCCTCATTCATAGTCTTTAATTTTATACTTTTATTTTATTTATTTATTTTTTCAACTGTCCATAAACTTACAGTGTCTCAATACATACAGCATTAGAATAATCATTCACAATATATGTACAGGACTGTTGAAATAAAAAGAACAATAAACACAAGAAATTAGTTTTATGAAAATACGGGAATTGGAAGGAAGTTAGATTACAGTTTCTACCTTAGTGAGCAACTGTCACTAAGGGACAACTAATTATAGATAAATTAGTCCAAAGCAAAAGCTGATTTTGCCATCTGGTCCAGTGTAGGCCAAGCAGCTGGCAGTTAGTTCAGTAACCTAGACTGAACCCAAAAGGTCACAAGACAATGAGAAGAGTAACTGCCACAGCAATTTGTGACTTCTTAAATAAGACAGAAGGAGAAAAAAAATAGCTGAGAGACGTAAAACAATTCCTGAATTAATTGAGAACACCAAGAAACAAGTAGTTGGGAGAATTAAAGGTGACCAGAACAACTTGTGAATACTCAGAACAAAGAAAAGCTGGGCCTACTTCTGAATTGTCTCCTTGCAAAAGTCTCAGGGTTTCCAGACATTTAGAGAAAAGATCTCATTAAAAGGGTTTATATCTCATTGGTTAGTTTTGCATAGTCATATATGTAGCCAGTGACTCTTCTCCATTATATTATGGACCGCTCTTACTTACAGCATTCAACTACTCAACACTGAGAGCGACATTGTGGACAAAGGATTTGACATCCATGGGTAGGTTCAAAGGTTGAATGAACCAAAATAAACCTTTTAGGTTGAAGAACTGCAACCTTCCAGCGCTCAATAATCTCAAAAACCCTGTTTAATTGGGCTTATAAAGCCATTCTGTATGTCTAACATCCTGCTTCCTTCAAAAATAGCTCACTTTGTCTAGGATGGAATGATCAAAAAACAGAACGCCAATTAACATGAGTTCTTACTTCAGAACTTTCGGTACGTAACAGCTTTCATTTACATTTGATTCTTAGGATTAGAAGAAATTTATTTTCAAAAAGAAACTTGAGTTATGATCTTGACACTTAAAAAAAATAAACAGCTTCAATCATCCAACCTTTCCCAGACATTAATAAGCCATTAGCAGTTATTGATAATATCTCAAGAGTGTTTACATGCAATCATCTTCTCATCAACATACACAGCAGTTTAGATTTTAATTCCAATCAATCATGAAATGATTTAATTAAAAGTTGAACTCTACAGTTTTACTTAAACTCAGTGTCCTTTCCTATCTTTTAATTTTCCACTTGACGAGCTCACCTCTCTGAGCAGAACTTTGCTTATGAAAATACATACACCTTGTATGTGCCAGACAGCACACTACAGACTTTTCATTGTTGCTTCCTTACCGCTCCTGCTTCCATTTGCCCTCCCTTACATCTTCCATTATTTGAGTCCACTGGACCATTTCACTCACTGCAAGCAGTATAAGTGGGTCCAAATCACAGCAATTCCCACACAGCATAGCTGCTATACATGAGAGACATTCAGCATCTCTAACAGGGTAAGCTCTTATGGCATTTCCATTTTCCTTGCATGCCAGAAAGAAGAGGCAGGCACATTAATGTTTTCTGTAAAGCCTGTTTTGCAGAGAATGTTCTTTTGCAGATGAAAGCTTGTGGCAGAGGCCCTTGGGCAATTATATATCAATTTCATTTTAAATCGTGTCATATTTTTTTTTCTATTTCAGATTTCCAGTGCAGACAGGTAAGGTGCAGCTTGGTCAGATTTTCTAAAATGTCTATCAAAGCAGGAACTTTTGCTGAGCTCTTTTCAAGTTCTGAGCAGGCAGGCTCAAATGACTTGTACACCTACTAAGAGTATAATATACAGTGTGTGTATATACATGTATATATACACACACAATATACAAACACAGTACGTCCTAGTAATGTCAGGACCACGAATATGTAAGCGACCATCAAAAATATTGGTATAAAAGAAAGAACTAAGACCTAAAAATCAGACCCTGGGATTGAAAAATCTCAGGGAAAGAAGAATCTTGGATAATGTGACCCATAGGCTGCAAAGACTTTAGAGCTCTGAGCCATAATTAAGAGGGTTTGTTTGTTGCTGTTGGGATCAACCCCTGACATTGTTCCCCCACCCCTGACACTTTGTTACCATCCAGGCATTTCTAACTGGGACTGATTCAGAATTGAGAACTCACATATACTAAATTATCTACCCCTAACCTCCAACACTCCCAGTAGGTCTGTGGCCTTATCTTCCCCTTCATTCCCACACAGAATTTCCTGATATTCAAATACCTGCTGCCATCAGTCCTTGTTTTAATGGTTGGGAATGAGGTAGCTCTGCAACAAAAGATGAGAGAAAGAGAGGAAAATCTCTTCTCTGCATTCATAACTACAGTCTCTGCACAACAAAGACATGAAACCAGAAAGGTTTCTCTGCAGGAATACATCTTGCTGCAGAAGATTTCAACCAACTCTTTAATACTCTTCATATACTTTTGATTATGCAAAGAAATTAACACTGTATCCATGTATCTCTTTAAATGCTTCATTACAATATGATGTTTAATTGCAAAAACAATAAAAAATTGTACTTATTTTGAGGAAAAAAAAACACTAATCAAAAGAGTTTAAAAGAAGCAGAAAGCAAAAACATACCTTGGAGTTTCTCTTCAGCCCTAGAAAAGGACTATTCTCCTTTCTTTCATGTTTCTCCTTATTTTTTGGTTCTGGTTAACCAATCTACCACGTTTCTCTCACAACTGACTATAATAAAGATGTTTTTCATGAATTAGATAATATGGATGTGGTGTCTGGATAGATAATAAGTGGAATCAGTTTGAACTAGCTCCAGCTCACTGGTATCATTGCAACCAAATTTCCTGTTTAAGTTACAGAGCAAGACCACTGCTGAATCCAGAAAATACAGTAAAAAAGGCTACTGCAAAATGAACAAGACAATATATATATATGTATGTATATATATATATATATTAAGATCAAAGCCTCATCTAGTCTAAAAATTTATTACAGTAAAAAACATGTTGCTTCTGCATAGTCTTTATGATCCTCAATTGGGCCCAGAGATAGTACCAGGAATGCAAGACGTATGTCATCTTTGATGCCTGAAGAAAATTTTGTAGGACTACATCACTATGCATAGCCACTACTACTTAACTTTATATTATTATTTTGATAACAGAGTGGTTAAGCTTGTATTAAAAATTACAAATGTACAACTTAAAGCAAATTAGATGCACAAAAAAAACTTGTTCAACCAAAAGGCTATGCATAGACCTTGCACTGAATGTAAATCCTACATTCTCCACCAAATGCAGAAAAAAAGTATTTCTTTGCAATAGGAGCAAACATTTCGAACCTACTGTTAACCTACCAAAGAAATGCAAAACAAACAACAGTGATAAGAGGCAGATGGGATGGGCTAGTATGCAAAAGAATACATTCACATTTAATGATTCCATAGATGAATCCTCCAGTAGAGGACACTAATAGAAGGTAAGTGGGAAAAAAAGAAATATAAAATATAAAAGGAATTTTCCATGTCAACTGGGCAGTCTGTGGGAAAGAACTGTTTTTATTTTTCCATGGTTGTGATCAGAAATATTTATTTCTTTGCTGACATTTACAGAGTTTAATATGCAAACATAAAAATCCTCCAAGTAATGGAAACAGTTTTACAATCATATCCTTTCAGAAATAAAATATACTGTAAGTCATCATAATCACAGAAAAAATATTTCCATTAAATTTAGTGATCCTTTACCGTTTTCGTAATTTTTGTGATCTTGGAGTCTGAAATCTCCTACTTACCTACATAATATATAAAAAGCTGACTTCACTGAGTTAAAGTTTTCTACCTCAGCTTCTTGAGAGGACCAAGTCATTTCAAAGGAAATACCCAATAATAAATTAAAATAATGTACTCAGCAGAATATTGTAAGCCTATGTGGATGATAACTAAGCATTGTGTGTCTCTTTATTCTTATTTTCTCTCAGTTCTTTCCTTAATCTTTGCATTTTTATATTTCGTTAAGAATTATTAAAAATATTTGAGGAAGAGATTAAGAAGACCTTGTAACTGCAGCAACTTTGACATGGTAATTTTATCTTAGAGCTAAATATTCCATATTTAGAATATCACCATATATTATGCTTTTTTTTTGTTTTGTTTTATTTTATATTTTTTTTTTTTAATAGAAAAATATTATATTTTCCTTGAACTCTTTTAAAACTTACTACAGGTAGTTATTTTTGTATGTAGTTCCACATGCATTCATTCATACCTCAAAGCACAGTTAGACAGTTTAAACCAAAATTTACTAAGAGGTAATCAAAAGCAAATGCGCAAATTAGAATCATAGAATCATAGAATCATAGAATATCCTGAGTTGGAAGGGACCCTTAAGGATCATCAAGTCCAACTCTTGACACCGCACAGGTCTACCCAAAAGTTCAGACCATGTGCCTAAGTGCACAGTCCAATCTCTTCTTAAATTCAGACAGGCTCGGTGCAGTGACCACTTCCCTGGGGAGCCTGTTCCAGTGTGCAACCACCCTCTCTGTGAAGACCCCCCTCCTAAAGTCCAGCCTAAATTTCCCCTGCCTCAGCTTAACCCCGTTCCCGCGGGTCCTGTCGCTGGTGTTAATGGAGAAAAGGTCTCCTGCCTCTCGACACCCCCTTATGAGGAAGTTGTAGACTGTGATGAGGTCTCCCCTCAGCCTCCTCTTCTCCAGGCTGAACAGGCCCAGTGACCTCAGCCGTTCCTCATACGTCTTCCCCTCAAGGCCTTTCACCATCTTCGTAGCCCGCCTCTGGACACTCTCCAACAGTTTCATGTCCATTTTATACTGTGGTGCCCAGAACTGCACACAGTACTCGAGGTGAGGCCGCACCAGCGCAGAGTAGAACGGGACAATCACCTCCCTTGACCTACTAGCGATGCCGTGCTTGATGCACCCCAGGACACGATTGGCCCTCCTGGCTGCCAGGGCACACTGCTGGCTCATATTCAACTTGCTGTCTACCACGACCCCCAGATCCCTCTCTTCTAGGCTGCTCTCCAGCGTCTCATCGCCCAGTCTGTACATGCAGCCAGGGTTTCCCCGTCCCAGGTGCAGGACCCGGCACTTGCTCTTATTGAACTTCATGCGGTTGGTGATCGCCCAGCTCTCCAACCTGTCCAGATCCCTCTGTAAGGCCTTTACGCCCTCATTTGAGTCCACAACTCCTCCAAGTTTGGTGTCATCAGCAAACTTGCTCAAAATACCCTCTATTCCTACATCCAGATCGTTTATAAAAATATTGAAAAGTACCGGCCCTAAAATGGAGCCTTGAGGGACCCCACTGGTGACCGCCCGCCAGCCTGACGCAGCCCCATTTACCATAACCCTTTGGGCCCTGCCCGTTAGCCAATTGCTCACCCATCGTATGATGTTTTTATTTAGCTGTATGGTGGACATTTTGTCCAGTAGGATCCTATGGGAAACCGTGTCAAAAGCCTTGCTGAAGTCCAAAAAAATCACATCAGCTGGTTTCCCTTAGTCCACCATACGGGTGATCTTATCATAAAAGGAAATCAGGTTAGTTAGGCAGGACCTACCCTTCACAAACCCATGCTGGCTGGGACCAATGACTGCTTTGTCCCCCATGTGCGCCTCAATAAGTTCGAGAACCAACTTCTCCATGATTTTACCAGGCACTGACGTGAGACTGACAGGCCTGTAATTGCTAGGGTCTTCTTTCTGACCCTTCTTGAAAATCGGCACAACATTTGCCAGCTTCCAGTCTACCAGGACCTCCCCAAATTCCCAGGATCGTTGAAAAATAATTGAAAGAGGTTCCGCGATGACGTCCGCCAGCTCTTTCAGCACCCGGGGATGAATCCCATCCGGACCCATGGACTTGTAGGGATCCAGGTGGAGTAGCAAATCCCGCACACGTTCAAGGTCAGTTGGGAGTTTGTCATCCCCACCGTCCCGGCCCTCCAGCTCAGGGCACCCTGGGTCCCGAAGCCCATCATCGGCATTGAAGACAGAGGCAAAGAAGGCGTTAAGCGTCTCTGCTTTGCCTATGTCATCGTCTGTGAGGAGACCTTCCCTATCAAGGAGCGGCCCTATGTATTCTTTAGTTCTCCTTTTTCCATTTACATATCTAAAAAAACCCTTTTTATTTTCTCTCACAGACACAGCCAGCTTCAACTCTAGCTGTGCTTTGGCCACAAAAAAATTAAATTAAATTAAATTAAATTAAAATTAATTCCTAATTACAGTTAATTTAACTCTGAAGTCACATAATTTAAAACTACCGAAATAAATCTACGCTATTGAAAAAGCTTAATATTAATATAAAGATTATTATACCAGTTGCACCTTGTCAGTGACCTTTATTCAGAAGACCTAATTAGAAGATCCATCCATTTAAATTACCTAAAAACAGGAGATGCAAATATAGGCATTTAGAATCACACTTGAAATAATAATTCAGGTGAGCTAAGACAAGGTATGCATCCTGGCAGCATCAGCAATTGCAAATTACACCAAAATGAACTGCAATTATTCTACTTAGTGAAGAGCAGCTGTGTTAAATCTGGAGATGACAGTTCATTTTACATGTGGACCAAATGAACGGTCTGATAGTGCTGGAAGGGTGAGATCTTGCTTCCTCACTTTTTCCTTTTCCTCTTGTTTTTGATTCAGTTCCTTCCCTCCCACCCTCAGTAATAGCTTCCGTACCCTGCCTCACTGTTCAGGAGATACAGCATCCATGTGATCTCAAGATTAAACATTTAATGAGTTAAACAGCTTCTGTTTTTCCCAAGTTACTTTCCTGACGTTTCAGTGAGTTGGTTCATGTGATCAAATAAATGCCAGCTGGTGCAAGGTCAGCAACAGGCTTATGTGACCAGAACTGGGGAAAGAAAAACAGGATAGGGGAGTTCCTGCTCTGCACTGGAGAGTTGTTAAAGTGCCTACACCTACTTCATATAACCAGATCTTGTATAGCATGTTTCCAAGAGGAAGTACACTGTTCATTCATGTAACTTCTAGTCTATATCAAAATTTCAGGAACTATTAAGATCTACAGAGAAAGAGAAAAGAAGGCAAAATAATTTCTGCTTGATAAGCATAAAAAACATAGTTTAGCATACCCTATATATTTTTTTCCTATAGTTGGAAGAAATCCTTAAAGTACTACAGGTAACTGGAGGTCAGCAAAATGCAATCAACTTGATGAAGTTAAAAACAAGCTAGAAAGGTCACTGTAACTTGCCCATCTTGGAACAAGGAAGTAATGTTCCCTCTTTAATGAGTTTGACTGAGTTGAACTTTGAGTAGATTGTGTGCTCTCTAAGAGATAATGTTTTCAGAATGACAAATCAGGACTCACCTTGTTTTAACCAGATGCCTACAGCTGAGCTGTATAGGTGTCCCTATACTGTCAATAAAGGGAAATGGGCTGTTACCGAATGTGACTCATCTTACCTGTTTTAGATATATATTGAAGGGCGAGACAAATTTGTCTGAGAAGTACCTATTTCTTCGCTATGACAAGGGAGACTACACAGGCTATTGCAAGGAACCACATTTAGAAGAACAGCAGCCACGGTAACAAGCAGGAAGGAGTTGAAAGACAAACAGAAAACAAAACAAAACAAAGAAATCACCACCACCACCACCAAACCAAAAATCACACATACACACACACAACCCACCAAATAAGAAAAAAAAAATAAAAAAAATACAGAGAGATAGTAGCTAAGCCTCATCATCACAGACAACTGTAAACACACTCTAAGGGCCAGTTTTCAGATACTAAAGATATCGCTTGTGTCCAGGTATGATACTTAGCCTTTTTAACGAGATCCCAATCTGCCCCCCAACCAGCACAAAAATAAAGGGAAAATTCTATTGATCTTGATGAACTCACAACTTGGACCTAAAGTCTGAACGAGACATGGGGTTAGACTTTCTTTTAATAAAACAAAAACAAGAGATAGAGGATGGATGAGAAGAGTACAAAAGACCAATGAACGTTTCATGGCTTTTGTGAAAATCCTAAAAGAACACAGAACACAGAAAGGGAAGTTCAAATGAAAACTGAAGAAAACACTGCTAAGATATATTGCCTTATAAAATCATTTAACTATCCTTCAGTCTCCCTCTTACATCATATTTAATTGCTGTTTATGCTCACTGGGATCTTAATAGGATCATTATGGTCTCTAAGAAAACAAAAATATATGAGTACCTACAGAACATCTACCCTACGAGCTCAGTTGAAAGCAACCTTATTTTTAGTGTCAACTTTTATTAAATTTTTTTGACAACTTTCATGTTTTGTTGAATTTTACTTCTCTACTCAAACTCATAATCTGGTATATAGAATGCACATTTCTGAGGGTAGAAGAGCATTCCCCTTATCTATGATTTGAAAGCTGGGAAAATTTGAGATGAACTAAAATGGGTTTAGAAGGAGAAGGTGCTCAGTGAGTATGGACGGCAGAACCAGCCAGAAAGTTCATGTCTACCCATATTTACTAATTTTAACCAAATGAAACAAATTCTTACAGCAGGCATACAATATACTGATGTATGCTTTTATAATCTGTAAAAACAATCAATATTTTTCCCCTCTAGTCATAGTATCTAAGATTATTACTGACAAAAGATTATTTCATGTTAACAATCAATCTGTTTATGGTAAAATGGTATCCATGATACCTTTTATAAATTAAATATTACTTCAGCAATTAATTCATGTAATATTCTTAAAATCATCTCACTGATGTGTAATAAAATACTCACGGCTTGCAGTTTTAACTTGCTATGTCAATCAGGCAAAGTTGGGTGATACACATATCTATGAAAAGAAAAAAATTCACGGATGAAGGGAGCAGAGAGGAGAGAAACATTTACATTTTTAATTCCAATGAATGACTGGAATAATGTTCTTGTTTTCAAGAATTTCTGATAATTATTTTGCTTTAGACAAGAACACTAATTTCCACTTCCTATTATGACATCTACATGTAGAAACTTAAAAAAAAACAACAACACAAAACCCACACAAAAAAAAAAAACTTCAACAACAACAACAACAAAAAAAACACAACACAATTTGCTTACTAAACTTAGGCTACAATTTTCTGTGAAAGATAGACAAATTGAAGATGCTGGCAGACCCTTAATTTTGCTTCCTGAAGTGCTTTAGAAAAGAAATGATGGCTTTTTAATTATGATAATGACACACAGACTTTTTGAATATGTGTAATTACATAAATTCTGTTTTTCACATAAGCAAGGGCTACTGCATTGTAATTGGACACATTTATAATAAAAATTTGAGTCAATTTTTCAGACTTCACTTTCCTTCTGTTAAGATTTACGACCTTGTACATGTGTTTTTTTTCATTATGAAACAGATTAAACAAAACCAAAAATCCTTCTCTTGTTGCCCTTACTTTCCACTCAAACAAAGAAACCAAAGCAAAATAATTTGCAAAAAGCTGTAATCAAGCCAAAGAGTGCTATATAAAAGCAAAACTTTCTTCATGAATACAATGGAAATGGGGACTTTCATTCATCCAGCACCAGGCTAAAATCTAAGTGGTCTTTCCCAGATGCTTTGAGTTTAAAATAACAATTTAGGGACTGTGTGGTTATCATTATTTCAGATTTAAAGTATTGTTAAGCATGCTAAATAAGACTGAACCTGAAAATTACTGTACCATTTCATACAAACAGTCTGAAACTCTCAGAACTATGATAAAATATGGAAATCTGAGGATGATATGAGTAGGAAATTAATAAATATTTAGGAAAAAAGACCTGCATTTGCCTCCAAGTTTTTATGAAAATGAAGTCATTATTTAATATCGGCAAAACGATTCTTTCATAGTCTCTTCAGTTTCTTGACAGTGTAAAACTGTGACTCAAGATGCCAGGAAAAAAATATAGAAACATCTACTGCGTAATTACATTTCTTAGTGCACCTACAATAACAAATCCATTTTACCCTATTCTGCATGATGAAAATTGCAACCTCCTCCTACAAAACATACATAATCCATAAACATTTCATACTTTACACCAATGTTGTTCTTCACTCCAACTTTGTAATTCAGATATTATTGCTTCCCTTCAATTTCTGTGTTTATTTTTCTTTTTAATCTTACAGCAGGCAAATATGGCATGATTTTTTCTCAGGCATACTCTTCAATTTTAAGACTTTAATATCATACAGCTTATACTGCACTGTTGGATGTGAATTACAAGTAAAGCAGCTAAAATTAAAAGAAAATATTTACCTGAACTGTTTTGTAGGTATGTAAGAATCCGGTTACTGGTTAGTTAACAATAAAGTCCTATTTACACAGGATATAGAAAATCAAAAAATACTACCAAATGTATGAAAATACTCAAAAAAAAAAAACAAAAACACAAAAAAACAGGAAAAACAGAATGGTTTTAAATTAGGTTAATAACCTACTACAAATCAGAACATGGAGAAAATATAATAGTAAGTGAAATGCTGTAGTTTGCTGTACAAAACAGGAAAAAATGATTGTTCACTCCAACATAGGAGTAGTGTTAAATACTGAAATAGCTGAGTTAAATCAGATAAACCAGTTTGTTGAATTAATAAGGAAAATAGGATCAGGACTAGGATTCTATACCTAAACAGGAAAGCACAGGATTTTTAAGACTGTAATACTGAGGGTGGGACTAGGATGATGACAGTGACTGTGACATACTCTGGGAGACCTGGAAATCTGAGAACAAGAAGCAAATAACGTAAACCTGTTAAATTCCACAAGGGTATATTGCTGAGGCAAAATTTTTAATGGATTATTTCAGTGAATCCAGTCGGGTAAGCCACAAGAGAAGAAACAATTCTTGAGATAGTCCTCCACCGTATACAGGATGTGATTAAAAATTACTAAGGAGGTAAGCTGTAAACATGTTCATCACATTCTTCATTTCATGGGCACCATAGGCAAAATCAAAAATATCACCACCAATAACAAAACAAACCAACCCAACCCGACAAAAAACAATCTAGGGCTGAATTTCAAACAAGGCAATTACATTTCAATGTGGGGATTAAAATAAATCAGAAGAGAAATTCTAGATATTATCTGCTTGTAAGTGCCATGAAGACTTCAGTGGCACAACAAGAGTTGTTCAGTAAACACAGGAGCTCTCTTATAGGGAATACACTGGAAAATCTGAATATACTGGAATATTCTGTTGCAAAGGTCTGTGACAGTGGGAGGTTTGGAACAGAGTGGCAAAACGAACTGTAACAAATTGCCAAAACTAAAAGAAAAATACTAAATAGCTTTGAAGGAAGACACCTCCAAAGTAACTGAATTGTTAGTGTAGAAATGCAACCTCAATTCTAGTGTTTTCCAAAGCAACTCGTTAGCGTATGTGCTTGAGTTCCCCTTCTTTTGCCCTGAATGTAAGCTAAGTACTAGTTCTGTTTCCCACTCATTTGCAGTCTGACAACATTGCAAATGAATTCAGTTCACTGTGGGAAAAACTGCAGAATAGAACAGCCACAGTAACAAAAGAAAAGTGCACATCAATACCAACAAACCAGACAATTTTATGAAAATAATGACTCCTGCAGTATCTTAGAAAAATAACAAATCATATAACAAAAGAAACACACAGAATCCAAGGCATTCTGAGATTTAGTTATCCCACTCCTTCACAGCTATTGCTTTTGCTATTGCTTCACAGTAAATAAATATTGTGCCTACATATTGGGTGTATATTAAAATCAATTTAATAGTATTGCATTTCCTTTTTGCATCCATATCAAGATTTAAATTGTAGCATTTATCACTATTGCCAGGAGAAAGCTCAGACAACTCCACAAGTACCCTATAGGTAATCTATAGAATGGAACACAGTGAACCAAACAGACATAAGGAAAAACAAGAATGAAAGAAAGAAAAATTCAGCTGAGATACAGGCAGGAAATGAAATTAACTGTCACTAAGAAAATCATGTATATGGTTACTGGATGCTTGAAAAAAGATCAAAAAAAAATGCTGTGCCACCTTTTTTCGCAAACTCAAAATCTGTAAAGTGGACACTATTCTAGGGCATAGAAATTGAAAAGTTGAAAATACAAATATTTTGTCATTGAACAAAAGAATGGAATAAACATGACAAGTGTATTTGTACAAAGAATATAGAATTATTCTTGAAAGAAGCCAACACAAAGTAACAATAATGAATACTAAATTTGTAACTAAAGGTTAATTTATTAAATATCCCTGGTTTTCATACCTGAGAAAGAAAAAATGTTTTTCATTTAAATATCTTTCTTGAATAGGCATGTTTTTGTAAGTCTGTTGTTAAGCCTAAGAACAATTTAGCTTCACTGACTAAAAGTGATTTATGCTGACTCAAAACAGTTCAAAAGTCCAGAGCAATAAATTAAAAATATCCTCTAAATTATCTAGTCAATCAGCTAATGTTTGAAGTTGCATAGCAATATGATGCTTAACTGGGTGTAAGTAGTCTATTAACTTTGGAACTTAGGAAGAAAGGTAGTGTCTGAGTCCCAGAAAGTAATTAAGAAAGTAGTCTGTATTTTCAGCAGCTAAGTTATTTTCTAAAAATTTATGTCTCTCTCTGAAGACTACAAGGTTGATTCCTAATTGTAGCATATTAGAGCAAATACTTTCAGGGTGGAGTTCCCCACATATAGAAGAGCTGGAGGAAACTGCCTGAGGACCACCTAGCCCCAGCTTCCTCTGGCAGGTGCAAACTCAGTACCACTGGAGAGATATACCACTGGAGGAATTATGACATGTGGGGCCACTCACTAAGATTGTTCTCAAATGACAGAAAAATCTCAGGTATCTCAAGTGTCATCAGAGAATTCTTACTGTATGGCTTGTATGACACTGCAAAGCACTACAGGTGGTTACATATCTCCATCTGATATTCAGACATATCTCAAATGTAGAGCATTATTCTCTTACAAGGCAGGCCTCTGACAGTTATAAAACTTACCATGAATACCACCCTTACACCAAACACATAATGCAAAAGTGCTTTCCAACTTCTTTTCTGAACAACAGCATACCTCCTCAGCAACATCTGATGATAGTCTAGAACTATCAGTTCAGAACTATCAGTCTAGAACTATCAGTAAAAATGCTAATGGATCAAATAATCCTGATGAAATACCACAGTAGCAATAACACTCACAGTTAGGAAAAAGCAATGAAAGTTCAAACACCAAAGGGACAACTAAGGACAACTGCAAATTCTACTCAATGATCCTGGTACACTCATTCTTCCTTTAATAGCAGAGGTTTTAATCATATCTTCTCAAAACCCAAGGAGGTATGACATTCAGAACTACTAACCAGAAAAGTCCTTCCAATTCCATTTCTTCAGATAAAATATAAATTCACTCTGATTTTAAATAATATTCAGTTAAAATTGGAGCTGTATTTATTAGAGTCCATATGAACTGTGAATTATCACCAAAGAATCCAATTATAAAGGGTAAATGGACCAACAGATGGTTTATGCTTAAAATAAAAATCACCAAAACCCAATGAAGAGATTTCACAGGGACAGAGGTACAAAGAGTTATAAGAACAGGAATCAGTCTGGAATACCAAAGAATTAAAAATATTGTTAACATTTCTGTCCATTGACTAGTGAAGATTTGCAGTCCAACACAGCATTCGTGTCTTTTCCAATTCCATTTCTTTAAGTATTGTACAAGACAAAGTTATTGGAAACATGCCAATAAAAAGACAATTTGCAGATTAACCAAGGAGAATGAAATAATCGTAGACGTTAACACTCCTGTATAGGCAAGCAGAGTTGAACACTGTCATTCCTGCAGACTTAATACCTGTCTTAATCAGTGTTAGTTACTGTCTTAGTCAATATTGGAGTATCTTATGTAAAAGGATTTTTAAGAAAAGCACATATTAAAGTTGTGAAAGTAAGATAAGAATCGCTTGTATCTAGCACAGTGAAAAATATGTAAGTAATGAATTTTCCTCTGTTGCGTTCTGCTGAAGCTTGCATATAACTGTATTTTTGGAATACTTAAAAGATAAGTAAGTTGAAAGCAATGTCAACCCTGTTGACATTGAAAGAAAGAAAATAAAATCACTTGTGCATATACTGGATAGGTAGTCAAATAAGCCTATTAAAAAAACAAACCTTCTCCATATTCAAAGTTGCTCAAATGGTTAGGCTAAAGCAATGCATAAGAATTAGAGTGGAAGAGTTTTCACATAAACTACAGAAATCAAAGACATACCTATATTGTCAATACTGATTTCAGTTTTGAGAAACACAAATCAAAAAAGAAGACAGGATTCAAGAGGAATGTTTAACTTGCAGTCATTGAATATACCATATTAAACTGTGGGACCCATAAAAAAAAGACCTAATACCACAGGGTAAGAAAGAACTCTACAATCCTTAAAAATCAAGAATAGGACAGCCATCTGACGAAAGGGACAACTGTTTGCCTAATCGTGATTCTGGTTGTCCAGATATCACATTGCTTCATTAAATACACTATCTACCTTGACAGATAGGGAGTTTGCAACCTAGTCATTTAATTAAAAGCTGAAAGACAGACTCTGAAAAAAAAAAAAAAGAAAAATGTGGAGGTGGCGTGGGAGAAAGAAAGGAAACAGCACTTTCTATCTTGTTATCTCAAGCAGTGAGGAATATACTGAGAGCAACAAATGACTAAGTGAGCTAACAGCAAGAACCTCTATTTCCATGAGCTCCTGTGCAGGAGATATGCAAGTTGTCTCTGAGCTCTGCTCTGCTCCCCAAAACATGGACAGCTTTCATTTCCACTTGGAAAATCACATTAGCAAACACAATTTTATTGATAACTACAAAGCCTGTTGACATTGAAAGAAAGAAAATAAATCACTTGTGCATATACTGGATATGTAGCCAAATAAGCCTATTAAAAAAACAAACAAACAAACAAAAAAAAACAAACACAAACCTTCTCCATATCCTAAGTTGCTCAAATGCTTAAGCAAAAGCAATGCATAAGAATTACAGTGGAAGAGTTTTCATATGAACTACAGAAATCAAAGACTATACTATCAATACCGATTTCAGTTTTAAGAACCACATATCAAAAAAGAAGGCAAGAAGAATACAAACACAAGGAAGTTCAAATAGGAATTCAAAGCATAATGTTGAAAGTACAAGGAGAGGTATTGAAAAAAATATGATACAAAAGGGAAAGAATTCCTGGACTCAAATTTAGAAAGGAGATGATTATCAGAGCATAAAAAAACAACAAACCATACAATGAAAATAAATTTGTCTGCTATTACTCAAACTGAAAACCAGAAAATTTTAAATTGACAAAAAGGCATGCTTAGATAAGCCTTTTTCTCAACCTTGTGGTTCATGTCTTGTTTACTATCAGGGCTGAATATACAGCCCTTCAGATACCACATACATCTCTTATTAGTGTTACCTAATAAGCTGTATATTAGGAAATATAATTAACATCAGTCAATAAGCCAAGAGCCTCTTCCTCCAAGGTTCTCATCACATTCATGATAGACATAATCATATGCTCTCCCTCAAACTGTATCCTGAATTTTACCCTGTTTCTCTTGTTCAGGTAGTATCCATCAGATATTGACTGTTCAGAAGATATCTTCTGACTGTGCCATTAATGTGCCACCGGAATTCTCTGGATCTATGTCTTTCCTATTCCTTCTATTGGTCTTCCTTACTGTTCCCCATTACCCAGCAGCATTACAAAGTAATTTTTACCTTTCCTTCCTTTTCTCAAGAGCAGAGTCTTCACATATAAAGCAAGCCTCACAAGCAGTGACTGGGAGAAGCTAGCATTAAATTTTCTTTAATATGATTAATCTGTAAATGTAATGGATTCTTGCCTTATTCTATGAAGAACAGGTAATCAATTCCGATCATAGGCTGAATAAATGAACCAAAGCTTTGATTCAGTACAGCAATTTCTATGTTCTTGTGTCTGAAAAGACTTAAATACCTCCTAAGGAAGCAAAGCGGTTTTGTGTTAGCAACCACGTGCCTGAGTATAAATCCTAAGCAACAAGCACTGAAGTAATCATCTTCTTGGATGTGGGCCTGTTAATACTTTTAAAAAACAGAGCTGGCAATCAAAAAGATCCTCTGTGTGTTTTTCTCAGCAAAGCTGAAGGTCTGTTAACAAGATGAACATTACTGCCAGTGTATCTCTCAGTGGAGGTATGACCAATATTTACTTGGGTTTTATCAAGACTGCAGACTGGAATTGCAGGCACCAAAGAACATTAGCAAAACAACTGAACTCACTTTCTCAATTTTTCTGTTTGTAATTTGGATTTTATTCCAACACTTCTCAAATATTAAACTGAAAAATGGTACTTTAAATAAAAGTAGAAATGGAAAATATGCATCATTTGCATTTGTTCCAATTAACATTCTGGAGAAGTACACAACATTCTTCATAAGATCAAAAAAACAAGTGCTGGGGCTTCCCTAAACACTCTCTTTCCTAAGGTGACTGACAATGAAGAGATACAATGAAGTAGTAAGTTATGCATTGCCTGCAATTGTGAGTTTATTTCAGTGACACATGATTATATATTGCTACCTATTACTGCAGAGATACAAAGATACATATTAAAATGTGTTCATATATCTTCCACACAGATATTTACTTTGGCTGACAGCCTTTGACTTAGAATTCATGGGTAACAACATATATATAGAGGTATACTTTTTTTTTTTTTCTTTCAAGAAATCATATACTTTTTGATTAATATACCCACCAAATAATCTGGATTTCACAACCTGAAAGTGTGCTTAAATTTGAATGTTTCATTCATCAAAACCTGTTCAGAAAGCAATTATAGCTACTATGTTACCTTCCTGAGAAACTTACTTTTAAATTTGTAAACCAGGTCAGAATTCTAAAAGGTAAATTGAAGAAAAAAAAAAGAAATACAGTTTTGAAAATATGTTTTATGAGCAGTGCACCAAATTAAAGATATTACTATACAATACAAGAATAATACAATACATTTTATTCCTATTAATGCATAATCTCAGAACAAAATGGAATTAAATCACTGTAATCCAAGGAACATAATTCCCATGCAAAAGAGCCAAAGAACATAGGAATAAATTAATTTGACATTCATATATTATACTCATTTATTCATTGTTGTTAAAACTACAGTTTAGCCCTTTGGCAATAGCAGCCACAATACTCAACGTCTTCCACAGCCTCATTTTTCTGGGGTTTTATGTCAATATTAAATATATGCCAAATGTGAGTATTTTGCTTTAGTAAAACTACTCTTGCATTTTACACTACCACAAATACCTAAAAAGTATTAAAGATGAAGAAAAATTAGACCTAAGTAGACTATCTAGGTCTTGTTTTGATTTCCTTCATAGTGATATTATGTAATTTACCAGATTTCACCACATGTTTCCAATGACTACTCTTCAATTCATGTCTGAATTTAATCAAGCAAATTAAATCTTAATACCAGGCATTTAGAATAGATGAACCAAAGTTACACAAATGACTAAAAATGGAGTGAGAAAATCATACTTGCTAGCATTTCACATGGAAGAAAAGAGATCTACTCTACAAGTTGGAACACCAAGACACATGGGTTTGGGACATATACTGATGGCCTGCTGTAAATCTGCCGCATCAGGTATATCTCAGATTTGTTATGCACAAACAGATCAGTTGTTCACCATGCGCACAGGACAGATGATGACATGTCCTGAATGCTTCTAACTCACTCCATAAACACAGAAAGCTTGATCTGCCTATTTGAACACAAATAATACAACTGGAGAGACTGCTGTTGCTTTGTCTATTCTTCAGGATTGCAAGTGGCAGGATAGTACATTACATGTACTAAATTACTGGCACACTGTTAAAGGAGTTAGTTGGTTTAAAAAAGTGGCTAACACTTGTTGCTCCCTAAATTGGTAATACTTGGTCAATGTCATTTATACTAGTAAAATCTAGAATAAAAAAATCAAATCAATTCACATCAAACTACTTAAAGAAGACAGGCTATTTAACCAATGCATGGATTCAAGTGGTTGAGAAGCAAAGAAAAATGACCATAAGGATAGAAAACAGACCAAGAGAGAATATAAATAGAAGTGTTTGTATAAAATTGGAAAAAATGCAAGGAGGAGAAAAGGTCAAGAAGACAAAAAAGTAGGAAAAGTATCCCGCTCTGTACCCAACATTCAAAATAACTATTAAACACATCAGTAATAAACAGAAGCACAAGAGGAGGAAATCAAACATGATACAAAACCACTTGAAAACTGAAAGTAAAAAATGAGTGAAAAAAAGAAGAAATGGGAATGAGTAACTTTTTGGGAAGTACAACACATTTCCTAATCCTCTTGTTTTCAATGTTAAGGTACATGTTTCTCTGAACATTTCTGGATCACAGTGCCTTTTCTTCAAGGACTTAATCCACAATTTCTACAGCTAACTGTTGCATGTATTCTAACAACTCTGATGTTAGAATGGCTCAGCATTAAGTATGCTCTTGACTCTAACTTTCCTGTTGTACATTTTAAATAGTTAATAAGAATGACATCATTTTTAGCTCACAAAAGTAGCCAAGTCTTCCCTGTCCTCCTTGTTTCATTTCTTCCCTTGAAGTGCTGGCATAAATTCTCATCAGGTCAGTGGCAACTACCTTAGAAATGAAGCAATAAAATAAGGTCAATTTCAAGTTTTCTATAACTGCCTTAAACATGCAGCAAAATGTCTGAAACCCTCTGGTTAGCTGGCTATATCTTATACATAGGATTCTTCTGTAAATTAAATGAAATAGTAAAAACAACAATTCTGGGGAAAATAAGTCAGATATTTGAAAAAAGAAGAAATACAGAAGCTCTGCCTTTACTGAAAACAGGAGTGGGATGCAAGAAAAGAAGCATCAAAACCTGACAAAACCCATGGTCTTGGGTAGGTTTACATTAAATGCACTGTGAAAAAAAGACACCATGAAAGAAAATAAAACATAAAATAATGTTAAAAGCAAAATCACTATGATAATCAGATATATCTCATTTCACAGTTTGCTTCAGCCCCTTCTTTTCTGTACAAGACACTTGGCAGTATCACTAATGAAAAAGGCTCATCTGGCGTTATCTGCAGATAAATTAACACTGATTTTTTTTGGGAAAAGACAGTCATGCAACACCGAAAGAGATACTGAAACAAGAAAAATACAATAGTTAAAATGAGTAAATCCAGATTAACAGTTTAAACATAGGGTTAATTAAAAGAGACATTTAATCACATTCGATGTTATGTGACAATTTAAAACAGATAAGCACAATGAACTCCAGAGATTCTGCCAAACCAAGTAAAATTTAGTTGCTTGTTCATTCATTCTTATTTATTATGAAGCTTCAACTCAAGTGGAACAGTCTATTTTGCTTCTGAAAAAAAACAAATAATATTTTATAGTTCAAGCAAAACCCAACAACTTCTGAGAGCAATTTAAGCAACTTTTCTATTTAAACTTCCTTTCCAACAAGCCAAAAAATACTATTTTTCTCTTGCATTTATTTATCCCAGTTCCACTTGGATTTTGATTCTTTTAGATATAAAATGCTGCGATGAAATAACATGTATGTTGGAGTGTGAGTTTACTTAAGTGACCCATGCATTAATTAATTCTTAGTAGTAAAGAAGACTTCTTGAAACTGTTGACTACTATTCTGCATCTCAGTGTCCTGTCTACAATATTCCTTATCACTGGGAAATTAACATATTTTTAATAGTGGTACACTTGTATGTAATTTTAGCCTGTCTACAGAGCTATAACAAAAATGAAAAAAAAAATTCCAAAGTCCATCATACTTTAATTATTTCTTCCTCGTTTCATAGCTAACTAAAACATGTCACATTACTTTCTTTTATAATATCTAATTTTATTTTATATCAATGTTTTACTTACACAAGTGGAGTCTTTTAATCCATCTAACTGGGAAATGCATTCACTTGTTTGAATAATCCAGGTCTGACATTTACATCAGATATACTGCATGTATGTTTTTGCCTGTGCATATCTCCCTCACTCCTGAGGGACACCTGCACAGTGAAGAACAGACAGATCTTGTTGCTCCCTGATAAGGTCACAGAGGCTTAGCTATAATATAGCCTTGCTTAATCCTCATTGGTTTTGCCTACTGAGCACAAGGCTGTTTCCTTGACAACACAGCTGCAGTTGCCACAGCATCCGGAGCCACATGTGATGTCCAGGTTTAGGGTATGGCCCAGCTGAAAATCTATTATTCAATGCTATTTTCTACAAATCATTGTAGGCTAAAAATAAAATCAGTGAAAATCTTCCTTACGTTATATTTCTTCTGTTCATATTAAACCATTTGCTATTAATTACTTACAAAGCCATCCCCCATATGGGATGAACACTTCTGAAACTCAGGAGCCATGGCAATTCTAGTCTTGTTGAGCACACAGTCTAAGGGCATTTTTTATTCAAGGCATGTCATTTACATGCTATATGGAGGTAAGAATTAATTGTCAGTGTGAAATGTAATAAGGCAGACAGAATTTGGAAATGAATATTAAAAAAAAAAAAGCAGCAATAATCTTGAAAGTGGAAATATGACCAATGATATTACGAACAGTGAGAGGATTACACATAGTATGAAAAACTGACATACATTATCTCCAGTTAACCAGTTATGAAGCTGAGAATCATGCAAGAGCATGCAAAGCCTATTACATTTTTAAAGCCTCACCTCACATTTTAACTGAAATAGTCAACTATCCTTCCTGTTGATATAAGTAAGAGATTTGTCATTCAACGATATCAGTATAATGACACGGTATTAAAATCATTCATAGGGTTTCTCTGCTGAAATAGCTAATGCATTAGGAAAAGTGATCCCGTGAATTACCTTTCCGTTCTATTATCACTTAACTAGAGAGAGGTTATATGATTTAAAAATGCTCACAGTGTGTTTGTTGGTTACACGACACAGTAACCTTGCCTAACCTGTGTTTCTGCCTAACGAAATACCAAATCTTCCTGGAGCTCTTACCCATGACTGGAATTCTTCCAGATTTAAATTGTCCTGGAAATTTCAGGGATAAGTTGAAACTGCCAGGTGTATATGCACATGACTGCTGAAAAACATCTTGCCTATCACATGGGCAGTGAATACTTGCCAATAGATGAAGATTTCAAAGGTATAAGTATGACTAAATCCTCTGGTTAGAGGTTGATGGTAGACGAATTCATGACAGAAGCAAAGTACAGAGTTTCAATTAACTGCTGGAGGGTTGTACAACTTTTGGATTATATTCTAGGTGATACGTTCTACTTTAAAGAACAATAGATGCATGGGAATTCTACAGATGTTAGAGTGGTAGTCATAAATTAGCTGTGAGAAATACCACTCTCTGGGACTAACTGCCACTGAGCAGAAGTCCAATTTTTTAAATTATATTATCTTCCAAACCAGCCTGTCTGCAAGCAAACTGCCAGCTGAGAATAACCCACAGCCTGTATAAACTCCCAAACTTTGAAAATGTTTAGCAATGTCCCTGACAAAACTCTTCTCACTTGTACTAATAAGGAAACAGCATGAACAACTTACTTCCAGTGAGGAGGGTGAAAATTCCCTAGCAAAGCGACATTTACTAATGCAAGCACAAGAAAAGTGGTGAGCCCTCATGTGCCAAAACCTTCCTGATCTTGGAGCAGTCTGACCATAATCCAGACCTGACTCTCAATAAAGCAGTGTCTTATAACGGTGAATAATAGTATCAACCAACCTCTAATAGTGAATTTAGGACTAATATAAAGTCTAGCCTCTTTCAAGCAAAATAACACTAACAGTGGACTCCATCTAGAAACCCCAGAACAAAAGGAGTCTAATGGAATTCAAAAATGAGAAATAAAAAAAAAATTATAGCCAGAAATGCATTTGCAGAAGTAGAAGCCAGAAATCCTCCATTATTTCATTAGCCAGATGTCCAAATCAGTGCTTTAAATCATAACCGATCAGTTTAATCACCTCTTGAAAAACAGCTAAGAATTCTGAATTAGCCTGGAATATGAAGATTTCAAAATATTTCTTTTTTCTTCTTCTGGGAAGGAGCATTACTGCTACTATAAATCACTACCGCTACTCAGCCTATGTTATTTGTCCTAAAAGCATTACAGAGTAAGCATGTACTAAGCATCAAGAAAAAAGTAGATGAGATTGTGTGACTGCTGATCTATAAAGCTATTTGTACTACCTGAAAATATATGGCTGGGGATAATAAATGAAATATATCCAATTAAGAACAGGATGGAAAGGTAGAAATAATGGTCAATGTGTGATGATTAACAGCCATAAACACTAACTCATAAGCTCAAGATATTGAAAACTGGAATTTCTTATGTTCTATCAGTTTTGGCTGACTTAAATTTCAGAGCTTCTCTGGGTACATGATTTCTTCGCAATGGTTAGATTTAGAAACTGAAATTAAAGTTCTAGTTTCACGTACATCAAGAGAGGGAGGGAGAAGCTAGGAGGCTTAAAGTGAAAAGTTTCAATACCAGTTTAGAGATGGATATAAAAATGAAATAGTGACAAACTACACAGAACACCAATATTTTAGATAAATACACACAGAATATTTTTCTAACTACAGAAGATGGATTTTACAATAATTAAACAGTAAAGCAAGAGAAAACATATCAGCTCTGTAGCTGAGTAAGTAAGTTACTATTTTAGAAACACTCTTCAAAAAGTATAGGAAAAAATGATACAATAAATACAGACAGATTATCCCTACTCTAAATAAAAGTTATGCAGTGCCCCCAATGCACAGAATAGATAATTTATAAAATGACTTTGTTGGTTTAAATTAGTTCACACAATGCTGACATGTTAACTCTGTATTGGCTTACTTTATATCTGATCGTGTATCAACCAACTATCCTTCCACAACTAATATAAAAATAAACAAGCTTTTACAAATCTTTTGTTGTGGGCACTGCCAAATTTCACAGAAAGGCACTATGTGGCCACATGCTGTAACCTGTCCTGCACTGGGCAAATTCAGTACTAGCAAGTGGAACAAGAGTGGGCTGAAGATGATATCCACGCTACAGTTCTGTGTGACAAATGCAGTTGGCAGTGATCCTCTACCAGGATCAAGAAAAGAAACAGGATACGGAGATAGGTCTGAAGAAATAGGAAGAGTTTTTCTTTGTCCCCTGTTGCACTGGAACTTTATACTAGATATTCACTGAGAGGTGTCTAAGTGATTTTAGTTTAGATGGAACAAGATTGAAGGAAGTAAAGAAGCAGATAATAGCTTGACCTCATAGTTAATGGATTCGAAACGTCCAAGCCTGAATAAGGCATTGCAATGTACTTTGTGGTAAAAACACTTAGAAGAGAAGGACTTAATCAATTGAGAACACAGCAGTTTGTTTCTTAGCAACGCAGGTCACCAAGAATACATCACTCCACTCATAGAATTGTTTTCCTATTGAATACAGTTAAATTTAAGTTTTCAATTTTTCCTTTCAAATGCCTCAAGTGCGCGAGCTTACATGACAGAAAAAAGCAGTTTAGCACAATCACGAACATAGCCTCCCATGACAATGACCTTCCACCTTCAAGAACAACAGAGCTGAACATTTTAAGAAAGTTGGTTTTGTCTTTTTTGGGGGGTGGGTAGGGGTGTTTCTTTAAACACCTAACACACATAAACAGTGTTTTCAAGCTGGATGGTCCATATTTATCAGTTTAGTCCTGGGAAATCAGAAGAACTACAAATGTCATTGATTTCAGAAAAAAGTATAAAATGTATAATCAGATTTATTTTCTACATACTATTTGCTACATAAATAACAAAGAAAATTTGGATCTTTGAAGGAATGCAGTAAGAGAGAAAATATCTATTTGATACTAAGACAGTTCAGTGATTGGCAGGATATAACAGACCTAGTAAAATAATTGAAGTTAATTAACAGCATCTGGTGAGTGAATACTTTTTATGCTTCAGTCTCCTAATGATTTATAAGTTAGAAGTCTTTGATTTAAAGAAAACTTTCTTTAAACTTGTGAAAACTTGTTTTGGATATAATATTGCCTAAGCAAAATTATTAGAAATCTAATATTTGCTCATTCCAATTCTGAGAAAGCTGTTATTTACAAAGGTGAATGAACCACATAAAATTCATATATTGCAGATGTAACACACTGAAGAGAGATTAAATAGCTTCTGGAAAGTGACAGGTCATCTAAAGTACCTTTATAAAGAGTGTTCAGGCTGTAAAGATTAAGCACCTTGCGTTATTGTTTCTCTGCGAAAACACTGATATAAAATATTCTACACATTGCTAGAATAATACATAATCAAAAATAATTAATTACTGATTTCAAACCTTAATGATGAACAAGCAGAAGAGAAAGTTCATGAGATCTAGGAGTGACTTTTACACAAAACACAACTACATTCATACAGGCAGCTCATGTGATTATACAAAAGCTTATCTATAGAGAGCTCCAGAGTTAATTATTAGAAATTCTGAAACAGGTGACAATTGCAAACACAAATTTATTTGCATCATATATTTTGTATCTGCATCAGATAAAAAATCTATAGTTATGAAACAAACTTAATTTTCATAATCATCTTAATGACATCAGAAGAAAAACACAGTAAATAGGAAGTACAAATGCTCAAAAGAGAATAACAACATTACAAATTTCATTTTAAAAATTCTTTAAAAAGAATGACTAATGACTAAACAACAAAAGTTTCAAGCTCAGTCCTTCTGGAGATCAGCACGTTGGGCAGGACAAGAGCAATTGCAAAGCTAAGCAAATATAAGCCTTTCTGCAATGGAAGAAGAAAGAAGAAAGAAGAAAAGAGAAGAAAAGACACTAGTTAACAGAAAAGAATGCAGGTGTACTCAGTAGTTCATGTTTAACAAGATGTACAGAACAAAGAAGTTCATGTTTACACCCACTCTAGAAGAACCTAGATATAAAATACTAAAAGCAAGTTACAAACAAAATAATGTACTGATCACAATAGTTATTTCACATTCATGGTGTTGTGCATCTTATAAGCTAACTGAAGGAGTCGTGGGAGCCGTGAACACCCCTTTTAAATATGAGCTACTCAGAAGTCCCAATTCATTCCCATTGTCTCATCTTTAAACTAGGTAATTATGTCCTGTTTACTGCAGATTGAATTCTACCATCCTAGCTCACCAAGAAACTCCTCAGAAAATTCCATTATCTATTTCCTTGATTTTTTATTGAAGATTCATTAGATTATAACACAGATCTGTGAAAAATATCTTCTTTGGTCAGTTGAAAGATGCTGATACTATACTTAAAAGGTAGATTCTCTACTAATACCATATTAATGTGATCAATAAACTGAAACTTGTCAGTCATTCCTGATTCACACAGAGGGAATTCTCTCTGTATTTCTTCTTCCTAAAACATCCCTATTTGATATTTCCCTATATTCCCTATATCTTTTTTTTCTTGAAACTTTTTAGTTTCTTTCCTTTGAGATCACTTATTTTCTGGATCCACTAGTGAATAGCTCAGATAATCGGGACTTAAATAATTCTAAATAACTCTAAAAAAAATTCAAAGTCATAATTCACCAGCTTCAAAATGAATTAAATTTAAAACACAATCAAGCACACAGGAAGAAAATGAAACTGCAGCTAAGATTATAAAGTTGCAGCCAACAACAACATATACTTGTTAAACAAGTATATACATTAATTGCTCAAAACATTCTAAAACTAATACGTAACAGTGTAAGAAGGATAAGCAGCTATAAGCAGTCTCACATATTTTAGGTCAGATGAAATTGTTTGTGAAAGTATCACAAATCTAATGAATAGTTTCAGATGAAAAAGTAGAAACATAAGGTTTCAATTTAGATTTTTTTTTTCAAAATAAGTTTCCTTTACTAAATTAATCTCAATTTTAAAATAAGATGAAAATTTGCATCATGGTTGGCAGGGCATCTCGTATAAACATTTCTGATCAACTTCATCAAAGTATAGAAATCAGAAAATTTTCATCATCTACAATGAAAAAGCAGATGAAATGGTTACATGACTTACATCATGTCACACAATCAGCAGCTCGGGCAGGAGCAGGTATTTATACTTGTTTCAAAAACCCAATGGATTCTTTCAGCTTGCAGTATCTGAAAGGAGAGCTAAGCACAGGTTAAAAAGGGAGCAGTAATACAGGTGCTAAAATCAGAAAAAAACATTTTCTATTTCCTAAAAACAACGTAGTTTCCAGCATTACAGAATTTAAAGTGGTGTTGATAGATTTTTCTTACTGTTGCACTCAATGACAACTTGTCATGTGTTCAGGTAATTACCAAAAACCTAACAGCAAAATGAAACAACCCAAACTGCCAACAACTTCAAGTATCTGTCATATATGTTTTAAATCACTGCAACTCCAATTTCAAGTTCCATATCATAATTATCCTTCATTACAATAATAATGTTAAGACATGAAAGTAATTTCTGCTAATCTTAATTGTCCTACAGTAGTAATTTGTTTGACTACCTGCTTGTCTCTATATTCCTTGCTTAAAATTTTCCAGTATGACAATATTTTTTTGTATTGCATAATTATAAAGATGTTACATAATTGATCTCTTTTCATTAAATAATGAAATTTTAAGATGTGGACGGTGCATCTTACAAGAAAATACAGACATCTGATACCTTATGCTCTCACCTTTCTCCCAGTCTTCTAAAACCAGTGCTAGCATAGTCTCAAACCCCTTCATCACTCAGTGTTGGAATGTGCCCTTTAAAATTTGTAATATTTCAGCAAACTTCTAGATGCAAATGTAGAAATAAAGCCTACATGAAATCTCACATAATCTTTACAGTATGACAGAAGTAGTTACTGTCTCTAGTTTTGGTAAAGTTGAATCACTATAGAAAACATCACTAAAAGAATAAAGTAATTAAAACGATTTTAAACAAAACATTCTTTAAACAATGAACACATTTCAACATAATGCAGCAAACCTATTTAAACTTCCTATTAAGAAATGAGAAAAAATCTACAGTATTAAACATCTTACTGTATCTTTATTCTTTCTCAGATTTGATCGTATTAATAAACTACAAAGACATTTCATATCAGGAAATTTCACAAAAGAAGTTGCAGCAAGGCGGTTGTCAGTCTCTTTTCTCAAATGATAAGTGACAGGACATAGGGAACTGTCACCAAGTTGTGCCAGGGGAGGCTTAGATTGGATATCAGGAAGAATTTATTAATGGAAAGGGTGGTTAGGCACTGGAACTGGCTGCCCAGGGAAGTGGTGGAGTTGCCATCCCCGCAGGTATTTAAGAAACATGGTGCTTATGGACAGAATAGTTATGTGGATGGCTGGACTTGATGATCAGAAGGGTCTTTTTCCAAACTAAGTGATTCTACAATCCTCTCTGTAAGAAGTTAGAATCATAGTATTGTATAATGGCCAGGGTTGAAAAGAACCTCAAAGATCACCTAGTTTCAACCCCCCTCCTCTGGGCAGGGTTGCCAGCCCCTACAGCAGGCTGCCCAGAGATGCTTCCAGCCTGGCCTTGAATGCCTCCAGGGATGGAGCATCCGCAACCTCTCTGGGCAACCTGTTCCAGTGCCTAACCTCCCTCTGAGTGAAAAACTTTCTTCTAATTTCTAACCTAAATCTCCCTTGTCTTAGTTTAAAACCATTCCCCCTTGTCCTACCACTACCAACACTTATAAACAGGTGTTTCCCCTCCTGTTGATATGCTCCCTTCAAGTACTGGAAGGCCGCAATGAGGTCTCCATAGAGCCTTCTCCTCTCCAAGCTAAAAAAGCCCAGTTCCCTCAACCTTTCTGCATGGGAGAGGTACTCCAGCCCTCTGATCATCTTAGTGGCCCTCCTCTGGACCCATTCCAAGAACTCACATCCTTCTTGTGCTGGGGGCCCCAGGCCTGCACACAGTATTCTAGGTGGGGTCTCACAAGAGCAGAGTAGAGGGAGACAATAATTTCCCTCTCCCTGCTGGCCACCCGTTTTTTTTTTTGATGCAGCCCAGGGCATAGTTGGCCTTCCAAGCTGAAATTGGCCTTCCTGTGCTTATGGACACAGTTTAGCTGTAGACTTGGTAGTTATGTGGATGGCTGGACTTGATGATCATAAGGGTCTTTTTCCAACCTAAGTGATTCAACAATCCTCTCTGTAAGAAGTTAGATGGGCCTAAAGGCAAGACACACAACATATACAACACAACAAATTACAATATTCTCAAGATGAGGAAAGGTTAATTTTTGAGGACATTTAACCTAATAGAAAAAATAAATGATATTACACCCCTAGGCTAATCACAACAGACATACGCAAACACATTATTTTCATGGTGTGAAAATATTCTATCTCCAAAACCAATACAAAGCTGGTTCTTACTCCCTTTCCTGCATTCTTTCACTTCAGTCTACATTTTAACAGGCTAGCAAACTCTAGCTTCTCCACCCTTCCTACTTATTTTAAGACTGCCACTCTCCTAAACTAAGTGATTGTACTGTCCTTTGACTTAGATGTTTCTTGTCTCCTGCACAGTCTTACTGCATTCTCATTCACTGCATTCTTGACTGTAAGATTATTTTATCTTCCTAGTTGCAAGGAGGTTTTTTTGCTTGTTTGTTTGCTTTTTAAATAATGCTACTCTTTTCTCAGAATGTAGCTTCACATTTAGGAGGCAGAATACCTCCTGCTTTGAACATTAAATTTGGTATGTGAAACACATAAATTCTGCTGTCTCAGTACAGGTCCTTTTCAGTTTTTTAATTATTATGTTGTTCAATAGTAAGTGAAGAAATTCAGATTTTAGCAGACCTGAATTTTGGAAATGTGTTCAGCTATGATGAAAGTCAACAACAAAACTGTACTTCCAGAAGAATGCAAAGAGGTGGCATCCCTGTCATAGGGATCCTTTTTATGGAGTTATTGATGACTCTCCTGGAGGAGGAATGGATAACGTTATCAGCAAAGAATGCACTAATGAAAAATCTCAAGGAAGGGAAAAAAAAAAAAAAAAAAAGAGTAAGCTGCTCCTAAGATACCTCCTTCATTAAGGGTACAAAATAGCATATTTACCATTCTTGGTTGCTGCAAAGAGTACTTAATAATTTATTCTATCAACTGAAGACTTGCCAGAACACGTTCTGGGGTTTCTATTCCCCGTAGGAAATAAATTTTTTACTCAATCAGTCTGCTTGAAGATTGGTCATGTTAGTTAAGCAATGTTATTTTGATGGATATCAGCCAAACTGCTATCCCAATCATGCACTTGGAAATCTAACGATGACCTATATGCTGTGTAATTCACCCACAAACTGGCATGATTTGGTTTATCTTTTGTGACCTAATCCTGAATGCACATCGTTCCATCTGCAAAGACAAAATACGCTTTTTCTTATTCCTGTCTCCAAGACAGTAAAAGCTTAAGTAATGCAGAATTCAATGGACAACAGCTATTTGAAGATTTTGTGATTACATGTGAAAAACTTTTAGTTACAGACCAGTATCATCAGTCCTCTGAAGAATGATACAGGGATTTGAAGCATATTCACTCAACCATACTTCATAGTAACTGTGCTTTTCATACATACGATACCAGTTTCCAAACAACTGTGTTCAGTAATTCGGTATATGAGGAAACTTTTTTTGTTCACGGCCAAAGAACAACAAAAGTTTAAACAACTCTATCACCTCACAATTCTGTCCTCAACTATTACACACACACACACAAAAAAAAAACAGAGAGAGAGAAGAGATGTTCATGAAAAACATATCTCGTTCGTGCTTCCTTTTTAGCTCCCTATATTGGGCCCATGCTTACAGTCAATTTCATAAGCCCTCAAAAGCTAATGTTGAATATTCTCAATAAATATTCTTGCAAAATGATGTTGCCCAGATTGCATCTATCAGCAATTGGTTAGAGAACTTTCAAGTGCACTCAACTTCATTTAACTCATTTGTTGCAACATTTTTAAGAATGCTGCTTGCAGATTATACATGTTGTTTTGATTGAGATGTTACAATGAAACTGCACCATCCTGAGCCAAGACAGGAAAGCCAAATGGATTGTTGCAAAAAGTAATGAAAAAAAGTAATGAAAAAAGTAATGTCATTAATGTGGCTAGATGAAAAGCTTCACTAGATTAACAAGGAGCTCTAGAAAATTCAGGCCAGGTGCAATGTAAAATATAAAATAGAGCCAAGACAAGGTAAATTAAAAAACACTTCATGGAGATGCATCAAGCTTAATCCTTTCAAATGGCAGAGTAAAATAGATTATGGAAAAGGAGCAGCTGTTTGGTTCATAAGCAAATCTACAATTACATGCAATTAAGGATTTTAAACTAATACAGATCAGTTCTAACATTGGCTGCCACAGAACTTTAACCCCATTAATATCTGAAGAACAATTGTATATTATTTTAGTGATCTATAGATCACTACTGATATGATTAGCATATCAATAATTTCTACTAAAATTGTTGGAGAAGGTTAGTTAAATAGTACAATTGCTCCATGTTCTCCTTTTGGTTCTGCTGTTACTCCAAGTAGACTTAAAAGAGCAAAAAAAGAAAGGCATAGCTTACAGAAGGAAAGGAAGGAGTTGAATTTAGACAGAAAGCTATGTTTATACAAAGTAAACTATGTTACACAAAATGTGCATCATATATAACAAAATCAATGTTGGTTTTACACACACTTATTCAGTCCTTCATTGTTTATAAAATGACTCTTGATACATTAAGTTCATAATTTACATAATATACACACTGCTTTGCAAATCTTCAGAGGCAGCTGCTGGACAGATAATGTACCCATACTTTGACATGTCTCTTTAAAATCCAGATCAAATCCTTCAGGGACTGTGATCTTCATTATGATGTTTTTCTATTTTCAACTTTGTCTTTGACTCCCAGTTGCAAAGATACCTTCTTCAGCTGACTCTATCATCACACACAGTAAACACATTGAAGTGCAGGAACAAAACACTCTTACCAGTCCATACTTTATTCACATACCCAGACTTGGCTATTGATGCTCACTCTGTATCAGTTATTAAAAATTCAGTGTTAATTCTGACCGGAATTTGCACCTCATTACCAGCTGCCAAGTGTTCCATAAACAAAATGTCCTAAAGGGAATGTAGACCTACCCATATATTATCAGCATCACCATCTACTTTGTTCACATGGTTAAGGAGTGAGGGGAGTCAGTACAAATTACTTGCTTTCACTTACATTTCTGTATCTGCTTGTTTATTTTTACATTTGGGGACTCCAAGGGTTTGTATGTGTAACTAGGAATATAACTTCCAGTGACTGTGGGAAGGTTGATGTGGGAAATGCTTTACTTAGTGTGCAAGAAGTAGTAATTCTGCTGTTCAGAGCCATAGAAGGGTAACCTAATACTCTTACATGTATATTACAGGTATATTACTCCTTATGATTTTGGAAAAGGCTCATTTTCTGTGGCTGCATCTACAACAAGGTTTACCTTGATTTGAAAGTCTTCAGAAAAAAAAAAAAAAGAAAAATCAACAAACAACATCAGCTACGACAAAGTTTACATTTTACATCAGCCCTTATACCAAGCTAGTGCTGCTCACACACACAGTTAAATTACACAGTACCGAGACATTTATCATTCCAGCTTACTAAATTAAAATACTGAAAAGACAGTGGAGAAAACATTTATTTCCCAGTATGAATACAGTATTTTTAAAAAACGAGGTTGAAAAGTAAACAAGCGTACTTTTATGCCAGTTCATAATGAATTTTCCCTCTACACGATTTTTGCACTTTTCTCCTTTGACAGTGAATAATGTTAAAGTGAAGATAAAGTGAATATTTTTTTCCAGTGCCGAAAAAAGTAAGTAATGCAAGCTATACCATGTAAATCCTTTTTTCTTTTTTTGAAATGCATCACATTCTTAAGCCCTAAGATAAAGCCATTAAATAAGCTGCTACTGATTAATATTTTCTCACAAAATAGGGTACAGATTTATGAAGGGTTAGCCTCATATAGGAGTAACACATGAATTAGATATGCTTACATAGATATACATATATATGCATGTATATGAAAATAGATGTACTCACTAAACTTTATTCTGAAATATAACAAAAATGTATGTGATCTATCAATGTTCCAAAACAAACAAACAAACAAAAAACAACACTAAATGCAGGTACACATTTACTTTTATAATCATATCACCTGCTTCTAAATTTTCACAGAATCTCAGAACTGCAGGGGTTGGAAGGGACATCAAGAGATCCAATTTTGAAGTTATGCATGCAAAAAAAGCACATACTCTTGAAGAGACCCAATAGTACATGTACGGGACAGAAAAGGAAAAAAAAATGTCAAAAAACATACAAAGAATACAGAAAGCCGTAACCAATCAGAATATCATTTAATTTAGCACTTTGGGCAAAATGGTCAATAGAAACATATACATTTAAGGTCTATATTATAACTATTTTAGGAGTAAAAATTCAGGTAATATGTTAAGGGTTGTACAGTGAAACAAAAAAACTCACCTCCTTGATACTGACTGCTCTGGGATAAATCAAAGAGAGAAACATAATACAGAAAAAGGGACAGTGGAGGAGAGCAATATACTGATGATTTCTCTGATAGCTTTATTCCTTGTAAGAAAAACATCTTATAGTCTTACACAGAAATACAGAATATTGCTTTAGAAGATTGTAACACCAGATCCATTGTCAATGCTGTAGGGCAATTTAGTATCAAGTATTCAGAATATATGCCTGAATTAGGAAGAACTTGGCATAGACTGTCACCTACCAGAAAAGACAAAGAATTTTGATGACACTGTAACAAACATTAAAGTTGAAACAAAAAAAGATGGTTGAGCAACATTAAGATAGGCAAAGCAGCATAGTCCATTAGCAAGAAATACAATCTACATGTGTCAATTTAAGCTGTGGTGATTTCCATGGGTTATCTGTCAATTAAATGATAGGCTGCAATATATTTTGATAGGGACATTAAAGAAAGTGGACAGCTTAGCATTCAGCTGTGGATAGCACACTAAGAATTAGCCTCCACTTATGATTTAACTGATTTAAATCCCAGTTAAATTTAAACCCATTGAAATGATGGGTTTCTGCAAACAGAATATTTGAAGTTCTAAAGAGGGTACATTTAGATTAGACAAATGGAAGAAATTCTCTACTATGAGGGTAGTGAGGCACTGGCACATGTTGCCCAGAGAAGCTGTGGATGCCCCATCCCTGGAAGTGTTCAAGGCCAGGCTGGACGGGGCTTTGAGTGACCTGGTCTGGTGGGAGGTGTCCCTGCCCATGGCGGGAGGGTGGAATTAGGTGGTCTTTAAGGTTCCATCCAACCCAAAGCATTCTGTGATTCTATGAAAGTCAAACACTAAACTACTAAAAAAACCCCAAACTAGAAAATAGATTTTTTATCTTCTTCTGATACATTTTTTTTCTTAGGCAACACAGGCTCTCCTAGCATAATCCTAACATAAGTGAAATTCTGAGTCATGGGTAGAAATTAAATAGTAATTATTGACAATAACTAGAAATTAAATCGTATCTTTTACTCCACTTAAACATACACACTGCCTATAGAAACCATCAAAATACCACACCTACCACAAATGAGAGCTAGTACATTGATAATGGCAAGTCAGACTGACTCCTAATGATTTAGCAGGCTGGCATTTCATTGTGAAGAATGGTATCCTCTGTTCTTGAATTTGATTTTATTTTTCCCTTTAAAGATAAGAATAAAATGGATCCACTATAAGATGGAATAAATAGGACACGCATCCTCAAATTAAAAAATAAAAATAAAAAATCATACTATAAATATACTGCATTTGTAAATAAAAAATCATAAATTATGTACAAGAATAAAACTGTTCACATATATGAAGGAAATCCAAGTTGATAACTTGATTGAAATTAAATCTTCAAACTGAAAAATCTGTGTAACTACAGTACTCACACCAAAAGATTAAAGGAAAACAGTATACTTTCCTAAATCCCTTAAGTAGTTAGTATTGAATCTCTGCAGTAAATTACTATATACCTGTTCTGAACAGGAGCTAGAACACCACACATACAGATCTCCCTGTGGCTTGAAAAATACAGCCAAGTTAGGCTTCAGAGTGTGTGTATGTGTTTAAATGTGACTGGGACATATAAAAGGTACCTTGCCATCTTTCCATCAAAAATTACCATCATCAAAACCTTTCTTACAGTTTTAGACGACCTAAAGCTAAGGACTGAACAAGGAAATAAACATCCTTCAGTTGCGCAAACAGTCCCCACTGTCTTTGCTTCTGTTTTCTATTTCAAAACACTTATTACTTATGAACGGACTCTGATTTAAAAGGTGTTTCATCTGTTTTATAGGTCTACTGATTTGCTTGTTACACAGCTTCACACGTAAGAATCTAGTCAAACTGGTGGTTTTTATTTTTAATTTTTTTTCCTTAACAACTGATCAGAACCTTTTCCTCTAATTTTTTGGAGATAAAGGTTTACTAGTTGCTATTTTCCTAAATAAAGCAAGTAGTATTCTTATTCTATAAAGCATGCCATACCCAGAAAAATGCTTTAATGAGAATTGTTTCAATAATGATTGTGTCATCTCTATCTAGAACTTGCTTTTTAATGATTTTATCTTACTGCTTTACATATTTACTAGCTTGAAGGTGTTAAATATTTCCAGGCTTTCAGTATGTCAGCAATACAGCATACGTTTCATACAGTTCAGTGAAAAGAAGCGTTTAATCATACAACAGCCAATTAAATTAGTGAGAACACTGATAAATCCAAGTATAGTAAACTCAGTGTTTTCTAGTAAAATTCTGTGTATCTTAATAAATTCATATATACCAAAGATATTCGGACATATATTGTCCACTGTTATTTACTGTGATATGTCTGCTTTTTTAAGCTTTAGATTATCTTTCTCAGTGATATTTTAGAATATCACCTATGATATTTTAGGGCCTTCGTCTCAATGTCTTTGATCACAAAGTTGCAAATCATACACTCTTTTTTATAACGTAAATATGTTATTTTCTTCTGGCTGCTCTGAATTAGTATATTGCAAAGGGACTACTGACATTGGACTTGCTAGACTTCATAACATGAGGGCAAAATCACTTGCGTAAATTCACACATTCAATTCTTATTACTGTGGAGGTATCCTATATAATTAGATAGTGAGTTTTACTTGCATTGACAAGATCTATATAATTCTCTTTCTAATAGGAAAAATTTGTGAAAAAAGGATGTGGTTATAGACTGGTTAAAGAAAAGTGTAGAAGAATTTTAGGCCTTCTAGCATTTCTGAAATAAGAAACAAATAATAAAATAAATGGAATCAACTGAGTAAAGCAGAAGAAAACGCTCTCTTCAGTGAGGAAATAATGACAGCATAGAAAGAAAAGAGGTAGCCCAGGGAAGACCAGACAGCAAGCTGGTCTTGCATTCAAGAAAATAAAAGTTGATAGAAGAACAGTATGCTTCCTGAGTAGTCACAAATTCACACAAAACTTACAGGCTTTAATAAAGCTTAAAGCTTGAGTCTCCTCTAGAGATATTCAAGGCCTGTCTGGATGCCTACCTGGGCAGCCTGCTCTGAGGAACCTGCTTTGGCAGGGGGGTTGGACCCGATGATCTTTTGAGGTCCCTTCCAACCCCTATAGTTCTGTGATTCTGTGATTCTTACAGTAATATCAGTTGAAGGAGGAGGAGGAAGTAAGGAACATAGCAGAAAGCAGAGGTTGGAGAAATCTGGATAAAATTCAGCTCAGGTCTGAAATGGAACTTCTCATAGAATTACAAGTGCATTTTTAAAAATATTTTTTATTTTTAGAAATTTTGCCAGTACACACAAAAGGGTTGAACGGCTACTACTTCCCCCTTCCCCCCCCCCCCCCCAAACACTACTCCAGAGAATGACAGTTACAGCATTAAGAATGTACACAGAACATATATGTAACACATACTACACCTGAATATATAGATTAGGGTAAATAAGATTTTAAATAGGCACATTATGGCACGGTATTTCTTAAGAACTTCTTGGTGCTGACAAGGACAATACACAAAAAAGAAGAAATGAAATAATTTAGAATTTTATGTTTCAACACTGAATATAACCTTAGATTGTTTCACCTACATGAAACTAGTGAGGAGACAATTATTTGACATGACACCAGTAAGACAGGTTCAGCATATGAATGTAACTGTAAATTTCCCATCAGGAAAAGTGGTAAGCAATGCCTTGTGATAATTCTTAAAAAAAGATCAAAGCTGGATCACTGTGAGAAGTCAGAATAAATTACCGAACAGAATGCGTAGAAGTTGTGGATAGTACTGCTAACCCAGGAGTCTAAATGTCTAAAATGTCTCCTGATCCTGGCTGTTATCTAGGCAGCAGGTAAGTGAACTCCTGACAGATTTAGAGATGAAAAAGAATTCTGAGAATTTCTGTCAAGCACTATCACTGTCTCTAATTATTTACCAAACAACTTTCTTGCTAAAATAACTCATAGAACTTTGCCACAAATTTTACTCCTTATGATTGAAGAAACATTTAAGTTAGAATTATTATTTCCATTTTTTCTTTTTTTTAAAGTAACATTTATACTATCAAATATATCTTGCTAAAGCCAATTGTTATACCAAACTTATTTATATATTTAATAAATCTTCAAATAGATTTTATATCTCCATTATTTAGTAATTACATAATTTATGCTTCCATTATTTTTCCTGAATTTCTTACAGCCCACCATCTTGCAAAACACACATTTTATTTTCTGCTTGTTAAATTACCACACTACAGACATGTCTCATAACCTGTGGCTTGATCCACACCTGGACATTATAAGGGATCCTCCCAGAAACATTGAATACTTACACTCTCTTCACTTGCAAGGATAACTTCATCACAAACAAATCAAAAGATAAAAATGAATTGCCATATTCAGCTCAAAGATGAAGGGAAAAAACTAATATATGTGAAAGTTTCTGTTGTGTAATATGGACACAGTGAATAATAAATCACAAAAAACAAATTGTACATGTCATAATTATCAAAAAAATAGTGGCTGATGTTCTATATGCTGACATAGGACAGAAATACCTACTTTTAATCTTTCAAAAGGTTATCAATAGTAGCTCTTAAATACAGATGTGATTGGGACAATAGAAACAAATCACCTAATTTCAAAAAACAGGCAAGCAATGTTACTGAACCTACTTCACAAAAAGAAAACAATGAGCAAGACATTGATAAAAAAACACCTCCCATATTCATTACCTACTGTTGCACCAGCCAGCTGATGAATGATAAATTCAAAAGGCAAACATTGTGTTTGTATAACTAATCAAATTTGAAAAAAATGTATACTTATATCATGAAGGAAGAAAATATTAAGTGAATTACATTTAAAAGTCAGAAAAAAATATACAATGATTTTATTTTCATTCAGGAGCTATACGAAAGGAACAACACTGTTGCAGCAAAGACGACATTTTTTGTTTGTTTATTAATGATTTGAAATAATGAATTTAGTGCTTGCAAAAGTCCTTCCAAAACCATAGGATGTTCTCATAAAATATTTATAAACACAGACATAGATACTTGCATACTCACACATAGGCTACAAATATTTTTTCTTATCTTACAGGTTTCTGCAAAATCTCGGTGTCATAAAACCGAGGAGGTTTGACTGCTCAAAGTGTCCTTTATTTTTCCTCTAGAGGTGGTTTGGAATTGCTATGACCACCAAGATCCATTTACATTTGTAGACCTGTTTCCATATTAAAATACCCAAAGCAAATCAAACTAATTCCATAGTTTTAGACACAGATGGTAAGATGAACAGTTTTTGAAAGACTTCAATTAAAATTTCTATCAATTTAACTGCTACACCATCTGATTTTGTATGAATGTCTGGATCTGTATAAAAGTAATTACAATGCCTCTACATAATTTATTTGCTTTTTGGTGATTTTTGCCATTCCTGGGCTTTTAGTATTTGTCTTCTTTCTCCTTGTGGATCAGCAACTTTTAAAGGCATAGAAAGAATTGCTGAAGAGAGTTACCCTAGGCAGTTAATCATAGGAAGCAGTTGCAGAATCCCAGAAATAAATGAATATTAAGTTCCACATATTATATTATGCAGTAAATTATTAAATTTTATTGGCACAGTCTATATATATAAATGAGACGAAGTTGGAGCTGTGTAAGCCATAACGTCTGTCAGACACACTTATTTCTTGTTTCAAAATTAAAACTATTTTTCCACTTTTCACCTGGCCCATAGAAGTAATATCACACATTAATCTATAAATTAACATTTCAAAGCAAATAGTAAAATATAGAGGAAGAGGAGGAGAAGGAGGAGGAACTACACCCTCAGAAATACCAAAATCACATACCTAAAAGAAGGACTACTCTGTTTCTACAAGTTCCTTTTGATGCATGCAGAATATATGGATTATGAACTTTAGTGAAAGAATTTTCTGTTGCTTCTCCACATGCTTTTCTACCATGCAGGAGAAAAACTGTCACAGAAAATTTGATTATTTTCATTTTAAAATGGAAATGAAAGGATATATTAAATAGAATTACAAAGCAATAATTATATTCGATATTATACTAAATTTTCAAATCCTATACTGAATATAACTTCAAAAAATAATAAATTCTACCAGCAACCTACCATTGAGCTACTACTTAAACTTCTACTGTGTAAGCATACATTTAATATCAATTACTAACCACCTTTAAATGTAGAGTTGAAAGAGCTGTTTTGAATGGTGCTGCCTGAGCATCTATGTTCAGTACTGTAGAACACAAATAACAGTGTGATGAGAGGTAAAACAAGAGAATGGGCACAACAAGCTTTATTACCAGAAGTCACCAGTGAGAAGAAACCGTAATGTGGAATATCACCTCTTTACTGACACTTAAGTCAGGTCTACCTGAGTATATGTTTAGATTATTGCTACTTCAAACTCAGTGAGGGTTTTAGAAGATATAGAAATACAATGGTGCCTTCTTGATATTGTTAATGATTCAGTGTCACAAATGTTGCTACTGTGATGCTAAAAAGGGACTTGTGATTGATCACATCTTTGGAGCATTCATTCTACATAAACTAAACACACTGACAACTAGCTGATCCTAAAGGGATGAAGAAACCCAAGGACAGATAAAACAGACTTGAAAAATAAGCTAAATAAGTTGGTTATATCTTAGAATTTATATCATAGGTTCAGACTAAGACACAATACACAACATAAGCGCAGACATAATTTTGGGGATACACACTGGAGATACAAAATCAGTTTTTCTCAAGATGAAGGGGAACGAGGTACTCTGTCTAGCCTTAGCCTTTTTAAAGCTGGCATATTCACCATCTGGTTTTGTGCATACCTAACACTCCATTTTCATTGTTTTTAATTTTAAATCTCATTGTGAAAATATTTCTCTGGGATGGAGTAAGTCACCTATCATCTCTTTGGGAAAGGAACTAAATTCTTACTTCTGGTTTAGAACATTCTATGCTGTTATCCAACTTGAACTGATCCACCAGTAATAATAAGGGAATTCTTGCTCCACAACCCAAGTCCCTAAGTTATAATTTCTGCCATTTCTTTAAAATGCTAGTTTGTGCCACTGTTCAAGGTAAAGAATAAGTAGAATATCTTGACAGAAAAACTCGAATAAATTTAAAGAACTAAGGTATGCACAGCTGTATGGCTTTTCTGCATCTTTCACTCTCACCTCTGTTCAGTCATTCTATATTAAACTTCTTTTCAAAATTTCAATTATTTTAAGGCTGAATATTTATTCCCATTCAAGTCTTCTAGTCAGATTGTAAGTAGTCAAAAGTAAAATGTTTACAAATATGACAAAGAAATGGTTAAACAAGGCTGCATTGCAGTAGCCATTAAACACAGGCATACCACTATCCCTTCCATTTCCAGCAACTCTGATGTCTGAGGGAAAACGAAAAACACAAGTCTATTGGAATCAGCCCGAGTAAAAATTTATCTGCCTCAAGAACAAAGAAATAAATAATTTGTAAAAAGAAAAGATAAATCATTATTGTAGAAAATAAAGTCCACACATCTTTTCCTTATAAAATTTAATTTTGTACATTAGCATTATGATGCTATAACTCATCATTCATTATTAAAAGGCGCAGCTGGGCACTTTAGCCCATGATCTCTCCTTTGTCTAGCTACATCAACATCACTCCAATGTTATTGTATTTTTTGACTATTTACATCATCAGTTTTACTCTAATTTGCTAACAATTGTGTATTAAAGAACAATTGTGAAAACCTAATGTTCTACCAAGAACATTTCCAACATACAGTATGCTTGACCAATGTTCTCGTTCAACATAATGAGAAAGAATGAGCATCTAAGGCTTTTAAGTATTGGCATTAGGTACAAAGATGCTAGCCAAATTCCAGATTACTTAGTTATATTTGCTTACTTGCATTCCCTCTCCACTTCAGATCAGACACGCTATTCTTCATTTTATACCTTAAAAATAGAATCAAACAGAATTGTTAGTGCACAGTAGATGTCCTATTTCTAAGCAAAAAAGTAGTTGTGTTTCAGTAGCAGCCAAAAGGATCCTAGTTATATTACAACTATTCCCTAGTAATTCTAGACAAAAGCTACAGACAAATGGTGCCCAATTCATGAGCATTTATTAAATGATGAAGATTAAACACTAAGTGACTAGACCTCACGAGTACTTCAAATAAACTCAAAATTTCTAACTGGATGGAAAAGCCTGGCTTCATTAACTTGATTTGTATCTTACAGAGAATCACTATACCAGAGAATAAATTCAACTATGCACAGCAAAAATGAACTATCTGAATTTTACTTGCTACTTAGCTGCCTGCTGTGTAGGAAAAATGAACAACTACAAGAAAACCATTCACATAATGTAAGTTGTAACCATATTATAAAATAGATGTTTGTGTGTGTGGATATGGATAATTATGGAGAATTACCAAAAACATCCTTTGCCAGTACATTCTCTATTTCCTATGGCAGAGAAATTATGGTTCTTAATTTGAAGATTCTACCTCAGCCATAGAATTAAAGCACCTTCTATCCTCTTGATCCCTTTTTTTTCCCATCCATAATGAAACCCACTTCTTGGCTAGCTATCTGTACCAGCTACTTTCTTTTACGAATCTTTACCCAGTTCCAATCTCTAATGCTCAATTTGTTTTAACCCTTGCTCACTGCCTTTCCCAACTACACCTAACGTCCCACTAAGGGCTAGCAGCCTGCATAATCTCTGCCTTCTTTGTGGAAGAAAAAAAAAAAAAAAAGCACAACTTAACATGGAGTTATAAAAGAAATTAAATTGGTAGTAAAAGGCAAATAAATTATTAAGAATTAAATGCTCAGAAATCAGTAACCAATTCAGTGGCATCACAGCAGCCTCAAAAATAAATAGGCCCTTAATTGCCCACTCCTGTATGTATTTGCTTAAAGCTGTATCTACGCATTAATCTCTAATTTTCTCATATCCTACCAGGTCCTTAAGACATATACTCATTATTCAGACAGGTTTTAATAAGCTTTCTACTTTCTTTTGTTTTGCTTTCATGAATTTTCAATCTGTCAGACAGTGTGGTTCTTTTCTTCTATCACTTATGCCTCAGATTTTACTGTTTTGATGCTTTATAACACAGTATTCCTTTCCTCTGGAAACAGTTGAGCAAAACTTCCTACCTTGAGGTCAAAGAACCTCTTTGAGATCTTTCAATGGAATTCAGTACTCTTCAAAAACAACAACAACAAAAATGCTTTACCAAGTCTGTAAGTCTTCTAACAAACAAAACAAAACAATATAAATATTTCACACATTACTCAATATTGTATACCACTATTTACTGTAGACAGTTCCTGACAAACATGCCACACTGGAGAGAATTTTCCCTTGAAGCTGAAAAATTTATCAGACCTCAGTTTAAAAACGGAAGTCCTATAACTGAAGTGACATGAAACATGTCTTTGGATGCAACTGGTGAGTTCAGTTTTGCACAACAGGCTAAATTATCTTTTTCTTCACTTGGTTACCAGTTAAGAAAATAAATCAAACATCAGCCAGACATAATACTGTTCCTCATATGGGAAGCATTTAACCATGTTTCCTCTTCATAATGTCAGAACATGTCTGCAGTTCTCTTGCCTTAATCTTGCCCAGTCATTTATTGACATTCAAGTTGAACCTACACACTGACAATTTACTTTGCAGTACAGAAAACAATGCACTCAGTTACAATATTTTCTTGAACACAGTGTACCTGGCATCTTTCAGACTGCATCATACATTCTCGTCTCTATTTGAACAAAGGTGACACACTTGATTAAAATACAAAGAGGTAACTTAACGAGTAACTGCAATTCTTTAATACACATTGTATGCAGCCACATTAGCATTGCCAGTGTTTATTTTACATGTACTTAAAAGGGGGAGTTGTGTTTGTTTTTTTTTACTGTACTTATACAGTACACTCACATTTTAGCTTTCTTCATGCAGAAAATAGAAAGAGCTAAATATGCAAGAGAAACCTCAGTTTCTCTCCAGAGACAGAAGTCCCCAACCCCAATACAGTGAAAGAGAGAGAATAAAGCTTGACACCAAATGTACATATAGACCGTATCTATTACTTATTAGTTTTTGGTGACACAGCTATTAGAAGCAAGATAGCACTTGAAACATCAGGTCAGCCTGCAACTCAGATGCACAATGCTCTTGTTTAAAAATAACAGAACAACCACAGCGCTGAAAGTAAAATGTAGAGAACACAACTCCAAAATACACAAAACAATGTACTTCACATAATGAATTGTAACAACGTGTTCATATAAAGCCTGGTTAAGGAATGGAACACCTTACCACAGATCACTGTCAATGCTAAACATTTACACAGATTCAAAACCAGTCTGCGTGTATTCATGGAAGTAATTAACTGTACAAGCTTATGTGGGTTCAGAAAAGTCCTTCAGCCACAGTCAGTGGGTGAGAATGTTGTGGAGGGAGTAACTACAGGTTTCAGGATATGATTTCCCCTAATCTCTTCCCCAGAATTTGTTATTGATTAATGTCAGCAACTGGACTAGGCAGACATCTGGTCTGAATTAGTATAACTGTTGCCTTGTGGCAACAAGGAAAACCAGGGTAGGAGTCAGGACAGGGTTCCAGAATTATGACTTCAAAATGGCAGTATGGGGAACGGAGTTCACTGATTTAGTAGCAAACAGCTGTGGTAACACGCTGTAGCACAAACTTCAAGATCACGGAAATTTCTAAACCTTTCTTTAGCGCTTGATCCTCTTCTGTCCTCAGTACAGACGCTTATGAGGATCCAGAGGTGACAGGAGGAAAGCATCTGTGCAGGACAAATATAGTCGAAACTAGGATTCAAAGAGGATGTGGTCATTTGATCACGCTAGAGGGAATAAATGACATGCAAAGTAAAATGAATAATCAAACCAGAGAAGGAAAAGTGGGAAAAAAAAACACTATCAGACATGCATGTTATTTAGCCTTTTTGCAACTTCCCAAGAGACATGGCAAGCAATAAAAAACAAAGTTACAAAAAATAGGAAATTAGCATGTTTATAAAAATTTTAGCGATGCAGCAACAAATTCCAGAGCAAAAATTGAAACTCCTGAAACCACACATTGTTTAATTACACAGTAAGTTAGGCTGATACTGTCATTCACAGCTTCAACCTAAATGCAATTTAAGAATTCCAAATGTCTCCATTTGCTTTTTTTTAATCTTCATTGTATTCAGAAGATCATTCCTCCTAACTCCCCCTTCAGAGTAGGATCTTCAACTTTTAAAAGTTCTTCAATTGTCATTTTGTGATAAAAGTCCAAGCTTTTGTTCATAATTTTAAAAACTGGATCCTTGTCCTTTTATTCCATATACATACTACTATTACATCCATGTGATTAAAAACTAACACTGACAACATCTGTAGGCTTGAATAACTAAGAGTGCGTGACATAATCTTCATATTTGCAGTTTCTTTTAGGAGGCCAGAAGGAATGAAAAGCAGCATACAGTCCCTGACACTTCATTTCTGTCTATGTTCAGCAGGTTCCTGTTTGAGGTCTTCTGCTCCTTTGGCCATTATAGATATAACCTACAAGCAATTCTCTCGCAAAGCAAGTCCATAAGAGGATGTATGAAGTTTAAAATAAATTTGTATGTATACATTTAAATAAACTTAAAATAAAATCACAGGTTTGTTGGTGAAAACAGCAGATGCATTCTACAGTCTAGTATTAGTGTCTTAAAGTTACATTATCCGATGTACAGTATGCCACAGGAAATCAATTTGTAATTTCCAAGTCAGTCCCATTGGCATTCTTAGCAGAGAATTAAGAAATTAAAAAAAAAAAAAACAACAAAAAACACACCTTATTAAAAAAAAAAAAAAAAAGAAAAAAGCAATTTCAGGAAAGGCAGAAGTAGGGAAAAAGTTACCTTACTTGTTGTCTGCAAGTATTTTCCTTTAAACACTCTGCAGACTCAGCTTTCACCATGCAGAATGCAGACATCTTTCCAAGTTCTTTAAATCAGGAAGACAATGAAGTAAAAAAATTGATTACTACAACATCCTATCACTACTCAGAATTCTGTTAGAAAGCTACATTAATTTATTAAGAGCTAAGACAGGTTTAGATGAAACAACAAACCACTATAGAATTTAATTATATGAAGGATTTCACGTTTCTCACAAATCTAGCTTATCTGAGTAGGATTTTATCATGTCCACCAGAGCAGATCAAACCAATGTTAATCCACTGCTTATGATAGATTTGAAAATATGTATCAGCTTTTCAAAGTCAGAGGCTATATGGAAAGTAGTTCTAAACTTAATATAAATGACTATTTACAGTAACATTTAAATATATTTAAATATATATATGTATTATATATATATATGTAATTACTTGAGCTGAGGAAAGAATTCCACAAAAAAACTAAAACAAATTTCTTCTTTGTTCTTTGACATATCAAAGACACACCCACATGGTAGATACTCTCACTAAGAACGTTATATTAGAAAAAAAAAAAAAATCAAGGTTTCTACTTCCTCTGAAGTGTGGGTATTTTTATAGTTTACCACATGCACAAAACTTTGTAACTTCAAAAGGATACAAAATTTGCCCTGAATGTACTTCCCCTCTCTTGAAGTTTGTTACTTTATTCATTCATGCCACTAATTTTACAATCTTAAGACATAAACTGCTCAGTTATACCTTTCTTCTAAGAAAACTCAGTAATTTATTTTGATTAAAAGCACACCTTCTGTAAAAGCATAGAGATTAAATGAAAGACTTCTAAAGGTACAGAATCTATAGTATTCAAAGTCATGTCAAGTCATTGTCACTTTTGAAAAATGTTTAATTTGTTGTCTGCCCATCATTAACCACTAGATCCTCCTGCTCTTCTCTAGATTAAGTCATCCTTTAGGATTCAGTGAAAGACACTTGAAGACTTCAATCTACTTTAGATATTCCTGGAAAGAAAGGATTTAAATTCCTATGGGGTACAATGCTTTTTCCAGACGTAGATCTCTTCTCTATTTCCACATTTTTGCAGCACGCTGTTTAAAACGAGGGCACCAAAACTCCTCAAAGTATTTATTTCAACGTGATACTAAACCAAAGACGACTCAGTAAAAAGGAGAAGTAATGCAATAAGAGCCGATGGTTTCAGAGCAATCCTGAAACGCCCCAAACTGGCGGCGCTCAGAGCCCCGCGAGCAGCTGCACTGGCACTCGGATGCCTCACTCAGACTCCTTACACAAGGAGCACTGTTGAAAAACAGCCTTGCAAACGTGTAGCACTGCCAGTTTGAAGCGTGTGCTTTATTTATTTATTTTTTTATTTTTTTGTTATTTCCCCCTCAGCAGCGTTTTCACTTTTCGCGCTCCCTCCCTCCCTCCCTCCCCCCCCCCTTCCCCACCCAGCCAACGCGACCATCGGTGCGGTTTGGCGTTCTCCACCGCGAACAATTTATGCCGGGCTCGTTCTCCCCCTCCTGACAGGGCGCTTTCTCAGCCCGAGTCCCCCCTCCGCAAAGCGCCAACACGGCAGGCAGCGCAGCCACCGGCGGCCGAGGCGGAGCTGGGGATGGGGGGGGGGGGGGGGGGAGCAGCGACACTTTATTAAACACCAGCGGGGAGGACAGGAGGGCAGAGGGGCGCCCAGCAGGACCGCAGCCCCCTGCAGCTGGAGCAGCCCCCCCCCGCCTCAGACCCACGGGGCTCCCCTCAGCCCGCTCCCGCCCAACGAGGCGTTAACGGCCGGCCAACGGCCGTGCGCGCGCGCGCGCCGCCGGCGGCGGGGGCGGGCACGCGCATTCCCCCCCCCCCTTCTACTCTCCTCTCCTCCTCCCCCCCCCCCCCCCCCGCGGCGCGCTCACCTTCCTCCTCGCCTCCCCGCCCCGGCCACACCCGCCCCACCTGCGGCGCATGCGCGGCCCTCGGCGGGGCAAGAGAGAGAGCGGGCGGGGTGAGGGGGGGGGGGGCTGTCGCCCCTTCCCTCCGCGCATGCGCCGGGCTCGGGTCGCCGTGGCAACGGGACGCGGTGCCAGGCAGGGCGGGGGCGGCGGCGCTGATGGCGGGGGTGCTGTGCGGGTGGCTCAACGGGGAGGTGCGGCTCTCCCGCAGCCTCGGTGAGTGCAGCCGGGCCATAAAGCCTGCGGCCGGGGAGGGGAGCCCCCGGGACGAGTCCCGCTGCTGTGCCCCGGAGCCCGGCGGTTTGATGAGGAGAGCCCTCAGGAGGGGGGCATGGCCTTCGGGTGGGTGGGGGGGGTGCCAGGCGACACAGACCCTCAGGAGGTGTGAGGAGAGGGTGGATATATATACATATATACACACACACACATATATATATATATACATACATGTACATAAATATGTTTATCTGTGTCTCCAGGGGACACAGTTCCTTTAATCACTGCCCCGTTTTGGGATGCTGGCTTTGGAGAAGCAGCTGTTCCACAAGAGCCCACAACTCTCCGTGGAAGCGCAGCTCTAAAAACTCTGTGTTTAACACTTTCCAGCAGAAAACTTCACGGTTATCCTTTATCGCCGCTGTCCCAATGACCGCCGCGACAAAGTTTGCAGAAAGCTTAGCGATCGTTGTTCGTAGCTGTAGCCATTGTCTGGGTGACAACCACGACAAAGTTTTAATTTTCGGCACCGAAAAGGAGAATTAATTGATTGTGTGAAGCTGATGTTGCAAAATAACCGCACTGAAAGAAAACCTATTACTGGCTTAAAAAGGCAGCTCCTAAAATTCTTTTGAAATATTTAATAAGGCTTGTACTTGATTTTGTCATAAAAACAATAGTGAGTAATATTAAAATTAAAGTATGAATTATTTTAATTATGTTATTCTTTCTGGGAAAAATAAACAACTTAGTTCCAGGATCGTTTGCTGAAGAATTTTCTAATGGCTACCTCTTTGGAGAACTTCTACACAAATATGGCCTTCAAGATGACTTTAATAAATTTTCACAGAGCAGGTCAGTACATACGGATAACATGTCTGTTGCAGGAATCAGACAAAATATTTATTTTTCAGTTGGAATTTGCTAGTGCAGAGGGGAGAAGACGTGGAATTTACCAAAATTTAATGCAACTATCAGTGTAAGTCAAAAACTACTTCTATTTGATGCGCAGCCAAGCTTCCTATTTCCAAAGTTGATCATACTACTTTACAAACATTACACATTTTGATTGTAACTATGGTAGCAACAGGTTAGATCAAAGGTTCTAGAAGTCATAGAATCATAGAAGTCCTTCAGAATGTCTTTAATGCTGGAGATTCTGACATTGTCCCCATAAGTTGAATGAAGACTGGGATACTCAAGTTTTTTTCCTATTCAAGTCCTACCAACTTGTAGGAGAGGAGCTTGAGTGCAGCTAATAGGCAGACAGCAGTTTCTGGTTTCTCTTTCTCAAAATTCTAGATCATTTGGGAACATTTCAGAATACTGAAGCACTCCTGGGGGCTCTTGGGAGAACATTAGGGTACCCACTGATAGCTTAAGGAGGCTTTTACTTCTACAAGCACTAGCAACATCTAAAAAGCTCTATCAACTACCAAGCTGTAGGGTAGATAGGGTACAACTATAAGGTAAAAGGATACTCCAAGCTTTTGTTCCCAGATGACTTCTCATTAGGGAAGATCAAGCACCCTTTCAACAGATGCAAGGAGAGGTTAGAAACTCTGCTGAGACAGTGAATGCATTCTCAGCAGATGTGGTGATGCACAATAGGGTGTGATCTGGAGAAACAAGTTGATATCTGCTGGAAAGGACAGACACAAGCAATCCATTAGGATACTGGAGTGCATTGATGATAACTTTCTGAGACAGGTGGTTGAGGGGCTGAAGAAGGGACATGTTCTGCTAGACCTAATACGTACAAACAAGGGAGGTCAGGGGCAGCACTGACTGCAGTGACCATGAGATGGTGACCTCAGGATTCTGAGAGGAGGGAACAAGCTGAAAACAGTATCACAACTATAGGTTTCAGGAGAGAAGCTTGTTAAGGGACCTGCTTGGAAGAATCCTATACAAATCAGTCCTGGAGAGTAGAAGTGTCCAGGACAAGTGGCTGAATTTTTATTCAAAGGTCACCACCTTCAAGTATGAGAATAGTCCATCTCATTGTGAAGAAAATCAATGAAGGCAGCAGGAGGCATGAATGGATGAACAAGGATCTCTTGACTAAACTGAACCACAAAAAGAAAGCATACATGTACAAGATGTGGAAGCAGTGTTGGGTGGACAAGGACTTGACAAACAGTCTCTGAGTGTGCATGGGAGGCTTTAGGGAAGCCAAATCCCATCTGGAGTTAAAACTGGTGAAGGGCATGAAGGGCAAACAAAAGGATTTTTACGGGTATTTCCACAGCAAAATGGAGACTAGGGAAAACATTACTGCTGAATGGGGCACAGGATCTAGTGGGGAAAAAAAAAAAAAAAAAAAAAGAAAAAAGTTTGAGGTACTTAATGTCTTCTCTCTCTGTCTCTGCTGGTAAAACTTGCCTTCAGGAATCCCAGTCCTTTAAGACTAGCAGGAAGACTTCTGGTGGAAGAGGATTGGCTTAAGGAACATTAAAAATGGTATAAATACACAAGTCTGTGGGATGCATCCACAAATGCTGAGGGACCTGGCTGATGTCACTGCTAGGTCACTCTCAATTGTCTTTGAAAGGTGATGGTGACTGGGGGAGATTTCTTAGGACTGGAAATGTCACTCCTCTCTTCAAGGAAAGCAAGGAGGAATTGGTCAAGAACAAGAACTGAGGCCTTGCCTCAGTTCCTGAAAACTGATGGAACTAATGAGTATGGGAACATTTTCCAAGCATATTAAGGACAAGAAGATGACTGGGAGTTATCACTGTGGCTTTATGAAGGGGAAATCATGCATAACTAACCTGATAACAGCCTTCTGCAATGAGGTGATGGGCTCAGTGGAAGAGGGAAGATCAATATGTGCTGCTTATTTTGACTTTTGACATCCTCCAACAAAGTTTGAATTTTGAGTTATTGATCGTGAGGAATATGGGCCTGGCAAAGAGCAAAGTCAGTACCCTGAACTTCCAAAGAACAGAATTCCAGCCATGTAAATACCTAGTGGATGGGATCACTTGGGACACTGCTCCTTGGGACAAAGAAGCAGAATGGAGCTAGCCACTCTTTAAGGATGTTTTCCTTACAGCACAAGAACTCTCTATTCCCCATGTAGGAAAGCAATCAGGGAAGGCAGGATGGAATGGCTGAGCAAGGACTTGCTGGTCAGGCTGAGGTGCAAGAAAGAAATGCACAGGCAGTGGAAGCAGAGACATGAAGCATGGGAAGAGTACAGGGTTGCTGTCTGGGTGTGCAGGGGTGGGATCAGGAAAACCAAGGCACAGATGGAACTGAGCTTGGCAAGGGATGCAAAGAACAACACGAAGGGATTCTGTAGGTACATGGGCCAGAAAAGAAAGGCTAAGGAGAGTGTGTCCCCTCTGAGGGATGAGAAGGAAGAATTGTTAATGACAGACCTGGAGAAGGCTGAGGTGCTCAACTTCTTTACCTTAGTCTTCACAGCCAGTCAGGCTTCCCATGTCTCTCATTCCCCTGAACCTGTACGTGAGGGTGGGGGAGCAAAGTCCTTCCCAGCTTAAGTGAAGAGCAGGTTTCAGATGACCTGATGAAACTGAACAGGTACGAGTCTATGGGCCCTGCTGAGAAGCATCTCAGGGTTCTGAGGGCACTGGCTGATGGAGTTGCCAAGCCTCTCTCCATCATATTTGAAAAGTCCTGGCAGGTGAAGTCACTGGTGCAGTGTAAAGGCACATGCAGGACAAGGAGGTGATCCGAGACAGCCAGCATGGTTTCACCAAGGGCAAGTCATGCCTGACCAATCTGGTGGCCTTCTATGGCAGGGTGGCTGCATCAATTGTTTGATGTCATCTACCTAGACTTCTTTAAGGCCTTTAACATGGCCCAACGTGACATCCTGATCTCCAAATTGAAGAGAGATGGATTTGAAGGGTGAACCATTCTGTGGATAAGGAATTGGCTTGATGGCCACATACAGAGAGTGGTGGTCAATGTCTCTATGTCCAGGCAGAGGCCAGTGATGAGTGGTGTCCCTCAGGGACACCAAGATGGGTGCTGTTTAGTATCTTTAACAGATATTAAAGATAAAATTATCTTTATCTTTTATCTTGTCTTGGGACCGATGCTGTTTTAATATCTTTATCAACAACATAGACGGTGGGATTGAGTGCACCCTCAGCAAGCTTGCGGATGACACCAAGCTGAGAGGTACAGTCAGTGCAACAGAAGGAAGGGTGCCATCCAAAGGGACCTGGACAAACTTGAGAAGTGGGCACATGTAAAACTAATGAGGTTCAGGTCAAAGAATGAGGTGCTGCACCTGGGTTGGGGCAAGCACAGACATGAGGACAGAGAAAAACTGACTGGGAGAAAAACTCAGTGAGAGCAGCCCTGCTGCTCTTGGGGGCTGTGGTGGACAAAAAGCTCGACACGAGCCAGCAGTGTGTGCCTGCAGCTCAGAAGGCCAACTGCGTCCTGGGCTGCAGCAACAGAGGGGTGGGCAGCAGGTGGAGGGAGGGGATTGTGCCCCTCTGCTCTGCCCTTGTGAGGCCCCACCTGGGGGCATCCAGGGCTGGGGCCCCCAGCACAAGAGGGACGTGGGGCTGTTAGAGCGGGTCCAGAGGAGGGCCATGAAGACGATTAGATGGCTGGAGCTGCTCTCCAGTGAAGAAGGGCTGAGAGAGCTGGGCGTGTTCAGCCTGGAGAAGAGAAAGCTCTGGGGAGACCTCGTTGCAGCTTTTCAGTACTTAAATGGTGCTTATAAAAAGATGGAGTGTGAATTTTTACTTGGGTAGATAATGACAGGACAAGGTGGAATGGTTTTAATCTGAAGGAGGGGAGATTTAGATTAGATGTTAGGAGGAAATTCTTCACTGTAGAAGTGTGGTGAGGCACTGGCACAGGCTGCCCAGAGAAGCTGTGGCTGCCTCATCCCTGGAGGTGTTCCAGACCAGGTTGGATTGGGCCCTGGGCAACCTGATCTAGTGCTAGTGGGTGGCATCCCTGCCTATGGCAGTGGGGTTGGAACTAGATGGTCTTTAATGTCCCTTGGACCCCTTCCAACTCATGCCATTCTATGATTCTATGATGAAACAGATGAGTTGTGGTCGAGGGAGGTGAAACGAATGAAGTATGGACTAGGGAAGTGGCCAGTGAGGTGGACTGAAAACTGGCTGAACTTCCAGGTTGTTACCAGAACCACAAAGTGCAGCTGAGAAGTAGTGATTAGTAGTGTACCCAGGGGTCAATTCTGAGACCCAAACTGTTTAACATCTTTATTATCAACTTGCATGATGAGATAGAGTGTAACCTCAGTCAGTCTGCAGACCACAAAACTGGAAGGAGTGTTTGATAGAGCAGATGGTTGTGGTTGCCATTCAGAGGGACCTTGATGGGCTGGAGAAAAGGGCTGTCAACACTCTCATGAAGTTCAGCAAAGGGAAATGCAAAGTGCTGTATCTGGGAAGGAAAGTTCCATGCATCAGTTTAAACTGGTGGCCAACTGTCTTGAAACCAGTCGTGCAGAAAAGAGGCCTTGGAGGGCAACAAGCTGACTGTGAGTCAGCTATGTACACTTACTGCGAAGAAGGCTATTTAGCATCCTGGATTATGTCAAGAAGAATTTTGCCATCAGTTTGAAGACAAAGATCGCCATATGAGGAAGAACTTCTTTACTGTGAGGGTGACAAAACACTAGAGCATACTGCCAAGAGATATTGTGGAGTCTCCTTTGGAGATATTCAAAACATGCCCGGATTGATCCTGTGTAACATGCTCTAGGTGACCCTGCAGAGGGGTTCGACTAGATCTCTGGAGGTCTCTTCCAACCTCAACCATTCTCTTCTTCTGTGAAGGAGGCTCTACTCAGCCCTGGTGAGACCTTATCTGAAATGCTGTGTCCAGTTTGGGGTTCCCAAGTACAAGAATGACCTGGATATATTGGAGGAGGTCAAGGAAAATGCCATAACAATTATTAAGGTCCTGAAATAACCAACATGAGAGGAAGGAAGGTTGTATTCTTCACCATGATATTCCATGACTTCATCAGGATATTTTGATACTTTCTGCCTTCTCTTCCTTTTACATTTGCTAGTGACATAGATCCTTTAACAGCTATTAACTGATACAATAATACAATAACTGAACTGATACAATATTTCCTCAGTTCCAAGATACTCCTCCTGCACATTAAAGGCAATTATTTCTGTGTAATAGTCATTATATAGTCCTGGAATCTTGGAAGAACCCATGCTTGACAAATCTTACTAGTTATCTATAAAGTAATACTTTTAATTTTTGAGAGTACTATATAATTCAAGGGTCATTTGGTAAACTGTCATCACTCTGATATGTTTTAGTACAGACCAAGGGAAGATCGTAACTACTGGTGTGGCAGTGGAGGAAGTATGGGCAACTGTAATCTAGAGAGTAATAACTGAAAAGAATGGGTGGTCATTTTGATGACCTTCTCAAGCTTAACTATATTAGTTATTAGTTATAACTAATTAGTTATTGCTTAACTATATTAGCTGCTTGTGTTGTGCAGTTCTTTATATAGAACATAGGCATATATATAGTCATAAGAGGAAGAGAATAATAATTGAGAAAGTGGTACTACCTTTTTGAAAGAAACACTGCTGGAAAACATCTTCTAGTTAGTCTGTCCGTATTTGAAAAATTAAATACTATAGTTTTGTCTTATGTCTGAAAATGATCTTGAGATAAGGTTTAGAACATCTTTGTATTATCAAGCATGTTTAAGAATTTCCATCTGATCTGTTTACACAATAAAAAATTAAGAGGTCATGTCACCAGTTTTTCAATGCATCCAAGATTTCTGACAGTGCGTGTCACCTTAATCTTGAATCAATTGCAGAAAGATTTTCAATAGCTGTAAGCTAAATTTATATATAATTGTATAAGAAATAAGGCATGGATTGTTATAGTGAGATTGATTAACTCCAGGACTGTTTCATTTAGGAGTATTGTGAATTCTGAGAGACCAGGAGGTCTTCAAGTTAAAATTCAACATTTTTGTAGAATTATGGTGTTGCTCTACTGACCTCAAAACCTTTTTGGTTCATGTAAATGAACTGTTACGAAGTTAAGTGATAGAGCAGCATAGAAATGTTCTGACTCAGCCAGTAGTTACGGATTCGCTGAACGAAATCTGATAGCATGTTAATTGTGAGATATTGATAATTTCTATTTCTTCTTTTTGGCCTATCTACTGATCTCAAGCGTTTCCACAGGAGAATCTATACATCAAGAAAAATAATTTATCTGGAATCCACCATTTCTTTTTTGAATGTAAATTTTGCTTACTGGGACCACAGTCTTTATTTTTCAACACTACACCAAGCCATGTGTCTATTTCTTTTTATTGAGGAAAAAAAGTGACAAGGTGTGAGGGTTAATAGATTACATAGGTTTTTTTTTGTTCGTTTGTTTGTTTTGTTTTTAATTTCCTGTATTTTGGCTGGTTAGAGCTCACATGGATTGATACAGTTTAATAAACTTCATCCTAGTTCCTTTTACCTTTTGTGGATGGTATACTTTTAGCTGCAATTTGGAGTAAGCTTTTGCTGTCAGTTGTACTTCTTGTGTGCATGTATCAAGATTTATATAACCCAATGTGTCTTCTATTTTTCCCCCAAAGTTATTCCTAGTAGACCAATCTATTAGCATGTACTACAGGATAAAATTGAAAACAAAGTGTGTATCACATCACTCTAAGAAAGTCCACTGTGTTTTTTTTCCCCCTCCTATCTTGATATGAGATAAATGTGATGACGATGCTTATTGCAGCAAGTTGGAATTGAAAGTACATTTATGTTTTGTTTTTTTCTTTGTTTTTAATCACATAGGGTTGCAAGTGCAAAACTTAACAATTTTTCTCTCCTGGAACCCACGCTTCACCTCCTTGGTGTACAGTTTAATGAGAATGTGGCCCAAGACATCATGACAGGGCAGCATGGGGCTGCAACAAAGCTTTTGTATGAATTGTACATTGCTTTAGAAAAAAAGAGAAAAACAAAGCTCACTGCAGTAGCCATGGAAGCAATGAGACCTACAGCACCTGCAAAGCTCAAGTCTATCGGAAGTGTTTTGTATCAAGAGGTAGCTAACTATACCAATTTTGTATAAATGTATAGGAAAATAAGGTAGCTTATTTACATGTATCTCTCATGCATATTTCATGCTTTCCCTCCCTGCTTTTTAGATTTCTTGTTCAAAACCAGTATGCTTCTATGGAAAAGATGAAATCCTTTGCCATGTCCTATACATAGACACTGGGATTGCCTGGTTAATCTGTGATTCATGAGGATAATGACCATCTGTGTTCCTTTTCGTTCTTTTGTTTTGTGTTCCTTTGTTTTGGCTTATTCCGTCTTACCTGCTCTCCTGCCTTAAAATATGTATAACAACAAAGACTAGAAGTTGTTCAGTGGCTGCTGTCATACTTATTTGATCAGTACAGATTGCAGACAGCTTTGGAGTCGAGGTATGAAATTAGGTATAAATGTTTCCTGAAGGGGAAATTAGTTTGTGTTGGTTGTCCATGGTGATTTGATTCCTTCTGTTACATGTCTCCCCATATATTTATACTAGACTCCAGCTGGCCAAGTAACTGTATGCTGAATAATGCAAAGAGGAAAATAAAAAGGCAAAGAGAGTATCTAAGAGGAAGGCATTATTTGTGTAGTACATTCTGTTAAGGACATTCTTCTCATCTTCAACAGTAATGTTCAGCATGTGCAGACCATAATTTGTTACCAGGATGAGCAATCTTTAAGAAGCTATTCATCACGAATCAAATTCAGCTCGGTGAAACTTCACATTTTTTCTACCACACATCCTAACAAAACATAAAGTGTACCAACAAATGTAGAGATAGCACCAAACAGCCACGACATCCCTTCACATATATGAATAGCTTAAAGAAGATAAAGCAACTGAGATTGCTCCTGTGAATAGATACATTCATCATAAAATCGTTAAGGTTGGAAGGGAGGTCTGGAGGTCACATAATCCAGCCACCCTACTCCTCTAACCAGAGTTAACTGTGTCAGGGTGCTCAGGACCTTGTCCAGTTGGTTCTTGAATGTCTTCAAAGATGGAGACTTCATAAAATATCTGGGCAAATTATTGAGCAACATTTCCATGAAAAAAAAAAATTCTTATGTTTAAGTTGAATGTCTTAGATTTCTATTTGGCATTGTTCAAGTTCAATTCTGCAAGTTCTTTTCAATAGAGCTGGTCCTTTATTTAAAACAAACAAACAAACAAACAAAAAAAACCACAACTCCACCATGTTTAGATACTGTTCTGTGGATATTAACACCAGAAAACATAGTTTTAAATAACTATCGTAAAATTGTCACATTTAAGTACAATTTCTCTTACTGTTTCTGACTTGACTATCTTGAAATGTAATTTCAGCGTTTGAAATCTTTAACACCACGTCAGGCAGATTTGCAGCTACAGCAGGTTTCAGAGCATTTTGAAATGAAGTCTAAAGCAATGGAAGATAAAATAGCTCGTATACATATTTCAGAACAACAGAAAGTTCAGAAGCTTCGAGAGGAACAAAGAGCCCAAGACATTGAAAAGGTGACTACATTTAATAGAGACTTCTGAAGAAGTATTTTCTTAAGATCACATACATAGTTTTGCTGCCCCATCATGTTTACAGAAAAGCAAAGAAAGAGGGCGCTCTTAGAAAGCATTGAGGTGGAGATACAAAGCCAATACAGTCTTGTAAGACCATTAAAAAACATTAATATTTCAAAATGACATCATGTTAAGAGTACTTGTATTTGCATGTTTTTATGCAAGAAAAATCTTAAGAAATTTGAAGATAAAGTGTCAATTTCACAACTCTAAGTGTTTAAAGTGTTCTTATAAAGGAGGTTTGTGAAAGTTTTCATTTTAAAGAAAAAGTTGGAGCATTGTTCAGAAGCAGGATAAAGATATAAGGAAGCGGACCTACATGTATAGTGGATATGGCCTCAGTGCGTCTTTTAGCTCTGTGTAGATGTTTTCATTAAATCAAAAAGATGAACTATTTTTTTTCAGCATACGGGAACACTCTTCCAAAGTACAGGCTGTAGTTTATATAGAAGAATTGGCAGTCAAGGAATTCCTAGTCAAGGAATATTAAGCCACAATGAATTAGAAATTGACTAATTGGAGATGAGTTTTGTATGGCTAGAATCAAAGAACAAAAGAATGTCCCGTGTTGGAAGGGATGTACATGGGTCATTGAGTCCAACTCCTGGCTCCACATAGAACCACCCAAAAATCAACCCATTTGTCTGAGAGCGTTGTCCAAACACTTCTGGAACTCTGGTAGGCTTTGGGCTGTGACCACTGCCCTGAGGAGCCTGTCCCAGTGCCCGGCCACCCTCTCAGTCAAGAACCTTTTCCTAATAATCAGTTTGAACATCCCCTGTCCCAGCTCCATGCTGTTCCCTCGGGTCCTGTCACTGTCCCCAGAGAGCAGAGCTCAGCACCTGCCCCTCCGCTCCCTTCGCGAGGGAGCTGCAGGCCACCATGAAGCCTCCCCTCAGCTTGCTCTCTTTGGGCCTCTGGCAAGGGACCTCAGCTGCTCTTCACATGTCTTCCCCTCCACACCCTTCACCATCTCTGTAGTTCTCCTTTGAACACTCAAAATTTGTTTTATGTCCTTCTTATATTGTGTCACTCAAAGCTGTAGGTAGTACCTGAGGTGAGGCTGCAGCAGCACAGTGCAATACCTGATGCATCCCAGTGTACAGTTGTCCCTTTTGGCTGTCAGGGTTCACTGTTGACTCACTTTCAACTTTCTGTTGACCAAAACCCTTAGATCCCTTTCTGTGGAGCTGCTAATTAAAAGTGTCTTTCAGTGGTTATTTACATGTAGTTCTTCTGTTGCCACTGCAAGAACAAGAATGGAAATAAATGACTAAGTGACTCTTCAAGTATCTACAAAAGAAAATATGAACAATATCCCAAAGATTTTCAAGACTTTTTTTTAAAGAATTTTTTAAAATTCTATTTGATTTTATACACATTTATTTTTTAGATTTCTTTGAATCTTTGTAGAAAAATGTTTTTTTCCCACACAACTCTTCTTTTAACTGCATGTATCTGTAGTGCACTTTAATGGTGTCAATTTAATTTTTGCTAATGCTTAATCATCTGAGACTCAGTATTGAGTGGTAGCATTGCCTCACAGTATGTGTGTTTTTCAGTTTCTGTTCTGAATTCTAACTAGAAACAGGTGCTAGACTAGAGCTAACATTTAATACAACCCTTTAAATGCCTCTCAGGCATTGAGTACAAACTGTTTTTTTTTTTTGTTTGTTTTGTTTTGTTTTTTACAGACATGCTTCTATTGCACCTCATCCCTTGTTAATGCAGGCATAGCTGGGATGGGATGGGATGGGATGGGATGGGATAGGATAGGATAGGATAGGATAGGATAGGATAGGATAGGATAGGATAGGATAGGATAGGATAGGATAGGATAGGATAGGTAAGTTCGGTTGGAAGGGACCTTCAAAGATCTTCCAGTCCAACTGCATGGATCAGATTTTCTGATACTGGTACTTAAAATATTTTTTCATTCTCGACTATTGAGAATATGTACTAGCATATTGAAAAGCTGTCAAATGACTCTGTATGTGGAGTGATGCTTTAATTTAAAATGCATCTGTTTCATCATAGAAACATAGAAGGGTTGGAAGGGATCTTAAAGATCATCTAGTTCCAACCTTGCCATAAGCAGGGATGCCACCCACTAGATCAGGATGCCTAGGTCTTTGTCCAACCTGATCTTGAACACCTCCAGGGAGGTGTTCATCCACAACTTTCATGGTATTTTAATGAATCTTTTTTTTTTTTTTTTTTTTTTTTTTAATAATCATTTGCTATTCTCTCTGTCACTCTTTTTTTATTATTATTATTTTTATTTTTCTTCCTAAAAGATATTTTTTTCCTTATGGGTTAATCACATTTCCTTCATGGGTAAATATATCGTGTATTAGGTCTACATAGTATATTTTGTTTCAACTCAAGTATCTGAACACATTATGTTAAATATTCAGCATCGCATGGGAAGAAGGAGACAAAATGAAATAATGGCCAGGATTCAAGCAGCCATTATACAGGTTCCAAAGCCACGACCAAACCACACAATAAAAGCTATTGAAGCCCAAAAATTGCTAAAGAAGAAAAGAGAAGCAGAGGTAACTATCATCTATATTTCATTAATGGCAATTATATGAACTGGGAAAACATTATTTTCTGGAAGCATTTACACTTAGGAATACTGTACTTGTGCCATCTAAAGCTGATGATACAACTTGTGAAATTATATAGAAGACTCAATGTGAACTGGGCAAAATATGTGTGATTCAACATTTGTTACACAGGAAAAATTGTTTTGAAGGAAGAGAAAGTTCTTATTGCATAAATAAATAGATAGATACTTTTAAATGTAGAGTATCCAAACAGAGTTGCTTGAATAAATATTAGGGATAAATTTAAGCTAGTAAAAGCAGAACATAGACCACAATACCTTATTGCAAAATCCCTGAATAGTGGGAATTATACGAGCTAGTAGAGTCCTATGCAAACTGTATCTTGCAGGATGGAAAGCTGCAAAAATTTAGGATTTTGTCTGGTGAACATAGGTGTAGATAAGAAAAAGGGAAGAAGTAAATAGAAATGAAAAGAAGAAGGAAATCGTCTTGCCTTTCATCTTGATGTAGTTGACGCTCAATGTATTTTCAGTGTAAACTTTTTTGTGGTACTAACATGAAGCATAAATCATTCCCTAGTATTTACTCTGTGAAAAAATAGTTGAAGCTTCCTTACGACACTTTGTGAAGATAAAAACATTAAATTTTATGTTATTTCTTTAGGACACTTACAAGGAGATTAACAAGTTTGAGAAGTCTATTGCAGGAAGGCTCTCTGCAGTACACAGCCAAGTCTCTGATAGGTAATATCTGGATATTAGATTGTTAAGCTTAAACAGTACCTTAGGCACCTTAGGTGCCTACTATCTGTGGAGACAGCTATTTGAAGGAAATGTAATGTCTTGCTTAGTTTAAACTGTGATTCTCCTTAGAGTGATTGTCTATATGTCCGTTAGCATTACAAGTATTCCAGCTCCAGCTGTTAGCGTTTTTACCTAGTTTTTATATAATTGTGTTAGGGATGGCTCAAACTTCCCTCTCTCCTTTTTGCAATATATGCAGCAACAGAGGGCACAAAGTGTATCTCTTTTTCTATGTTTATTTCAGTCATTGAGTCTGTATTGTTGGTTAGACTTGCAGAAAAGAAGAGAGAGGTGGTGGATGTATATACATGGTACCACATTTCAAAGAAAAGTAACCTTTCTCCTTAATTATGCTTTATAGGCAATTCACATAGAGGGAGATGTTGGTTAATTTGTGAATAAGCGATAGGCATTCTGTCACCTTTAATGATATGTATACAAAATTTAGAAGAGGTGGCAGTCATGCATGCTGCTCTGGATACTTCTGTGTGAAAGCAACATCTGATTAATAACTGCAAAATTGTGCTCAGACTGGTTATATATAAAGAGTAAACTAAGTTTAATATTCTGCAATCCTAATTTATTGTTTCTGCAGAATTCTTTCTGCAGAAAGGTTTCTGTATTAAATATTGGCAAATGAGCTATTTGGCAGTTGGCTTATGTAAAGTCTGGAGCTCTCTGGACTCAGTGGTGATTGTGGGGTATAAGGGTGTCAAGAAGTAGCCACAATGCTCATGAACATTGCTGTCCAAGATAATTCTGTGCACTTGTCAGACTTGCATACAACTTCACAGGGATCTATATGAAAACACCTCTAAAAAACGTAAGTCCCGTGAAGTCGATAAACTTTTTATATTTTGATCTTTTTAATCAGTGATATACAAGAATCATTGCAAACACAGAAGTTGCAAGTACCAACCCCAGAAACCACAGCACAAACAGCACCTGAACTATTGAATGTTTATTCAGATGATGAATATATAAGAAAAATTCAAAAACGTTTGGAGGAAGATACATTTGCTAGAGAACAACGAGAAAAAAGACGACGAAAAATGCTGGTGGAACAGTTAATAGCACATGAAGCACAGGAGGTAAGAGAAGTACATAACCCACGCACAATTAGTAACCTAAATATATACTTACAAAGTAACACTATTTTTGAGGGCTGAATGAAATTTGAAGGGGAGAAAGGGAAGTATATACATTTTATCTCTGAAAATAACTTTTATGCATTGTAATTCTGTGATTCTGTGTGATTCTGTATTATTCCTTGAAAATTATGGAAGGTTTTGCATTCTTTCTCACCACTTTTATGTCATACTTCATCTGTATAAATCATAAAGGCTGAAATGAAAGCAGCAGAGCTTAGGTGATTAAAAACCAGTTGAAGGCCTGCCTGCTATTTTCCCCAAAAAGAATGAAAAAAAACGGTGACCTTTAAACTATCAAAATGCATTCTGGGTCTGAAGATGGTAGTACTTAAAAATCAGCAAATGTGACAGTTGAAAACGTGTATTTGCAACTATATTTAGACTGGATTAATTTTAAAATGGTTGTGCAGGGTAGTATGAAGAAGCAAAATACTTATTTTGCAGAGCTTTGATTTTTGAAGTGTTATGGAATAGAAAGTGTGTCTTGGGAGGATGTCTCTTTTGTCCAAAAATGGTTGTTGCAGGTTATTCTATTTGACTTTTGTCTAGAAAGCATAAGGCTTTTCAGGTTCCTCCTCAGACACTTTTTTTAAAAAGCAGCTCTTAGATTGTTGACTTCACACATCTTCTCTGTAAAAAATGATGGTATCAAACACACCTTTGTGGAGTTTTTCTGTAATTTCTAGTTATCTTATATTTTAGTGTTATTGCATTTAGAGTTTTTAGCTTAGATCAAGTAGATTGAACCCACTGTAGCTGAGCCTGTCTCCCCAGGTATTTCATAATAACAGCACTGAATATGCATGGCTCCTCTTAAAAGAAAAAGTATTAATTATATATATTTTTTAAAGCACTGGCATATATTGTCTGGAGAGATTTTTGAAGTTGTTAAGGAAAATGTAAATTTATTGGGGTAGACATTTAGAAATTAGATGACTTCTCAATATTTCTCCCAGATCAGTATTCTGTGGGAAAGTACGGATATCTCTCGTGGCTTAGACTAAGAGTCTGTACATCCACGCATGCTGTATTTGAGCTCTCACTCAAAGTGATTCTTTATAATGTTCTTGTTGATATGCATAGATTGTGAAGAAGTTTTGCCATCCAGATGTCTTAAATCTCTGTAATTAAAAAACTTCCATCAGCAGTTACAGCCCCATATACTCCAGTAGCCTGGACCAATAGTTCCAATAGCCATGGCTATCAGCTGATGGCTGTATGGTATCAGCAGCCATTACTGGGGTGTTTGGTAGAGACAGCAGCCCTAAGCCAACAAAGCCAGCCAGGGCTATCCAGGTCAGATGGCTGGTCCACCTGCAGTCACAGAACAAACCTTGCCAGTTTGAGATGGAGGAATTGCCGATAATGTTCTTCTAATCAGACTGTCTCCAGTGGGGCTCCAAAGCAAGGCAAAAGTAACAATAATATCTCTAACTTCCCAGGAAATAAATAATCTTCAGTGTAGGGACAATAAAGGGACTACAAGGATTAGAAGGAAAGACAAGTGATCAGTTGACCAAAACAACAGCCTGACCAGATAAAAGAATCTATTTAGTGCCACTTCTGTTTTGAATTATCAGGGGAAGAAGTTATTGGTTGGAATTCTATGAGAGTTGAGAAATTACATATTGCTTGATTTAAGGAACTATGAAATAAGTATATATAAATATATATTTAGGATTGAAAACATTATATAAAGTAGTTGAAAATTAGTATCTCTCTGCATTAGATATGGAACTAAAAAGGATTTGCAAGCAGAAATCATGGCTTTCCTGTAGTCATTAGGCTTTATGCTTGTACTACATAAAACTTGAAGACAGGCCATAGGATCATCTAGAATCAAATTAATTTTATGTTTTCAGAATGCATTAATGTGTTTCATGACCATATCTATAAATGTCTACTAAAAGAACCTTGTTCCAATTTTTGAATCTTGGCACACTGCAAACTGTAGTACAAGTCTGAGTCTGGGAGTAAAAGTACTTTAAAATTACATGGCACTCCTTTGTGCGGAGCATGTGGTGATGCCAGTCAGATTTTCACAGGCAGAAAATAAAAGTGTTTGACAGTAACATAGTTTCATCCCAATTGAATCTTTGATCTGCACTGTTTCAACAAATTATTTGTTCTAAGTACTCATTATTTTTAAACGGTGTTTAGATTTTCTCTCTGTGGAATTTAAAAAGCTATCAGAAAGTTACATGCCTTCTTTTATTGCATTGTTTTAATAAATACAGAAGACATCTGAACAGATTTGCTCTTCAAAAGGCAGCACTATTGGATAATTTTATTACCCAAAGTGTATCAAATGACATGTAGGATGAATATGAAAATACAAAGTGCATCTAAAATTGTTAATATTGCATCGTTTTCCATTTTAGAGTTGCATGTGTGATGATAATTCTGCACAGAGAAACATAATGTACAAAGAGTACACTACAAATCAGATCCTCATTTAGTGATAAGCTTTGAAGGGAGATGATCTTGCGTGCGGGTAAAGCCCTCTGGGATTAAAGCCTGAGATGACCACATGATAGTTTCTTTGCTGTTAAAACTATAAGACACTGTGATGAGATACTGTGCCAGGAAAAAGCACATTTTGGCTGAAATAAACAAAACTTTGAGGGACTTTTGTATCAGCTTGGTCTTTTCAAGCCACCAGTATTTAATTGGAATGTAGTTTTTCTACCAGTTGCAAAGAAAACAGAACCTAAAAATATGGAATGAGCTTTTGTTGAAAAATACTGGCTTCTCTGTAATATCACCATCAAAGATTTCAATTTATTTGAAGGTTATTGTTATTGTTATTGAAATTCAAATAGTTAAATAAGTTATTTAAATAGCTAAATAGTTATTAGTCTCCTCAGGGCTCTCTCAATGCGTTCTCTGCCCAGCCTGTATTTGTGCTTGGGATTGCCCCAGCCCAAACGCAGGACCTTACACTTGGCCTTGCTGAACTTCATGGGGTTCACACAGGCCCACCTCTCCAGCTTGTCCAGGTCCCTGTGGATGGTATCCCTTCCCTCCAGGTATTTGTAGACTGCTAAACTATGATCTAGACTTCTTTGTAGAATCTGGTATTTCTTTCATAATGGCATGATTATACTTAATAAAGTTTGAATTTTCATTTAGAGGTGAATTTATATAGTGTGTTCTGCCCTCTCTTTGTCACAGAAAGCTGATGAAAAATAAACCGCATTAAAAGAAAATAGAAGAGGTGATACTTTTTTTTTTTTTTTTAATGATGCTATTAACTGGTTTTACCCTATTTCTCTGTTCTTAGGAAAATTAATTTGAACTCTTCAGATCAATTCCAAATTTATGTCCTTAAATCTGAACCTATATTTTATAGCAGTTTTTCTGCATCTGAATCAAAAGTCCAGGGAATCTGAAATTTCCTCTAATATTCTTATTTAGGAGTGATATTTGGCAATAGGGCTTGAAAGGCAAGTTGATGCGTTTGATTAGAACTCAGAAATAGTTCTGGACTGTGAAGGCTGTGGGATAAACCTTTAGGTTAGGTTAAGCTGTAGATACAAAGCACAGAAAAGAAGTACAGTAGTGGGAAGATATTAGTATGTTCTGTCAAGAACTTTGAGAAGTACCGGTCCACAGCCTGCAAACTGTCAGTATGCTCTCACCATGCTTCAAGCAATGGTTCAGAATGATTTTTTTATAATATTGAGTAAAGTATTTTTTGCATGATGCTTTGTCATAGTGAGAATGCTGAAACTGTTACCTAGAAGTCTTGTATTTCCCTCTGGTTGGAATGCTTTCCTCTATTCCCAGTCTCCTAAATGGAGGTGTTATTTACCTGAATCCTGAGAAAAAAGGATGAAGTTCAAAACTGTAGAAAAATAGACTTATTCAAAGGGTTCAGTGGAGCATGGCTGAGAATGGGGACTGGTAGAGAACAAGGACAGATAAGGGAAATAACGACCAATGTAATTCAAAGAAGGGATATATCTTTACATTCAGAAGCAATTATTTGAAATATGCATTGCACACAGGCTTTATCCAGGTTAAAATCGAGTTATTCTGAACAAATGTATTTTTTACTCAGTATCTCTGTTAAGACATATTTAGAATTAATTTATATAGTTCTACAGTTCTTGTATGTTTAACAAAGGTAGTATTCATGAATAGAAGTGTTCTGGACGTGTGTATCAAATTAACAAGTAAATGTTATATAACTCCATTCATATTTCCCATATAAGACACTGATGTGTTGTCTATGAAATAATTTATAAGCTGTTCTTAATGCTAATTTTTATATGTACATACATTTTAGGAGGCTTACCGAGAGGAGCAACTTATTTACAGACTAATGAGACAATCTCAGCAGGAGCGGAGGATTGCTGTTCAACTCATGCATGTTCGACATGAGAAAGAAGTGTTAAGGCAAAACAGAATTTACAGGGAAAAACAGTATGAAGATAGACGACTGAAAGAGTTCCAGAAAGCTCTTGATAGTGAGGCAGTAAGTGATTATTTACTCCCCGAGTCATTGTAGCAGTTCTAGTACTTATCTGTGGAATTTGTATTGTCAACTGTTAGAATTTAGGCTTTTTCTAGGGTGATCCAATGATGAATATATCACTTTTAAATACCTTTAAAGTTGCAGCTCAGTTAATAACGGACATCACTGAGCAACTTAAAGTCTCATTTTGTTCTTTTCTTACAAAATAATTTTCACTTTTTAAGGAAACCTCTCTATGCTGAGGTCAAAAGACAGTCTTGTAGAGACAAAATGACAGAAGAGTTACAGAAAAACTTGCCTTAAGAATTATGTTTTTCATGTCCTTTAGGTGTAATAAGCTAACGCCCATTTTTGAAAAATGCCATAATAAGGAATTTCAGTCATGCATGCATTATTTCTACCTTGAATCTTGGAGGAGATTAATAAATTAAAAGAATTCATAATCCTGTGAGAAATTGCCAAGTGTTACACCCACAGCAGGCCGTAATGTAACAGTAAGAATGTTACTTTGCTCCTGCCAGAAATAATTAACAGCTCTAAATCTGAACTCCTATATAATCAGCAGCCATGGCTATTGATTGCTGTGCTTCTGTAAGAACACTCTTGGCAAAAGGGAGCACACGGTCACAGGAACTGCTGATACATCTCTACAATGACCAGAAATCCTTTGCAAAGGTCAAACAGCATCAATAATCTCAAATTATTTGTATATCAGAATCTGATGAATTAAATCGCTAGTCACATACCGTAAAAGAGTATTCCCTCATAGTTTTCAGTGAAACTAAGCATCTGCATTGTTCCTTAGGAAGAGCAGACAACATCATTTCATGTTTCCCTGCCCTCCAAGCACTGAGTACATTCTTAATTTGTTTTTCATGAAAGAAGTGATATATTTCTCCTTTTTTTTTTTTGTTTTTATTTTGTTTTTATTTTTTTTGTTATATTTTAGCAGTTAAAAAGCAAACAAACTGGACTTACAGAATGAATAGAAGTTTTTAGATTTTTGTATGTGTCCGTGTTCAATGTCTTTCCAGCTCTGGTGTGACTGTTTTCATTTATTGGTTTAAATGAGTAAGTTAATTTTCTTAGTCCAGGATAGTGCACTTCTGCAGTTTAATTTGGTTTGCAATCTCAGATGTACTTTTCAAAACAAAATTCTAGGCTCTTGCAAAACAAGAAAAAATTGATTGTGAAGAACAAACTATCAAAGAAAGAGAACGTCATGAGAAAAATGCTGTTGGAAGAGCCCAGGCTCGTTATAAAAAGCATTATTCTATATGTTGGGAAGTGATCGACCAAATCATTGACTTGTCAACAAAAGTAGGAGAGTATCGAATACTGACAAACAAGTGAGTATGTTAGCTGTCAGGCAAAACTAACAGGTGTTAGGTAGTTGTTAGGCTTAATGATTCGTTCTGCTTTAAGCACCAGTAATGTCTTATGTGGATCCTCAGGTATCTTACAGGACAGCTTGAATTACTTTACATAAGAAAATTATGATATTCCTTTCATGTGAGTATTCACTGATATGTAACACAAGGTGAAATAGTGCTAAAGCCTTAGTGTAATTCCTTGAAAACTCAACCAACTTGAATCCTTAGAAAACAAGGATTCACTAGTTCTACAGCTTGTAGAAATACTGACTTCTGTTTTATATGAAGAAATTCCTTCATTTAAAAGTTAAAAACTGAATGCTACTCATCTCACAGTAGGTTGCTCCACTAGCTGAATGTTTCCCAACAGTAATATAGAGAGGATGAATTTCCTAATATATATCAACCTGCCTGGACAGTTCTGAAAATTGCAACTTGGTCCAAAGTCTGGGTCCTACATGCTGTGATTCCCTAATCTGACACGCCACAATTCCACAGGGCTTCTGAGAATGTCCTAAAAAGGCAGCAATCTCCACATGCCTGTGATGTAGTAGTGTTTCCAAAACCACAGAGCAGGGCTTTGGATTCTCTGTTGTTCTCTCATTAGTATTCAGTGATTAGACTGGGGGGGGGGCTTGCATGATTAGAAAGTATGCCAAAAACTTCCTTACCTTTTCATGTAGTTGTAGGCTAAATAATTAAGCCATATACATATGAAATATGTATGTCTATATTTCAGGGAAATCATATAGATTTTGGCCCAGTGGGTACTGGATAAAATAGTCATTCTCGACACAGTTTAGTTATGATTTCCTTGTCTAATACAGTTTATTCCACAGTAAGACAGTGTCATGTTTGCTTTTACTGAGTAATGAACAATATGTACAGATATCTGAAATACCTTTGCAAAATATGCATATTAAGAATTTATCTTCATTACTGCCACTACCTATAGGTTTTGTCAGTGTTTCTGTGCACTTCATTGAAAAGGGTGCATACAGTATGTATTCAATTATTTTTGAATCATGCATTTAGTTTCCTTAATGTTATAGCCCTCATCTACAAGCATTAATAAACAAATAATAACAAAAAAAAGCTCCAGATGGATGTAATCCTAGAACATTTTGAGTATATGCCAAATTTAAGCTGTTTTTATACAGTTTGTTTAGCACCCATTTATGTCAGAGTCCTATTTATATTTTAGCAATAACTATAATTGCTTAATAACTTGGTACTTATATGCAGTTTATCTTGTTCCGTAAGAGTATTGTTCCTTTCTGAATGAAAGGGAAAAAAAAAAAAAAAAAAAAAGAGTTTAATTACTTATAAAATTCTGAATGAATTTTAGATTCCAAGAAAATCTGGAAAAATTGTATTGATTTTTGGTGAGGGGAGGCCATATGCCACAAATGAGAAGAGTATTTTGAAGCAGGGAAATAGAGTTGCAGCAAAACTGTTACCACACATCTCTGCCAGACAAATACTGTGTGATGAATCACTTACAAAGATACTGAAACCTACAAGGACCTACTGATGTCATACATGTACAAGTAACCACACACAGTGACTGTTTTTATGGTTTCTTCCTAACAAGCTATAGTAATTACAGAAAACATTATAAACCATACCAAGTCTAGCATATCCCTATTTCATGATTGTAATTCTTGTAAATTTGGGTCCACTATTTTCAAACATCTAACTCTTAATTTTTGGCTTGGAACTCATTCCATTTTTTTGTTTGTTTGTTTTCTACTGCAGCAAAATTCCATTGAAACTGATGCGTGATTGGAAGGAATTTTTTTTTAATGGAAAACCAATATATGAGCAAGCCTCAATTCACCCTTTGCCAAATGAACCAAGCCCAGAACAACTTGTAGAACTGAATAAAATGAATCTGTTAGATGAAAAAGATTATGGTGAATATAAGGTATATCAAACTGATAAGACGTAATGAAATATAATACATCCTGATTGTACATAATCATAAACATCTTGTTGTGATGTTACATTTTGTTCTTTCAGTAGTTTCTGATATCAGAATTTGATATGCATTTTCTTTGTGTTACATCAGATTCTGTATGAAATACATGGCTATATTTTATGTTTGTAGCATTGGGCAGCTGATACAATTTGAAAACACAGTTATAATTTCATGCTTATTATAACATTGATTATATTTCTCTCCTGAGTTCATAGAACCAACAAGTAAATTGGAATGCAATGAATTTTAGTTAACTGGAATGTGAAAGTATGGTTAATGCTACCTTATTTAAAAATTCAAGAGGAAGTAGACAGCAAAAGCAAGTGAAAAGAAGTAGGGTCTGTTACAAAAGAGCAATTCTAGCAATTTTGAATGAAAGCTTTCTAACAAGATTTATTGGTTTGGGTGATCTATTTATTTTCATATGGGAACATTTTTAAACATTGTTATAAATGGCTGATGTTTTTGTTAACCTTCTGTTAGGATACAAGGTACCTTAAAACTTTTCCTCAACTTTAGGATGCAATATGTAATTTCAGAAGTGAAAGGTGAAGAATGAATGTCGCCCTGTTATAATTAAAAAGTATTGTACAATATTTTCCAAATTAAAATGTAACTGATGCTTTTCTTTGGGGGTAAAAACACATCAGTATTTTCAAATATTCTGTTTAACTATAATATGTCAAAATCATTATAAGTAGCCTGTCTTTGACTGGCTGGGAAATTATAACCATAATATACATGTGCTTTTACCCATCTCCTGAACAAATTGGTACAACGAGTCTAAATGCTTTTTAGGAGTTTGTGGGGAAGGTCTTGCAGTTCAGTTTATTTTGTTTTCAATCTTAATATGTGCTTTTCTGATTAATTTATTTGTAAGTTCCTTGTTCAGGCCATATCCACCCATGTAATGAAATTCACGATCATTCTCTTTAGGTGGAAAAAAAAAAAGCAAATACTGAAGATCGAAAGGGAGGACATACAGGACAGATAGGGAGGAAAAAGTTACTGGGGAACATTAATGAAAAATGAACTTTTTTAGTCAATATTTTTTGTATTACAGAGTCTCAGTAGTCTTCTTTCGATATAGGGGCACTGAAGAAAGTGAACATTTAAACATTTAATTTAAAGCATTTTTCTCACTACCAACCTGTTTCAAATGCACATTCACATTTTTTTTTCCAGTCTTATGCCTTACTGAATGAGTGTTCATCAAAAGCTGATACAACATAACTTGTGTAAAATTGTTGACACCAATACATACTTATGTCACCTGAAAACCTAAGTGAACAGTTAATTCCTTCAGAGTATTTCATCTAAACAAAAGTGTATTGGCAGGGCATTCTGGTAAAATTTATGCTGATTTTCTTCATCACAGAGGAAAAAGCGTGGCACAGGCAACTTGGCATCTCTCAAAAACAATAAGTTTATATTAAGAATGCTGACTAAAAGAAACATATGATAAAATAAAAGAACAAAATAAAGCACTATCAGTATGTTGTACATTCTATATTAGACTGAGCTTGAAAATATTTGGAAACTATCACATGATCAGTTGTGGCTAATCACTTCATAAGTTAATAAAATCCCCCAAACTAAACGTAACAGTAGGCACTGTCCAAAATATCAAATAATTTGCAGTTATCATTGAGGGCGTTGACTGGCAGTCATATAACTCTGGCCTGATACCTGAAGCCTTGTTTCTAACATGTAAGCTACTTTAACAAAGACAAATTCAGTCTAGCAATCTTTTAGATTGGAAAGAAAAAGACAAGAAATTTGAAAGGTGATTACTTCAAATAAGAAACCCATTCCATTTGGAATTCATTTTTTCTACAGGTTTGATAGAATTTAAAATAGTTGATAATATCTTTTCTCACAATTTTAAAGGAGAATGATTCAGATAGAACAAGGATTTTATTTTTTTAAGCATATCTTTTCCACTACATATTAAAAAATACATTCTCTGGGATAGGTCAGAGAGTGGATATTATGCAACTCAAAAATATTTTTTGTTGTTTTTACTGGTTAAAAAGTCACATTTTCATTTATAGTAATAATAAATTATATGGTGTTATTTTATCTAATGCATATATGTTCAAAGTCAACGCTGATCTAGTTCTGTTACTAGAAAGTATGCTATGGCAATATATAATTTATAATAGAATCATAAATCATAGAATGGCATGGGTTGGAAGGATCCTTAGAGATCATGTAACTCCAACCCCCCTGCCATAGGCAGGGATGTCACCCAGTAAATCAGGTTGCCCAGGGCCCCATCCAACATGGTCTTTAGCACCTCCAGGGATGGGCATCCACAGCTTCTCTGGGCAATCCATTCCAGTGCCTCACTACCCTTACAGTGAAGATCTGCTTCCTAATGTCTAATCTAAATCTATCCTCTTTTAAGACTTCTCTTGTCCTATATTTATGTACCTGAGTAAAGAGCCCTTCTCCTTCCTTTTGATAAGACCCCTTTGAGTACTGAAAGGCCTCAGTAAGGACTCTCCAGAGCCTTCTCTTGTCCAGGCTGAACATTCCCAGCTCTCTCAGCCTTCCTTCATAGGAGAGGTGCTCCAGCCCTAAAGTAAATAGTAAAGTCAGGAAAAACAAAACAAAACAAAAACAAAACCAACCTAGAACATGAATTTAAAACTTTGTATTTCAGTAGAACTTTGAATGAAACTAGGTGATGTAATTAAATATTTAATTTATAGAATGATACAATAGTTTACATTGGAAGGGATATGGTCATCATTTAGTTTAACCTCTTTGCTCAAAGCAGGTTCAACTTCTAAATCAGATAAGGTTGCTCAGTGCCTTGGCTGGTCAGCTTTCAAATATTTCCAAGGATGGAAATTCCACAGGCTCTCTGTGCAACCTACTCCTGTGCTTAACCACCCTCATTGTGAACATTATTTTCCCTCATTTTTTTCTGTGTTGAAATTTCCTTACTGAAACTTTTGACTGTGCCTTACAGCCCTTTAGTGTGAACCCCAAATAAGATGACAAGCCAAAATCTAATTGGGAATATTACTAGTCCACATATCTTCCAGACAGCTGTTTATTACCCTCCAGTTAAATAATAAGTGAAATAAGACTAGTATTATCCTGCATACTAGAATGTCCTCTTTTAGCTTATTATAGCATAAACTTCACATGTACTTCATTGTTACTTTCCTAGCCTTATAAGATGCAATAATACAGCAGCAAAAAATATATTCAGTTCTTCTGACTATATCCTTCCATTCTCATCTTTCTCCCAGTGCAATTGTCAGTAAGAGACAGCCTCATTAAGCTGTATGCTTGTAACTCATACCACTGATAAATTTATATTAATCTCAGTGCAGATTAACTGGAATTTTCTACTCAGTATTTCCTTTCTTTTCTGATTAATGTAATTCATCGGGGGTGTGGGAGTGGGGAGTATTAGGGTTTGGCAGGTGTTTTTTTGTCTGTTGACTGCATATTAGGCAGATAACTGTATTTGAAATCTTTTTCTGAATTTTCAAAGATCTCATTGTGATACTGGGCAATAATGTTACCCATTTTTTAGAACGCTGAATGATAGGATAATATTTCACAAATATGCTACTGATTCATTCTGTCATATCGGTGAAATGACTTTTCATGTTTTTGGGATTTAAAAAATGAATCTAGCAATCTGTAAAAATGATTGTAGGAGTACTTGTCTCTCAACTAATTATTAGTGAATATTAATAAATGGTTAGAGATAATGACAGTTATTGATTTTAACAAGGCTCTATTCTAAAAATATTTTATTTTTAAGTACTGTTCAGATTTGGTTATTGTATATTTGTTTATGTAATGGCATATATAGAAAGATGCAAGACAAGGCATATTGACAAATTGTCTCATAATTTGTCATTTATACAGAGTATGACAGGGGAATGGTGTCCAACTGAAGATAACAGTGAAAACAAACCTCCTCATAATAATAACATATTGGGTCATGTGCTTCGTAGACTGATGGAGATCTTCTATCCTCCAAAACCCAAATCTTCATTACCTGTATTTCCTTCTTTTCCTATTAAGGGATGCATTTTGGGAAAACTTTTTAGTGGAAAAACTACCTGTGTAAAGTTTCTTGAAAAAGGTAGATTTTTTTTTTTTAGCTTAAATTTCTTTAAAATACTTAATTGTTTTTAAATCCAACTCTTAGAATGACATTTGTTTGGGCAAATCCTTGCGTTACTTATCCTTGAAACACACATGCATCCATATTTTCTAGGAGATCCTTGCAAGTCATTCATTCATTATCTTCCAAAATAAGATAAAAACACATGAGCTTTCATAAAGTAGTATTACTTCTGCATTTCTTGAGAATTTAAAAATGATTTTGAATTCTCTGAGGATTTTTTCTATGGAAGAGACTAGCAGACATCTGTATGATTGTGGTTATATGCTGTATAGTGGTCACAGAGCAAAGACAGTGGTAACAACTTACATCAAAAGCCCAAACAAAAGGAACTATACGTTGCTTTGCATGTACTAGGCTTTTGCATGTCTTCTCAGAATTAATTTAATTTCAATAGTGGTCTGTGTCTATGTGTGATCAGCTCAAACTGTAAAACTATCTTATTTTTTCTTATATTAGTTTGCAATATTCAGGTACTATCTATTGATACTCTGGTTCAGGAGGCCATCCAAGCTTTTCTTAAAAATGAAATGAAAAGTGAACACAGCTTAATTTCACAGGAAGCAGAGAGTTCCGTGAAACAAAATGAGGTAAGCATTTTTATTAATTTTCATTTTGGGTACGACAGGGAAAAGAGAGTGACACGTATAAGGAAAAAAAGCATATTGTTTCAATTTCTTACTTAGTTCTAAGTTTTGACTTAGAAGACTTCAAGACATATTCAATTCACAGGTTTGGTTTTCTGTAATGTGTAGTTTCCTTTCTCATAATTTCTTTTCTTAATTGATAAAAGGTCAAGATGAACATGTCAAAATCATCACTACTGGAAGTTCTAACAGAAACATTTATCAATGAAACCGAAGGTGTGTATGTGTGTATATATATTATTTAATTATAATTTATTGTAATTTAACTCTTATCTTATTAGATTTAAATGCAGTTAGCCTTTCTGTTATCCATGTCTGAGTTTTCACCATAGTTTCTATTACGAAGTTACTGTTTCCACACATTTGTAGTGTCTGAAAGCAGCAAGTGCAGGCTGCTCCACAAGGGCGGGTGAGCTAGGAGATTAAGACAATAATAAGTTAGGCAGGGCCAACACTTTGCCAACAAAAAGTGAGGATATTGACTATAGTCAGGGTCAGGATCAGGTCCAGAGACAGTGTGAACCTTAGTCTGGTGATAAGTCTGCTGATGAAAATAAGTCTTGAGTCAAATCAGACACTCAAGACCACAGATGTGTATCAGGGTCAGAATCAGAGATAGAATACAGAGTGCTGATGTGGTTGTTACACAACTGTGATGTACCACAGACAAAGTCCAGGATGAGAGCTTTGTCTTAAAAACAACTTCCAAAGGAAGGTGTTGAGGGTGGAAGGGACCTCTGGAAGTCACATAGTCCAGTGTTTCTCCTTAAAGCAGGGTCACTATTGCAGGTTGTCCATGACCGTGTCCAGTTGGGCTTTGGACATCTCTAAGGAAGTAAACTCCACAACCTCACTGAGCAACATGTTCCTATGTTCCATAACCTTTAGTGTTAAGATTTTATTGTTTAAATGGAATTTCTTGTGTTTCAGTTTGTATTCTTTTATTTGGCATCACTGAGAAGTTTCTGACTTGGTCTTTACTTCCCCCCATCAGGTATTTATGAGCATTGACAAGATTCTCCTCAGGCCTTCTCTCCCCAGGCTGAACAATCCCAGCTTTCTCAGACTCTCCTTGTACGTCAGATATTCTGGGACCTTAATAATTCTTATGGCATTTTGCTTGACCTCCTCCAGTATATCCAGGTCATTCTTGTACTGGACACAGCATTCCAGATACAGCCTAACCAGGGCTGAGTAGAGCTCAAGTACCACTGCCTTTGACCTGATGGCAACATTTTTAACACAGTCTAAGATGCTGTCAGCCTTCTTTGCTGCAAGTGTACATGGCTGACTCACAGTCAGCTTGTTGCCTTCCAAGGCTTCTTCTCTGCACAGCTGCTTTCAAGACAGTTGGCCCCCAGTTTAAACTGATGCACGAGACTTTTCTTCCCATATACAAGTACAGGACTTTGCATTTCCCTTTTCTGAACTTCATGAGATTGTTGACAGCCCTTTTCTCCAGCCCATCAAGGTCCCTCTGAATGGCAACCTCGACCACTTGAGATACAGAATCATAGAGCGGTTTAGTTTGGAAAGGACCTTAAAGACCATCTAGTTCCAACTACCCTGGCATGGGCAGGAATACTTTTCACTAGATCAAGTTCCCAAAGCCCTGGTCAACCTGGCTTTGAATGCTTACAGGTATAGGGCATCCCCAGCTTCACTGGGCAACCTGTTTCAGTACCTCACCACCCTCAGGAAAGGATTGCTTCCTTCTATCTAATCTAAACAAAACATCTTTTAGTTTAAAACAATTACCCCTTGTCCTATCACTCCACTCCCTGACAAAGAACCCCTCTCCAGCTTTCCTGTAGGTCCCCTTTAAGTACTGGAAGGCCACTGTAATGTCTCCCTGAGCCTTCTTCTCTCTAGGCTAAGTAACCCTATCTCTCTCAGCCTGTCTTTGTACAAGAGGTTCTCCAGTCCTTTGATCATCTTCATGGCCTTCCTCTGGACTTGTACGAATACATCCGTGTCCTTCTTGTGTAGGGGATCTGAAAGTAGCACTCTAGGTGGGGTCTCACAAAAGGAGAATAGAGGGGGAGAATCACCTCCCTCGACCACCTCCCTCAATGTGCTGGCCATGTTTCTTTTGATGCAGCCTGGGATATGGTTGGCTTTCTAGACTGCAAATGCACATTGGCATCTCATGTTGAGCTTCTCATCAACCAGTACCCCCAGGTCCTTCTCCTTGGACCTGCTCTCCATGCATTCTCCTCCCAGCCTGCGTTTGTGCTTTGGATTGCTCCAGTCCAGATGCAGGACTTTGCACTTGGCCTTGCTGAACTCCATGAGGTCTGCACAGGCTCACCTTTCCAGCCTGTCCAGGTCCCTCTGGATGGTATCTCTTCCCTCCAGCGTGTTGACTGCACCACAAAGATTTGTGTCATCTGAAGACCTGATGAGAGTGCACTCAATCACTCTGACAAAGATGTTAAATAATACTAGTCCCAATACTGACCCCTCAGGAACACCACTCATCACTGGTCTTCACATGGACATTGAGACATTGACCACAACTCTTTTAGTGCAGCCAACTAGCCAATTCCTTATCCAACAAGTGGCCCATATATAAAATTAGCATCTTTGTCCTCCAGTTTCGTCAGGACCCCTGGATTCATTTCATCAGGTCCTATGGACTTACACACACATTCGTGTTCCTTAAATGGTCTTGCACCTGACCTTCTACACTGGGCAGTACTCCTTGCTGCAGACGTTCCTGCTAATCTCAGGGGACTGGGATTCCTGAAAACAAGTTTTACTGTTAAAGGCTGAGAGAGAGAAGGCTTTAAGTACCTCAGCATTTTGAAAGTCTCTTTCAGCAGGTGGATCATGTTTTCCGTAGTCTTCATTTTGCTGTGGAGATATCTGTAAAAATCCTTCTTCTTTCCCTTTTCCACCAGACACAAGAAAATATCTTTTCTCCATGAATATATTGAAACAGATTGTTTGGAGAGGTAGTCTCCATCATTGGATGTTTTTGAGACAAAGTAAAAACCTGAGCAACCTGGTCTGACCTTTCAGCTGATGATGCTTTAACCATAAAGTTGAACTATGTGACCTCTGGAGGTTGCTTCCAACCTGAATTATGCAATGATTCTATGTTTCTGATGATTTCACATACCTTTTATTATTTATCTGCAGTAAGAAATATTATAGAAGTAAAACTGTCAAACTTTATAATGTACCTATTTTAGGTAATTGTCCTATCAAAAATGATTCATCTAGTCAAGAAACTGAACCAGACAACAGCCAGAGTGACCTGTCCAAGGTTTGTAGTTTGATTTTATCTGCTACTATATAAAGATATCTTAGTTAAAATCTTATTAAAGTACAGAATGGTGACACCATTTCATCATCCTGCATTTATTTGTTCACCTTACTGCAAGCATTTTCTGTATGAAATTTAGAAAGACATCTTATAAAAATCTATTCCTGTGTATGTTGGGTAGAGTTGTACATGCAGCTAGAATTTTACAGAAATGTTTAATTTCACATTTATGTAAGATATGGTACTTCCTCTTCATTTCTGAGTTAGCAGAAATGTATTCCTTATCTTGATGGTGCTAAGCAGATAATTCATCCCATGATAAGGTTTCTTTTCTTTATTTTCATAAATACTTAATTCTCCAGTGATCTATTTGACTTTACTGGTTGAGCTGAAGAGTACTTCAAAAACTAGGAAGGTTCCTATAGAACTAAAAAAATTAAATGCTGCTATAGGAAACTTCAGTTTGAGGCTACTTTCAGGCTATCAGAAATGAAATCATCAATGGATTTAGAGTAGAGAAAACCAGAGTGACCTTGGACACGAGTCAGAATTATTGCACAGTTAAATCAGAATAACTTGTACACTTGATTTTTTAATCTTTTGGCTTTCATTATCCTTTATTTCTCAACCTCATTTCTGTCTGGCATTTTCATGGATGTAATGTTGTTCAGTGATATTTCAGTTATATTAGGTCTTTTTACATAATTTTAAACTATTTCTCCTAAATAGATAATAAACATAGATAATAAAATAAACATTAAATATAAATAAATAGCACAATAAAGATTAATAAATAACACAATAAATGTAAATAAATATATGGAGAACATAGAAGTAAAGTATGTAAAGTAGAATCTATGTAAAGTAGAATAGTTCTTTTTAACTGTCAGTGTCATGGGCATTCTGAGCACTTGAATCTTACATGTTCTTCTAACTGCACTCTTCCACAGCTATCTGTACGTGCCCAACTTGGTGCTGCATCACAGAAATTGTTGAAGAAAGGAAAAAGTATTCCTGATGAATTACTAGTTGCCATCCTGTTGGAAGCTATTAAGTATGAAATTGTGTAGCTTTTTTCCTCAGTTATAGAGAGTGTAATTATCCAGTTTGTAGAGCCATAGTCAGCCATTTCTCTTTATTCCGTGCATTACTGGAACGTTAGAGTATTCTGCTGGGAAAGTGGAGCTAATTAGTGCAGTTAGTTAATCCTCATTTTAAAGCAGTAGAATCTAGCCCTAAATTACACAGACATTATTGTGCACCACTGACAGCAAGTAAAAAAATAATCATCTATCACATAGACATTAAATATAACTAATGTCTGTATTTTGTTTATCAGTTGGAAATTATTCACAATGTTCTAGTGTTTTTTCTTCTAGCTTTTATGTGAAATACATAATCCAAACATTCATACTTTGGCCGTTAAGTTACTTATTTTTTTATATTCTTACATGACAGAAAATTGTCTACTCTCCTGATAAGCAATTAGCACTTCAGTTCTCATATGAATATCATGTAAGTTGTATTACTCCCATTGGAACTTTATGTTATGAAACAGATTTTACTATTTATTTCTTTAGTGCAAAAGTTAGCACCTCAAGAAAACAGTGAAATTACATCTCTGATAATAGTTTGTATAGAAGTTGTTCTTGAAAACTTCAAGACAGATCACAGAATCACAGAATCATCTATTTTGGAAGAGACCCCCAAGATCACCGAGTCCAACCTCTGACCTAACACTAACCAGTCCTCCACTAAACCATATCACTGAGCTCTACATCTAAACGTCTTTTAAAGACCTCCAGGGATGGTGACTGAACCACTTCCCTGGGCAGCCCATTCCAATGCCTAATAACCCTTTCCGCAAAGACGTTCTTCCTAAAATCCAACCTAAACCTCCCCAGGAGTAACTCTAGACTATTCTCCCTCATCCTGTCACCAGGCACGTGGGAGAACAGACCAACCCCCACCTCACTACAGCCTTCTTTAAGCTACCTGTAGAGAGCTTACGGTTGCCCCTGAGCCTCCTTTTCTCTAGGCTGAACAATCCCAGCTCCCTCGTACGACTTGTTCTCCAGACCCCTCACCAGCTTCGTTGCCCTTCTCTGGACTCTCTCAAGCACCTCGATGTCCTTCTTGTAGTGAAGGGCCCAAAACTGAACACAGTACTCAAGGTGTGGCCTCACCAGAGCTGAGTACAGGGGGACAATCACTTCCCTAGCCCTGCTGGCCACACTGCTTCTTATACAAGCCAGGATGCTGTTGGCCTTCTTGGCCACCTGAGCACACTGCTGGCTCATATTCAGCCAACTATCAACCAATACTCCCAGGTCCTTCTCTGCCAGGCAGCTCTCCAACCAGTCATCTCCCAGCCTGTAGCTCTGCTTGGGGTTGTTCTGCCCCAGGTGCAGGACCTGGCACTTGGCCTTGTTGAACTTCATGCAGTTGGCCTCAGCCCATCGGTGCAGCCTATCCAGATCCTCCTGCAGAGCTTTCCTACCCTCGAGCAGATTGACACACACACCTATCTTGGTGTCGTCTGCAAACTTACTGAGGGTGCACTCGATCCCCTCGTCCAGATCATTGATAAAGATATTAAAGAGAACTGGCCCTAGTACTGAGCCTTGTGGGACTCTGCTCAGACGTTGTTTTGTTTATCACTTTTAGCTATACTTGACTTAATTTCCTGGTATAAAATCCGTTGTTTCACAAATACAGTAGTCATATTCTGTGTTCATGAGGGTATTGCATACACTGAATTCGGAATGAAAGACTGCTAGGACAAGCTGTTCTTTAGGTGTTAATATTATGCTGTCAATTCACTGTATAATCCTGATTCTTTATTTGCCCATAGCCAAACACCGCCGGAGATGGGATGGATTCTGGATGGATTTCCAATGACAATTAATCAGGCAAAGCTATTTGAAAAAGCATATATAGGGGTTGATCCAGATGAAGCAGAAGCAGAAGATATGAACCCTGGAAAGCTCTCCCTTGTTACAGATCCCAGAGCCCCTAACAAGCCTCCTGTTTCCTTACCTGCATTTGATGTTTCGGTATTATTGGATATTTCAGACACGACAGTACTGAAACGTATGGCTAGCTTGAAGTGTAAGTTTCCAACCACCCTTTACAAAGTTAAATGACAAGCAGATTCTGATTTAAGGGGAATATAAAGGTTGTTATAATATTGAAACTACTAAATTTTGAATACTTTGCAATGTAATGGCAATTTGATTAGTGCAATTAGGATACAAAATTATATATTATTTTTAATTTTTCAGATAATTATGAAATTACATTTTTTAGCATTTCCTTTCAGTTTTCCTCTCCATATGTAAGTCCTTTTCTAACTTTGGCTGTTCTCTGTTTATTTGTCTAGAAGTACATGACTTTATAAATTTAGCTTATATTTCCAGGTTTACCCTTACATCGTGTTCATTGGAGCGAAATAGCATTATTGCACAATTTCTTTATATCTCACAGTATCACTTATATGTGTTTCAGTCAAAAGCACATTAGAAGTGTGCAAGTACATGTGTATATCCTTGGTTTTATTTGTTCTGAAATCTCACTAGAGCTGATGTAGTGCAGTGGCTAGTGTTAGCTATCACATAAAACAGCAGTTGAGAAAAACACAACTTACGTCAAATGCAGAAATATGACTCATTCTAAATGAGTATGTGTAAATAGTATTTTTCTCCAAGAGACACATTTGGAAAGAGACAAAGGGATGAGCTAACTTTCTTTCTCTGGGATGTGCCAACATTCATTCCCTATTGAACACTGCATTTGTCATATGTTAGTTAGTCAGTGAACACCTGTAAGTAGGTGATTTTGACCAGAAATGACAAAGGCATCAAAGGCCTTTTGAGGGCTGTTTCAATTCCAAGCCACATACTTTTCATTGCTCTTATTCATCTTGGCAAAACATGAGTTCTTTTCACAAGTACATCCTGTATTGTCCAAATTGTAGGGAGATTCTTTATTGTTTTTACTGCAGCAGTTTCATAGCACTTGGCTTGAATTTAACAGCATTTAACTTTTGTTAAAGAAAAGAAAGGAGAGGTGGGATGAGAATGAGGCAAAATTGTTAGAGGTTTTGCTAACAATGCAGTCAAGATAAATGTATAGGCACTTAACATTTGTGTTAATTTTAAGACCTTGTGTGCCAAAACACTTTGAAAATTTGATAATACATGATATAGTCTCAATAATCCCAAAATAATTTATTTCTTAAGATGTCATGTGTTGATAGAAAGAGTCCTAGGAACAATAAAAAACATCATAAAGTTTTTTTTTAAAAGTGTCAAATTAGTTGATTAAAGTGTTTTTTAATCTCGAGAAGACTTGGAGAAAGAGGATACCTTGTCCTCAGGTGCAATAGTTTATCTGTCTATTGCTGTTGTGGAAAGGAGTAGTTACTTCAAGGAAGATTCAGATTAGACTGGGAAAACAGCTTCTAACTGTAAGAATAGTTAAGCCTGAAGTAGTCTGTCCATGAGACTATCCCATCTCTACAACTGGAGATTTCTATGACTGCAAAGTATCCATCAGGAAATATTAGCATTATCACGGACTGCATTTAAACAGAAAAGGAGGGAAGGCACTGACTCCAGGTCCTTACTCAGATCTGACCCTTCTTTTCTTTTAGGAAGCTGGCACCCAGTTTTTAGATGAAGAACTGTAAAATGAAGGAAAGCTAAAATCTTTCTTTTAATAATTATCTTATTTGAGGCCAACCACTACTTGTATAATTACCTTTTTCAACATATGTTCATATATGCTGTTTTCCACACAGCACATAAATCAAAGTCATCTCAAATGGAACAGAAGGACAACAATCAAAATTCAGATGCTGAAATCCTTGAAGAGAAGATTGACTTAGTAAGGGACCAGGTGCTACATAGGTATGTTGCTTGAAGTACAAAAAAGTTACTTGAACCATATTTTTAGGCATGTAATTAATCTGAACTTCATATGTGATCCATGATTGTACTGATATGCCTCATGTTAGGATTTTACTTATGAGTTTATCTGATGTGGAGCTTAAAGAGCTAGTGGATTCTTGGCATGACACAAATAATCCTAAAAGATAAGAATTCATATGTTTTGCTTTTCCAAGGTATTTTTATAAGGAGAATTTCCTTTCCAGATATATATTGACTGAACCATACATACATATACTTACATATCTATGTATGCATACATACATCAGAGAAATGTCATATATAATGTGATTGCCCTTGAGTGAAATGGCTTGAGTTACAGAATTTTTGAAATGGTATCTTCTGCTTTTACAGTAATAAAGAATAAATTAGTTTTGTGTGTTTTATACAATTACTATTTGTTTTATTTTGCATAGAGAGCAAAATCAAGAACACCAAGTTTTTTGTCTAAATGTATGATACTACTATTTTAGACTACTAGATTATTGATTATTATTGTTTTTTGTTGTGATAGAAGAAAACATATGCTTACATTGTGACAAGAAAGAGTAACAAATATATAAAACTAGATAACTTGAAAATTTTCTGATGCTGAAAATGAAGGGTTGATGTGGATGGACATTTAAATATTTTCAAAAAGTATTTGCTGAATTTCCTTTAGTATTGGATTAGATGTTGTGATCTTTCTTTTGTTTATTAGTTTTGGGAAAATGTTTTCTTTTCCTGCAGTTATTTCAGTAGTTAGATTTAAAAAATTTTAATATGATTTTTGTAGAATTTCAGGCTTTCTAGACACATGGCCAAAATTAGAGAACTGGTTTTCAGTCCATCAGAATATTCTAGTGAAAGTCAATGCAGAGACAGAAGAAAGTCTTGTGTGCAAAGCAGTAAAGGAAATTCTAATGGGAGAAATTGCCAAAAACCAGAATAGAAGTAAGTTATTTTGTTCCTACTTTTTACATTTAATTAAAAAGACTTTGTTCTTTATAATTAATACTAATGATTAATATATACAAATATATGGAAACACTACCAATTTTCACTGTCCCTGCAAGACTTTGGAGATTTATGAGTTAGTGATAACTGCCCTGGAACTCTGAATTTTTCTGCTACCCTGTTTCAGAGAGACTGATTTTACATAGTTGCAAAGGTAATTTGAGAAAAGGTTTTAATATGTTTAAAATAAACTGTCAATTGGGTATATTTAAATTCACTGAGGTAACGGATTACTAAAGTCAGTCCTTTCTTCTGAGTTAAAGTATTACGGCTAGCATCTTTACCATGTGGCATAATATCATCAGCAGCTTAAAAATATGAATAACTTGCAGTGTTATTAACATTTCTTTTGGTGCATCTTATTGCATGTTTCCTCTTAATCACCCCAAAGGACAGAATCATTTAAAAATAAAAAGGGAAAAAAAAATACCCAAGGGAAAATATGTATCAAATAAAACAGAATTGGCAGACTTTTGAATAACCACTTTCATATCTTGAGGATTTTTAGAAGATAGTCTATATGTGTCTTGCACCACATTATTCTTTCCCAAGTCTCACATGGAAACCATAACTGCTTACAACTGTGCTTTAATTAAGCAGGGAATCCTTGAAATAATGATAGTTATAACGAACCTCAGAATTATATCAACACCCACTGACCTTGGTTTACCTGGTAAAGTATTTTGTAAAATCACACAAAATCTTTATCTTCTTGTTTCTCTCACAGTGATGGTTTTAGAAAAGTATCAATCCTGCAAAACGCAACCTAACTGGAAGGAGATGTTATAACAACTATGGAATCACTGGTTTGATCAGTATATATGTTGATGAAAAATGCCTAACAATGAAACATTGAATCTGTTTCATTATTTTCAGCATAGACGTAGCGTAGATATCTTTGTTTACTTAAAATACATTTGAATGTACTAATTCTATGTTCTTATACAAGGTTCTGCTCAAGAAAAATTACCAGGAAAAAAGCCTTTACCAGTTACATCTCAAGATTTGGTTCCTTCTATTCCTGTGACAGCACCACCAATTGAACCAGGATCAGATGAATGGATTTATGTAGATGAACCACTTCCCAAGGTACATTAATTCATAGAACCATAGAATCATTTAGGTTGGAAAAAACAGTGAATAAAACAGTGAACAAATACAGTTGGTGTTGGCCCATCAATCCAGACTATCAAGGTCCCTCTGTAGACCCTTCCTATCCTCAAGTACATCAGCACTCCCACCAAACTTCGTGTCATCTGCAAACTTACTGAGGGTGCACTTGATCCCCTTGTCCAGATCATAGATAAAAGTAGTGAAGAGAATTGGCCCCAGTACTAAGCACTGGGGGACACCACTTGTGACCCCCAGATGGATTTAGCTCCATTCACCACTACTCCTTGGGCCTGGCCACCCAGACAATTTTTTACCTAGCAAAGCATACAGACATCTAAGCCATGACCAGCCAGTTTCTCCAGGACAATGCTGTGTAAAACAGTGTCAAAAGCTTTACTAAAGTCTCAACAGACAAAATCAACCTTGAGCCTTTCCCTCATTCACTGAGTGCATCACCTTGTCATAGAAGGAGGCCAAGGCTGTTGAGCAAGACTTGCTTTTCACAAAAAGCTGACTGGGCTTAATCCTGTGCTGGTTGTCCTGTGTGTGCCGTGAGATGGCGCTCAAGATGATCTGCTCTGTATCCTTCCCCAGCACCAAGGACAGACTGACAGGCCTGTAGTTCCCTAGGTCCTCCTTCTGGCCATTCTTGTCAATGGGCATCATATTTGCTAGACTTCAGTCAGCTGGGATCTCGCTGAATAGCCAGGACTGCTGATAAATGATGGAAAGTGGCTTGGTGAGCACTTCTGCTGGCTCACTCAGTACCCATGCGTATCTAAGTGGTGTAACAGGTCACTAACCATTTCCTCTTGGATTATGGAGGCTTCATTCTGCTCCCCATCCTTATCTTCCAGCTCAAGGGGCTGGTTACCAGGAGAACAACTGGTCTTACTACTAAAGGCTGAGGCAAAGAAAACATTAAGTACTGAAATTAAGATCTGAAATTTAGGGATTTCCTGAGATAACTTTATATCTGCATCTTTGTTTTTAGTAGCCCTCAGCAGGTTTTTCTTCTGTCATTATGTCTAGTTGTTTATTTGGAAGCAATTTACTTTTTGTTCTCTGTAATATGGCCTGCATAATTCTGCTTTTTATGAAAAAAAAAAGTTAATTCTGTCACTTTGCTTTAAACTTGCTGTCTGCTTGGGTTATTGGATGAGTCTATGTTCTTGTATTGTGAGATACAATGAAAATAATTCTGTATTCACCCTCTGAAGGTACTTATGTATTACAGGCATCTATCCTATCTCCCTTCTTCATTTTGCCTCAGGTACTGTTTTTCCAATACAGTCATAATGTTTAATTCTCCTCATGAAGAATCAGTACAGTATGTTCAATCATGATCATTGCCCTTCTTTCTGTCTACCTGTTGTAGTTCCAATGAAAATTTTTTGAGGCAGGGAGGTGGGACTGCTTGCAGTATTCAGGATGTGGATTTGAGGGGTGCATAATGATGCTTTGTATTTTGTTCTGTAATTCCATTCCTAATGTTTACCAGTTTTGACTTTATAACTGTAGTTAGCTTGCATATGCTGTAAATCTCTTTCTGAGTAGCTACAGCCCATAGGTCAGTATGTTGTGTTTCCTCTGGTCATGGCCTTCATTTGTCATTTTTTGACAGTCGGTCAGTCAAATGTCACTTTTGCAACACTTGACAGTCACCTTTAATTTTTACTAGTTTGAACAGTTTTGTACCACCTAACTACTCGTCCTTCTTTACTGAATTTATGAATACACCAAAAAGCACGTATCAGCAGTATTTTGCTGGTAATTCCCATTCTTGTTGAGTATGGCCACTTTTTTCCAAAGAATGCATAGGATAACCTATATGTTGGTACAATGTTTATAAGTAGCTGTAAATAGTTGTAAATCAAGAGAAATACGTAGTGAAAGAAATCAGTAATATGATTTGATGAAATCTTTCTTATATTTGCTAATGATATAGATAAGAGGATTACCAACAAATGTGTCAATGAATTTTAATGTTTTTAAAAATGCAGGAGATACCTGATTTTTTAGTACCTTACTGGGAAAACATAGAAAATGCATATGTCAGCACCATCAAAGCTATACTTAGATGCCTAAGGGATGAACAGCACTCTATAATTTATTACTTAGCAGACATTAGGTGAGTAGAAAAAGTACCCTACCACTTTAGTATTCATATTTTATATTTTTCATCTGGCATTCTATTTGTATTTTAACATTACAATTTTTTTTTGCCATAATTTACAGAAAAAATTTCCAAGATTATTTAAAGCGCCCAGATCTTAAGCAGGAGTTTGTATCTCAGTGGCAATCAGATTTTAATTCAATTGCTGATGACCTGCGAGAAGACGAGGAAACAAAAGCAGAACTACATCAAAGAGTTACTGTAAGTTAATGACAAAAGTTATAATATACCCTATCGCTTGTTTGTATACAATCTTAGTGTAACATGAATGATATTATTATTTACATTTTTTTTTGGCTCTTTACCACTCTTCTTAAACTAATTAACTTCTTGTTGTACATAAAGTGATATGTCACAATTGGTATGGCTTGTGGCCATGCCTTTCTTATGTCTTGCTTCTTTGTTTAAGTTAGACTGTCATATTCCGGTACATTTTAGAGTAAGAAGTCTGCTTTCTTTTTCTTTACATTGTATGGTTTTCAGAGATGTTACTTATAGGTTTGGTCATTTCCATAACATTCTGGCAAATCTTGTCAGCCATTTAGTTTTTCCGTAAATGAGATATGGTAATATATGTGTTCTAAAGCTGATTCATACAAAGTACAGAGAATTTCTGTGAAATGTTTTGATGCAGGTAAGTGTTTGCTCTCATACCTCACCTGAGAGCTCTTCACAGAAATACATAGCTGTAAAGGTCCTAACAAGTTCGGAGCCAATTTAAACATAGGCAGGAAATGGAGCTATCTTTGAATTTACCGGATTCCCACTTCAGAACAGACATAAACAGAATTCTACACTATCCTATATTGCTTTCAGAAGAAACATACTTCTGCATGATTTTTCATTGAAATCAAGTCAGGAAATGCTCCCAGAAAAGAGAAGAAAACGACAGACACATTTTTAGTTGTAGGGAACATTGGTAGAATTATAGATTGATTCACAAAAATGGAAAAAAAAAACCAGTACCTCCTTTTATATAACATTATTTCAATAGGATGCAATAGAAGACTTAACAATCATCATTCATATTCCTAATTTCCAGTAAATGAAATTACAAAAAAAACCTGGAATCCCTCTGTCTTATATTTTAGAAAGCTAAAATTTTAAGTATTTGACCTTTCACTCATAACAGGGATCCTTGTTTGACATTCTCCATTTCAAATTAGGCTAAGAGGATGAGATAGTGCTATATTTTCTGGACATTTAGGCAATGAGTCTCAGGCACTGTGATAATGCTAAGCACCATAAGTAAGACTGTTTGTAGTCAAGGCATGACTACCAGGAATTCTGTTTCCAAATTACCCATTCTAGTCCTTGTGGATTCCAAACCTGTGGGTGAATGTGAAGATGATGCTTCCTCTGTGCGTTTAGGCCCATCAGTTGTACCTCCGCAAATGTGAGAATTCTGTCATTCATCCTTCTGTGTTACTAGAAAAGAAGAGAGAGGAAATGAAAAGGGCTGGAATCTGTGGAATATATTTCCTTAAACATTTCTGCTTTCCCAGACTGCTGAACTCTGTCATCTCAGCTGGACCCTTTCTGAAACACCATCCACACTGGAAGCTGCCATGTTATGAAACCCATAAACCACATTTCTCTGATACCAACTGGAAAATGGAAAAATACATCCCATCTTACCGTGTGTGAAAAATCCCTCAAAGGCTTTTACATCAAAGGCTCTGACATCCAAGGCTTTGGCAACCAAACTCGTAACAGAATCACCACACATAAGATCTCTGTTACGCTGTCTTTTATCAATTTCTCCCACTTCCCACTCATGACTTTGCTATCATCTGATGTGTTCAGTCACTTGATCCTACTACATCTCTTGCCCCGTATAGGAGACAACTTAGCACATGCATCCATTTTTCTTTCTTCCTCTACCTGAGTACAAAGAAAGAAGGGGAGAGAAGCTGTTTCATTTTGAAATAAGATAGAGTGGTGAGAGAGAAAAAGAAGAGACACATAAAACATGTTTTTGGCTTCTCCCTGAAAAAGATAGCTCACCATCTACTTTTCCAGCTGTAGCCACTATTTACAGTAAATCAAAACTGTGACCTGCATAAGATGAGAACCAAGAAGAAAATGCTGCTTGTTACTTGTCGCAGGAAGATACTCTAAAGAACTGTACATCAGTTTGTGCAAAATACTAGTTAGTGTTATTTATATCCACAAAACGAGTCACTTGTAAGCTTATATCTTTTTATTCAGTAACAGTTCCTTATGTGTATATCCTACAGTGCAGAACAACCACAGGTATCTGATAGCATTCAGTTTGGCTACCTTCTATCTATGCCACTGCTGTGTTAAGTAGCTCAAGGACTATTAATTTGTCAGCTTCCCTGTGGCTCTTGTCCTACTGAGGACAGCTGAATTTGTCTGAAGTTTTCAGATACAGTGGGAGAAACAGGATCTGACTGACTAGGCTGAGACCCAGAGCTGGTGAATATGGAATCACTCATCACCTGAAACCTAACCTCCTTGTTGTAAGGGTAGTAGTCTGGAACAGCTTTCCTTTCTTCCCAGAATAAATCAGGTGATGTAGAACTGCTTGGAGACTGAGAAATGGCTTGCCTGAGCATACCACAGCATTTAACAGCTCCTTTTTCTTGTCTCTTCTTACCCCATAGAGGTCTGTAATGCCACTTCCATGTGGAAATGGTAGTGGGGAACAGAAGGTTTTCATGCATGTTTTATGCTTACTAGGTTCTCAGTGTTGACAGTGATCTACATAGCTGCTGTTAGATGTAGTAAATTGGAATGGGCTAAAGTTGTGCCAGGGGAGTTTTAGGTTGGATGTTAGGAAGAACTTCTTTACCGAAAGGGTTGATAGGCGTTGGAATGGGCTGCCCAGGGAAGTGGTGGAGTCAGCATCCCTGGAGGTCTTTAAAAGACATTTAGATGTAGAGCTTAGGGATATGGTTTAGTGGAGGACTGTTAGTGTTAGGTCAGAGGTTGGACTCGACGATCTTGAGGTCTCTCCCAACCTAGAAATTCTGTGATTCTGTGAAATTAGTGAAGAGCACTTAGTTACTTAGTTATATAACACCATCCATGTTAAAGCAAGAACAGAATGGAGCTATGCAAATAGCAGAATGTTTGAATAGTGAGATGATTTTCTCAGGATCACTCATATTGCACATCCCCTTAGAGTTCTCCTTATACTTATATTGCAAACCCTTCAAGTGGAAAGTTGCTGGTACTGTTAGGAGCTTAGCTACTCTTGTTCTGAAGTCTTTGTCTGGCTTAGATAGGGCTTTGCTTGGTGAAAGCAAGGCAGCCTAGTACTATCCTATGCATTAATCTTATACCTCTGGAGTCTTCTCTTTGGCACGCTTGTAAAACTACTTTCTGTCAGCTGTCTATAAGCACATAACTCTTGGACCAGGCTTAGACTTTAATAACAATTTAAAAAAAAAGAAAAAAAAAGAGGAAGATGCCTTGCACACAGGCAAAAATGTAGTTTTTAATAATAAATAAAAATGTATGCGTGTTTTATTTCATAGTTATTTCTCATATTTTATTTTGTGTTTCAGGACTTAAGAGATCTTCTCTGGGATATCTGTGATAAAAGAAGGGAAGAAGCAGAGCAGGAATGTACTGATATCATGAGTGATGGCTGGTTACTGGATCATAAGGGGATCGCAATAAACCATTTTTTTTCACTTATGCAGGTATGATATAGACTCTACTATAGAGTTTGCAATGGAAGTAGACAACGAATTAGATTTGGAAGACAGTAAGCCTCAGAGGAATTTCATGTTTGGCTTTGAATAAGTGAGGGATCAAGAATTAGATAAGCAAATGTTCATGCCTCTTCTGATTTTATCTAGAACGTTAGAGATGTGTGATTTTATCTAGAATGTTACAGAAGTGGATGACAATCCATATATTTACTCATTTTGCAGGCAGAAAAATTTAAGAAAGACACCATTGTTATTGTCCAACACCATGAACTTTCAATCTGTAATGCATAGTGCTACTTTTGAAGTTTTATCAGTCCATTGAATTATCTGAGTTTTGTAACAGAAACGTTAAAACTGATTATACTTTTGTGATCACGTTAATATCAGCTTTTTATGTACAAATTACATAATTGACCATGGTTGTAGACACACTTACGGCTAAGATTGTCTTGTGTTTCCCATATCAAGAAATTATTTCAGTTGTAACTTCACCAGTGTGGCTTGAAATTTTACCTAGTCTTAAAAAAACGTATATAGTTGTGAGGAATGTTTTTGAGAAAGTGATGTTATTTGTTATTCTTGAGAAAATCCATTGAAATGTGGTGCAGCTTTCACACATCTAACTTTACAGTTTTCACAAGTCCATCTTCACTTAGGTGGCTCTTCCCTTCCCAACAGTATGCCTTCTCATTCAGCCAGACTGTGAATTACTTCAGTTCCTGAAGTAAAGTAAGATTTATTTTCCTGTGACTGCCATTTTTAGGTAGATAAATTGGGTTTAGGGCTGGAATGGAATGGAATGGAATGGAATGGAATGGAATGGAATGGAATGGAATGGAATGGAATGGACAGGCATTTCTGTAAACTGAGTGATCTTGCTTTCAAAGTTTTGGCAGCATTAAAGAAGGTGGTGAAATCAGTGCTTTAAACACATGCCATGTTATGCTAATTTAGTTGAAAAGTCAGGATGAAAAAGTACCTTTGGTTGGGCTCCCTGACCTCTAACTCTGTGTTATTTTTATAGGCTTATTAAACAAGGGAACCACTCTCTTATCTTACATGAATGTTGTGGCAATCTAACTAAATTATAGTAGGGAAATTATTAACTCTATTTTCAACGAGCCTAAATAATGCCACAAATAAAAACTAAGGTCATTGACTAAAAAAAGAGATCTAAATATCAAATACCTGCTGACTAACTGAACAGCATTCATTAGGTTATTTATATGATTGTGTATTTAAATTCTGTATCTTAAATAATATGTGCAAAGAAGCCAAATTAAAATAATATCGCTGAGCTTAAATCTTGTCTTTTTCTATTTTTATATTCATGTATAAGTTTGCAAGCTTAATTCTCTTTGGCAGAGTTTCATTGACATGTATGATGCAGTCCAGAAGAGATTCACTATGAATCTAGTTTGATCTGTCTTCTGTGGATATGCAGAATAGACTCTTAAGATGAAAAATATATTAACAATATGTAATATTTATGTTTTTCCTTAAGAAAAAAATCATTTATTCTTTCCTTATTTATTATCCTTATTTATTTTCCTTACTTAGTATATACTCCCCAAATTAAATGAATTATTGTTACAACTACAAAAATAAAAATATAATAACTAAATCATTAAGTTATGGCTTTGTTTGAGAAACAACCAAAAATAGACTTTGTTGGTCTTGAGTTCTCCTTTTGCGGGTTTTTCTGTGGGAAGCTACATATATTCTCCAGGTGGTTTTGTTACTGTATAAACATATAGATTTGTAAAAAATCCGTTTAACAAAGTCTTAACCTTAGGAAGGTTATATCAGATTTCTTTCCGCCCTTCTTTGTGTGCACTGTCATAATATAAGATATTTTTTCCTTAACTTATGGATAAGTGCTTTTTTACACCACAAAGGTTTTATTCTTTGTTTTGTGAATGTGGTTTTGTGCATTTTCCCATGAATTTTGTCAGTTAGAAACTAACACTGTTCTGTATCAATAAATCAAAACATGACAGGTGTTAAATGTTTTTTGAATCTTGATTTCTCCTGAGGAGATTCACAGAAAAAACCTTCAAGGTATTTAGGTGTGTAAAGTCTGTTGATTTCATTGTCTAGGATAAACTGTGTGGCTTTTAAATTGTTTTGTCCATCACTTAACTCTTTTTATTTTATATTATTAAGGATTTTATTTATTTTGACCAAAGTGATCATTGTAGTTTGTTGGTGCTGGTATACTTGCTAGCACAGGAATACACACACATGAAAATATATTATAATTAAATTTAATGTATCAAACATTGCTTATTGGAAATATTTTTCCTATTCTAACAACTAAGATTTTTATCATTGTTAGAAATTCTTGCGTGAAAATTAAGAATGTAAATTTCAAAGACATTGTTGATGCCAGTGGAAATTGTGTTAAATACAGTATAAATATTCAAACAAATATGGTTATGTTTGTCATTTTCCCTAAAACTTTTATGTTTTAGAATTGCTTTTGTTAGTGTCTATTTAAAAATGTAACAGAATTTTGTTCTGTCCTGTTTTGAATTTCAATCTTTCTGTTCTTTCTTCTTGAGGTTGAAGTGGATCGTTTCCAAGATACAAAGAGACTTCTTCATGATTATTACAAGGCAATGGAAGGAAAAATCCCAACAGATGACAGTCAAAATTTTACTAGACTCCCATTGCTAGATATTATTGATATAGAGCAGAAAGAAGATCAGAGCAAATCAAGAAGGTAGAAATACATTATTAAATCATACAAATATCAAAAATTATAAGGCATTCATTGCTTTATGGGTGAATGTGGAAATAAATGTGGGTGTATTTCAAAGGATTGGGACATAAGAATTTTTAACTACTGACGATAGTTAAAAGATGAATCTTACATCATTTTGTACGTTTAAGTTATTCCTGATTTTTGACTGATCATTTCATTTTCACATCATTTTCACTAATACAACTCTGAATTGTAAAATGTTTCAAAAGCTGCCTTAGAAAGAAATCTGTTCTAGGAATATTTCCTACTTCCCTCTGCATTGCTGACAGTTTTCAGCACAATCCTCATGTAACTAACTTAAATACTATTAGAGAGCATTAACAGTTTTAATATGTGCACAGACAAACGTAATGAAATGGGTCATGTAATGACAAATATAAATCAAAGCAGCCTAGAAAAACTCACAGAATTGAATGCAATATTAAAGGTAACGGATACCATCAAATAATTTGACAATATCAAAAACGCTGTCAACACCTATATTTTTTAATACTTACAGTTCATTTAGAAAACATCTGAATAATGAGGCTGTGCTTCTAGCCCACATCATTAGATCACACAGACATGTGACGTAGTTTTATCCCTCTATTATTATTCCTTAGTTTCTATAGTTAAACTAGCCAATTTTCTTGTCATGTACACATTTTACCACTAATGGTCATAAGGAAAGTTCATCCTTTTTCTGTTGCTGTGATAAATTTTAAAAATAACATTTCATTCTCTTTACATATTCTCCAAAATAGTTATAAATTATCTCATTACAAAGGGAAAGTGATTTATGCCTTATATTTTATTTTTCAGGATTCCTCTAGTTTCTGTAAAACTGCATTTACCAGAAACAAATATTACCAAGTCAAAAAACAGGGGAATTCTACTGAAGAGTATTAAGGATGAAAATTCTTCTGAAAATGTAGCAGCCACTTTTGGCAAAGATGAAAATCTTATTTCTGATACATGGCAAACAGCAGTAACAGCAGTATCAGATATGGTAAGGAATGTTTTGTTTACTTAAAGATTTCTGGAAAGGACTGTCAAGGCTTCTCATTCAGTATGTAGCCTGGACACACAGCCTTCGCACTGTGTATCACAGTTTCATGTGTGTTACTCCCCTACTGATATTTCCATTGAATACATCTTCATTTCTATGAGGTAATTGTTGGATCTGTGTATTATCAGATCTGCAGAATCTCCATATTTGGAACTGACCCTTTCATTCCAGTACAGAGAGAAATACTTTGAATGTTGGCTCTATATATCTACTTCTTCCATGATAAACTCTCCCCTAATTCTTCTATAGAACCATGAGAAGGATGTCTAATCTTGGGATACAAGTTTTGTTCAAAACTTCAAAAACCATGGATACATCCCTTTTTATATATAGCTAAAAGTAAATGAGATTGTTCTCTTTTTTTTGTTTCTTTGTTTTGTTTTTTGCTTTTTTTTTTCATAATGATCATTTAAAAACAATTGAAATTCTGCAGCCTTACAGTGTAACTGTAGTGTTGCTTGTGTACAGTCTTACATTTCACATCTGACTCTTACTTTTCACACGTTTTCCCAGAGTAGGTAGATAGTGGATTACAAGAATTAAAACTACCATCTTTGTCTTAAACTTTTGCTGTACAATTTTATTTTTGATACAATGATTACATTCTGATTATTTATTACTTTAAATATCTCTTATATTTAAGTGTGTATGTCTTAGCTAGTACTTGCAGTAAGTATAGGCTATTTAAAACAATAATTGGATAGTAGTGATGCCATTTACTTGACTGTGTGTGTGAATATGATGTGAAGGTAACAGCTGAAATGAAGTCATGGGAGGAAGAAAAAGAACAGCAGCTACATCTGAAAGAAGATCTGAAGTCTTCTCAGACCACGTCAGGCAAAGATACAGGGAAGGATGCCAAAGATACCAAAAAGCTTTCTCCCAAATCACCTACTAAAAAGAAAGGTATTTGAAATGCAGACTTTGTTTTAGAAGTGCTTGAAATTACTGAAATGTAAATGTGACAGTAATATGGGAAGGGGTAACCCAAGGTATTTAGTTTATATTTAATTTCTCTTTTGAAATGTCAAATATGTGAAAAGCTGATGATGATAAAGAAATGCAGAGGCTGTTGAATGACAGTTGGGTATATTTAATCTTATGTGTTATTGTTATTATTATATATGGATTGATATTCAAAATAAAAAGTAAATATTAATTTTTATCCATGTGCTGTTGTGGAATGAGAGAGTTAGAATTATGAACTTTAACGAACTCCCATTGAATTCCTCCTACTTTCCAGTCAAGCTAAAATGTTTCAAACATAAAAAAAAAAAAAGAACAAAATCAAGACATTAGCCAATATCTGAAGATATTTCTGAATGAATTCATTAGTAATTATAGTAGTTTAGATCTACCAAGGTCCATCATTTTAAAATGTAACTTAAAGATGGTGTAAAGAAAATAAAATCTAATAGCATTTATAGTCCTAAAAAAGAGTAGGCTCCTGTTGAGGTAGATCTTGCAAATAGGCCTGGCAAGAGTCTGTCCTACCATCTTATTTTTCACTGTGCATGTAAGAATACAAACTTTACTTACACAAGACAAAAAGACCTAGAAGACTCTCTGTCTTTAGCTTAGTAATAATCTAACAGTCTGCTGGGAAGACTCCTGTCATTCGATGCTATTTACACATTTTTTCATAAACACTACCTTGAGCAGGTAGTGGTTTAAGTAACTGCCATAACTTTCTGCAAAAGTCATAGCTTATGCAAGAAGTTAGTTTAATAGTATGAACCTTGTGTCTTTTGTTAAGACATTCTGCAAATCAAGAGAGGGGCTTGAGCCCTCCATGTGTGGGGGTAACCTGAAGTTCAGGTGTTCCACTTCTTGTGAGAAAGCTGTAACTGCAGAGTTATTTTGCATAAGGCAGGTAGCATTTTTTCTTTGGCAGACATTTTATTTGCAATGTACTCAGTCCTGCCTCTCTGGTTGAGTTGTGCTCATACTACAGTGAACAAGTATGGCCTTGCAAATACTAAGCTGCGTGGATACTGAACCTGCGAGCTCCAGGGAGATTTAGCTATGTACTTAGCTCCTCAATTCAGCCAAGAAATTCGTAGATGTTTAGTTTTCTAAAAAAGATTTGTGATAAAAAATCAGCAGCTATCAGCTCTTGTATGCTAAGTGGCTATGTTAGGCTTTTGTGGATTGCTTCTTGGAAGTAATTTTTTTTCAGATCTGGTACTAGATGACTTACCTGAAGTCACAAAAATGGGAAGTGACAGAAGTGTGACTAGAACTCAGCTGTGAACTCCTCATGATACAAAATCAAATATCAATTGATGCTTGTTTTATTGTTTATTATGAAAACTGTTACTGTAGTGCTCCTGTAACATAAGACTTCCCTTAGAACTACAGGCTAGTAACTGAGCGTTGCAATATATCACATGTAATTTTATCACTTCAAGATTTAACTGTTTGCTTTATGTTTACATGTTTACCTTAGATATCGTGCAGATGCTATTGTAATTTTCTCTAACTGCTTCATCTGCTTTTCTTCTAGGATAAAGCAGTTACAAAGATTAATATTTTTGAATAACAGTCAAGGTGTTATGTATGCAGAAATAATTTTATGCATGATGAAATACTATGTTTATAATATGTGTTCATGGCTGTGTAAGCTAAAACAAGATGCAAAGGTAGCTCACGGAATGCTAAACTTGATTTTGCTGCAGAAGGAACAGTTATCATTTAAAAGAGGTGTATTTATATACAGACTGTTATGAATTGGTAGATTTTAAGGTCAAAGAGGCCATTTTGACTTTCCAGGATCACAGTGGAGGTGTATATGTTCAGTCATGATTTTCCAGTCAGAAATACATTTTGGGATGTTGTTTAACCAATTTTAATACAGATGTATACATTGGACTATTTTTATGCAGCATTAATGTTAGCATGTCATGCAGATGTAAATCATCTTTGAAGAAAACTAGCTGTTTTGTTGACATAAGACAACTGTGTAAACACATTTGCGTCCTCATAAATGGTCATACCAAGTGAGGTGGAAAGTGCCATTTTTCATTTCAAAAATGAAAAATGTGAAATGAAAATGTCTTGTGAGTGCCTGTGTGCAGACACACAATTACCATCAAAGTCCAAAGACTGTGAGTGGGACTATTTTTCTGCAGGACTTCCTTCTACTGTACCTGTGGTTGAAGTCAGTCCAGTTCCTTTAACCTCTGAAGAATTAAAGAAGCAAGAACTGACACTTAAAATACAGCAAGAATATTTTGCTGCCCTGAAACATGAGGGTATGTTACTGTTTGGCTACTTATATTTGGTGGTGATCATTATTCCTAATTTAGGTAATTAACAGTCAAAACTAACCAGAAACTCTTTAGGGGAAGAAGGACGGGTAAGTAAAGTAAGGTAGAGAAAATAATGTCTGAAGAAATTAGGACATTTTCTAGACTGGTAGTCATCAGGGAATTTTGTGATAGATATAGCAAAATAGAAATGTTTTTATATCATGTCATGTCATGTCATTTCCACAACTAAGCAAGTATTCTTCATGAAAGAATACGTTTGAGATGGGCCACTCTTCAGTATTCAATTGAATTGAGTTCAGTATTTTAATTGTTTTGATCTGTGGAAGAATTTTTTGGCAATTACATATATCATTGATGCTCTTCTCTCAAATTTCATCTTCCTCAAGCTGTGCAGGATTTAAGCAGAGAGACACAAGTTTGCTTTTTCTTCCAAACCCCCTACTAGACAGACCCTTCCAAAAAACCATGTATGACTCAGCTTTCTGTCTCTTTGTCCTGCCCAATAACTTCCAAGCCAATTGGTCACTATCAGCAAAAAGTAGATGTCTGAAAAACAGAAATTCCAAACTGAAAATTAATTGATTTTTTTTTTAAGATTTTTTTTAGTAGAATAAAAGAACTCATTCTCACTAAAGAATAGATAGAGTTTAACTGTTACATATTCTATACAGGAGCAGTTGGCAGTTAGCCTTGGATGGGCTAACTTTTACGTAGTACTTATGAAAACTAGAGGGCAAACAGCAGTTAATAAACAAAACACAGACTCACAGAATCACAGAATCATCTAGGTTGGAAGAGACTTCCAAGATCACCGAGTCCAACCTCTGACCTAACACTAACAAGTCCTCCACTAAAACATATCACTAAGCTCTACATCTAAACATCTTTTAAAGACCTCCAGGGATGGTGACTCAACCACTTCCCTGGGCAGCCTGTTCCAGTGCCTCACAACCCTTTCAGTGAAGAAGTTCTTCCTAACATCTAACCTAAAACTCCCCTGGCTCAACTTAAGCCCTTTCCCCCTCGTCCTGTCACCAGGCACGTGGGAGAACAGACCAACCCCCACCTCTCTACAGCCTCCTTTAAGCTTCCAGCTCCCTCAGCCGCTCCTTGTAAGACTTGTTCTCCAGACCCCTCACCAGCTTCGTTGCCCTTCTCTGGACTCTCTCAAGCACCTCGATGTCCTTCTTGTAGCGAAGGGCCCAAAACTGAACACAGTACTCAAGGCGTGGCCTCACCAGAGCCGAGTACAAGGGGACAATCACTTCCCTAGCCCTGCTGGCCACACTGTTTCTTATACAAGCCAGGATGCTGTTGGCCTTCTTGGCCACCTGAGCACACTGCTGGCTCATATTCAACTGGCTATCAACCAATACTCCCATGTCTTTCTCTGCCAGGCAGCTTTCCAACAACTCATCTCCCAGCCTGTAGCTCTGCTTGGGGTTATTGTGCCCCAGGTGCAGGACCCGGCACTTGGCCTTGTTGAACTTCATGCAGTTGACCTCAGCCCATCGGTGCAGCCTATACAGATCCTCCTGCAGAGTCTTCCTACCCTCGAGCAGATCGACACACACACCTAACTTGATGTCATCTGCAAACTTCCTGAGGGTGCTCTCGATCCCCTCATCCAGATCATCAATAAAGATATTAAAGAGAACTAGCCCCAGTACTGAGCCGTGGGGGGTTCACAGGGCTTCTCTAGCACCACACCAGACCAAATGTCTGTATATCTACCACTTTCCTTTAAGATACTCTCAGTTGCTTAGAACTTCTATGTCTTTGCCCTCAAATCAAATAACCTTTCTATGAGACCCAAATCAATGCTAGGTGTAAAATTTTGATCAACTATTTCTTTTTTAATGTAGGAAGTGCTCAGTATTGCATTCTACTGTGACTGAGAAATAACATTAAAATGACCTGTCTCATACTTTTCACAGTTCATCTTTCTACACTAGCTGCCTAAAGAAAGTTTTAGCCCCAAAGTATTTTGAAAGCTTAGTAGTAAGAATTGTAATATAAATAATTTTACATTCTTTAACTTTGAAGCCACTATGCCAATTACTATATAAGATTACTTATTTGAAAGATTCTGTCACAGAGAAGGTTAAATATAAAGAAAAAATCAAGTTGAACACTGAATTGGCTTATGTTTAAGATTGAGAATAATATCCAGCTACTCTTCTCTCATTCTTCTTTTCTAAGGCTTTAAAAAACTGTCAGTGTCTGTTTCATGTCTCTATCAATACCTGTCTCTTCATCCAGTTCGTATCCATTTCACCTTGGATATTGTTCCCATATCTTGTCTTTTCATCTTTTTTCTTCTCTATTAGTCTCTCAGTGAAAAACTCTCTCCGTTCTTTCTATTCGGAAATCTAACAAATTCTGAATTCTGAAATTCCCAACGTTTTTAAAAGTTTAAATTGAATATTCTAAGCATAATTCTTGTAGCGATTAATTACTTTCCTAGTGGTCACTAAGCAAATGAAAACTGAGTTTTAGGGTATAAAATAGTCATATGTAGAAAGGTTGGAGCAAAACCAAGGAAGTTAATTTTGAAGAGCTGGAAGTTAGGAAAAGAAAAACTAACTTTTATCATGATTAACACAGATAACATGTTACACTTCCATTGTTACACTGCTAGGTGTGTTTGCTATATAAGGTTAATTAGTTTGATGTCACTGTGTACTTAAACATCCCCTGCACCTCTGCATTAGCTTTATTAAGATATTTGTTACCTTGTGAATTCTGATACTTATAGAATACACAGTTTTGTAAAATAAATGGTACAATAAGGGTAATTCTGAAAAATTAATAATTTAAGAACATGAGAAATAAATATTTTGCTGCCTAAGTACAGGTTAAAGTGTTAAACATCAGGAGCTTAAGGGTGAAAATTCATGCAATTTTATAAGTATTAATTATTATTATTATTAAAAATATTTTAACAGAAGAAGCCACCAAATCTCGTCTAGATCTTATAAAAGAAAAAGCATTAGCATATATTGAAGAACTAACAGTGAAATCAGAAGAAGCTTATAAAGATATGGAAAAGTGGCTTGGAGCCAGGTTCCTAGCAGAAATGTCCAGGTAATGTATATCCAATTTTGAGCAGGATTCATTTATTTTGTTTTTTTAATTGACTAAGCTGGTAAGGGTGTTTGTTTATATAGAACAAATAATTTGCAAAATGTATTAGAAAATAATCATTTCATTTCATGAGCTAAAATTTAATTTTATCTTAAATAACTGAATGGTAATAACATGTTTCTTCAATAATTAGAAGGTTTCGCTGGCAATGGTAGAGGTAATTAATTATCAGTTTTACTGTTTTGCTAGGCTACAGATTTAGCAATTTAGAAGCATCATCAGACAATCAGATATTCAATTTCCTAAAAGTCTGTATATCATTTTAGTGGTTTTTGTCACTTTGATTGTAGGTGTGTTTATTTACTTTTATTTATTTTTATTTTTCTTTCTGTACTATACAAATGCTGGAAAGCTCCACCTACTGTTATGAACACTATGTACATGTATAGCATTAATCAAAAAAATAATTCAATGTCTTTTTTTTTTCTTGGCCATTTTTCTCTTCTACCAAAATGTGCTTGGAACCACTATGTGACACTTAGGCCACCAGGCACAGAGTGGCCTATGTCTATATCATTAAAGTGTTTTACTTTCCAGAAGAAAAATGTCACATTGCCTTTTGGAAAATATTTCTGGCCTGTGTTAAATTTCAAAGCATACTTGGGGCAGTGCTGGTTGGTTCATGTCAGTGCACGCTCAAGGATGTAATATGTAAAGGTTCTAGCAGGCAATAGCCCAAAGAGGCTGAGCTCTACTTGCTAGCCAGCTTTGTTGGCCCTCCTGACAACCTCTTCCAAAATACATTATTTACAGAATATCATGTCCTTTGGATGGATGCAAGCATAATCCTGAAACCTCAGGCCAATCCCGTGCCTATACCTGTTAAAAAGTGTAAGTCATGCTCACCAGACTTGGAACAGCAGGTCACGTATCTCTGCAGAATGCTACTCTAGAAAGTGTTTTGTAGACCTACAGTCTAAGGGCAGACTAGGGGATGAGGCATTGAGAATAACCAAAAGGATGATTACAAATGGAATATATATGTCTCCTATGAAATTTATGGAATAAATAAAGTTTCATCATTTCATATTTTTCTGTCAGGTCTCTTATGTGGCTTAGATCTGCCTATATTTCTTACCACAGTAATAAAATGTGTTGCTGCCAGAGTAGGAGTACACTTCGTAATGATTTTGCTGAGTACAGAATTTACATGAGGATTTGTGATTCTTTCTTCAGGAAAGCTCCCAGAGTGTAAACACATTAACATTTGAACTTGATATTAACATTCTCTGTTAAAAAGTACTTACTGTTTCCTGCATTTACATTTTCACAGTGTTGAAAAGCTGATTGAGATAGGACGACACCACATTGAGTGTTCTAGCAAAATCCAGTATGAAATGACTTTAGAAGAAACAGATTTCTTCCTCAGCAGTGATGTGAAAGTGATTCCTGATCCTGTTCCTCCATCACATGTTCCACAAGTAGAGACCTCTGACAGTGGTACTCTAACTATTTCACAGCTTAATACATTTCATAAGCAGTTTCTACAAGTGGCACCTAAAGGTAAGAAAAAAAAATTCTGCTTCGTTCCAGAGAGGCATTTAGATAGCTAATTAAAAAAAGTAACTGCAAGGAGTTACTAAATATTAGTCACCTATATTGTTAAAGATCATACTACAGTTAAAGATGGTGCAAAATATAGAAGCAAAGTTAGTAAAATATTAGTGTAAAATATTAGAAATGTGAAATACCAGACCACTTGGAAGCTTTTAGTGTCTCTGTTATGGGCTTCGTATCTTCAAGACAATGTGCTTAATATTATTCTATCTCTCCGTGTAGTATGTTTTTTAAAGAGCTACGTATCATACTTTGCTTAGAAATCATTTCAAATGCAAGTCTTTAACTCATTTACTAATTCAGAACTCAGTGAACACGAAAGCTGTACTATTTTAAAACATATTGTTGAAAAACCACTATTTTTATGATAGGGTCTATTAAACTGTTAATGATTATATTCTTCAAGTAAATGTATGCCAGTTGTTTTGGGTGATTTGAAAGTATTAACTCATATTTTTTCTTTCCTTTGTTAGTATATTTATTGTGTACCTACCCTCTAGTTATGGGAACTTTAAGTTTAGGACATTTAAAAATACCTTCTGTCAAAACTTAATACTGCTGTATTTTTAAACTGAGATGGCAAATAGTTACATGCATTTGCAGTGGGTTGTACTACTACCGGTGTTCCAGATTATAACTGTGACTTTAGTACAAGTGCCACTAAGATTGTGAAGCAGAGTCCATAAATCCGTACTTACAATTTTGGATCCAACTCTTCCAATATAACAAGGCCACCAAGGCACAATAATGTTGAATATAATCCTGTATTCAGAAATTATTTTCATGCATAGTGGTGGAGAAAATCCATTTACCTTTTGAACATGAACGCATTTTAAGAAGAAAGATGTTAGGAGTTTTCTTTTAGAGAGATGTTTATCATTCTATCTATAATGCAGAGATTACTTGTGTGTGTCTAAGCATTCCATACTCCTCTACAAAGACTAAAGAAGCACATATTATTGTATATATATTGCCATATGAAACTAAAAATCTGTACACTTGTAATTAATTATTAGTGGCATAGAGGTAAACATACATGTACTACACAAATACCAGTTCTGACTGGTCATTCCTATTACAAGGTTTTCTTTTGTTTTTTGAAAAAATATTAATTAATTAAAATACTTAAAACTAAAAACATTGTCTAATACAAACTCAAATATTCTTGAAATTTTCAAGATAGAGATAAAGTGTTTTCATTGTGCCTTTGTAATAGATAGCAAAAATAGAAATGAAATCTTTAACTTTCTACAATATTATCTTTTTGATATTATGTTCACTAAAATGACCCAACAAAGCAAACTTTTTCTGTGTGCTTTTTCTTTCTTTGTGCTTTTTCTTTCTTTTCTTTAGCTTGGAAGATAAGACTCAGTCTTTTTAAGATTAAGTACATAGTAAGTTCCAAACTCTGGAAGCTTACATCATAATTTTAGTCTTGGTAGACCATATAATTCATACCAGGAAGGCTCCTATCCAACATTCTTCATTCACTTAATGACAGAATGATCTAGGACTGATCTCACAATTAGGCAGGACCCAAGTTATATAAAATAATTTTTATTTGTATTGTGGTGATGGTGCCTGCTAGGATCCCATAGGATTGAAACAATTCTTTAGACTCCTTCCAGCAAACCACAGGGCAGTCAGCAGAGGTAACATTGCAAATGACAGAACAATTGCTACAGTAAGTATCTTGCACAGCAGGGCATCTACTTTATCCTGAACCTTCATTGTTTCATTATTTCAAATTCTTTGTCAGGTGCAGATAGAAGAAACTCATTTTGATTCGTGCTGAAACATTATTTTCTCCAAGTATACAGGAATTCATCTAAACTTTCAAATTGGAAGCATATAGGTAATGTAGGAGACAAATATCCTCCAGGATAAGATCTTCATAACTACTTCCATTGGGATGCCCTAGCTCCTACAAAGATATCCAGCTGTCACAGCATGACAATATTTCTTTGTAGTTTCTTCCTCTCTTGTCCCTTCCTGCAGTCCGGAACAATGAAAAGAAATTATTTAAAGTACGGTTCTCAAGAACATGCAACAGCATTCTTCTACCATCTGGTGACTATTAAGTCAAAATAATTTACCTTTTTGGACAGCTGATTTAGGATGTGATTTGTGCAAGGCATCTTTAAAATATTTTTTTTTTCATTTTCTTATGCATTGTAAAAGCATCCCAGATTTCCTAAGACAACCACTACCCTTCACCACAAGCACTAGACTCTACAGGGAGAGTTAAATCCTTCCTCTCATAAAATCAGGAAAAATTCTTTACATCCCTCTGTCTCCCCTTGTTTAATAGAATGCCCAACAGAAAATATATGCCTCCTCCATGATTACTCTTGTATCGAATAAAACAAGGAAATACACTAAAGCACCCATCACATTGGCAGTGAAGTTGTTGGATAGCTCCAAAGGAGATATAAAAAAGTAGCCAGCTAATAATCTTTCTATTGCATAATCTCCAAACATCTAGATTTTTTTGCCAAACATCTTAATCTTTTAATTCCTACTTGCCTGGGCAGTCCCCTGAGCATTTGTAATAGAAATACATCGGAGAACATACGGCATAGACTGTAGGGCAAGTCTACAAATTTTAATAAAATAAATCCACCAATCCTCTATACTATGTAAATAGCAAAATTCCTAAAGTTGTTCTGAAAATGGAATATTAGGCTGATTTTGTATAGCATTATGAAGATTTCATAAAGAAGAATTTTGAATTAATTGAAATAATAGAATCATAGATTCATTACGGTTGGAATAGACCTTCAAGATCATCAGGTCAAGGTCAGCTTTCAATTTACCTAGAAAACCTAGCAAAACAAAGAGTAAAAAGGAGAGACTGTGAGGTTGGAAGTAAACAGTTTTCTCACAGGATATTTGGCAGATGTCAAAAGGATGTGTTTTCAAATATGTCTAACAAATTGACAAAACGAAAACAAAAAATGGGACTACCAATATACTTTAAAATTATTAGGTATTTACAAATTAAATCTTATAAAATTATAAACAGTTTTGTGTTCCCTAGGAATTTAAAGTATTAAAGAACTGCGGATTCATCATAAACAACTTGTTCTGTCCTGCATGCTTGGTTCTCCATGGAGACACATTACTGACCATTCTAAGCACCGATGGACAAAAACTGTGACCTCTGCTGGACCTTCCTACATACTGATCCAGTCTTTCATTTGATAAGAAAATATTTAAATGCTTTATTTTATTAATTCAAGTGCCATTGCCCCAACTCAGGGTGGCTCTGCAGTATTTGTTAATTTCACTAACTCCTTTGATCTTTTTGTTAACAGTGGTTTAATATATTGCCTCAGGATTGTGCTTCTTTTTCATAGAAAGAACCGTGCCAGATATGAAATGGAGCTGATAACACATCTTTCTGTTTATATGAACAAAATTAAGCTAACCATGGATCTCATCTCCTCCGATTACATTTACTGTCAATTCAATTAGCATGCATCTGGAATTTCTCAAGTTTAAAGGTGCTTCAGAGAATGCAATTTTGGTAATGTTTCACATTATCAAACTGATCAAAATCGATTCTATCCTTGATTTTTATTCTCCAGTTTATGACTGGAGTGAATTTTTTTTTTTTTTCTGTTTCTTTTCCACAGCAATGATCATCATGAGCAATCCCAGTTTGAATTATAGAACTGATTATTCATCTGAAATAATTTTCAGTCAGGCTTTAAGCACTTCTACATCCAATATCCAAAATTTAAAATGACTCTTTTAAAAAACTTTGAAGCAGTCTGCTAAGATGTGAGCAGTCCTCAGTAATTTTGCCAAATGTGATTCCAGATTTGTCAACCATAGGAGCCAATCAATAACCAAACTGTATGGCTATTTCTTTTTTCTATCTAATTATAGATTTCTCAGTTGAGTTTTGCTGCGCTGCCAGATTCGGAACAGATAAGTGTATCAGTGTACATAGTAGTGGTCAACAGTAGTTCTGTTGACTTTTTTTTTTCCTTTTTCATAAAAGGTTTTGCTTAGTGTCAGAGTCCAAATTGCACACAGATCATGAATAACGTGTACAGGTTATGCTATCTCTTCTGAAGTACTTTTGTAGAAAAAGCTCATGAACTTATGATGGTAGCCCTCATGATCTGACTTTGGTGTGCATAGGGGCTGAAACTTATATGCAAATATGGAAATAAGTTCTTCATCTATAGCTTTTATCTTTCTAAGACTAGATTTCAATATGTTTTTTTCTTCAGAACTTGAAAATAAGAAAGTCTAAGTTTGTAGGCAGAGGAACTATCTTTTACTAGAACAGAAATATAGATAGAAAATGCGTAAACTTTTGAGAAATAAAGCCCTTCATCAGAAGGGCTTTGTACCCAGGACAGGTACAATACCTCTCCTTACAGATATTGGAAGATTTGTTAATTCTAATTACTTTTACTTTCATTTCCCCCCACACACACCCTGTTAGTCTTCTATTGTATAAATATCATGTATATTATTTAATTTCAGTAGCTGTTACTGTTTGCCTATGTTGTTTAAAAATCCGTGTATCCAATTACTTTTATGAAACATTTAACATCTTTGTATGTTTGTGCACTTGAATACATATATCCCAGTATCAAGATCCCTATGAGTATAACAGAGGAAGTTTCCTTTCCCCTCATTTCACCCATGTAGCAATTCGAATAACTTACTCTGAGATTCTACATTTAAAATCCTAATTATTGATAATTAGTAAAGATTAGGCATGTAACACATCAATAATAATTAGTGAATAAATAGAGTAAATATTTCAGTGAGAAGCACTTGCAGGGGTGATGAGTATTTGATGAGTATCTCAATTTCTTGTTGGGAATGAATCATATTCTTGAGATTCCTGTCTTTTTCACTGAATGACAGTATCCCCTATTAATACCTTTTAGTGGTGCAAATGCTAAATTTGGATGAATATAATTCAGCCTAAAGATTTAGTTCATTCATTTATCCATTGCAGTATTGCTACAGTCTGGTGTGTAACATGCATAGATCTCTGTCATCCAAACATCTAGCCAAAAATATAATATAATAGGATAGGGTAGAATAAACTTGAAAAAGGGAATGAAATGTGAAAATAATTCTTGTCTGTAGTATAGATTTACTATTTCTTCATGTTTAGTTGCTTGTATAAATTTCTAATCTCTATCTTTCCTACAGTGTTCCTCAGTTTAGAGAGAAGAACCCTATTTTCATACAGTGCCAAACTGGAATTTATAATCAAAATATTGTACTGCTGTCTTGTGTGTCATTAGAAAACAGTCTCTTTGTATCTACCTGTGTTTTATAACTGAGGCATTGTGATTGCTCTTTATGCTCTTTATGACACTTCAAAATGCCTCAGCCCTGTTTGCAGGGTATATATCTAGTAACTTATGTTACCATTTTTAATGCTCAGTTTTGAAGGATTACTTTTCTGTTTTCAGTTTCAGTTGTGGTCATAATCTTAATTACTTTTTTTTTCATTTGTTTATTATATTTCTGCATTGGTTATTAAAGTAGATGTAAATTCATGTCCATGCCAGCTGGTATATCACTGAATGATATGAACTTTCAAACAGATTTTTAAACTTTTTAATGGATTTTAATGAAGGACTAACTCATGTAGATTTTTCTACGTATGCTTTCCCTTTCATTTCATTGATGACAAAGATTTTTGTCAAAAAGAAATAGCTCCATAAGTAGAGAAGGTGAAGTTTGTTTTTTTTTTTCAAATTTTTTTCAGTAGTGAAGTTTTCCTTTTGTATCCTGTGTTCTTTCCATAGTACCACTGCAATAAATCCAGCTCTTTTCCCATATTCCTGGTTTCTTCCCAATAACACACCTCCTGCTTCATTCCATGTCTTTTAGCCCTATTTGAAAAAAGTGTTGTCTTCTTCATGTCCTCTTATCTATGTTTTTTGCTTGCACAGCAATGGCCAAATATACTGGATGTTGTGTGTGGTCTGGAATTGAGTGTAGGCTGACATACGAGTCTTGTCCACAGAGCGGCTAAAAGCCTGGAATCTCCCTGCTTTTTCCTCAGTAGGAATGATATGAGGATCATTGTCCTGTTCCTCAGAACAGATCTGAAAGAAAATTTTGGAAACTTCGTATCTCCACGCTACTGATAAACTTGGTTCAAAATGGCCATATAGAAATTGACAGTGAGGAAGAATTGGCAGGCATATAAATTTATGTAGAGTTGCAGAGACAGCACAGATGCATAACCTTCACTTCCTTAAGTACGTGTGGTAAGAATATACTAGAGAGAGGACCTGTAATGAATATAATCTGGTTTATAGGGGTCGTCATAATTTAGAAGGGTTAGGGATCTGATCTGATGATTTATGCCTCTTAGCATTTACTGTTCTCACATTCTGTAGAATATACTGTCTTTCTAAAGACACATACAGCTGATCACTTATAAATACAAGATGTACAAAACAGAATTTTCCAAGAGATTAAAACCCTTGTGTTTTGAAATAAAAATAAATAAATCAAAACTTGAAAAATGTTAGTGACATTGAAAGTCCATCTTATAGGGAGTCCTATCTCAGACAGTGGCTCAGAGAACCTACTCTGATCCTTATTTTTTTGTAATCAGGACCAAATTTCCACAGGTTCCCATACACCTCAAGAAGCAGTAGGCACTGCAGAGGTGTTCTCATAACACATTATCATATTAGAACCATTTTTCCTCTTCCATCCTCTGACCTCTGCAGTTGCAGACCCTTTAATCCTGCCTCGTATCTTCTTTTTAACCTATTCTTGTGTTTTTGTGACTGCCTCCAGCTAGGGAAGGTTTTCAATCTTTACTGTTGGTGAAGAATTGTTCTCCTCCTCTCTTTTTGGTCCTGGGTGTCCTTGGGCACGCTTCAGAAAAAGAAAACTTCTGTGGAAGTCCATTTGTTTTTGCTATCCACATGGACTACAGCTGTTAACATGGATTTAAAGTTTTCTGTTAGATATAAACAGCTCTTTCAAATAATTACTCATAATAGAAATATATTTAAACTGCATGTTCCTAACATTTTTTTTTCACTGTTATGGCCTTTCAGGATGCTTATAATAAAATGGGAACAAACTGTTCTCAGAAATTCTGTAAAGCATATATAAAAGTTTGCCCCTTCTTGTAAAATAGACAAGAATGCAGTACCAGGAGTCTTTCTCATAAGACCTTTGAAAACACTCAAAATAACAGTTCTTTCTATGATTGTCTTAATGTAATTATTAATTTTGCTTCTTGAGGTACAAATTACAGCAAGGATGGTGGGAGTCAAATTGTTTGTAAGTCAGTTCCTCAGTGCTTTACTTCTACTATTTTCAAATGAATAGACTTCGAATTTTATTGCCTCAGTTCTCCTTGGAATTTGTTGTAGTTATTTGGCTGCTTTCTTTTCCAAGTCATGACCTTATGGCAACTGCATGCTAAAAGAATCATTAAATCACCTGCCAAAGGTAGGAGATTTGTGAACTCTAGAGGGAAACATTTCAAAAATGTCAGCTTATGGCACTTCCTAGTACAAAATATAAGAACGACCACCTTGAAAACAATTTGGAAGAACAATGTTGAGAACAATCTCAATGCTTTGAGAATGTCTCAGTTTTGAAAACAAAATGTGAAGCTTATGCAGTTACTCTCTCTCAAAACAGTAATAATTTTTTTCTGCAGATAAACATACTTAAAGATGACCAGGTCAGTTAATTGTGCTTTAGAACATCTTATTCATTCTGGGACAGATATTTGATTATGTATTTATGGACTTGTTCCAAGTAAAATTTTCTGTTAATATCAGGTGGAATTGTGATCATAACAGGCTTGTGACATCAGCAGTATCTTCTGGAGACATTTTTCCTCAAAGACAATACTGAATTCCATTCCCCGACTCTGTTTTACTCTGTTTCAAAAATGGTATCTATGTTGCTGCATTTTACTGGTTGCAGATTCTGACAAACCTATGTTAGTCAAAAGGAAACTATAGCCAAAACTGACCATTTTTTACAAGGGTCCTGAGTAATATGAAAGTGATGTAAGAGGAGATCTCAGTTTTATTTACTCCCTTTTATGGCTGTTTATTTTAAATCACAGTCCAGTTGCAATGTAACAAACTAAATGTGGAAGAAAAAAAAAAATAAAAAAATGCAATTGATAAAGTATTAAATAAAAACTATTTTATATTTAGTTGTTTCTTTCTAAATTGTAGCCATAAGAGCACTGAAGCAATTTAAAAGCAAGAGTAATTCTTCTAGCAAGAGAGAAGTTGGTGACAAAGGGAAGGAGAAGAAAGATTTGGAATATCAAAGAACAAAGACGAATCGCCAGTTTCCAAAAATATGGCTCACAAAGTACTCCTGGTTAAAATATGATGATGAAAGGGGAATAATGTTCTGTGCATTGTGTCGCAAGCATAATGTGGATTTGGGGGAAAACATTCATAATTTTTGTTCTGGCACTGATGACTTCAAACTTGAATTTATAAATACACACCAGAGTAGTGAAGCTCATGCCTGGGCTACCTGCATGGAAGCTGCCAGTACTGCCTCACCAAATAGAGCTTCTGCTGAGCAAATGTTGAAGAGTATGAACTCCATAACATTAGGAAGAGTAGAAAATATTTTTAGAACATGCCATGCTATTGCTAAGTCTGGTCGTCCTTTTACAGACCTTGACTGGATGTGTAAACTAGATGATATGAAAGGAGTGGATATTGGTTCTGTATTTAGAAATGACAAGTCAGCAAGAATATTTATACATTTTATTGCTGAAGTAGAAAGAAGGGCTCTAAAAGAGAAACTGGAGAAATGTAAATTCTTTTCTCTCATTAATGATGAAGTCACAGATAGCATATTCAAAGCAGCTGCAGTTGTCTACGTGCGCTTTGCAAATGAAGGAAAAGTCCATTGCCAAATTGTTGGAGTTCAACCTGTTCAAAAAAATGATGCTTCAAGTATAAAAAATGCAATTGAGGAAATTTTAGAAATAAATCTTCAGCTCAATCTGGGAAACCAAGACTGGTCAAGAAAATTAGTTGGGTTTGGAAGTGACGGGACAGATGTCATGACAGGAGAAAACAATGGGGTAGCTGAGCTTCTGAGGGAAATTCAGCCTTGTGTACAGTCTGTGCATTGTTTTGCTCACCGCCTAAAGCTGGCTTACAAAGGAGCACTGAAAAATATTCAGCTATACAACATCTTAACCAATGGCTTGAGAAATATGTATTATTTTTATCATAACTCACCTCTAAATAAGAATAATCTCAAAGCCACATATGAAGCCATCAAGATACGCCCAGCAATTCCTTCTCGCATTGGAGGCTCGCAGTGGCTTCCTCGTCTACAAACAGCTCTACAAATTCTCCTTAAAGGTTATCCTGCAATTGTTCTACATCTGAGTAAGGTAACTGATTTAAAAATTGGATGTAAAGTTTGGAAAAATTAATTGCTATGGTTAATTTTGGTCCACCTACCTAATACATCTTATTTCCATATTGATTTACAGATTGAAAAGGATTCAAGAGCCTCAAACAGGCAGAAAGTCAAAGGACTTTTACACTTCCTTCTGAAAATGGAGATAGTCAAGTTTTCCCATTTCTTGTTGGATGTCATCAATGTCCTCAACATTCTGTCACGTGTTACTTTGGATCACAACTCCTCCATTGCAGATATATTTGCAAGCATGCAGTCAACAGTGGAAACACTCCACATGTATCAAACAAGGTCTGACATTTGTAACGACTGAGTCCTGATCTACTACAATCTAGCAAAAGATTATTATATACCTTTTTGTATTTTGAATCTTTTAGAGCTGGTCCAAAGGAACGCATAATGGAGACCATTCAGCACTTTCATGGTCACCAGCTTGTTGGGAATGGAAATATTTCAGCAGTACGAACCAAAATATTAAGTAATTTGGTGAAGAGGCTACGTAATTGTTTCTGTGATGCAAGTCAAGATGTCTTAAGAGCAACTACTATTGGAAGTTTTAAACTATGGCCTGACAAAATGAGAGAAGGTATAGAACTATGATAGCGGCTAGTTGAAGAAATGCACAGTCTAAGTTTTTTTTTTTTAAGTACAAAAATATATTTCTGTTGCCTCTGTTATAGAATTTGGTGAAAAGGAAGTGTCTGTCTTGATGAAACATTATGAAGTTGTACTAGAAGCTGCTAGTGTGAAAATCAATGAAGTTGAAACTGAATGGAGCATGTTGAAATTAGAGCTATATAACAGGTAATAAGAATACTGCATTTGCTTGTGTTTATTGATTAATTTAAAAGGATTATGGACATATATTTAGGAATAGGTATAATTATACTTTTTACTATTTTTTAGATTTCAGAACATCCAGACCTTGACATGGGATTTGGTGAACTCAGATTATTCAAAGAAGTATCCCAACATCCTGACATTGGTAGATTTGATCCTAACTCTGCCAGCAAGTTCAGCTGAGACAGAGCGAGGCTTCAGTCAAATGAAATTCATAATGATGCATCTGCACTCTAAACTAGTGTCTGAAAGTGTGACAGATCTCATGATAATTCAGATGAACTCTCCAGATATCAAAAAGTTTGACCCCAAGAAAGCTATTCATTTGTGGAATAGTAGTTGGCAGAGAAATAGAAGACTGCAGGAAGGTGATGTGATGACAAATGAAAGATCAGATTGCTCCTCTGAGTTTGATATGGAGAGTCACTGTGGAAGTGATTAGATGAAAATTCCTACTTTCTACTTTGCAGTCACTCTTTTAACATACATGGACACTTTAGTAATGTATCTTGCAAGATGAAGGAATGTGAAATTTATATTTTTTTCATAACTTTACAATTTGAAAATTTGGCTCTTCTTTCTGTATTCACTGCTGAATCAACATCATATTTGCCAGTCATTACCTGATTCCTACAAATCTGAAAAGACTTAGCTCTCAGGTGCTGTGGTTCATCATCATATAGTTCTCTGAAGAGATTTAAGGTTAGTCATACCCAAAAAGAAACAATTTCTCTCAGGGCCAAGTGACAATCCACAGACAAACTGTTTTCTGCTCATCTTAAGATTCTTAAGATGGTCTCACTCCTCATTCAGCTTCCATCCTGAGCACAGAACTTTATAGCAGTTTACTTCAATGCATTGGCAGTATATTTGTGAGATAACTACTCGATTTTGGTTCATTTTTTGTTCATACAAAAAATGTCGAGTGCATTGTGGCTGTTGTGACACCTGGACAGAGTAACTGGACTGGTAACTACCTGGTTGTTGCATTTAATCTGAGTCATTGACACATTTATATCCACTGGAGTTAACTGTTATCTTGTTCTTTAATGGTTCAAGAAATTTTATTGATTCTGAAAATCCTGTTTTTCTTTTGATAAGTATATGGAAAATTGGTGTATTATTGCTGTCTAATGATTGCTTGGCCTATGTGGCCTATGAATTTTTGTCACGCCTTCTCTCTATATGTGTTGCTACTCTTTAATCTCTTGTGGATAATGTTTAACATGACCTTTCAGAGATATTTCTCAGACTTGTCCTTCAGAAGATTCCTGCAGAGGCAAAGCAGATCCATATTCCATTGCTGTTTATTTATTGCATAAATCAGTCTTCCCATAATACATAATATGATAGCCAGGATATTGACCAATATACTTCACAGATTAAACTGCTGCTTTTTCCTGTAAAAATGTTTCAATGAAGGATGTTATAAGAACTCTATATGTTGATTTTTAACCTACGAGTTGAGAATGAGAATTGTTCAGAAAAGTTTCAAATTTCATTATTTGCCACTACCCACATGTTTTAAATGCAACTTCCTGCTTGCTAAGTTCCAATCAAGGCAAAGAATACCAAAAGAATATATTTTGAGAAAGCTAAAGTGAAATCATTAAAGACTTTTCAAACAGTGATGAAGATGAACTAGAAATAATTCAGGAGAATTTGAGGTCATTCACCTTTAAATCAACCATTTTCTAAGTTGAGATCTAACATTCTACTTTCAATATAAAACATTTCTAGTAATTGCAGAAGGTATGTTATTTATATAGTCATTCTGAGTATTTTGCATATGTATTCATGCTACTAGTAGGTCTAAATATTTGCCTACAATAGAAATAGAGTACATTTTGAATGCATAGCTCATTAAAGTATGATAATCCACACAAGCTGAGCTAATCTGTAGGGATCAGAGCAAGAAATCAGTACTGTGCTTTATATGGTATATTATAAAAGATGCATCATTGAAGTATGTGCATTTGTGATTTCTCAGGTAACAGAAATGTGTAGTTATATTTTACCTAATAAGCAAGAAGATAGATATTACAGAGGGTACTTTCTTAGATATATGGCATAACTAGTTCTAAGGATTTTCTCATAAGTCTCATAATACCATGGTTTTTCCCTTGAAGTTTCAAGTGTGGAAGTTCTTGCAATGATGAAGTTAAAAATTTTTTGTAATGTCCAAGAGCAGAAGACAAAACAAACAAACAAACAAAACAAACAAACAAAAAAAAACCACCACCATAACAAATAAAACTATATTTTGAATCTATCTATCTGAATCTATTTATTTGAAGTCACTTCCATGATGCCTGAGGGCAGCATCTCATATTTGTAGCCAGTATTTGCCCATGCTTCTGTTTCGATAAGTTTTTAAAATAGTTCACTCTATATTTTTACTAATATCTGAAATGTTTTTGCGGAAAAGAAATTTGATTTCCTCTCATACTTCTCAGTTTTAACTGGAGAGGAGTTTATCACTATCTTCTTTGTAATACTCGATTTTAACTGGAAAACTACTCCTGTTTACTTATAATGTTCCTTTTGTAGATGAAATTAACAGAACTGCTTCAATATTTTTTCTCATGTTTTCTAACTCTGTAATTATTCTTGCTGCTTTCTTCTGAGTGCTTTTCAATTTCCATGCACCCTTCTAGATCTTCAAATTCCAAGATTGCATGCCAGCAGAAAACTTAAAAAACAAATAGAATGCAAAGTTCGTTTCCAGTATCTTTACCTGTACTTTTTGGCAATATTGTAATCGACTATGATCCCTAGAACCTTTTCTACAGAACTGGTACTTTGGTAGTAAGATTCTGTCTGTGACATTTATGCAGTGCATTATTTCAGCACAGTATAGCACTTACTATTTATTTGTATTGGATAGTGTTCTTTTTATCCCAGTCTATACCTCCAATTTGTAAAGTTCACTTTGAATTGTAATTCCGTTCTTCAAAGTGCTTTAAATCTTTTCCACATTGTTTTTATCTGCAATGTAATAAACAGTTTTTGCAGACTCTTTCCTCAATGCACTTTGACTTGTTTTCAGTGAAAAGACTTACTGGTCTTGACTATCTCTCCACTTTTCAAAAACTCTTTGAATTCTGATTCTTTTTCCAAAATTATTGTTATCCCTTCTAATTAAGACAGTATCTACACATTTAATACATTTATTTTCTATTCAGTCATTTATGTCACTCAAGAAATATGTTTTTTCTTTCTTTCTTTTTTTTAAATTTTTTTTATTTGGACTTACTGAATGAAAAGATTTTGTAAAGAGCATATGTGTTTTGAAACCATTCCTGTTAGATGGACAAATCAGATTCTGGGAATTGTTTTCTCATTCTATCCCAGAGGACACTATTTCCTCCTACCACTTGCAGAGCCCCATTTGGGAGCACCAGTCTTCTTTCCTCAGCACCATCTGTGTGGCTGCCCACTCAGCATCTCACCCTGACTGTTGAGCAGTTCTGTGGCATTGGCAACCCCTGAAGAAAACTGACTAATCTGACATTTAAAAATAGTTCCATGCTCTATAATATAAAAATAAATACATTGATTCTAGACTAAATATCAAAAAATACATTGAAGACATTTATTTGATATCTCTTTATATCAAATAAAGATATTAGGCATTTTCTCTCTCCCTCTGAACCTCCCTTGTTCCACCTAGGTATGTGACGAGGGGGAATTAGGTTGTGCTACATTTAAAATTTTTGAACTATTATACTATTTTAAAAATATTTCAGAATTGTGCCACATCAGAGATTTCATGAGGAGCTAATTTAAGAAATTATCCCACAGCACATCATCAATTATATAATTAGCAGATAGAAAGTAGCTTAACTCTGAATAAAAGAGAAGAGCTTCCTTAGCTCTACCATAGAGAAGGAAAAATGGGTAGATGCTACAAACCACCTGAGAGTGCTTAAACTTAATCCCACAATAATTTATTAGTTTGTTTCAGTTTACATCAGCTAAAGTCAAATTTACCTATAAACTATGTTCTAGCATATTCTATGATCCAATCAGATTTCTATAAGTAGTGATTAATGGTTTAGTTGCCAGGCCTTTAATCCCATTTCAGGAATTATCTCTTGATTCAAGTTCTTTAATTTCCTTGCCCCTGAAATAGTTTTTAGGTATGTTTCTGAAGTCAAATAGTCTCGCAGAAAGTGACGTGAGGATATTTGTATCTTTCTGGAATTGTATGCAGAAGCACATAGGAAATCCAGGAGCTGCATTTTTGATTGTTACATAGGGAAATCATAGTAGGAATTCAACAGTTTAAACCATAAGATACAGTGAGAGAAAGAAGTTTGCAAATTTCCAGAGTAGAAGGGATGAGATGTGAAAAGGGAAACAATTAGTAAAATAAGAAATAAAAATGATGATAGCTGGACTTCACATAGTAAAGCACTGGACATCTTGGGACTTCAAGTAAGATGTAAAAACTTACATTTATTTTCATATTATTTTATGAAATTATTTTCATAAAAACTTTTTTTTTTTTTTTTTTTAACTCTTATTTTCATATAAACTTTTTACTGCCTCCTTTGTAGACCATAGCCTCTTCTCCCCATGAACCAGTAAAGAGTTTCCTAGAATAGAGGCAACTAGTACTTAATCTTCTATGGAGTCTCCCAATAATGATACGTTTGTGATGTAGGCTTTATTGTACCTTATGGAAATGATCTGATTCTTGTGGCTTGAAGTACACATACAAGTTTCTGATCACCTTAAAGTAATTAAATCAACAATTCACTGTGTTTCAGTAAACAGCCTAACACACAAGACTTTAAAAATATGTTATTTCTCAAAACATATAAGTCAAAAACCTTCAGGAGGTGATGTTATTGCTGTTAGCACTCATCTGTTTGACAATGTTTCCCTAGCTTTTGCTTTCATGCTGAAATTTATGGTAGAATTTATGGCTTTAAATCCAGATGTTTCTTCCTTCTTCTTTTCCCAACAGACTTTAAGCTAGCCAAATCTACTTTTCCTTTTCTCTCCAAGCTTATGTTTTTTTTTCCCAATGTATTAAGAAGTGCTGAGGGCTTAACTCCTGATTTCAGGATTGGAGGCAAACAGCAGAGAGTGCAGACTACTAAATCAAATTGGCAACTGAACTTTGAATGCTCACACTATGAAATTAATATTCTAATACATTCTATATATTTCTACCACTTAAATCTTTTTCATAGACTTAACAATTTTCACTTCACTGTTCCACTTCAGAGATCATAGAATGGTTTGGACTGGAAAGGACATTAAAGACAAAAGCTTTTAGCTGTAGAACATAATGGCTCCTTTCAAAAAGGATAAAGTTTGGCTGCATTACGGAAAAAACTGTTAGACTTTTTTTCCTTCTTGTTTTTCATTGTTTGTGTTTGCTTTATAATCTGAAAACTTACTGTCTTGACCTTCCAGAAGTGATCATAGACTGACCAAATCAGTCTTGTCTCTTAAAATTTCATTTGAAACTTTCTTTACATTTTTTTTTGTCTTTACTGCAGAGATTTTACACTGAATCCTCACTGAGCAAAAAAAAGTCTGTTTCTGAATGGACAGACTCATATTTATCCATTGTATTTCAGTATACTTCATTCTGTGTTTTAATAATGTACATGAAGTTCAAAGTTACTGTTTGCTTATAAGCAAATCCATGCCTATTTTACAAAATTAAGTTTTGTTATCAATATATACACGTGCCATATATGCATGTACTTATTTAACTTTTGATTGCTTTAAATTAAAATTGACGGAGCTATTTATCTCTAACTCCCAACAGCTAATCCTATGAAACTTTTTAAGCAATTAAATTTCATTTCAGAGTTTAACAGACAATATTCTGTGTTTACCATCCTATTCTCTAGCGCATTTACCAAGGGTAGATGTAGATTTATGATTAACTAAAATAGAGCACAGTGAAAGAAAAGGTTGGTAGGTGTTCAATATACAAAATATGTATGTGATTGTGATTGGTATTTTTAAAATGCTTATTAACTGTCAGTGTGATATGGGAGGATAGATTAGTGATCACAATGGAGATCAAGACAAGTATCAAAATAGCTGTAGTTTATTGGAATATTTGACATTTTGCTATTAAATAGGCCCTACATTATTTATTTTAAATGAGAATGTATAATGCTTGGGTTCAAAGATAAAGCCAATATGAATACTATAGAATAGCAAAACAAGTATTTTCCCACATGGCCATTAATATAAAAAAAAAATAGATCCCCTTTAACAAAAGAAGTCTATTTGAATATATTTTTTATTGATTTTTATTTTATTTCATTAGGTTTTATATATAAGAAAGTATTTATTGACATTTTTATTGACGTGATTAATTTGAACCTTGGAACAAATTACCTTCCTGATGCATGGATGAACTTAACACTTCCAGATGTAAGTTAACAACTATTTTCTTTCCTGAGGTATTTCTTTGTATAGAAGATGAAGCATTGCCTTTCTATGACAAAGTCAAGAGAATAACTATTATAGGGCATTATCAGTTTTTCCTTAAATTTTTCCCTTTCACTAGAGAAGACAAAGAAACGACAGTGTCAGGAGTTAAATGCTTGTGTTAGCACTATACTTACTTACAAATTTCAAATTACACCAGTTCCTTAGAAACCATGGAAAATTCACTGCCAGGTGTTAAATTAAGACTGTTTTTGTTCTTTGTTATGAGATAGGAGAATGAAATCTGGAGCTGTATGACCTTAATCTTATTTATCCATGATTTTCAGATTTAGAAACATGAAAAAATTCAGTCTTTCCAAATCTTTCATCACAGAATTCATTGATTATTTTGAGATGCTGTTGGTAAATTGTATGGGATAAAAATATCTACTGTATGCTATTTTTAGTATATTTTGATAATTATTTCTGGGAGTTAGTCACAAATCACATTAAGATTTTAATTGGACTACACATGATGGAAGCAGCTTTATTCAAATATTCTTCACACAGATGAATTGCACGAGTAAACCATTTTAAAATCGCTGAGTGATGGATTTCCATTGAGTTTAGTGAAAACTAGTCACAGCTGTCATCAGTATGTAAAAAATCTAATCTTAGCACAGGAAATTAATTACATGGGGAAAAGTATTAGCAAACTGAATATTTGACTCATAGAGCACATGTGCATGTATCCCATGTTCTTTATTCTGTAAGAGCTCTTAGTGCTTGTAAGTTCTATTTTTATTTTAAGAACAGGATTTCCTTTAAAAGAGTTTCCTTAATAGCATGACTTTAAAATGAGACTTTTAAATTTATTGTGAAAGCAAGAATTGCCATGCTAAAGGAAATGAATGAAGCATGACCTAAAGTGTAAGTTTATTCTGCACAAGCTATTCTGAACAGAAGTCGCTATTTCATCTTTACAGTTTGTGAATTAATGTAATTTCAAATACGTTTTGAAATTAAAGTAAGCAGTGCTATACTTGCCAATTTTAGGGCAGGTGGCATCTACAACATTATTGAATTGACTCACTCTGTATTGCCTAAGGCCCTAAGCCCTCTAAATACATTTCTTCCATCTGAAAATCCAGTCTGAAACCAACCAGATGCTTGACAATGAAATTAGTATTTGGAGAAGAACATAGTATAGAGGAACATAATAAGTTCTCATCACACCAGTAGTGCAGAAATGAACTGTGCCAGACTCGTTACCTCCATCACAATGCTCTATCAGGAGATCTTACGTTTCCCTGTTTGTGATCAGGACCCCACCCTACTATCCACATACTGCATCCTCAGCTGTAAAAGAATACATGGCAAGCTGCAAAGCAGCTTTTCTATTGATAGTTTTTGATACCTGGAAACACTACTGGAACAAAGAAAATCCATGTTGTGAATACCTGAAAGAGTAAGCAAAATAAGGCCAAGGCACAGGCCCTATACTAAATTTTGTACTCATGCCACTAAATTGTCAGTTCAGTTCCCCACTAACACACACTAAGAACCATTATCTTGTAGGCAGCTTAAGTATAACCCCTGATTTAGGAAGTAGGAGTACTTATTTAGATGTATACCAGCTGCACATGCCAGTTAGCCTCAGTGACAAACAATGATCTCTGGCCTGTTTTATTTAGTGATAATGTGCACCTCCAACTCCCCACAACCTTCCCAGCTTTATTTTCCATAACCCTGCTTAAGAAGATAACCACCAGCAGCAGTCATGGTGGGTGCCATCTGGTCACAGTGGATTCATGAGGGACAGTTAACAATACAACAGCCAAGAGGCTAGCTGAGCAAAGTGCTCACCTGACCACAATGCTGGTCAATGTCAGACTCAAGCCAAATTTGGAAGAAACTAACATCTATAGTGACACAACACCTATAGTATGCCGATATGATTGTTAGTAAATCATCTTTTATCAGGAATAGTGTAGCCAGGAAGACCAGGGAGGTGATTGTCCCCACTGTACTCAGCTCTGGTGAGGCCACATCTCAAGTACTGTGTTCAGTTTTGGGCCCCTCACTACAGGAAAGACATCAAGGGTCTGGAGTATGTCCAGAGAAGGGCTATGAAGCTGGTGAAGAGTCTGGACTAAAGTTCTATGAGGAGCATCTGAGGGAACTGGGGTAGTTTAGTCTGGAGAAGAGAAGGCTCAGGGGAGACCTTATTGCTCTTTACAACTACCTGAAAGGAAGGTATGACGAGCTGGGGGTCGGCCTCTTCTCACAGATAACTAGCAATAGGACTAGAGGGAATGGCAACAAGTTGTGCCAGGAGAGGTTTTGATTGGAAATTAGGAGATGTTTCTTCTCAGAAAGAGTAGTCAGGCATTGGAACGGGTTGCCCAGGGAGGTGGTGAACTCACCGTCCCTGGGTGTATTCAAGGACAGGTTGAACATGGTGCTTAGGGACATGGTTTAGTGGGTGTCTATTGGTGGTAGGGTTATGGTTAGACCAAGTGATTGTGAAAGTATTTTCCAACATTAATGATTCTATGGTTCTTTGTAGCCCTATAAAGAGTGAGCCAAGAGCCCTTTGATTTCTCCTGCATGGCAGTGGGCTGCAGGCCAGGATCTCTCCTTGAGTAGGAATGCCTCACAAGGTCTGCCCCTCAAGGACGAGAGATTCCTTACTGTTGATTCCTTATCCACAGCAGATACTCAGTAAGTGGCTGATAGCTTGCTAAATTTTGTAAGCTTTGCTAAGATCAAATTTTAGATTGGTTGTGCACATGTAATCCTTTAGACATAAATCATTGACCAACTGTGGGACTAAGTTTGGATCTAGCCACACCTAGGCACCTCTGAGAAGGAGTTTAGAAGGCAAGGGGGTCCACTCTGAACCGCATGACTGCCAAGATCATTTGTTTGACCCTTTCCTCTATACAGTAAATATCCAAGCGTACCTCACTGTCTCAAATCTTATTGTTGTCTTATTTATGATTAAGCTTTGTTAGATCACTACATTTTATCAGTAAAATACATTGCTTCTTCTCTGTTATGAGTAAAGTGCATGTAATTTCCATTCATGACAGATACAGAGTTAGCCATGCATTCTACAAGAAATCAGAGTCTTGAAACTAATTCGTAAGGCTCTTGCTCTCCCTCAAAACTCAGCTGCTCACTATACAGGGGAAAGAGATAGGAGACTGGTCTTTTTATGTGTTTATATTTGAGAGAAGCAGTGCTCCAAGAGTTTGGGGTGAACCACAGATGCCTCTCATGAGGACATGAGGCATAAGCACTTGAGGGCAGGTTTTTTACTGTGTAAAGCCTCTTATTTACTACGTGGAACTATGCTTGTGCGTCCATTGGAGTTACTGTAAAGTCACTATAAGCTGTAAATTTCATAAATGTGTCAGTGTAACTGCACTATGCAGACAAGGAGGAAGTAGAAAGAACTCTGAATCCTTTATACATCTTTGATGTATCTTTGACATATACAAATCTCAATGGATAACCTTGTCCATCCTAAATAGGAAACAGAACTAAGTATGCATAATATATAAAGAATATATGTTTATGCATGCATATTTGACAATATTTATTATTTTATTTTTATAGTTGCAAAATCTGACATCTGCATTCACAGTGAACTCAGAACTGATTGACTGGCGCAGATTCCTTTTAGCAGCAGCACAGCCTTGGCCAGTGCCATCTCTGACACAACTTCTCAAAACTCTCAGTGTCTTCAAGTCTGTTGACGTAGCTGGATCAGGCTTAGTTACACAGGAACGCTATATGCAGGTTATAATTCTTTTCTCTTTGAATATTCATTTGTTAATCTCTTTGTATTGAATAATATATTGTCAGGTTTATTCAAACTCAAAAAAATCAGCCTGTGTTTTAAATATTTTGCTATTTGAGGGTGCTTTCTAGTGAAAATTGTCTTTAGAAAATTGAGGGCCAAATATTTACCTTATCCATATATATTAGTTACAAAAATCAGACTGATTAATCTTACATTTTAATTCCATTTTCTATTTAAGCCATAAATTAATTTTAAAAAAAAATCCTTCCTGTCCTAAAGAAACTATTCTGTGAGCATTTTAACTACAATTAGCTACCATTGCTATTGATTGATACTGTATGTCTCTTAACACACAAAAAAATTGCCCCAAACAGAAACAAATACTTTAATTTAGATAGTCTCACCAGTTCTAATTTAATTAAATATCTTGAGAATTTTTCCAATAAGTATTTTTTTGCAAATGAAAATTGTTTTTCAGACCTTGAATATATAGGAAATTAAACTATTCTTTGATACATTCTTTTGTTTAAAAAAGGGTCTATTTAAACCTTTGCATGGCTTAGAACAGTTTTCAAAGAAGCAAGTTTTGTAAAAAAATATCAAGAATACTTTTTTTTTTTTTTTCCTTTTAATATATTTGACCTACTTCTATACATTTTCAATTTTACTTTGGATTTTTAATCTTAGAATGACTGCTGGTTCAGTCTTTTAATGTGCCCTAGCCAATACATATATGTATATATTGGATATATATATATTATACGCAGTATATATGTGTATGTATGTGTATATACATGTATGCATGTATACACAAATATTTCATAGCTCTGTCAGTTTGGATTTGGTGATATTAAAATAACTTCAAAAATGTTTTAACCAAATTTCATAGAACCTTTAAAGTAGTTAGTTTTAAAACTGTCTAACATTAGATTTATTCCAAAATTAAATAAAGGCTGTGTTATTCCAGAAATCTGCCTGTTTTAGAACTTCTCCGATTAATTGAAAACTTGCTGCGGAACCACATCCCATCCAAGACTGGTAAAAATATAAATAAATAAAGCAAAATTCTGCAAAGCCAGAAACCCACAAAATTTGCAGGTCTACATGCTGCATCTATTTGTCTATTATGATAATTTTTACTGAAATTTGAGAGTATACAAATAAACAGATTTAAGACATTCAAGGCTGTGAATTAACATTTTTAACATAGGATCCTAATTATAAAGTAATACTAAGTGATCAAAACATTTACACACTTCAGGATCAGAAATGGTTCCCATTCAGTCAGCTCAAGGTAAACATGCAAGTGTGTACATTCATTTGTTTATTGACCTCCACCCCTGTTAGTTCTTCCAAACTTCCCTGAGGGTACTGACTAAACCTACAGTCTTCTGCAGTTCGTAAAGGACTGAAAAGGACTAGAAGGTTTATAAACACACAGGTAACTCTCAGCTGAAGATCCTTTTTTTTCAGAAGAAGCCTATATAAATGTGGGCAGGTTTAGTATGCTGGAGTAGATGTAGCTCTGTAAACATTACAGGACACTTATTTGTTGCTAGTAGGCATGCATGGGAAGAACTATGACTCTCTCCCAGGTTGCACTGAAGTGTTTGGACATTTCCAAAAGAGCAGTTAAGACAAAAGCTACAGGGTAGCAGAGGATACCCTGTAGGTATCCTCTAGATAGAGGATAACTGGTCTGTTCAACAGTTACAGAGCATAAAGACCACTTTTGTTAAAGTGTGAAAATAAATGACTTTTTTTTTTTTTTTCCTCAGGTTGGCTTATGGTTTACTGGAAATGAAGATCTAAACAGTACAAAAGATTGCACAGAACCTTTGCCTTTTGATAGGCTAGGATGTCTCATAAAGGTAACTTTGAAAACAGCTATTTTGAAGAGACCACTCACTATTCTAACCCAAGAGTTCTCATTCTGAATTTTCTTAGGTATCTTCTTCCATAATTGCTGCAATGTTTTGGTGGCTTTTGAGGTCAGGTGGTACTTCATAATATGGCTTCCATGTATAGAAACCTCAAAGTTGGAAATAATGTGGAAAGTAGGGACAGGAATCTATGAATTCTCTTTCAGTATTCTAAACCATAGTCTTCTCAGAAAGACTTAATTATTCCTGTTCTCTATTGAACCACATAAATTTTGCTATACAGTGAACAACTCTGTAAAGAATGAGAGACAAATGATGGGAGCATCTATGCTCCCAGACATCACTGTGGGAGAGGGAGATGCAGGTGTAATCTGAATACAGGACAAAGGTTTGGACCTACCTATAATGGTATCACATTTGGTGAATTTCTTCTTGTTCTGATAAAATCCTCATTCTAAAAAAATAAAATAGTACAGTTTCTGTTTCCTGGAATGACTCAGACACGACTGATTTATCTCAATTTACACAACCTCAACACATTTTTAAGGATAGTATCACTTTTCAGCTGTCATTACTTATGTTATCCTTTTCTGTACAGTTTTTGATTTGTATTTGTTCAACATTCATTAGTAGAAATTAATGTATGTATTTTTGTCCTTTTATAGTTTTTCTTCAGCTTATTTGCTGATACCAGAAAAGATCCTGCTCTGCTCAACTATATTGAGATGCTACTTTATTTTGCCGCTCATTCTGACCCTGTTGAAGGTGTCTACCGAGCACTTAGCATTGCTGCTGGAACACACATTCATAGAAAAGAAGAATCTTCTCTTGTATGTGGGGTAAAATATTTAAGTAAAATATTAGAGAATAGTAATGATGCTTGCTAAATTATAGGTTAGCTCAATTTCTGTACATATCTATATACTGAGTAGGTCCAGCCCTCACAAACAATCCCACTGACTTCATGGGAACTCTGCAAATAGTCCCAGTAATTTTGGTACTAATACTCAGAAGTATTCTTCCAGAAGTCTGAAATGTTGCTTGTTAAATAACAAAAGTTTAAGACATTTCCTGGTAACTACCCCTTGTACAGTTGAGGAGGTAAAAACTGAGGACATTCTTTGATCTAGTCTTAGTCCAGCTACCAGTCCACGTGAGTAGGACTATAATGTAGTATATGGTAATGTCATTTAAAGATATAAAACCTGTTTTATTGCTGTTCTTTACCTTCTTTCCCACCACGTTTCTTTGAGGTATTTAAAAGTGTATACACTTCTATAAAACTTTGTTACTGTGTTATAGTTAGCCTGTACATCAGAAGGCTTATTACTAATTATTTAATGTGAAATAATTTAAAAATATATATTTTGAGTATGATTTTTTTTAATACATGTTGAATGTACTGTCAAATCCCATAAAGCTCAGCTTTTGAATTATGTTAGTGTTTGTGAAATATGTTATTAATTTCCCATTTTTTTTAAAGACTCCTAACTGCCATTAGTAAATGCACTAAATACATCAACTGTGTGTTGCTTAAGTATAAGTCACTTTTTGAGACATATGATTTATATTGGTACACACTTGGAAAGAGCTCACTCTGCTAGATAATAAAATGTTTCAAATGCTGTCATGAACTACAGTGACTTTAGCATTTTTCTAGTACTTGAAATACAGCTATATTCTCCAGAAACGGTAGAGAAAGAACATTATTTTACCACACACTGTTACTTCATACATATTTATAATCACATTTTATCACTTATGACATATATTATTGTACTCCCCTCTGTCTGTTTTTGCTTTGCGCAACACAGTTTTGGAAAGGGAACATGTGAAGTGAGTGAAGAATTATTTCGAATTGACTGAAGAGAGAAGGAATAGAAGTTTTTAAAGTGTCGGTGTGAGAGTCTGAATATACCACTTACCTTTTCATATGTCATAGGAAAAAATAAAATAAAATAAAATAAAATAAAATAAAATAAAATAAAATAAAATAAAATAAAATAAAATAAAATAAAATAAAATAAAATAAAATAAAATAAAATAAAATAAAATAAAATAAAAAGGAGAGCACAGAAAGAAGACTGTGTTCCCACTTAGATACAGTAGATCTGAACTTAGTACCCCATATTCCAGTGTACAATTCTAGCTATCTGGACATTGGATATAAAACAACACAACCTATTCTCCTCAGTGCTTTTTGTTTGGCTTTGTTCTTTTGAGTTGGAACTTCTGTAACTGCACGTTCATTATCACCTAAATGTGGAAGGCTTCGTAAGGCTGTGAGTCACAGGTAGAGGAAAACCTTTCCCTCCAATCTAGAATTAAAAATTTATCTCTGAAGGGCAAGATTTATATGTGCTATGATGCACGTCTCTCAATGTATTATACAGATGGTTTGCCTAATTCTTCTTGGAGAGTCCCTTAGAAATCTAGACATATCTAAGAATTAGATTCTATTAGAACAGCTTGCATATGTAGATTCTCTTTGACTTTATAGTTGTCTGTTCTAAGTTGGTATCCCAGGGCTGATAGAACATAACCTTTTAACCTTTTCTTTTTTCTTATACCTTGTCTTCTGTATGTGTATCCTTTACAGTCCCATTGAATACTGAGGGAGAGAGAGAATTAATAAAATCCCACTTCTCTGAAATGAATGTGAGTTTAACCATAGGCTTCAGTAGGGCCAGCATTTCATGCAGGATATTCAACAACCACGAGGGGGCAAAATGTAAATTATGAGTGGGTATTGTGTCATCTTTAATTGAGCCATCAAATAGAAAGGCTTAGGTCCCTGAAGACATCCAAAGTGGTATTCAGCTCCAAATTATGAACCTAAATTGTTGTCTACCTGTAGTTTTGCTTACATGTGATCTAAATCTTCAAGTTCTCATTATAGATACTGGAAATCCAATAAATATTATCAGTGGAATATTCATCAGTGGAATATAAAGAGCTATCCAGCTTATTCTGAGCTTATAAACAGACACTTACACAGAGACACCTAATTTCATTCATCTCTTTTCTGTTTCTTGTTTTTAATTTTTTTTCTGGTATTGTAATGACTCTTGACTGGAAGTTTCGTAAAGAAATAGTTCTGAAAATTTAATTATATTAATGAGAGAAGATCAAACGAACATATTCTAGAGATTTTTGTTGCTTGTACTATCTTCAAATGCTTAGCTTTTAGGTCTCAATTATTTTGTTGTTGGTTGTGTAGATCTTTTAGCTAAATGTAAATGGTACAGTAAGCGTGCTGATATTTTTATATTCTTCACTGTGGAGTGTTAAAAAATAAATAAAATAAAATAAAATAAAATAAAATAAAATAAAATAAAATAAAATAAAATAAAATAAAATAAAATAAAATAAATTATCAGTGGATCTACTCCTCCTGGACTAAAAATGGAACGTATTAAGGCACAAGACATGTACCACAAATGTTGTCTGAATCTCAGCACTGTGTCCCTCCTAATAAAGAGGAAAATGGTATGTTGAATTAAATGAATTTTCCTATTGTTAAGCTCGACAAAATGTTGTTCAGCTTCATGAGGTCCTTTCTCATCTTTGTGATAACAAATACCTGGAGTGCTTTTTGTTGTTGTTGTTTGTTTTTCTCTTTGGTCATCTGTAGTGTCATCACAAAGACATCTCGTCACTTGTTTGTAACAAACAAACAATATACCGAACACCTAATTATTCTGCATAAAGCCTTTCTCACCTTTTACTGTGGAGAGCTGGTGAACTTATGTTAGCTCTTAACCAAAATGAATTTCATAAAGTGACTCTTTGTATTGGACTAGAAAATTCATGCTGCCTTTTTTTTTTTTTTTTTTTTTTTTTTAATCCGAAATTTGTGGAAAGCAAATTTCTCCAAACTATGGTTTACTGTATTTGCTTTGATTTATTACTTTCTGGTGCAAATCACTCAGGGAAGAGATTGTCCCCTTGTATTTGACACTGGTGAGACTGCACTGTGAATACTGTGTTCAGTTTTGGGCCCTCACTACAAGAAGGATATTGAGTTGCTTGAGCAAAGAAAAGCACTAAAGCTGGTGAAGGGACAAGTAAACAAAACTTATGAGGACCAACTGAAGGAATTGGGATTGTTTATTCTGAAGAAGAGAAAGCTGAGGGTGACTTCAATGCTCTGCAATTTTCTGAAAGGAATTCGCACTGAGGAGGGTGTTATTCTTTTCTGTCAGGTGATGAGGACACAAAGAAACAGCCTCAAGTTGCACTAGGGAGGTTTAGTTTAGACACTGGGAAAAATTTCTTTGTGGAAAGAGTGGTTAAACATTAGAACTTGCTGCTCAGAAAAGTGGTGGAGTCCAACCCCCACCATCCATTGAGTGAGTATTGAATATTTAAGAGATATGGGGACGTCACACTGAGGGACATTGCTTGGTGATGGGACTTGGTAGGTCAGGATTATGGTTCAACTTGATGATCTTGAAGTTCTTTTCCAACCTAGATCATTCTATGATTCTATGAATTGCTAAGCTTACTCATGTAAATAAAAAGTTCTTGGTAGTGTATTGTAAATTGTAACTGTTAAGTATTTTTATATTTTGTTGTTCTGAAAAATACTAATTTCTCAGAGGAATATTGGCCAGGTTCCTGGAAAAAGATGATTATTTAATTTATGCTGTTGTCAACATCATAGATATTTCTGGACTGTCAGGACCCATTCATTCATCTCATAGTTTGGTGGATAATTTTGTATAGGCTGATAACTTTTTTTTTGGTAAGAACTGAAGTTTGAAAGTATAATCCATTGATCCTTAACAAATATCTAGATGAAACAGATGATCTATTGACTAAATTTTATGCCTGTGTTTTATTTTCTTAGGCTTTCCCTTATATTGATGTAGTGACAAATGAGGGACCTTTAATAAAAGATGAAAATGAAGTCTTGAAATACACAGATGAAGGAAAAATTTCACTGGCAACTCTACTCAAAGTGTTTCATGATGGAGCAAGTACAGATGAAGATAATCATAGATTTAGTAGCTTGGAGAAGGAAGGCAGATATGATAAGGTAGTCTGATGATCCAAAGGAGGTTTTGTACCTTACATTATATGTTACGGAAATACCTGCTGTAGTTAACAGTTATTATTTTTTCTTTAAGCATTTCATAAAAATATACAAAGAATTAGGCACTGAAGATCTGACACCTATTCCAGTTGAACTCCTTTTGAAACATCCTTTCATTCAAGACTTGATCAACAGGTATCAAGAGTACAAGCTTATTGTAAGTATTGCTTTCAGGGACCACAAACTTTGCAAGTGTTCATATCAATATTTGCATTATCCCAGAAACATTGTTTATTTAGATACTGTCAATTTGAAGTGTAGATGAAATATACATCATAGAAGACTGTAGATTAGATCAGTTGTTTCATTGTCAATGAAAGCATCCATCAAAGAGTGCACTGCTTTCTGACTGATTTTTTATACCTGTCTGGCTGGCCTATAGCTGCCTCCAAGTTTTCTACTGCCTTGTCACAGGTGACAATGCATTTCCCTGTAAGGAGTGAAGTACACAGTATTTATCATATTGGTCGTACTCCTTATTAGTAAAAGACAAGACATATGAATAAAATAATCTATTTGTTGAAGTTTAGGCTGAAAATTTATTTGTTATAGTAAGAAAAGATACAAAAGGAAAACATAAAACAATGACCACTCAATTAAAGATTATAACTATTAATCGTATCTATTCTGGCTACTTTAATCATATAATCATATAATCACAGAATGCTTTGAGTTGGAAGGGACCTTAAAGACTATATACTTCCAACTGCTGTGCTATGGGTAGGGATAACATCCACGAGACCAGGTTGTTCAAAGCCCCATGCAATGTATGTCTCAGCAAATTTGGGAAGATAGACGTCATGGAATGACAGGTTATTCCTCCCTCCCCTTCCCCTTGCCATCTTTCCTGATCCCTTTTATTTAATCATGTACTGCATTTCCTAATTCAAACATTTTTTCCATCTTCTCTGAGTTTCTTGTAGACCACAGCATTTCTTAAATGAGCTCTTTGTTATATAGATGGTCTATCTCAAGAAGTATTCTTAACACACATTCAACATACTGCAAGTTCCCCATGAAGAGCAAGTGTGATGCAATTAAAAGTAACACTTAACTATGCTGTGAAAAGAGTAATGCCATATGTATATATTCCATTATTTACAAGGAAGGGTACTGTTTTTGAAAACCTTTTCTCACAAACTAATAGCTGAATATCAAGAGCAGAATGTTTGTTCTTAATCAAAATTTCCAGCTCTACTTTAAGAAGAAAGTATTTTATACAGCTTGAAGAGTAGTTTGCAGTATACATTTAAAATGCATATTCTGTACTTAGAATGACAGGATGATATTCCATGACTGCACCAGTAAATATTGACTGCTGTTTTATGCATGAAATCAACTAACTTTCAAATTCTGATTAAGCAGGGGAGAGCTAAGACTAGAAGTTCTTGCTCAACTTTACAACAAATTACTATATTCACCAGCAAACATGCATAGAGAACCAGTGGCCATTGTTTTATGTAGAACAGGTCAGAAATCTATGCCCTTCAGGAATGACATTCCTCTGACAATTCATAGAAGTATATTTGGTGAACAGGTAAACTTTTTTCTTCCTAAAGAAAGAATTCCAAAATAAGTAAACAATAATTTTAGCATCAATTATTTGTTCAGAAATTCTCCAGAGACTATAAAAATCTCTATAAAAATGAAATCCAACCACAGTGCTGTTATTTTGAGATCTTTTACAAGATAAATATAGCAAGGTAGGGTGTGGTTTTTAAGGTTAAAATGTTTCTACTGCTGCAGTCACAAACAGTGGAAAATGAAATGTTTTGCTGAAAACCATAAATGAAATATTTAGCTTACAACTTGTAAAATCTGTTTTAGGGCACCATATTCCTTTGGTCTCTTGATGGACTATTCAGTTCTAACCAGTAGTATCTCTGATAAAGAATATCTGCTGGTGAGATATATAGATGTCTTCTGAAGGGAGTTTGTTTTTTCAGTTCATATACCAGTAGGCTGGCAACAACCTGCATGATGACAACCATTCTGTTAGCCACAGTACAAATGCCAATAAGTGAATAAACTTGGAAATTCTATTATTTTGTCATGTGGTCTTTTTCATCCTGATTTCTGGTCCTGAATAGAACTTGCAAGTGGTTTTCCATAATTGACTTTTTTTTTTTTTTTTCACTTATCAGATGAAATTTGTTTCTTAGGTATAGCCAGACCAATCCTATATGTTTATGCAGACACTTCATTACATTCTGAATGATATCATTTTAAATACATTCAATAGTAACAGAGAATATTTTTCTAGCTGGAAAAAACAAGCAAATTTGCTTTTTCTACTCTATGGGTTGGTCTAAAAATAAAAATTAAGGTCATTTTCAGGGCTGTTATTATTTCATGTTAAAAATGTAATACTTCTTCCATCCTGATACTATCACAGATACAATTACCCAGAACAATAATACATTTTAGTAACTCTGTGTTTTGATTGTGATAAATTTAAATAGTCTGCATTGTATTTTATTTCTACTATTCTTAATACATTCATTTTGAGTGAACTACATTCTTACATTTAGTGAGGGTAACAAGGTAGCTTAATAATTACCATTCAGTTATAACCATTATGCATTTGATAATGTTATGTTAAATTTTTTATCCTGCTTTCAAATCCTGAGTGGTATGGTTGCCACTACTTAATTCATTTAAAAATAATAATAATAATTTTGAAGGCTGGGATACCACATTGTATTTTGATATATCTATTTTTTGAATACTTTCAGTATAGGTCCATGCATCAGGCTTGTTCCTTTTAAAGTAATTATCATATTATTACATCTTTTATTGTTGATTTAGTTAATTATTTCAGTATCATTACCCAGTATTGAACTCAGTATCATTCATTTAAATTGAAGTTCTACTGGGTTAGGATTTCTAATAATGTATAGTAAACATATCTATCAAAATATTTATTGGTAAGTTGAGCAAATATTACAAAAACTGCTTATACTCACAGCAGCCATTTAATATTGCAGAACTCAACAAGCATTCAGAACTCCACGTCATTTAGCAGAGTAAAAATGCATTCTCTCTCAGGAAGAGTTCATGAAGATTCTATTCAGTAAGGTTTAAGAGGCAGACCGTATAGTTCATAGTCAATACTTAATGGTTTGGAGAAAAGAGCATTGCTGAATCACTGTCTACTTGTAGGCAGTAACTGTAATACTTATGAAACTTGAGAAGACTTTTTCATGTGGTGTTTTAAATGTCCTAGTGTGCAAGAGAAGGAAAATTAAACTCAGTGTTTAAATACCTGGTCTAAATGAGAGACATATGTTATGTTTCTCTTGATCATGTATTCCATATCCCATTAAAAAAAAAAAAAAAAAAAAAAAAAAAACAAGAAGTGCAAATATACAAGAAAAATAGCATGTTTCTTATATTAAAAATGATAAAAATTTTGTTAATATAACAGAAACATTATGTCTGCTTCTTTAAGTACAGACATACTAAATCTATGGGGGGACTATTTCACTCATGTTTTGAGGTTATTTAGTTTTGCTTTCCTTTGTAAAACTGGTAGCTACATAAATTAAATCTGTCTTGCGGAAACCTTCTTTCATATGCTTAACACATTCTTAAATGCTGTTCTATCACTCTCTCTTTTTCATCCAATTAAAATTTGTGATCATATCATTCTTACTTTTAGACTGATACTTAACATATATTTCTGTCGCATTGCTAGAGCATAAAATTTCCACTTCCCACACACAAGAACACAATGACAGTATTGGAAGTGACTGTGTATCTCGTTTGCTCCATGATGATGAGCAGTAGCTTTCTCAAACTTATTTTTTACAAGAACACATACTTAAATTTAAAACACTCATAATTCACATTCTATCATGTCAGAAGCACTACAGTTTACTGAGATCCTCATCTGCTTTGTGTGGTAGTGATAAGTACTGATAATGAGCTTACTGATGGTTCCATTTGCTAACATTTACTTTTGTCGAACCGGAATTGAAACTTCATTTCTGACTCAATGTACTGAAGTAGGCCTCCTTAAACTGAAGTGTTTCTTAAAGTCAAGGTAACTGTTAGCACTACCTTCCAAAACTAAGGACTGGTAAAATTAATCTTTTAACCCAGTTCTGTATTCACTGAAATGCTGCTCATACATTGCAAGTAATATGAGGCATTGTTCAATATAAGCAGTTTATGCTTTTGAAAAAAAAAGGCTCTATCTTCAAAATAGGCACCAAATGCATACTGGAGTATGTATTTGAATCTAAACTCATTTATTTCATAAAAAATCTGAATATTCACTTACTGTTTATTTTTATAACACAAAATATTTTTATAACACAGTTTGTGTTATAAAAGATGCAGAACTGAAAAAAAAAAAAAAGCAAAAAAAAAAAAAAAGCATATATATATATGTCTGTAATGTCTAAAAGGGGGTATGTATTATTCCAACTGTTGTAGTTACTTATTTTCTTTTATTTCCTTGATGTGTTAAGTTCAGTCTGAAATGTGAAGACACAAGAAAAGAAACTTCTGAAAAATTTGTCTCTGTATGCTCTTAATGATATTTGCTGGTTTAAACAACAATTTTAAACAAGAATTTTAATGACTTAAATGACATGGTTAAGGAGATGCTTGGTTAAGGTTTCTGCTTACTTTGAGAACTGTGTTTTAATACACCATAGTTTCATAAAACCACGGAAAGCAATGAGGTTGTATGGATAACATGAAAACACCGTCTCTGTGATAAGAATGAGACATCAGTAACTTCTAGAATTTGCCATGAATACTGTTCTTTCTGCAATTGCCACTATATAGTTATGTTTTCATCAGTGTGCTCAACATAGTGCTAAAGCTGAATGACAGTGCTGTTTTAAGTGTTCTTTTGGGAAACATCTTATGTAACCCAGGGCAAGTGTAATTTATAGTAATGTATCACCATTGAAGTTAATTTTTCATCAGACACTTCTAGTGACTAATCAGAAAGCTCATACCATGGAAAGACAGACTTCATTATTACAAGTTTTGAGATGATCAAGTTGCTATGTGAAATGACCTTTTTTTTTTTTTTTTTTAACTTTTCATTTTCTTTTTCATAGGATATTAAAATCTTTCTCCAGAGAGCTGAACAAGCACAGTCAATTGATGAGAAAACCACAACATACAAAGATATCGATGCATGAAAAATTGTGGTTCGTGAAAGCATATATTTTGTTATGCATGTAAGAAATGGGTGCTAGATCTCCACTCCTCCCTTCCACAGGAAAGATTTATTCATTTAACATTGAAAGAAACAGATTTTGTAGTAATTTTACATTTATTTGTTACTTTAAACTAATAATAATAATAATAATAATTTAAAAGCAACATACAAAACCAGAGAAAGAATATTATTAGTTCATTGTAAACAGTCGTGGAATTTCTGAATAAACGAAAGCTGGTTTCTGAACTTGAATAGAGCTGTTTGTGTTCTTTAATAGGTGGTAGAAGAATTGAGTAAATCAAGGTTTTGTAAACAACTTAAGACATCTGGTCAAATTTTGTTAATGTTTATAAGATATTAATTAAATTTGTTTTAATTTAATTATTATTTTTTTAATGATGCAGTTCATAGCTAATAAAATAAGTAAATGAAAACATGGTCAGTATAAGGTCAGTATAAGCTACCAAAACAACATGATATACATGAAAAAGTAGTGCTTGTTAATAGCAGAGATGATGAATCTTTGTTATCCAACCTTTGTTTTCCTAACTTTCCATCACAGCCGAGCTTTGTTGCCACCCACTAAAACTCCACAGGCTCTTTGTGCAGTGCAGCACCACATGTAGCCCAAGGGGCTGGGTGGCATAGGCTGCTGCCTCCTCCCCTCTGGCCCAGTAACCTCTCCTCCCATCTTGTTGCAGAAGCGGTAAAGTAGGGGCTGTACCATTTGTGGTTCCACTGCTAATTCTGCACATAAGTTTGCTAGTCACTGTAATTTATTTTGGGGATCCACATAATTGTTTCCAGTAATCGGTCATAATTCATTTTTGAATCAGCATAGTGTGGTAAGGGGCACTGCATACACCAGCTACAAATTGCAGGTCTCCTTGTATGATAGGTGCTTGTCTAAAAATGTGTATGGCACTTGATGACACCTATCAGCTGCTGCATTATTTGGCAGATTAAACAGTCTTGGTGAAACTCTCCTTATTTACTTCTGAAGTTGTTGTTTCTTTTTCTACATCCACTGTGACTTTTTTGGCTCTCCTGGAGGTTGTTCTGGAGTTTCTTTCATAGAAATGTGCTTTTTAATAGGAATTTTTTGTTTCCTTGCAGTTTTATTCAACCTTTTCATTCTCTTGTTCCTAATGATGGCTATAAATAAGATATTGGGAACTGTATATTTTCACAAAACTTTTTCATATAAATCTTAGAATACTTTTTGTTTCTAATTAGTTCCTCGGGAATTCAACACTGAAATGTCTAATATCTCCTCGGCTTTCAATAGTACCCATTCTTCTGATCTACGGTTTCAAGTTGTTGGAAGACTGGACATGGCAAGAATGTATTTGTGATTATCAAAGCTCAATAGAACTTCCAATTTGCAATTTGACAACTGCCCAAGCTGTTAGCAAACCTTGTGCGCTCTATAATGTGTTACTAGCTTAGAAACATAATTAATAAGTAAATACTTCCAAGACATCTGCCTACTCATACCTGAACACTGCTCTGTCATTCTGGGGTATTTTTTCTGCATTTTGGTAGTACCCTGGTAACAATCACACAAAGCATTTAAAGCTTCCTTTCTCTGGTTTGATTCAGCAAAGCACTCAAACATATGGTGCTCTCTAAGAATACAAATAGTCCCATTGAAGTCAGCTAGCTCATAGGGAACCACAAACCTTTGTTGAGAAGTGCTCCCTGCACAGAATAGTTTTACATTTTTAATGTATCTTTGTAACTTTTTAGTCAAGTTTGCTTGACACAGTATAGCACTTGCACGACATTTTCTGATGTTCCTAATGAGGGTTTTAAATTGCCTGCTTGAGCTATAAAACAATTATGTATCAAAAAAGGAATAGCAGCATGCAAAACAGAAAGGCTGGCATAGTTATAGCCAGTCAATACCTAGCAGACCAAGATGTAAAATAAATTCTTTTTTTCTGTGATGATTAAAATTATAAATATTTTGTCAGATTTTTAAAACTTCTTGGTGTCAATAATGGCAGGCTCATTTCTTAGTTGATTTCAGACAGTCGAATATTGAAAGAAAAGTTGGTAGACTAGCACAGCAGATCAAAGCATTTATGCATGATATACAAATTCAAAATAGAACCCAATAAGCTTATCATTTCAGGCAAATAATGTTGTGTCTCTGCAGTCTACATGTTTTGTGCTAACCACACCGGCACATTGTAGCTAAGTACTATCTTAGAAACAGATATAACCCTGTTGTGCCCCCGCAAACCATGCTAAAACCTCAACATCCTCGTTTTACTTATGACAACAGACTATACGATGCATACAAATTAATCTGCTTTGTTACCAGAATAATTTCTTCTTACAGCACGTACAACTCAGTCAAAATTTCATTGTATTTCATCCCCTATATTCTTGAGACATTGCATATGTATACTCATGCAAGACTAAGTCTTTTTCTTACTACAAGGATATTAAAAATTACAGCACAGTTCTCTTTTGGAAACTTTACATTTTTTTCTTTTTTTTCCATGTTTAGTTTCTTTAGTAAAAGCCACCTTTAATCACTAGGTGTTGAATTCTAACTTTACATACTGACCTTCTCTGTGGGAAATTAGAAAGGTATTCTCAGAAAGGTTCTCCTATGGTTTGTAAACCCCAATGAGGTAAAAGGGAACTTCAGCTACTGAAAATTGTAAATTGCTGTTTTAGGTAGGATTCTTAAATTCTTGCTCCTTTTTCATGCAGTATATGTTTTATCAACGTCCTGGAATCGAACAAAATCATTACTGATAAAGTTCGAGAATAAGCATACATTCTGAATTTATGCTGACTAATAAAAAGTGAAATGGATTGTACGGTGAATTATGAAATAGTACATGTGAAAGACAGTACTTATTTCTATATCCCAAGGCAAAGGCATAATTTAAAAAGCAAAGAATATATGTCCTGACAACACCAACTTATTTTTTTATAATTGTTATAACTTGATTATAATTGAGTTTCACGGTGGATATCTATCTAATAGACTTTGATTCCCTGTGTAATGCTGGGGCCCAGAGAACAAAATAGGTCCAATATTTAGGAATGGGGAAAGCTGAGTAGTGATGCATTCAGATTTAGCAGTGGAGTTATAGTCATATCTTGCTCAGTTTGGTATCTAAGCTTCAAGCAGGATGTTGAAAACTGGAAAGTGTTCAGAGAATAACCACGAGAATGATGGGAAATCATGTTTTGTACAAGAAAATTCAAGGAACTTGTTCTTTTTACTTCATCAAAGGAAAAGTTAAGGGGTGGTTGTGTCAGATTTCCATTTACAGGGATCCATATAAAAAGTTTTTTTTTTTTTTCCAGTAGACATATAGATATAGCAAGACTCCATGGCTGGAACTTTAAGGCTTCAAAATAACGCAGAGATTTTTAGCAGGGAAGAGGATCAAGTATTGAAGCAAAGTAATGTAAAAATTTCTCATCACAGGGTCATAAAATGAAGATGGATAACGCTTCTGCTTTTAAATCCAGTTTGTGATGGAAGCTGAGATTAAATATCTGCATTTTTGATATTAAAACATACACACACCAAAACAAAACAAAACAAAACAAAACAAAAACAAACAAACAACAACAAAAAAAAAACCTTGAAATGTAGTTCAGCTTTCAGTTAACCATTTTCAATGCATTGGGTCCTTTTTTTTTGAAGTTTGCTGTAACTTACTATTTTATTTCCTGTACCATTTGTGTTCAGTTATTCTTTTGTATGCTGCATAGAAAAAGCTTTGGATAGTCTACCTTAGAAAGCATGCAAGAGAGTTTATATTAACAATACTCTTATTATGATTAAAACAACTTATAGTCCATTCCTGCAAAAATGTCCTTGCAAAAATAAATAAATAAATAAATAAATAAATAAATAATAATAATAATAATAATAATAAAACACAGAAAATACTGCTGAGTTAGGAAGTCTCTTAACACTTACTGACTGGCATAAAATTTCTCTGCATAAATATGGCTCAACATTTCATTCTGTGAAGAATCCAGGCTGTGACCAATTCCCTATACAAAAAGAACCACTCTGGGCACATCTCTCAGGAAGCAGACTGGCACAGGGAGATTCAAAACACTTTAAAATTAACCAGAACATTTTCTAAGGCAGTATTTTTCTCACTTCAGAGTGTGGCTATGTGATGTCACATTGTCACCATGCTAGCAAGAAAAGTTCCTCAATCTGCTCTGTGGTCCATACCTCAAAATTTCCACTGAGCATGAGGTTCAGCCATAGTTTCTTTTCACATTCTTTACAAGTGAAGCAAGCCATTTTTTGAAAAGCTTATTAGCTATGCTGAGTTTTCTTAATGCATAAAGACTGCCAAAGAGAAGTTCTCTAAGCCATTCAAAAGACACAGAATGGCAGATACAATCCAAAAATCAAGCATACTTCACAAGCTTGTATGCAATATTGTAGCTATAATTATGAAATTAACGAAACAGCAATCAAAAAAAAATATCAAAAGATATTCACTTTATCAGTACAAATTGCTTTTGTACTGCTTTTGCTACCTCCAACAGATTCTATAACAAATATGCTCCTTCATAAATAAAGTGCAATTTTATTTCATTCCTGATTTTACAAACTTCCCTTGGCACTAGAATATAAAATATTTTGTTTCCTTTAATTTTAGGTAGAATGTATATAATGAATATTCCGTAGTTTGGCATCTTATCATTGGACATGTCTGCAAACTCCAGGACAGATGCAAAGGGCTGCACCTTTGGAAGGAGTAACCTCTTGCAATGATAAACACAGGGGTTTTACTAGCTGGGGAGCAGCTCTGCTGAAAAGGTCCTGTGGATCTTCATGTACAGCAGGCTGAACCTAAGCCAGCAGCATGCCCTGGCACTAAAGGCCAAGAGCATCTTGTCCTGTATTAACTGGAACATACCTAGTAGAATGAGAAAAATCACTATTCTTGAGCAATTTCTCATTTCTTATACAATTGTGTGTCCAGTTTGGGGCCTCCCGATGCCAGAATAACATTAGCAAATAGCAGAAGGCTCAGTGGAGGGCCACCAAGAGGGCTGAGGGATTGACCTCTTTTCTGGAGAGGAGAGGCTAAAGAAACTGGGCTTGTTCAGCCTGGAGAAGAGCAGTCTTTGAGGGAATTTAACAGTAGTTTTACAACACCTGTGATACAGTTATCAGAAAGAAGGAATCAAACTCTACTGCGGAATATGGCAGGAGGACATGAGAAAATGGGCATAATTTGAAACATGCCTCATTCTGAGCAGACATAGGAAAAAGCTGATGAAAGTCCTACAGTGGAACAGGTTACCCAGAGAGGCTCTGCAGTCTCTGTCCTTGAAGTTTTTCAAGACCTGACTGCATAAATGAGCATGTTATGCTGACTGCATGCTGCTGATGCTTGAGGAGGAGATTGGACTAGATGACCTCTGGATGTTTCTTCTGGATTATTGTCGTGTTTATTATTTTCAGGTATACCATGCAAAACCATTGACTTCACTGACATTGCAGAAGCATAACTAATGGGCTCTTAATATGTAGTTCTCCTGGAGATGAAAATTGTTCAGAGTCCTATAGAGTGTTATTTCTTTTCTTATTAGCACCGTAATAAGAGGAGTGAAAAAGTGAATATACATCCTTTCTTTACTTGGATCAACAGGTATGACTTTGGCTATCTCCAGGTAGCACCACTGTCATGCAGAAATGTCATCTTCCATTGTCACTTTTAAGTGTCTGCTCAATTTCATCCCTGGCTTTTCTATATATGCATTATGTATTTTATGAATAATTTGTATCTAGAAGTTGATTCAATAAAGTTAGAGTAAATAGAAATAAAACACCACTACCGACATTTAGTTTAGGAGCATTCATTTTGTAAAGGCAAGGGTAGTTTCCTGACCTATGAATATTCTATTCATAATTTTAAAATTCTCTCAAACATTTTGAATTTCATAGAATCATAGAATCATAGAATATCCTGAGTTGAAAGGGAAGCACAAGGATCATCGAGTCCAGCTCCTGGCACCACACAGGTCTACCCGAAAATTCAGACCATGTGACTAAGTGCACAGTCCAAACACTTCTTAAACTCCGACAGGCCTGGTGCAGTGACTACATCCCTGGGGAGCCTGTTTCAGTGTGTGACCACCCTCTCAGTTTCATTTTCTTTGTTTTCTGTAGTCACTTTACATTCAAGATTTCTTACTTTCATTTCTCATGTGCAGCATCTTCAGATGTCCATGTACTTCTGAATAGGTGGTCTTTGACTTAGCAATTTTGTCTGATAGACTTCTGGCTCATGGCCTTGCTCCTTTAGCATAATTCAATGGTTGTCTGTAATTATCTCCCAGTATGAATATCATGCCTGTTAAAAAATAGCAGCAGTACATGCCAATAGCAAAAAATGTGCCATGCCCACTTCAAAGTTTAATTTAGGAAAAGACTTTGGTTTTCCTCTTTTCTTTTTCTCATAACAATAGTTCATATTTTCTTTGTTTCAAATATGCGTATATATGTGGGCTGAACAAACCAAGGGACCTCAGCCACTCCTCATACATCTTGTCCTCCAGATCCTTCACCATCTTTGTAGCCCTCCTTTCAACATTCTCTAATAGTTTTATGTCCTTCTTATATTGTGGCATCCAAAGTTGCATACAGCACTGGAGGTGAGGCCACACCAGTGCAGAGCAGAGCAGGACAATCCTTTCCCTCAACCAGCTAGCAGTGCCATGCCTGATGCACCCCAGGGTGTGGTTGGCCCTCCTGGCTGTCAGGGCACACTTGTTCAACTCATGTTCAATTTGCTGTTGACCTGAAGCCCCAGATCCCTTTCTGCGGGGCTGCTCGCTGGCCTCTTGACACCCAGTCTGTACTTACAGCCAGGGTTGTCCTGTCCTACACTACATCCAGAATCCAGCACTTGCTCCTGTTAAACTTCATATTGTTGGTGATTGCCCCGCTCTCTCATTTGTCAAGATCTCTCAGCAAGACCTCTCTAACCTTGAGGGAGTCAACCGCTCCTTCCAATGTAGTGTTGTCTGCAGACTTAGCTCCTATGCATTCAAGTCCTGCATGCAGGCCATTTATGAAAGCATTAATGAGAACTGGCCCTAAAATGAAGCCCTGTGGAACCCCACTAGTGACTGCCTGCCAGCCCCATGTAACCCCATTTATTAGAACCTTGTGAGTCTGACTCGTCAGCCAGTTGTTCACCCATTGTATTATGCCTTTGTCTATCTGCATGCTGGACATTTTGTTCAGAAGTGTACTGTGAGAAACATTATCAAAAACTTTGCTGAAATCCAGAATGATTACATTGACTGGCTTCCCTTGGTCAACCAGGTGGGTGACTTTGTCATAAGAGGAAATTAAGTTCATTTAGCAGAATGCACCCCTCGTGAACCTGCATTGGCTGTGAGCAACAACGGTTGTCTTTAAGTGTGTTTCAATAACTCCCTTAATAATCTTCTGGGATTTTTATGGGCATTGTAGTGAGACTGACAGGCCCGTAATTAGTGGGGTCTTTCTTCTTACCCTTCCTGAAAACTGGGACAACTTTTGCCAGATTCCAGTCAACTAGGACCTCTCCAGTTTCCTAAAACCATTGAAAAATAATTGAGAGAGGTCACAATGATGAGTACATGGGATGAATTGTGAGTACGCTGGGATTAATTGACCACAAAAAAAAAACGCTTTGTGGTACCACGACAGCTTAAGTTCAGGTAGTATATGTTGGACTTGATTTAGCATTGTATTTTCATTTTTAGCACCATAATGATTAATAGTGACACAATGAATAACGCCTTTTTTTTTTCTTCTTCTTTTTTTCTTTTTAAACTGGGCATGTCATTCACATTGTTACTGGGAGGAAGCCTGAAAGGGAAAAAGGACGGTCTTGTGGTTAGAGTTCTGCAATAAGGATATGTCTACTTTGTGAAGTGTAATTCAATATAGAGGTGTCAAAGCTGGCTTTAAATAGGTTAATTAGTTAGTTCAGGCACTGGAAGCAATCCTGCTACAACAGAGGCTGGTAATTTACTGTAATGCCATGGCTAAATTTAGAGCACCTGATCTTCGTACTTCGTACTACTTTAAGCAGGCATAGATTCTTTGGAGACAAAAATCAGTTTTCTGAAAAATGCTTCTCATCTTTTCATTCTTGCTTTAGATAATAGAGGGTATTAGTTTATTTCAGGGTAAATGGGGTTGCCATAAATCCATAGCATTTTTTTTCCTTATTTTTAGATTTACATGTATTTCTTCATGTTTTCTGCCTAACACTTTTAACAACAATTAACTTTTACTTTAAAGGAAATATGTTGTCAGTACCTCAGCCGATTTGGCTTTTTTTTTTCTCCCTTACCACTTCCTTTAAAATCTGTTGAATTAGATGAGCCCTCTGAGGCTTAGCCTATGGCATATTTTCACCTCTTATTACCTGAATTACCTAGACTACTTGATAGCTTTCTCTTTTCCTCAAGCAAACTATCCTAGTTTGAATTGACCTTTTTTCGGTCTAGAACTAAGGCAGAAGAGAAAAATCTTTCTGTTACTTCATTGCTGCCATGCTCAATAATAAGTCCAAAGGTTAAAATGCAGGACTCCTTAAAAATCCAAAGCTGAGCAAAGGAAGGGCTAGGGTGGCTTCTCAGAAACAGATGAATTAGAAGTAAGAAACAGATTTCCTCTGCTCTACCACTACCCACATCTGAACATACAAACAACAAAAACAATGGTAAGGTAAGGAACAAAATGAGGACAAACTCAAACTCAAACTCAAACTCAAACTCAAACTCAAAAAAAAAAAAAAAAAAAAAAAGCTGGTAGTCAGATAAAATCAAAGAGATTGTTTCCTACCTGCAGTTTGTTTTGGACCATTTATATTCATAGGGTGATTTCTTGTCTCTACTAAAATCAGTGGGCTGTTTGTTATTCATTTCATACTAAGCCAAATTTTCATCTGGATATTTTATTTTTGATTGTGAGAGACCTCATCCTAGAGTACCCCACAAAAAGTATTTACAAAATACTTTTACATATTTATAAAATTTACAAAAAGTAATTGCTCTGTTTTTTAGAAAAGTGTCCATGTATGATTGCAAGAGATAAGAGAAAGAGATTTCAGATCACATACCAATTTATTCTAACAGTTAATTACACTCATGTGCAACTTCTTCTTCAGACTAAGTTCTACCTTCAGAGTCCAGTGTTTGGACTTGTTTATGTTTTATGTTCCAAGCTGAAAGACCTTATTTCTTTTGGAAGCTAGATACAATGATGAAGTATTTTCTTTATCCTTCATTTAAAGTGAAAAAATAAACTGAAGTTCTGATGCCTCTCTGTATTTGTTTGTGTGGCATTCTCTTACATTACTAAGCTCACGTTCTGGAATCAAGAATCCCAAGTATTTGATCAGACTTTACAATTTCACTTGTGTTAAACTTATCTAGAAACCAGGTATCATTCAGTATTCGCAATTCTCCCATCTTCTATCTTCTATTTAATAAATTGCTAACAAAAATAAATAAATAAATAAATCTGTTGTGTTTTTTTACAGTAGAAGAGGCCACATATAAACAAATATGCAATACAGTTATAAAACATAATATCATCTTAAAAAAATCAGTGAGCCCTTACTACTGCAGTACTAATTTTTTCTTTAAAATGTGTTATTGACACCAGCTATGCTGTTTGTGAACCTCAGGAGGATTTGGAAGATGTGCTGTCTTCTAGAAGCTTAAGTAATTATCTGTGAGGTTTAGAGCTGGTCAAGAGCACATCAAAGCTCTTGGGAACTTAGTTATGAAACATAGAGCGCACCTCAGTGTTGGTTTTATACATGCAATGTGAGTGGTCTAAGCACTATCAGAGTCAGAGAGCAGGCTTAGCTGTTAAGCGAACTTAGGTGCTGTAATTTGGGTTTCCAGATCTCCATTATTCATTGTTTCTTTTTAATCTGTAGGCAAGTGCTGATGCCAGAACTGGGTGAAATTACTCACCTGTTCTATATTTAGAACTAAAAACTCATTCTCATGTAACATAGGTTTGCAAATTCTTACATTATATCAAACAGAATTAGGTTTGTTTGACAGGAGTTGCACAATATTTTGAAAAATATGTTACCAGAGGTTTTCAGGATAATGCTGTTACAATGGCAGGTTAATGGAGTTGGCTGAGTTAAGCTATTGTTCACGATCGGGCTTTTATCTCACATGAGTGAAGCATACACAAAACAGAAGTCAGGCAGGGTTTCAGGAAGCTTGGCGAAAAGAATGTTCATTTCTATTACAGGCATAAAAGCTTTTGTGTACTAAATAGCTTGCCTTCGTGTAAGGAATGCCACCTTTAAAAGACGTTTAGATGTAGAGCTTAGTGATATGGTTTAGTGGAGGACTTGTTAGTGTTAGGTCAGAGGTTGGACTCAGTGATCTTGGAGGTCTCTTCCAACCTAGATGATTCTGTGATTCTGTGATTCTGTTTTCTATAGTGAAGTGTCACGAATATTGACCTTATCGTGTATTCATGTTTTTATAAGCTGAAAGATATGTGTCAGCATCAAAAGTATTTATAGGGAGTTACTGATGTTAAGCTGCACCTTCAAGATAGTAAATTAATCTTATTTTAGTAGTATTGTATTATTAGAAATGTCAATCCATAATGGAACATGGCATAACATAAATAACCCAAGGAGACCAGCTTACACTTAAATAGTTTAAGGAAACAAAAGCGTTATGTTTAAAGGCTTAGTCAGGGGTGAAGCTGTACACCTAAGCAAAAAGTTCCAATGTGTGTTTTCATTTTGCTTTTCCTTAGCCAGAGTGTGTGAACATGAAAAGTAAACAAATAAAAGACTAGAATATTAAAGTAAAATTAAAGATAAAGCCAGTGCAAATTTTACATTGCTGTTTTTACTATGCAAGCATTGACTATATTGTGGAATATCTTTACTAATTTTCATCTGTCTGGTTAAGTAAATGTATTCAGCCAGATATCCAATAGAAATAAACACGTAAATAATATTGGAGAAGAAGACACGTAATATTGGGCTATGGGATAAGAACAACCTTACACTGTCTAAGGAAAGGTAAGTTGCCAGTATGTTTTCCATTTGTATAGGCCAAGTCTAAACACATTTGAGTAACTCCAACTGATCTGAAACTGACGATGGTATATTCCTTGTCATTCTTAATTCCTCGGTTAATATTTCTATAGATCTTGTATCTTCTGTTCTAGAGGGGTATTTTGATAAGCAGGACACTGCGGGCTGACCTAATTTGATTTGAGTAGGTTACACTTCGAACACTCACAAATACAAAGTGACCTAATTTAGATCATGTGTTACTGTGGTGAAAAGGTTCTTGCATTCAATTGACTGTCATGCTTATGTAAAAGTTAAGTGCTTTGGAAACTTTTCAGAGATCTGAAACAATTTCAACAAATATCTCAGTAATTGCTATAGCAACAATGACTCAGATATAATCATTTACATATTTGAATTTAACCCAACATGCTTTAAACATTGTATTTCTACTTTATGTTTAATCAACATTTGAAATATCCTCAGAAAACTCCGTATCAGATCATTTTTTCCCTGCTATCTGAAAAGATGGAAAAGACATCTTTTGTCGGACTGTTGCAGTGCTGGAAGACATCTTCAGCCTCTTTTACATAAGCTTCAGTATTTTTCAAATACAAAGTCAATAACATTAATTAGGAACTAATTAATTAATTAGTACAGAATCAAAACTACTAAAACCAATTCATGCTTCTTCATACATCATTTTGGCATTGTCCCACAGTGCAGCATGGACAGGTTTTGTATGAGAGATGTCATTGCAGAGCCCTTAAAGAGAGCAAGGAGTTATCCAACAAGTCAGCAGTGTGACAGTCCTGGGGTGCTGTGCTCAAGCTCTACTCACTTCCACAAACCAGTGTAAACATACCCTGTATGACTTTGACAGACTGAGATATTATCATTTTAGCTATGTTCTTTATCTGTGTAGCATTGGGAATATTCATTGGGAGTACTGGTCTTCAAACACCTATCTTCTATTTCAGTCAACTGTCTCCAGGACCGGCAAGTTGAGACATAGGAGCCTGACTTCAGTTTCTTATTTAGGAAAATATTGGTAAAAATTAATGCATTGACAAATGGGATGAATAGTCTGCAGTGCAAAAGTCTGTCAGGTTTTCCAGTTTAGCATACTTGGAAGAAAATTACCTGAGGGAAGGGAAGGGAAGGGAAGGGAAGGGAAGGGAAGGGAAGGGAAGGGAAGGGAAGGGAAGGGAAGGGAAGGGAAGGGAAGGGAAGGGAAGGGAAGGGAAGGGAAGGGAAGGGAAGGGAAGGGAAGGGAAGGGAAGGGAAGGGAAGGGAAGGGAAGGGAAGGGAAGGGAAGGGAAGGGAAGGGAAGGGAAGGGAAGGGAAGGGAAGGGAAGGGAAGGGAAGGGAAGGGAAGGGAAGGGAAGGGAAGGGAAGGGAAGGGAAGGGAAGGGAAGGGAAGGGAAGGGAAGGGAAGCTTTGCATCTTGACAAGCATTAGATTTTTCCATTTTCACCTGTCATAAATGAAATTTATTCAAAAGACAGCGATTTCTCCTCTTATGCAATTAAATAACTGTATAGTGCTGATCTTTGAGAAACATGTAGATCACAATCATTCATTCCCAACACGTACAACCAGCAGCAGGTTGTCTGCATGCTAGTAGCTCATTAGATGAAAAAGTTATAACACATAAACCACAGGCAAAAGTGTCACGTCGCACCCACACCTAAGTGAACCACTCACACATCTTTAGGGTAACTAAAAATCTACATTGGTCAATGTTTTTTCAGACATACCTTTGTTTATTTTTACCCCCCAAAAAAACAAACAAACAACAAGAAAAAAAACAGTATCAGATGATGAGTTTAAAAGAAGTGAAACAAAACAGGGTAAAATGAATTTCTGTATCTCTGAAGATGTGAAATTCTGTATAAAAGATGTTAAGTTTTAATTGAGGTAATCAGCTGGAGCTTGTCATCCGAAATAGACTGTCATAGACTATGTTTACAGATGTAGTAAATTCCTGAAGCTGATTTGAAAGCACTAGATTTTTGTGGGTTTACTGAAGATGAAAGGTTTTCAGAATGAACTGCATGACAAACAATGTTAGCAGAGCTCTCAAACCCATCACTCTATGTAATTATTTAAATTATTATTTTCAAATAAAATTTCAAAAAGAGCTAGCCCTCTTCATCGTTGTCAGTCCTTCACAAATTGAATCAAAGATGTGGAAATATATTTGTGACTCATGAACCTCCTTATTTCATTTGGACTTTGAACTGACAGTTTTCAGTTTGTGTGTATCAGTCCTACAAATTTTTAGCAATTTGTATGGATAATGCACACAAGCAGATGAATGAAACCATTCCTATTTATATCTGGGGATAAAGTGAGATGGAAATGAGTAACAGGTATTCTGGTTCTTACATTAATAAATTAATAACAATCCCCTTCACATTCAAATACAGATGTTTGTAGCAACTAAGGTAAAAAACAACTTTCAAATATTTATGTAAAACAAATATTGTTCCTACGACTACTTAATACATAAAGAGAAGAAAGCTAAATGGGACAGCTGCTGAGAGCTGCCTTTGCCTCACAGAAGCCCTTAACAAAATCCCACCAGTGCAAGAAGCCCACATTGGCTGCAGCATTCCACTGATGAAGCATGGGAAAATGCTGTTACAAACAAGTTATCAATCTCCTTCTGTTTCCAAAATCTCTGTTCTGAGGCTTTCTAGCTTAACTGTGAAACTAGTTCAAATGAGTTCAAGTGATTTAACTCTCTGTAGTCCCCAGTGCTGCTATCTTCTCTGTTGATAGCTGTTGTTGAACCCTCTGTTTCATCAGCTGGGTATTCTCACCTTGGAACAGAAAATTTCACGTGTTCAGTGCACATTGTGTTTGTGATTTTTATATTAGTTAAGAGCATTTAAATATTATTCATGACTATAATAAGTTTTTCAAGCTGTAAGTATTAGCTGTGCTGTGTAAACAGGAAAATGTAATTTTGGTAGCTTCCCACCAACACTGTTTTCTCTTTTGCATGTATGTACAAGTTGATTGTCAGGAAACTTCAAGATTCTGTATGTGTTTACTAAAATACCACTTCTGTGACAGTGTAAACCACTGTTAGATAGCAAAGATGCCTGGGATAGATTCAACATACCTACAGAGGACCAAAAGCTATGTATTTGTGGCAGAGGCAGAATGATCACGTGTCCTGCTCTGATGCACACTACAGTTCCCACACTACGTCCCTTGTTGCTCTGTTCAGCAGCATAGCTAAAATCCAGAGTCCATGCTCCAGTTTTACATGAGTGAACAATTTTAGAGAAAGTTAAAGCAAAGCTGAGATGAAAGTGCAAATTTCTTGAGAGTAAGAAGTTGCATTTTTGGTAAAGACTTTTTGTGGTTTCAAAAAGGAGCAGAAATGAAAAGTTTTGTTATTATTATTTTTACTACTTACACGGTGTTGTATTATGGTTCATTATGTATCAGTTGTGCTTGGTGAGAAGCCTGGCCTCCTCAAACTCAGTTTGACAGCTGGTATTCCTTCACTGGAAAGGCTTATTCATTCATCTATTGCTTTCAGCTACTAATTACTGCTAATGAGGTTGTCTTCATTAAGTTTCCAGTAGGGCAGAAGTATTAAGTACTCCAAAACATGCAGTTCTGGAAAAAATGCTGGCACTTTTTCCAATCTGCTTTCCTAACCTACCATGGTCAGTGTCCAATTCCTCTCCTGAACCATTTCAGTTATTTGAATCTGGCAGACAAGTGAACAGAACAAGTGGCTAAGGATCAAGATGCTCTGTGTTCCTGGCAGGACTCATAGTTCACATTGCTGAGTGAGTCTCCTCTGTGAAATGAAGCTAATATTTACTTATCTCAAAAAGTTAAGGTTTGTAGGTTTTGTTATCAATAGTCTCAAATCAGTGTGTTGTAGATAGCACAATTCCATCTACTTTGCTTTTACAAAAAAAGTCTGTGACAGCACCTACATCCTCATTTCTGTGGGGCTGAAGGTAACTGCAATAGACAGAGGGAAATTCTGCAGACAGCCTGTGTTGGGAAAGGGAATGCAGATGTGGGATGACAGCAACCCCCCCTGTAACCTGCATGTCTTTAAACCTGTACTCATAAATGTTAGCACTTAAATGAAATAAGACAGAAATAGTGTATTGCCTACCCCTCTTTGACTACTTTGTTGAAGAAAATCAGCACTCTTCCTACATAGTATAAGTGCTGAAGGAGTCAACATAAAATCACTTCCAATTCTGGGCATTTCTCCAAAATGTTATACATTCAGCTTCCCATAATTCCTGAATGGCAATCCAGAGTGATCAATAAAACTGCCATGTGTAACCTAGTAGTTATGCAAGGGGGCTGTTAAATGGGAGGAATGTTATTTGGAGCAGCAACAGCCTTGTTTGTACTATTCTATGGAAGAAACCCTGTACAGAAATCCATTTTTAGGTACCCAAATATATAGTTAAATAATTAGAGGCAATAACCGTCTTCTAATAGATTTGTGCAGGATGTTGAACAGTTGTGAAAATCAAGCCAAATATTATGTAACAAAAGGGTTATAGTGAGGTTTTCCAAAGCCTTTTGTGTGTGTGTGTGTGTGTCTGTGAGAAGCACAAATCCCCATGAAATGAGATTTTTTTTCTCTCCTTATTCACTTCTATACCTTGAAAATCTTTTCCTAGAGTGTGAGCTAAACTGGAAGGTTCCATTTTGAAAAACATTGGTCTACAGTAATCTGAAAGCTGAGAGTTAAAGGTAACAGCTGAGGAAGGAAAAAGTTATGATTCCGGTAGCATTTATAATGCAAGTCCCTTGTCCTTGCAAGGCTTTCTTCACTCCAGATATAAACAGATGCTACAAAATCTTGATCCATTAAGGGGAATAGCTGTGATTGTGGAGGATCTCATGGTGCACTCTTCCTTTTCAATGGTTATAACATCAGTTACAATTTCTCCTGATGTTTCTTCAAGTGTGGCTGTGTCTTTGAGGGACAGTTTCGTAAATTCTGCTGGGTGTAAGACTTGAAGGGAAATGAAACATTCAGGGAGTGGGAACATCCAGCCGAGGAACTGTAAATGCTTAGGATAGGCTCGGATTGCCCACGTGATGGTCAGACCATACAGCACAGTGTCAGGAATGAGGGATGACACTGTCATCACAAGAGGAGTGTTTGAAAGATGCAGAAGCCAAGATCCAGGCATCTCCCCTGTCTGTGAGAGTTCACTTCATCTTGCCAGTCACGTTGTGGGAAGCGCAGAGCAGATGTCCCAAACCATCAGTCTCACTGCTGTCTTCTTGACAGAAGTAGGAGTTTCATGGCTTCTCCTTTCTGCTTGACTCTGGAGGAAAAACAGTGGGTATTACCTAACAGTACCACCACCCCAGCAGATGTCTATGGTGAGAGCCATCCTTCTGTTTTGTGCACTTATTTTCATACTGAATATTTTCCTGCCTGAATCTCAGATTGCAACAAATGCGCATTTCAGCAGCTGGTGTCTGTTGTGGTTTGTTTTTTTCTTTTTTGTCGGTCTGATATTCAAGATTTTGTTTCCCTCCCTGTTTTTGTTTTGTTTTGTTTTGTTTTCCAGGTCGAGGTGATTCAGTTCAGGTTTGCAGCATGTTCTGGCTGTGAACACAAACGCTTTGAAGCTGATGGCTCCAGTTGCAGTTGTACCTCAGTTGTGCTGAGGTTCAGCTCACAGTGTTTGCCTTGAAAAGTGAAACCAGGGAGGTATTCCTGTTTTCATGTTTTGCTACAAACTCCACCTCAGGCCAAGGTCACTGAAAGGTTGGGCAACCTCCATAGCCTGTGAGCAATCCCATGTTTATTGCTTTTCAGCGGCTTTTCAATACTTTCATATGACACCTTGGCACAGGTTCATTAAATTGTGATAAATTTATGACTTGGCTTTGACCTTTTCCTTCCATTCGGACTTTAAAAAATGATATACATTGCTCATTGTATTTAAACCAACATGGAGTGAAGCCTGTGGTAAAAATTGTGCCTTACATATAAAACCCTGGGCCACACCCTTACGTCCAGACTGCGGTATGTAATGTTAATCTGCGTGCATGGTAGGCAGTAAAGGCCAGCACACACTCAACTTTCCTGCAGGTATTTTAGTGTAGAGAAACCAGCTTTGTGCACTGACAGAAAACCCTGGCTGATGCTGTGCAGGGCAGAGTGTGGCAGGGAGCTGCTGCAGGGGTCGGGGAGGAAGGGGCTCCACCAGGCCTGGCTGTGCAGCAGCAGGTTTCCAGCTCCCCCCTGCAGTGTGCAGCTCTCCTGGCTGCTCTTTTACAAGTGGAAGTCATATTGCTCACTTAAGAGCAATCAAAAGGCTGCTTCTTGGTCTGTGACGCACCAAGGAAAATTCCTTGCAATACTGCAGCTGTATTCACCCCAAAAATTACAAGAAGATGTCAATTCAAAGCATCGTGTTCTGCACCAGGCCTGAGTGCAGGACCCCGTAATGTGGGTTAGCCCTCCCACTGCAGGTTACCCTGCCCTGCTTGTGCTGCCCTGCAGGTGCTGAGATCTCCTCTCCACCTCTCCACTATGATTTCCAGCCCTCCTTTTGCTTTCAGTCTTCTTAGCCCTTCAAATAAATAGACAACATTGTTAATCATAGTGCTGAAATTAGAAACAATGCTTCAGCTGAAATCTTGGAGTTAGACCAGAATAATGACCCTTGCTTGTTCATTGGAACCACTTTAGGTAATGTGTCATGAAATCTGCTTCTTCTTAATTATGATGACATCCATTGTTTCTACCCAGGTAGAAAGACCAAGCAGCTGGGCTATTAACTATACCATGGACACAAGCCAAGGTATGTAACAGTCCCAATCTAGACCATGTTTGTACTCTCTCATCCCTTTTATCAGATAAAGGTCTGAGCTCAGGGAAGTAATGACTCTAAAACAGAGTCAGGTAAGACCCTCGCTGTATAATTCAGAAGGTCACAGCAGGAGGTGTAGCAGGTAAAACGACTGTTGTGATCCAGGATGTGTAAGCTGTAGAACATGGAGAATCTCAGTGATGATAACAACTCTGCATACAGAGATAAGTGAGACTCCTGTGAGAGTATCGTGAACAGTTTTGAACGCTCATAAAAAGCTGAAGGAAAATTTGGTGTCAGGAAGATCTATCTTACTGAGCAAGAAGTTTAAAGCCCTAGATTTAGTTTACTTGTTCAAAAACATGATAAAATGATAATTTCTTGGTTGACTACAGTTATCTGCATGGAAAAGAATTTCTGATAATACTTAGATCTTAATTTTTGTAAACAAAAGATTCACTCACTACAGGTTGGGTTTAGACAAATTTACACGTACATCTTGAGCAGTCAGGACAGCTGATGTCAGGTGTGCAGTAACTTCTTCAACACGTTCAAATCTTGAGAAAACCAAATGTAACAGGTGTCGTGGTTTAACCCGGCTGGCAGCTAAACACCACGCAGCCGTTCGCTCACCCTCCCCCCTCCCTCTCTGGGACGGGGGAGAGAAATGGAAAGTGAAGCCCGTGAGTTGAGATAAAGACAGTTTAATAAGACAGGAAAATAATAATAATAATAATAATAATACAATGATGATAATAGTACTACTACTAATAATATGTACAAACAAGTGATGCACAATGCAATTGCTCACCACCCGCTGACCGATGCCCAGCTTAACCCCGAGCAGTCCGGCCCCCTCCCCCCGGCTAGCCACCCCTATATATTGTTTAGCATGATGTCAGATGGTATGGAATACCCCTTGGGCTAGTTTGGGTCACCTGTCCTGGGTCTGTCCCCTCCCAGCTCTTACTGCACCCCCAGCCTGCCCGTTGGCAGGACAGAGCAAAAGGCTGAGATGTCCTTGAGTTGGTGTAAGCACTGCTCTGCAACAATTAAAACATCGGGGTGTTATCAGCACTCTTCTCATCCTAAGCCAAAACACAGCATTCCACCAGCTACTAGGAAGAAAATTAATTCTGTTCTAACTGAAACCAGGACAACTGGTCAGAAGTAAACCTGACAAAAAGATGAGTGACATTCTTTAGACTGCAGGGCAGACCAGGTCACCATAACTGCCTGTTCTGCCCTGACAGATCTTATGTTATGTTTACAGTACCCAGTGAAGAACAGGATAGAGACACCTTAGCTTGATCGAAGAGTGAACAACACTGATGATGGAATTGTGTTGACAGCGAGTCTATCTAAGCTCACCCCTCATTACGGTAAATTAGGTGGATCAGAACTCTATGATAATAATGCTACATAGCTTCCTGCTTTCCTAACTACAGCTTTACAGTATTTGAGATGGCGCCTGTACCTGTAATCTTTGTTGGACTGTGCACTGAGAATATTGCTGTGCCTGAGAAATCAGCTTTCTTATTACATTGAAAGGTCAGCATATTTGAGAGCAATTTTATTAGCTGTAACCGTCAGTCATTTCTTCACTTTAGCTAGGATGAAATATCCACTGAATTAGATTATCTTTTGTCATATATTTTCTAAGTATTTTTATCATGCAACTCCCTTTATTTTTTAGGTCTTTCAGCTGATTTGCCCCAGTGTAAACCAGAAGAGAACTGGACAGGTTTTAGTTCCATGCTGTTACACTTTAGAAGCTGCACTGCTACAGCAATCCTTCAAAAAGAATTGCCATGGGAAGAAACAGCAGGATGTCAAACAGTGTTCTGCTGTGCCCTGTAGTGCTGCTCAACCCTCCCATTAAGCCAACAACACATTCTAGGTTTCAGTACTATGCCACCTTTCTTTTTTTTTTTTTTTTTTTTTTTTTAACATTTTGACACAGATGAATTTAATCCTCCAGAGGGGAAAAAAAGACTAATCATATTCAGTTTGGGGTTTTAGCCTGCTTTGATCTGCATGGATGACAAGCAATTTAAGAATGAAACAAAAAATATGAAACAGATAAGAACCTTTCCCTTGGGGTTAACTAGGTAGACAGCAGATCTAGCTCAGTAGCTCATCTGTTTTATTTAGTTGCTTGAGGAGTGTTCTTTGTGGTCTCTCCCAGGAAAAAACACTGCATAATTGCCTTGTGGTACTGGTTGTTACACCCTGCTTTTGGGGCAACCAGGAGGGAAAAGCATGATTATTATTTGTCTTTGAATATAGTATGGGGGATAATCTTTCAGCTTAATCACGTATTTTCCTGTGGTTTTCTGGCATGAAGTGTCTCAATGTAATGATACTTCAAAAATTACTCATAGTTAAATTGTTGAGATGACAGCTATAATTCATTTTGAACAGAAAAACACCTCAGTGCACAGAATTCATGCCAAACAGAATCACATTTTGGTTGCCTAAATTGTATGTATTTCTGATACCTTTAATAATGTATGTTTGCAGTATGGTTCTTTTGATTGCAATTTTTCTTCCAGTTACGCTGTGTAGGTTTCATGCCAGGATAGAGATTTTAAAATATATTTAAATTTAAATATATTTAAATGATTTTTCTATTTCTGACCTTTTGTTATCTAATGCCTATCTGCTTACACATTTCAAATGTTATGTGGTGTTTTTTGTTTGTTTGTTTGTTTTTGTCTGTTTTTTGTTTTTGCTTTTGTTTGTTTTTAATACTGTTTAAAAATATGTTGATGAGTTCATCTTTATGGATTAAGCTGCATTTGACAGCAGGTCATTTTAAATGATACATGCAGTTACCCCTATGGCTGGCTTGTCAATGCTGCTCAATAATGCACTGCAAGATTGATATGTAATGAAATTTGCAACCAGCTAAAGGAAACTATGCTAATATTTAAGGTTGCCTTCAGCATCCTGATCCACCTGAGTTACCACATCTGTCTAAGCAGCACAAGCCTTGTTTTAGAAACCCATTGTCCTCCTAAAAATTAATCTCTGAAATTTTTGCCTCTCACTGAGGGCTCGTCCACTTACCAGGTAAGCAGCCAGGCACTGTGGGGTGAGTGTTTGAAGGCTGCAGCACTAAACCCACATGAAAAATGTGCGAGGGCAAACATCAATGGAGTAGAAATGTGGGTGAAAACAGTGTTTGAGCAAGTCTGTGGCTACCTTCAGGACCTGCCTCCTCACTGGCAGATAAAAGTCCATGAACCTCCTTCTGTGAAGAAAGCTGAGATGTCTGTATGGGCTGGGCAGGGAGCATCAACTGGGGTAGAAGGATGAGCAATAGAATAATTAAGGTTAGAATAGACCTCCAAGATCATCTGGTCCAACCATCCCAATACCCAGCCTGACCCTCCCCTGTCCCAGCTCCATGCCATTCCCTTGTGTCCTGTTGCTGTCCCCAGAGAGCAGAGCTCAGCACCTGCCCCTCTATTCCCCTCCTGAGGGAGTTGCAGGCTTCCAAGAGACCTCCCCTCAGCCTGCTCTGCTCTGGGCTGAACAAACCAAGGGACCTCAGCCACTCCTCATACATCTTGTCCTCCAGATCCTTCACCATCTTTGTAGCCCTCCTTTCAACATTCTCTAATAGTTTTATGTCCTTCTTATATTGTGGCATCCAAAGTTGCATACAGCACTGGAGGTGAGGCCACACCAGTGCAGAGCAGAGCAGGACAATCCTTTCCCTCAACCAGCTAGCAGTGCCATGCCTGATGCACCCCAGGGTGTGGTTGGCCCTCCTGGCTGTCAGGGCACACTTGTTCAACTCATGTTCAATTTGCTGTTGACCTGAAGCCCCAGATCCCTTTCTGCGGGGCTGCTCGCTGGCCTCTTGACACCCAGTCTGTACTTACAGCCAGGGTTGTCCTGTCCTACACTACATCCAGAATCCAGCACTTGCTCCTGTTAAACTTCATATTGTTGGTGATTGCCCCGCTCTCTCATTTGTCAAGATCTCTCAGCAAGACCTCTCTAACCTTGAGGGAGTCAACCGCTCCTTCCAATGTAGTGTTGTCTGCAGACTTAGCTCCTATGCATTCAAGTCCTGCATGCAGGCCGTTTATGAAAGCATTAATGAGAACTGGCCCTAAAATGAAGCCCTGTGGAACCCCACTAGTGACTGCCTGCCAGCCCCATGTAACCCCATTTATTAGAACCTTGTGAGTCTGACTCGTCAGCCAGTTGTTCACCCATTGTATTATGTCTTTGTCTATCTGCATGCTGGACATTTTGTTCAGAAGTGTACTGTGAGAAACATTATCAAAAACTTTGCTGAAATCCAGAATGATTACATTGACTGGCTTCCCTTGGTCAACCAGGTGGGTGACTTTGTCATAAGAGGAAATAAAGCTTACAGTAGCAATGGACATATTCCTAACGAGTGTACGCAGCCAAAAGCAAGTAATTTTTTAGTGGTTCCGATTATTAAAAGAAAAAAAATAAATTAAAAAGAAGGAAAACGTTTATTTTAAAATTTGCAGGGACATTATTAATGTAATTTGCAGAAATAAAATGCATTGACAGAATGCTTCATTTCCACTGAAATGACAGGTTTGTGTCCCAACATTGTGTTAACACCAAATTTTTCTTGCTCTCAACACTAAATGTTGTTGACAAGCACAGTGGTCTTCTGTTTACCTTACTGTCTTGTACTCTCCTGTCAATTCTCGTGACTGAACAATATTCGTGGCAGCAACGTATATGTTTCTTTAAGGCATAGAGAAAATAATGTAAAGATAGTTTAAGTTTTCATTTCTTTAACTATGCTTTAATTTAGGTTGCTCTGGAGAACAGATGAAAATTTGATTCTGAGTGCTCCCTAAAGACTCAGAAACTTGAAGGCAAGCCAAAGAAGCCCAGAAGTATTAATATGACTGTTCTTGTTACTGCTGATACTATTGCTGTAATTGCAACATAAGAAAAAAAAAATCATCTCTTACAGCCAGTCTTGTAGTTTAGGGGGCTGAACTCATATTATGTGAATGCCTGAAGTGCACACTCAACCCCCATTTTAGCCTCCACACAGCACACACCAAATTTTTTCTAACTTTTCCTTATTCTTCTCTCAGTGTAAAAGGATTCCTTGTTAATGTGGCACCAATTTATAAGTTAGTCCTCAAGTAGTTGGAAATGTAAAGCAGTAATTTCAAGTATCAAAATCTCAAAGACAAAGGAAGTTCAAAGAAGGGGTGAACATATTCTGTTCTCTGTTACACATGGCTCCTTTCTTTGGGACAATGTATCAATGAACTATATACCTTCCACCCTGCATTGCTCATTGTATTACTCAGCCCAAAGTAATTTGGTGAGGGGGGAAGCAAAATATTCTCCAAAGCAACTACATTCAATTTCAGGATTTTTTTCTTTTTCACTTTTACCATAGATGGTTTCTTACACACACACATACGCACATACATGCTCTCTTTGAGGCTTTAAGTTATGTTTGTCTGTGGTGATGCTGCCTTAAGCAATACCGTCTCCTACATGGTCCTGCTCCTGGGCTAGCAAAATAGAATCGTAGGAGCCTGAGGCTAAAGAGAAGTTCCTCAGCTGATGAGCTAATGAGAGATGGCTCCACTGGGAGAAAATACATGGAACCAAGTTCTCATGAGAGTGAGAACTGTCAGAAAGCAACAAAAATATCTGAATTCTTTTTTACGTGGAAAAACAGTTCATGGTTGAAGCCAGCTGGAAGATATCTGCTTCTTAGCATATCTGGGTAAAAAATAAATAAATAAATAAATATAAGTATGGATTATGCTTGAGTATATATATATATGTTCTAACAGCATTCTGCTTTCTTACTTGTTTCAGCTTTTTACCAAAGTCTTTCCTAACAACAAAACAAAATAATAATAACCATATGTTTTAGTCTTAGGCACCAGTCTGTATCTGCAACTTACAAATATGGTTATTAACATCTCAAATTCCCATGTATAGAATTTTACAAATTTTGTTTCAGAGCTGAATGAACCAACCAATTTTATTTTGTCAATAATCTAAAGAAACATCCTACAGCAGATTTTTAAAGGGTGTTGAAGCCTTAATTAAGGCAGTTTGGAAGCATGTTAAAATTATGCACAGATGTAAATATTGTATTGAAGGAGGGTGGACCTAAACGGTGTTAAGAATCTGTCTTGAATAAGTACTAGTGGCCTGTAGAAGGGACACAAAATTGTGTCATCCTTTCTTCCAGCCTTTCACCTCTCTGAGGAGCAGGGTAGAGCACGTCAGGTCAGGCAGTAGGACCAGCACCCTTATTTTGTAATATATAGAACCCTCACCCCCTGCCACGCCATGGAGAGAGCCAAGAAGCCCAACAATTTCTGACAGATCTGACCAACGTGAGAAATGTTCCCTCCCAGTCCCAAGCTGATTCACAAATTTACCCATCGATATAACACCAGGAAACACCTACTGAGTTCCTCAAACACAAGGATGCCTGTATCTTCCAACTGTCACTGTCAACATGAACTGTCTACACACTGGGATGTCTGAGAATGTGCTTCACTGGGCTTCCACAAGTGCCACAATCTCCCTGAACTGGCTGTTTGAAGAGGATATATGGTAGAATGATATCTACCATCTTCATCTTACTAGACAGGTAGTGGTGGCAGACTTAATGCTAGAGTATGTACAGAGGCCTTTTCCATTTTTATTTATTTTATTTTATTTTATTTTATTTTATTTTATTTTATTTTATTTTATTTTATTTTATTTTATTTTATTTTATTTTATTTTATTTTATTTTATTTTATTTTATTTTATTTTATTTTATTTTATTTTTGAGAAAAAACAGAATTGAAACAGACTTTTGTGTCCAAAGGGTAATCAAAAAACAAGTGAACAAACTGTGTAAGAAGTGAACAAAGTGTTAATTTATAAATTACTTTCTTAATCAGTCATAATCAACAGATGAAATGTAAGCAATAACCCAAGAGGGTACCAGGTCATGTGGAGCAGTCAGTGCGAAGTGCTGAGGAGCTAACACACCACATGGATAGCACACAGCTGTGAACCACAGTGCACTGAAAAACTTGTTTTCCCCAACTGTTAGGTTGTAACCTGGATTTTGCTCACTGCTAAAAATGTCTGAAGGCTCAGAGTAACTCAGAAGCTCCAAGCGAAATGTTGGGGCCAACAAAGGTTGGCACACCACTGAAGGACGGGTATGTTTTTTGCTGTACCATCAGAAATCTTACCTGTTTAAACTGTCATTGTTGAGTCATTGTCTTCAACTGTGCTTTTGATAAATGAGTGTATGTACCTAATCTATCGGCTTTCCAGAGGCCCTAAGAATTTAAAAAAAAAAAAAAAAAAAAAAGACAAATGTATCCCTTTGGTCAAATTTGAAGCTTAGATTCAGAAAAATGTATTTTTCTTGTTTATGGAACCCTGAATAAGGAAATAAGGAGACAGATGTAGAGTGAATTTATAGAAAGATTAATCCAGTCTCCTTTCAGCCTCACCTGAGTATTAACACTTCAGCTACCCTAAAATTTGGACTCACACAAATTTGATTTCCTATCTCCAGCATATTAGAGAAAGACAACAAAGTGAGACTGATGGACTCTTAAGTACCTCTTAGAAATCAAATAACTTTTGAATCAGAGACCCAGAAGTAAAACAAAATGTACTTTTGCTTCTGGGTTTTTCTTTATACTAGTTTTTTTCTTTTCATTGTGGTCCCTCATTTCCCCACCCAGACAAAATGCAGCTATGACAACATGGAAATCCCCTGAGCAGCACAGCTCTGATAGTAAGATTGTTCAAGGCTCAGCCGAAATATTATTTCTGAAGTCTTTTTCTTTTATTTTGCTTCAGCTGAAACAGGAAAAAAAAAAAAAAAAAAAAAAAAAAAAAAAAAAAAAAACGATCAAAGTGATAGCCCACTCAATTATAAACAAGAAAAATTTAAAGTGAGAAGGTGAGAACAATCACTTTGCATGGGAGAGCCCTTCTTTATTGATGTTTCTGGCTGAAAATGCAGTAGAAATTACCTTGAGGGTTTCTAGAGTAATATGATGTCGAATATTACTAAGCCAGGTGATGAAATCCTGAAATAAAATTTTCTAATAAGATAGGGTAGGCCACAGGGACATGAATTCACCAAGACCCAATCTCTTTCATTCACATTTGGGGTCAATGATCTTGGAGTCAAGTATAGGAAACTCAGGAGGGAGAGGTGAGGGGCTAACTACTCCTAAAGTCCTGCCTGCTGACAAAGCCCTCTGAAAGAGGGTATTTCTTTAAAGGGGCATTGTATGTATCTGGTTGCCCCAGATAATTTTTTAAGGCCATCCTGAGCAGGGTCTGGTCAGGCCAAGGTGCTGCCATGTCCATTGCATTTGGATAGTTCCCTCCAATGTCCATGAGCGGGATGTATCATGGAGGTCTGCCAAGCAGATGTCTACCCCTTTTTCACCTTGGGCTTTTTTGTGCCATGGAGATAAACATATACATTTAGGGGCTTAGATTTTGTCTTTTGAAAGTCTGTGTTAGGATGAGATGAATCATGCTGCCCACCAAGTAAACAGGGGGAAAGTCTGAGAAGCTCTAGCATAGAATATACACTGCAAATACCTATATTTCGTCAGGTGAAGGGTCCCATCCCAGGACAGGACTTGATACAGGGGTGAGAAATTTCCAGCTTCCAGGCAGCCCTGCTGAGCTCTCATGGAAAGGGGGCTATTTCCTCCTATTAAAGCAGTGTGGGGGAGCCCAGAAGCACCCCCTTGGGTATCCACTACCCCTGGTCAGGGCAGGGGGTGCCACTGGTGAAGAATCCCCAGCTCTCTGCCAAGAAGGACACTGTTCTAGACAGGAGGGCTGAGCTTTCATAGTTCTGTTGAGTGGTTTCTTTCCTTGCAAACAAAAAAGTCACTGCGGCTTGCATGTTGTGTCTTTTTATAGTGTCACCACTTTTCTGCTTGCTTGGGCATTGTTACCAACCTTGCCCTCAGTTTCCTTTACGCCTGCAACATGCAGCTTTCTTGGTGCAGCCAGTGCTGTGCGGGATCTTGCTCTCCTCTCTCAGGTCTTCTGCTCGCTTGTAGTTGCCCACATCAGTCAGCTCTGTGCATGGCCCTGCATTACGCTTTGGTGTGCGTTGGTGTATACAGCCACAGAAAGTGTGCATAGGAAATATTTAACACCTCTTTATCATCCTTTTTCTGCCTCTGCTTTGTCCACAGACTGAAAAAAGAAAAAAAAAAAAAAAAAGGAAAAAAGTGAGACGTGCCACTTTGTTCTCAGGAGCTGGGTTTTTGCTGGATTAGTCCTGTAAATCACAACTTTTCTGGGTCGGCATTGTCTTATTGGGGACTTGTATGATGCCAACACTTAAAGAACAAAAAACAGCAATTGAACTTAACATTTCATAGCTGGAAGATTTTTTTCTTTCTTGGAACAGTGTACCTCCACTGAGAGGAAAGTGGATGAAAGGACAGAACCATTTCCTCAGGAAAATCAGCGCAAGAAATCCCACTATCCCAGACAGGAGCATGGTCCAAGAAACTTTTGCATCCAGCCCACTGGACTTGACCAGATTCAGCCCAATGAGTTCAAGGGGCCTGATCCAGAAGGTCCTTAGTTTTGAAGTGGGAAGCGTGTTTCAAAGTAAAAGCTCTGCAAATATCTTCTCTCTGGCTTCCTGCTCTCTGCCACTAGTCATCCTTGCCAGCATGTTTACACTTCCCCTAGCCTGCGGTTGTTTTATCAGGCAATGTGTTTGTTCTGCGTCTAGTATAAAGTGAGTAAGCGAGGGTTTCACACACACAGGTCCTGCACACATGCAGTGTGCTCAGGATGACACGGACGAGTACAGTATTGAGCATTTTCATCTTGTTTCTTCGTACCACTTTTGGGGAAAGTGGTTGCACTTCAGCAGATGGTGATGGTGAGTCATTTCATGTTCATCTTTCCACTCATGTATGATCTTGAAAACCTGAGCTAAGAGCTCCAAAATGTAACTGCTGGGTTAAATATGTTAAAGTTTTAGCCTCCAGCCTCTTTCTTTCAGTGCCAGTACCTGAGGTGTATGTGGAGCTGGCTTATCTATTTAATTCCCAAGTCTGCTGACCTTTTAATGTCCAAACTTGTCTGAAATGAGGAGGTGATTCCTGTATGCAGAAGGCATGCAAGATCAGACCTGTTAATCTTTTATTTTTGTATGTAGTGTTTGTGTGAGGAGTTATGCCTGTTTCACTCTCCTGCAGTCTAGGATCACTCTGACCTGCCATCAAAGGATGCCGAGGTCTGACTTCTCTTGTTCTTGGCAGTTTCCTCCAAAGAAAATGTCTTAATATACGTCAAGTGGGGCCCAACTAGTTCCACTTCAAAAAAAAAACTTTCTTTTTTTCCTTTAAACAGTTGTGAAAGCTCTACTTGCAGATAGTCCCATTGTCTTTCGTACCGTGGCTGAGGCGGCAACTCAGCCATGGGCTTCTCACAGCCCATCACTAAGAGCATTTATCATTTACATGCAAAAAAAAAAATAATAAAATGATAAATTAACTCAGCGGATTAAAGTCAGGCTTATTGCAGATTTCGTTATCTCACTTGGACAAATGAAAATTATTTAGTCTCATCAAGATCAATAAAGTCACAATCAATTTAGTCTCAATCAAAATCATAAAAAGCAATGATAAAAACCACTGTCTTTCAATCTGTTGTCCCTATTCTCAAAAGGGAGCTGAAAAACTGCATTTGTAGATTCAGTCTCAGATCTGTTTAACTCTTACTTGTCTAATATTAAGCAAACAGCTGTGACAGAGCTTGCTGCACAGTGTCTGAAGGACATGGACTGTCATTCAGTTACTGGTAGCTTTAGGGTACCAAAATTTCATCAGTAAGGAGCAAAATACTTTTCTGGTTTGTAGGAAGATGATGTCTGTTTACCTATGCTGTGTCACATATTTAATGGCTAGAAATCTCTTTTTCATGTAGTTGTCATTTATTATACAACGTATATATATACACATACACACATACGTAGTTAGGTTGTGCATGATAAGTTTTTGAGTTAGTAGAAAACAGAAGAACTCAGAACTGCATCCATCAAATTTTGTTGTGTTTGTTTGTTTTTTCTTTTTTCTTTCTCTCTCCCCTTTTTTTTTTTTTTTTTTTTTTTTCTCTTTACCTTTTGTTTGTACAATTTGCAGCTGTTTAGGGCTGGATTTTGCAAGCAGCTACAGTCGTAAGTGGTCAATGCCAGTGATTTATAGCAGATGTCACTGAAATGCTCAGGGCTTTCCAACAGCAGATGGGAGAAGACCTTTCCTTTGTTTCCTCACTAGCTTCCAGTAAACCATAACTAATCCTTTGCTTAGAATTAAAGAAAAACAGATTCAGAAAATCCCCACTGAGCAATTACCAGCTTTTATAATTTCCTTATGAGTCATATGGGTTTGACCAATAAATTGAAGAGCATGATAGATGTTTGGATTTCTCTCTGTCTCTCAGAGTCACCCTGCTGCCTGACAAAGTGCCACCAGCCAATGCAGGCATGATCTCATCCATGCTTAGGTGCAGAGGAGAGGAGAAGCTTAATGTAGCACTTGCCTTCTTCTCCCCCTCTTTGATGAGCAGCAGGTTGCCTCCTCAGCAGTGCCTCCCCAGCTCTGTCCCTGGCCTGACAGAGCAGTGGTGACCCCAAAACTCCCAAGAGAGCTACAGGCAAAATGAAGCCAGGGTAGCCATGGATGTGCAGGCAGGCACGGGCAGGAGCAGCAGGCAGGGACAGGACGGCCAACATCAGTGGCCATCTTTCCCAGACTTGTTCAGTTTATCCAACCCACATCAAAACTGTTGTGATGAAAACAACTCCTTCCTGAGACAAATAAACCCTAAAACAAGATGATATGCTGTCTGCTGCCATCATCACTAGAGCTTTCACAGGGCTCTGGCCACAGAGCTGGTCACTTCATCGACTTTGCAAATTCTGTCAATGATCCTGCAGGCAATTACTAGTGTCTTCAGTTTCACACATTGTGGTTAGTCCTGGTGGCTTCAAAGCATAGCCTCTGCTAACACTTCTCTTGGTAAAGGCTTGTGAGACTCTTGCTGTGATTTGAACCATTCTGCTGGGTGTTGGCCAAACCCAAGGGATGACCATTTCTGTGAAAGACCTGCCAGGGCTGTAGCTGTGAGAGCAGTGTTTCTTCCTCTGTAATCACTCCATCTCAAGCCATGCCTTGATTTCAGCAGAGCCAGGCTCAGGGGTCTGTCTGGTCTGGGTTTCTAGAGGAAAAATACTATAATCTTGTAAACTTCTAATTGTGCATACAGTCCTTAACTATGGGAGCCATGCTGGAGTCACCACAACTATTTATGCAGCAGACACATTCGTGTGTGGTATTTCTGAAGTTTGGGGAAGAAGCGTGACGGGCTACACACATATGTACATCAGATAAAAAAGAATTTCTTAGTCCATGGAGGAACTGTACCAGGAAAAGCACTTCAAATTTGCATACTTAAGGCCATTCATGAGGCTTAATTACCATGCATTCTATAGTTAGGGTGTTATTTCCATGAATAAGGAACCATATTATCAACAATATGAAAGTTCAAAGAGGTAAAGTCAGCTTTTCTTCTACCTAGGCACCAAAGGTGAACTATGCTGGATAATCATTAAATGTCTAAACTGCAAGAGAAGACATTTTTCTTTCTTTTGATTTTGCAGTCAGCCTTACAGGGATTGACTTAAAATTTCTGTTGCTTTTCAGCGAAGCAGCAGCAGACAGCTGAGAAATTCTTTCTGATATGCTATTTATTAATATGATGTTTGCCAATTCACCATGTTTATATAAGATAATTTGTATGTAAATTTTATACACAGAAGACACCAAGCAGTCTCTCTCTATTACATAAAGGAAGATTGGCCATCCTAGTTCACAAGTTTTAATGCTGCCTTGAGGTAACTATGCGTATAAATAAACCAACCTCCTGGATCATTGTAGCTGAAGTCTTAGGGATGTGTAAAATGTATGTACATACAAAAAAAAGAAAAAAATGCATGTATATACAAAATATATGTACATGTAAGCTTTGAGTGTATTTAACTGTCTAAAGCTTGGTAGGTTGGTGTGGTGTTTGTTTGTTTGTTTGTTTGTTTTGTTTGTTTGTTTTTCCATTTTATACAGATTCATTTCAGCTCACTTGTTATCCCCTGAATTTTGAATGCATGTGTATATATGTACAAACACGCAGACTTACCTCAAATACATAATTATATATTATATACATTTTTGTAGATACATGTCTGCCCTGATGGCTCAGGGCTGTGTTGGTCAAGACTTTTGCCTCGGTGAAACTGCTGCAGGGTTTGTTCTGGAGTTGCACTGGCCTGTGTGTCTCTCTCTTAAATGTGGTGGTCAGAGAGCACGGCACGCTACCTGTGCTGCACAGGTTGTCCCCTCAGACAGGCTGCCTTGGTGGAAGATGCCCCATTTCCTCTTCCTTCAGGGAGAGCCGAGCTCCCCTTGGGACAGGCAACACCAGACCTGCAGTGAGAAGGGAAGACCTGGAAGAGCTTCTTAGCACCAGGTGCTCACAGTGGAAATGGGCACTAAATCTTAGCTCAGGGGATAGATCTGATTCTGGAGCAGTGCAGCATCAGATGCTCCTGTGTGAGGGACCCTGGGGGGATGACATTCTTTAGTTACACATTCATGCAATCACAAAACTCTCCCCTGCTTTCTCCATTTTGTTAAACAATGACTGTTTTGGATCTACAGGTGTGCTCCCTCTGCAGACAAGGTCTGTATCTCCCCGTATGCTGGCAGAGTTGGCTGGAGATTATGGGGTATCACCAGCAGGACTGTGAATTGCAGTGTCCCCTCTGTGATCTGAGCCACCTGGGCCACAGCAGAGATGACCATTTTCTCTGGGAGGGACTTTCCATTGGGAATATCTCCATGGGCATTTCCCCACACAGTTTATGCAAGTGCTTGAGTCACTGATATTCCTGGCGCAGCCCAGGATGTGTTCTTGCTGCAGCAGGCGCACAGCATGGAAAGGGCACATGGTGGAGTGGGTAGGAGACAATCCAGTGGAGGATCAGGAATAGTCCCTGGACATAAGGGAGAGAGTTACATATCATCACTTAACCACTGGTAGAAGGGGACAGAGGCATTCCTGCCCTTAGAATCCGCTGAAGGGCTCGCGCTGTGCTATTGGCTACTGTGGGTGAAATTTCATGAAACTGGGCTGAACTAGCATTTTCTGCCGGAGAGGAGTCCTCTCAGAAGCACCAGTTTTTGTTTCACTGACCTTATACATGCCAAGTGTAGGACATGAGACATATGTTCTTAGTCAAATCATGATTGTTTTATGAGTCATCGAAGCAAATTTGCAGGAAGCTGTGTGTTCTGGCAGAATGTCTGAGCTTTCCCTCCTCAGCCCAAACTTGTGACATTTCAGAAAACTCTGCAATTCAGTCAAAATGTGCTGTGGGGCTTAATTGCCTCATGACACCAAAATACTCTGGCTTTCCTAAACCCACCCATATCATTTTCTAGCCTTCCCAGGTACCTGGGGACAGGCCAGACCTGCCCAGACCTGCCCAGCGCGGGCAGGGGCAAAGCAGGGCAGCTGGTCCTGGTGCAGGAACAGCAATAACAATGATGTGCAACCTTGTCTGTGGGTCTGCTGCTTCACACTCAAAGGTATTTGATGTCCTTTCAGGCTGTCCTGAGCTGAAATCCCTACACAAGTAAGTCCAGTTGAAACTAGCCCTTGCTTTTGAGCAGACATTAGCCCTGAGCATCAGCCCCAGACACCTCTGGCAGCACTTGTGCAGAGTGTATCCCCCAGTGTGTGTTTCTGTGCTGTTTGTTTTCAGGAGTGTTTTGGTCCTTGTCATGTCTATTCTGCTTTACAACAGGTATCATGAATACATATTGCTCCCATTGCTCCCCTTTGCATGCCCAAGGATAGCAGCATTTTGTGGTTCCTAATAGGAAAACATATTTGAAAAAGTTCTGGGATGATTTCAGCCAGGGCAGGTCCTGCTTTTTTCTTGGTATAAAAATAATCTGTAACTTTTAAAGTGAGAATTCTCCTGGCTCAAACATAGGAGGAATTAGAATTGGACTGCAGAGTGAACAATATATTTAATATATTTGTACCTCACAGAGGTTTAAAGGACAACATTAGCACCCCTCTTTGCCCATGATTAACAGAATAGCACAGACATGGGGTGTCATGTCTGGATGAACCATCTGTGATGCAAAATCATTTTACAGTTCACAGGCCAATGTGCATGTTAAGTGGGTGGGCTTCATTGGCATGCATGGAGAGCAACCTTGAAAGGTGCAAGTGGCTTTTAATTTCATTTTGAACAAGCTTGCTTTGCTTCTTACAAAACATATAGGCTGATCCTCTTCCTTTTAGGCAACCACACAAAGAAACAACCTCCTTTAAAATGGAGCTGCAAACTGAATACACATGCTGGTTTGCTTCAGTACCATTGTGTGAATCTCTCTCTAGGGACCTTTGAAGATGACGAACCAGGCAACTTTGACATTGACTGCTTCAGCCAGCTGGAATTTAAGGATTCCTACAGCAGCCTGACCTGCAACTTGACAGAGATGCCTCCTCACAACACTAACCATACCCTGGCTGTGTGGTAAGTGCTGTCAGTCTGTCCTTTGGTAAACTTCTGGGAAGATAAATGCTAAAGAATGGTTAGTCACACTGCCGAATGCTGGGAAACAGGAGCAGAAAAGTGAGACTAAATTCTGTTTCAGAGCATTTTACCAGGTTTAAATACTACATTTAGCAAAGAAGAAGAGCTTACTGAAGCAGAATCTAACCCACAAGAAGAAAAAGAAAATCAGATGGAAGGATCTATGAAGGCTATTATAATGTCTCCAATAGTCCTCATCTTGCTCCTATTGCTCTGGAGCCTCTATTGTTTTTGGTGAAGCTAAGCATAAGACAAAAGCATTTTTTCTTTAAATTAAATGATTTTAAACAAGAGAGAAAGAGAGAAAGAGAGAGAGAGAAAGAGAGAGAGAAAGAGAGAGAGAGAGAGAGAAAGAGAGAGAAAGAGAGAGAAAGAGAGAGAAAGAGAGAGAGAGAGAAAGAGAGAAAGAGAGAAAGAACGAAAGAACGAAAGAACGAAAGAACGAAAGAAAGAAAGAAAGAAAGAAAATGAAAGAACAGAAGAACGAAAGAAAGAATGAAAGAAAGAAAGAAGGAAAGAAAAAGAACGAAAGAAGGAAAGAAAAAGAAAGAAAGAAAGAAAGAAAGAAAGAAAGAAAGAAAGAAAGAAAGAAAGAAAGAAAGAAAGAAAGAAAGAAAGAAAGAAAGAAAGAAAGAAAGAAAGAAAGAAAGAAAGAGAAAGAAAAAGAAAGAAAGAAAGAAAGAAAGAAAGAAAGAAAGAAAGAAAGAAAGAAAGAAAGAAAGAAAGAAAGAAAGAAAGAAAGAAAGAAAGAAAGAAAAAGAAAGAGAAAAAAAAAAAGGAGAGAGAGAGAGAAAGAAAAAGCAAACCCAGACTTATCAGTAAATAAAGTAAATAAGTAAATAGTAGGAATGAATTTGAAGAGGCGGATCCTTTCCACTGTAAATTATTTCATGAGAAGTCTTATTTTCCACTGAAAAGGTCTTTATCTAGGTCAAGACAAAAGTTAAAGAACTGTCTTTGCACACACAGACATGCAAAACACACACTAGAATGAGTATACAAAAAACAAAAACTTACCAAACTTATCAGTCATCTCCACTTCTAGTCAAGGCCATGAAACACTTCCACCTTTTTTTAAATACACCTAGATGAAGAAGCTCAGATTTTGATTCTTTAGCATACTTCTGCTTTTTCCCTTTGCATGTTTTTCCTGAAACCGAAAGTACAGTGACAACCAGCAGAAGTGGATTTTTTTTTCTTTTTTGCATCTTACTTTTCTAATCACTAATTAATTTCTTTCCAACTGGTTCATTAGAATTTTTCTGTTTTCATGGGGTTTATTTTGGATTTTGGCTGAAGTTTTATGACAGTCCTCAAAGACAAGTCACGCAGATGGAAGAATACATAGATACATTTCCACCTCTGAAAAGGTATCATACGTCTCCCTCATGGCCTGGCTGGCCATTGACCCCTCAGTCAGTAAGAAATTCCTCATTACCCTATTTTGCCCTATATCTAAAATGCCAGCAGTAAGTTCATTTTTAAATATACAGTTTTTCTTAATACATGCATCTCCAATATAATAGTTTTGTTGTTGTTGTTGTTGTTTTTTAGGAGCTCTGGGACTCCTACTGTGACTCAGATCACTTTATTATTTTGCTCAAAGACCATGAGGAAAAACAATACCCATCCTTTAATCTCTTTATTTGCATGTTATTTTTTCTTATTTCATATGGAGTCTCATTTCAGTTAAAGTGATATGAGCAACCAGGGTTTGCCCCGTACAGTTTTATAGTAAGACTGAGAAGAAACTAATGTGTCACTTTGCTCAACAGTACCAAAGAAGACAGCAATTATGTGTGTTTCAATATGGAGAAACGGGACGACGTGTATTTCTTACAATTCACTGATATACTCTCTAATAAAGATATTTGCATGGAATATGAGATAAAGAGAAGAGTCTGCAGGAGTCTGTTCGTCACTGACATTGGTAAGATATTGAACATTTTGTAGATTATAAAGGTATAGACATTAGCAGGTGTGTGTGTGTGAATTGCCCAGGGCAGCACCTAAAGGTCAATCTGGATAACGTAGAGGAGGTATAAAATGGTGTCGTAGGATGGGATGGAGCCTGGGTTTAGGTGTTGGTAGAGTGTGATGCTTCGAAGATAAAGATGACTAACTCCCATTAAAAATGTGCAGTTTAATACTGGCTTATCATAACACAGTTTGCCCGGACCTGGACCTAGAATGAATCACACAGGTGGTAAAAGCAGCTGTACCTGGGCTTGGATGAACTGTCAAGCAGGGATATTTTGTCCATTTCTTACTAGGGCTTGCTCAGTTTCAGGGCTGACCGGCTGAACTCTAGCCGAACCTTGTAGCACACCAGAATCCCACACAGGGACTGTGGGGTTGCAAGATCTCGCTTTTTCACACCTTGCTTCTTGCTGGAGTCCATGGTCTGAACAAAGTGTTCAGGCATCCTGCGGGGCAGAAAGGACACCAAGAGCCCATCAATGGGCTCATCAAAACCATGCTAGGAACCTGCCTACGTTAAGAAATAGGGAGCTCCAGGAAAGAAGGGTTACTTAGGACTTATTCCTCTTGGAAGCTGGTCTCATTCCAGGGCTGCAGAGAAGCCCTTGTAGGGCAGCCCTGTTTTCTGCTCTGGTGCTGGATTGCTTTGCCTTCCTTTGGCAATAGTCACAGCAATATCCTGCTCTTATAAAGCACTTCTGCCTCAGTCCAATTGTTTTGTAATAATCTTACACCACCTCTGTCTTGTGGGACAGCATGGCCCATCTCTGGTGGTGTCTCCTTCAAAACTGTTGGTGCTGCATGGAAGGATTAAATATTTGGAGAATATGGAAGCAACGGGCATAATATGTAACTATATGCATTTTTGTGAGAAAAGAGACACATGGGCTCTCTGTTCTTGCAAGATCTGATGATAATGCAGGAAGCCTCCTTGGTACAAATGTGGGTCCCTGTGATCCTCAGGCATGTCCAGCCTCAGGCAGGGCTTACAGGGCCACATAGGGATATGGTTTAGTGGGGACTGTTAGCGTTAGGTCAGAGGTTGGACTCGATGATCTTGAGGTCTCTTCCAACCTAGAAATTCTGTGATTCTGTGATTCTGTGATTTTGGACTTGTACTTGCAAGGGTGGTCATTTTGCCTTGTCTCCTTCTACAGACCAAGTCAGGTGTGGGTTCACGGCAAAGGCCTGGAGCTGCAGCCCCCTCTGCTGCATCTAACACTATCATGCTTCCTCTCTTCCTCTGTCCCACCACCCTGTTGGCCACCAGATTGCTTCCAGTGCTTTAATCCCAAATAGTGATCACTTTTGGCATGGGGTTGCCAGCTCAGAGTACTGGGAAGGACTGAATTTCAAGTATTCGAGCATTACTAGGGAAGGGTTGGGCATGCTCTGGAACTACTTTCCAAGACTAAATGTCACAGCCTGAGGAAATGCTGGCCACAGTTCCGCTTCAGCTGGTCAACACCAAGCCCATCTTGGGACCAAGGTATAATGATGAGCTAGCCTCAGCGTAAAACTCACCCAGCTCAGGCCAGCCCCTACTCAAGATAGGTCACCCTGCAGGGACTTAAACTTGACATGGACTCTACTTTTATTTTATTTCTGAAGACCATTTTGTTTTGTAGTTACATTATTCTGCATCTGTTGTATCCTGGTTTGTTGCCATTTGCAGTTAAGCCCGAGGTACCATTCAATATCAACATCACATACCAAAAGGAGGCAAATGAGTATCTTATTCACTATAGTACACCGCATTCATGGAAGAAATACTTAAAAGACAAGTTAATACACCAAATTGCCTATCGGCAGGGAGAAGGTCCTTGGAAGGTAAGTATATGTTGGTGAGCTTACTCTAATTTCTGAAATTAAATGCTATCAGAACTACCAGTATTGTGCAAAAACCATGAGGTCTGCATTTCTTTAGTTTTCCAACTGACAAGTAGGAAAGGAGCAATATCTGTCTTTTGGAAATTTCCGTAGTGAAAACAACCCCTGACCAACAGCTCCCTTGTCTGTTAGGTGCTTCTCTGGGCTATCAAAGTTTCATTCATTTGTCCTTGGACTTTGCCATGGAAACACAAGACATAACATCATAAAGAAAAAGAAACATCTTCAGTGCAATAGTAACAGTGTTTGCCTTGGTGATTTTGCTCTTATTTTGTATGCCTATTAGTCAGTAATTGCATCTTTTTGCATGTCTAGACAATAGAATCGCCATACCTTCAGGTAAAGTTACTGGGGAAGAACCTTGAAACAGATGCCTCTTACGAGGTGAAAGTACGCTCGCAGCCCAACGGAGATTATTTTAAGGGCACGTGGAGTGAATGGAGCGTCTCCAAGAGCTTCAGGACTGCAGGAGACCACTCTGAGGAGAAATGTAAGGGCAAAAAGCACTTTGGTTCACGGGACCCTAAGGGGCCCTTGGGCTGGTGACACCCCAGCTGCCTGGTTTGCTCTGGCAGCAGCCGTGATGAGAGCATGGGGAGGGGAGAACCAGCAGCCACAGCAGGGCCAGCTCTGCTAGGCACCTGGTCACACAATGGAAGTCACCTCAGTGCTGCTGTAAGGATGTGGTGAGCAGCAGCTGCCCAGGGCTGGGGGTGACAACAAACCTCTGGAAACCAGCCTGGAGCTCAGCCAAGGGCTGGAGCCCTGACCACCCAAACTTTCACACACTTAGGGATGTGGGAGAGACCCACCACTGCACCAGGCCAGTGCTAGGAAGGTGCAGTGCTGGGCTCTTGTCTCTGACAGTCTAAGGTGGTTATTGTGGCTAGCAGTGAGGCATTTATGGGCACTGACAGATGTCCTGTGTTTGCCTTTAGATAACAGCATGTTCGTGATTATGCTCTCCATCCCTGGATTCATTCTGTTAGTTGTCATGATTGTCCTGATCCTAAGTTTTTGGGAAAGCAGGTAATCTAGGTCTCTTCATATGAGAAAGATTGTTGCAAGCCAGTCCTCTTCTGACAGCCTTCCCTGTTGTACCTATGATCTATTCTCTTTCTATCTCTGGGCTTCTGTATCAAGTCAAAGGCAGACAAAGACATGTTTTGCAATATAGGCAGAACATACCTCTGTTGCTTCAATCAGACTTTAGTCTTGGGCTCAAAATGCTGGGACCCTTGGGAATCTGAAGCCACCACGAAACACTTACGTAGTCAGTGTCTCACTGGGGGCACATTTGACTCAAGAGCTTCATGCAAGATTCAGAAAAGAAAGCAAGCTGTGGGTTTTAGTAAAGTCCCAAGAGGTTTGGAAACTGTATAGAGAGGAGATTGCCTCTTTTCCTTTCACAGTCTGAGTCAGCAGGGTGCTGCTTTCAGAAGTGCTGGGGCAGTGCTCTCTGCATAAAGGGCGTGATGGCATCAGCTACAACCCCAGCTGGGTCCTCATCCAGCTGTGTGGCAAAATCAAGCTCTACAGCCACCTCCAAAGCAGTCAAGGCAGAGGTGAGATCAGAGCTACACTACCTACACAGGCAGTCCTTAGTCTCTGTGAGCTTTTTTTGTGTATCAGCTACAAGCGGTAGATAGGTGCATGTAATTTTTTTTTTCCAGTATGTAGTGATATATATTTATATGAAATAGATAGCTAGTAGAAAACATTAAGACAATAAACAAGTACAAAAATAATCCGGAGTGATCAGAATATGAAGTGAAAAATTCCCAAGTTCAGCCATAGGAGATGAGCCCCCTGAAAGGCAGGATGCCCAGGGCTGGTTGGTGGCATCCAGGGCAGCTCCTGTCCATGGCATCCAGCTTCACTAATGCCCAGAGGGATGCCTGCATGCCAGCAGCTTTTCGGGACAATACTTGGGATGTCATAACTCCTGATTTACACATGGAGATTGTCTGGGAATGTGGTTAGGTGACCTCAGTGAAACTGTGTCAGGAACATTTTCAGTAATTAAACATTTTAGCCACCTGAATTGTCTACCAGGTACTGGTCCCTGGTGCTGCTTAATTTGCAAGTATAGCTGTATCTTGAGATTTCTAGCTCTCGTCTTTTACTACTGTTGAGCACCTGCACCTCTCTAGCTTTTCTAGAAGTTCTGCATATGTAAAACTGATGAAAAAACAGTTTTTTTAATATGGTGAGTCCTTCTGAATCTGGAGTTTTCCCTTGTAAAAATAGGGGTTTTATGCTTATATATACATAGATATATACACACACATATACATACATATATAAACCAATATATATATATATATATATAATATTATCATACTGCTGATAATTCTATAATATCAGCTATATTTATATCACTGCAAAGTTGAATGTCAGTCAGGCTGTATTCTGTAGATGCATCATGGCTGAGGGTTTTCACAGCAGCACAGCACGAGAACTTTGCTAATTCAGGCAGTAAAAGGAAACCTGTAGTCAAGGTTATAATACAGATACCTGAAGCAGAGAAATTTGGCCAAGGAGTAGGAAAAGATACATTTCTTTGACTAATATAGACATGCAGAGGCAAATATCTGCAAATTTGCACTTCAATCACAGCCTCTTTTTTCACTTGCAGAAGATGGTTTCACCATGCAAAACCCAGTTAACACAGCTAGATGTAAATGAGATCTTTGCCAGCACAATTTGCTGCTTTCCCAGTACTTGGTGAAGTGTTTTACTTTAACTACAACAATTTGTGCACTCAGAACAATGACTATTGGGTGACCTTTATAGCTCCTCTTCTTCTCCTGTCTTTGTTTTATTCTGGAACTTCTCTGTCATAATTCTGGGTAATGCAAGTCACATCTAAGGCTGGGTGAGAATTAGTACGAATGATGCAACATGAACCTCTGTTATCTCAGCATGTCTCATTTTTGCTACTGTTGAACTACTTGTCTACTGTTGCTGTTTCAGGATCAAGCCTGCTATGTGGCCAAACCTTCCTGATCATAAAAAAACTCTGGAGCAACTGTGCAGGAAACCAAAAAATGTATGTATTTCCACTGCCTTTTTCACCTGAGTATAGACTATTGGGAACAAAACTAACACTCATTACAGAAGGCACATGCATTTGCTACACGAACTGGTCCATCTTTCAGAAATGACTTCTACATTCTGTGCAAGAGAGCTAATATTTGTACAGGCAAATAATAGCAAAGGGTATGGATATAGCAGACAATTCAACTGGTGCCTGAGCTTTGGCTTGTGGAAAGTAACTATAGAGGGACAGAGAACCTAATATATGAAGAAAGGTTGAAGCAATTGGATTGTTTTGTGGAAAAGAGAAATCTCAAGGTGACAGTGCTAATCACAGCCTTCTAGTACCTAAAGGGTAGGCAGAGCGAAGGTGAGATATTCTCTTCATAAGGCTGCATGGCAACAAGAAAAAAGGGAAAAGGCAGGTGCCGTTTTGGGGGAAATTTCCTCTAGATATACGAACACAATCCTTCTCTGTGAGACCTGTTAAACATTGTGTAGGTCACCTGGAGCATACCGGTTGCTGGAAATGTTCAAGTCTTGGCTACACAGGGCCCTGGATAACCCAGTTTAAGGTCCTGTTTCTGGCAAAAGGCTGGACCAGGTGCACTCCAGAAATGCTTTCCAAGTGGGACATTGTGGTGCTTCTGTGAAACTGTGATCACAGAGCAGGATGGGAACCCTTTGCAAACATTCCCAGTGATACTCACGTCCCCTTACACAGCCAACAGAATTGCTCATAGGCTAGACAGCACATGAAACACTCTTTGCCAGATAAAAGTCTGATGGGTAAATGCCACAAACTTTGAGGGGTAGGATTAACCAGTTGCCTTAAAACTACATCTACTATATTTTTTCACTAAGGAAACTCAGCACAATTGTCTTGCCAACAATCCATCTGGTGGATGATTAGCAAGTTCTTAATTTTCAGAGGTCAAAGATATCTCTGCCATCCCCTGTGTTCTCTAGTGCAGGGATTCCTAATGTGTTTCAAGAAGTCAAGATAAAATTTTATTTCTTTCACTGCTAAATTAGGAACATAGAACTGAAAGGAACTGCTTGTGCCAGCACGCTTGTTCCTATTAAATGGCAGGTGTGCAGTAGATATGTGGCTCCAAAAAGTCTCTAAAAAAATATTCAGTGGTGCTGCCTGCAGGAGACCACATAATAGATTCAGATTAATATGCAAAAAGATGTTGAGCTTTGAAATAGCTAATTCTCTACTAACCTGTTTAGCCTGTTCAGGGTTACTTGCAGAGTTAAAGGAATAATAAATACCTTTCTAAAATCATACGAACTATCAAAGGATCTTTTCTGTGAACTGTTGGCCACTCTTAACTGACTGTGCTGTTCCCTTTGCCATGCAGAATTTTGATATAAGCTTTAACCCAGAGAGTTTCGGTTACGTTTTTATCCATAAAGTGGACGGCATTCGAGCGAAAGCTGAACAGGAAAGTTTTCTGCAGCCACCAACTGCTCCAGAGACAAATGTTCCAGCAAAGGTTAGGAGTGCATCAGACCTGAAGAGGAGCCCTGCAAGGACAGACAAAAGCAACCTAAACCTGTCCATGAGTTACGGAGGAATCTGTTCATCAGAAGCCCTGCATGGTCTCCTGGGAAGCAACCAGTCTGCAGACACTGAAGGCGTCTGTGGATCCAGCATGTATGAGGTGTGTCACAGCAGTGGGGTGCCCCTGTGTGAACAGGATAGTGACTTTCCCTCTGCTCCTCCCCTGGATCCCTCAGGCCAACTTGGACCAGAGCCCCTGGAAGGTGACATGGTATCCCAGATGCCACCTAGCAGTGAACTGAGGTCACTGAACAATGAAGAAGCCTATGTTACCATGTCTAGCTTTTACAAAAATCAGTAGACCTTACAAACATGACAGAATGCTGTTTTTTCACCAACACAAGTGGGATAATGAAGCGGTCTATTTTGTTTTCCTGTGTCCTGCAGCAGCGAGCTCCCACCTCCACCATGCATCCTGATCACAGTGCAAAGCTGTACCTACAAGGAAGTGGGTTCTTCAGCCTTTTAGTGCTGAGTATCCTAACCTCCACTCTCAGCCTGCTGGCAGCAGTCTCCACTGCAGCAGAAATGAAATTTAATTTAACCTGATTTTAATCTTCAGATCTGATTAATCCAGAGCAATGACGCTGCACTCCTAGACAAGGATGACAGCATCTCTCATAAAAGTGAATGCTTCTGATAAGCTCTTATTAATGCCTAAGGAAGAAATATGGTAACAAATTCAAGTTAAATAGCATCTGATATCTTTCACACCAGCACAGATCAAGAATAACTCCTCTGCAGTCAGTGGAAGTCCACAAGTTTGCAAAATGCCAGTAAATGAGAATTGCATCTAAGCATTAATCACCTGGGGATTCAGGAGCTTGGCCACTGCAAAGGAGGTTTCCTTCGAGCCCCCAGGAAAAAAGGCACATGGAATCACTTTAAGAAGATGTTTTCTCAGACTGAATTTTTTCAGATAGATGAAAACAACACAAAACCCAGCACGCAGCTCGTTTGACTACCCTGGAGTCAAATTCGGGGTCCATGGGAACTTCTGCTAGTAGTTTATATTAAATATCTTCAGTTATTTCATGTATTAGCAATTTTTTTTAGACAACACAAAACAGAATCAATGAAAAGCAAACTCCTAGCTCTTCCTATAACTGAATCAGGGCTGTAAAACACATGTTACTGTCTTTCTCTGCAGCTCTTACACAAGCATTAGTACAGCATGCAAATACTTTCCAGGACAGATGGACTGATCGGGTAATGTTTGCTTACTAGCATTAACCCCAGTGACTGTGGCTGCATGAGAATGCTTTGAAGTTGGCCAGGAACTTTTCTCATGCAGCTTCTGGCCTAGGAATATGGATGGAGCATCATGGATCTTGCCGCTCATCTCAAGATCCATATTTTAAAAGTAGTAGCTTGTAACTTGCCTGGAGGTGATGTAGAAAAAGCCTTTAACATTATGACTAAGGAAGGCATCCTGTCCCTTCCCATTAATCCTTCTCTGGACTCTGTGCCCATTTGTAAGGGGCTCCCCACAGGCTGCCACTCCGGGAGGGCTGAGCCACTTCACTGTCCCTGTGGGACGCTGCACACTGCGGAGCACACGCTTGGAGACAAAGCTGCTACAGCCACATGGTTGCATGACAGCCAAGCAGTGTGGCCATGGGAAATCCAAGATGCTTTGCTGTGCTCTGGGGTTGGGGTTCACCACACTGTGAAGTATCAGTTCCTCTAGCTGCTTGAAATCCTCCTTGTTCATGTTCATGTTACCAGAGTCCAAGGGTAAAAGAGTCCTCCCTCATCCTCAGAGCTGCTTGAACATTTTCTGACTGCTAATAACCACGGAGAAGTTGTTATATTTGATGTAGTCTGCTGGAGAAAAACAGCGCTCCCAAGACAGCTCTCCACCAGCCCCAGCTCCACCTGACATCTGGGGACCCTTCAGACAGGGATAGCTTTATGGTCTCTGCATGCAAAGTGGCAGAGAGTTTGGCTCATGATATTCCAGTGACATTTTACAGAATTGTTTTTATTACTGTTTCTCACCAAACGACAGGCTGATTAATGCAGTAGAAAAAGATGAAAGCCCTGGACATTCATTTCCTTTATGATATTCGTATTTCATTTTTTTAAAAATAGCTGCTGGTAATGCTCATGCTGTGCAGACATGCACAGCATGACTGTAGATGTGGAGAGAGTGTACTGGGAAGACAGCCTCTTCCAGTAACACAGTGACAAAGAGGGGATAGAGGAAGAAGCAAAAGTGCATCAGAAGAATCCTGTACAGTATGTGCTATGCTTGTTCTGAGCTCATACATACATTTTTAATGAATACAAGTGCCACCACCAATGTCTATTTGCACTATTTGAACAGTAAGGTACCGACATCTAATAGTCTTTCTGCTTGTCCAGAAGAGTATACAGAATACATACAGAATACAAAATATAAACAATTTTTCTGTATTTCTTTAATACGGAAAAAGAACCAGCAATCTCGTGTTTATTTACTGTAAGCACTCCAAAATAGTTATATTTTTCCTATGTAGTCCTCATATTTTTGCATAGCTGCTATGTTTAAACAATCTTATTCTCTGTGCCTAATGGTTTTATTTAATTAGGTAACTTGTAACCTCGGTTTTATAATGTATTTACTGTATTAAAAGGACATGGCTATTTGAGTGACCTATTTGTGTTGATCTTCTGTCTTCTTATGCATATCTATCAGAAGAGGGTTTACTCTGCCAACACTGAAATTAGGACAATTTCATGGGCGCTACCCAGCTTCAGGCAGGATAAATCTAAAATAATTCCAGACAGCTCAGCGGTGTGAAAGCATGGAAGTGGTGCCTTGTGGCTGCAGCCCACCTCCTGCCAATGGCTCACAGCTGCTCAGGGGGGCAGAAACATTGACCAAGACCCTTTGTGCAGCCGTGAGTCCACACCAACAGCACCAGCAAAAGCAAAAAGCCCTCAGGCTTGCAAAAGCACAGGTATGCAAACATTAAGGCAAATTCTCATGCAGGTTACAAGTATTTCCTCAGAGATGGTGCTTTGGTAACACACTAGTGAATGATGGCAAGTATGAAGCCTTTGGTTCAATACGTTCATTCCGCTGTAGCTTTTCTTCATGAAGACTATAAGCTAACTCATGCCAAATACAGGCATTACTTTCTTCTAGTTGTGTACAAGATAAAGTCTATCCAGAAAGGTGTATTTTCAGGAGAGCAGCAATGAGCACAGCCAACTTGAGGAGGGTCAGCAGTAAGGTTTCAAAGGACCCTGGCTCTGAGATACAGCCGTGAAACCCATTCATTGAGCCACATCCAACTGCTACCAAGTCAGTGCCAGCGACCTGGTCAATGCAGTGATGTCTGAGCAAGTCCCTTCAGGCTGAGCTTTTGCAAGCACTAAGCCCCTGCGAGACAGCGCTGCTCAGGGACTAGCGCTCTCTAAGCATGCAGAGACTAGCAGTGCTCCTTCAGCTTTGACCATCTGGCCTGAACAGTGGGAGGTGAATCTCTTGTGAATAGTCAGTCCCTGACTATTTTGTAGGCATTGGGTAATGGTATTTCATCAGCCCACTTGCCCTGCTCTGCACGTAGCTGCCTGATGTTGGGGTGCTGGGGACTGTCAGGCTCCCACTGCTGTCCTTTCCCTCATCTCTCCACAGTCCTTTTCCATAATGCAAGCATCTCCTAATGCCACACATACTATCACCCCTGAAATAAACTAAGTCTTTTGTCAGGTCTAATACAGTCGCAGACTAATTTTAATGATGCTGAAAAATGTTAATTATCTCCCAGGATGGTAATTGTCCCCTGCTGGGTTTATTAGTTTGTTTACCAGATATCCTCCTCTTGTGCATGTTCATTAAAAATATCGATAAAGCACATAAAAATGCTGCTTGTAGGGTGCTAAGCATGGCGACCATTTCTGTCAGGGTGAAGGAAAGATTAAATGCAAGTGATGCACTGTGAAGTTGGGCCATGAGATAAACAACGAGGCAAAGATGCCTTCATCTTGCAGCAGGAAAGGACGAATCTCCTCCAGGTAGGCCCTGATGCTCTGAGAGGGCTCCTTGCCCACATCAGGCTGGGGACGAGGATCTCCTGACCCGCGAGGGGAGCCCATGCCCTCTCCTATTGTGATCCACACGTTTGGGATCTTCTCTGCACTCCTGAGATGATGCCCCATGCCACAGGGTGGCCAGCCACCCACGCAGGGATGCCCGGCTGAACAAAGGGCAGATGGAGACAGCAGAAGCCAACCGTGAAACCACCCCAGTAGGAAGGGGCAGGAGGTTGCTGGGGTCTATGTCTGCAAGGCAGGGGCTCGGCTCCTTCTGGGCTTCCCAGCAGAAGTGTTTCTTGCCTGCATTTGTACAGTAAGGCTGCGATGTGGCAGTGAATAGAAGCAGTGTTGTGCTCACTGTGCTTTGGGCTTGAGACAGTTCTCACTTTGGTCTCCCGTTCCTGAAGTTATCTCTTCAAATGAGCTAAAATGCAACATAAAGGAGAATTACTGCTTCCATGAAGCATTATTTTGGGGTCAAAGTGTTCCATAGTACTGTGATCATGAAGAGTCCCAAATCAGCACCACTGTGTATAACAGAATATTGGCAAAACAAATCTAATCTACCAAGAGAGAAAAGAAGTGATGATGCTGGGAAATGCAGATGCTCCTTTTTAGAGATGCTCCATCGCTTGGCTCACCCAGCCAACTCCAAATTTCACCAAGGCTTGGCTGTTCCTTGGCTTTTAGGTACCTCCTATTGAAATGCTAAGCCACGTGGAAGTGTCCAGCAGTGGGACACCACCGGTGTCACCCCGTCACGGAGCTCAGAAAGTGCCCCCCAGAGAAGAACAGGGGAAAAAAAACAAACCCACAACAAACTAAGCAGTGCTTCACATCTTTATTGTCTCTGCTTTCAAACAATGTGTGGCAAACAATAGCAAAATTCAGAGTTTCCAGGATTTCTGCATCATTGAAATGAAGTAGGCATCGGTGTTCACAGAGGCACTAACTGCGGAGTAGTAGTTCAAAAATTCATCTTTTGTAACCTAGGAATGAGAAAAACAGAGCTAAAAATGTGTGATGGATAGACTGTAGCCCACAGCAAGGTGTTTATGTAACACGTTCCCATGTTTTGCAGAAAAATCTTTAGCCCCTTTCAGAGAAGTCTGACTTTTTCATCAGGTTGTCCTGATCTGACATCAGGATGTGCTGCCCCAGCAAGCTCTGACACTTTGTTTATTCCAATAACTCTGAGGTCAGTGTATTGAGCTTGGTGTGTTTGGAGACAGAGTTGTTGCTATGTCCTGGCAAACTGAATGTAAGACAAGTTATTCTAGTTATTGCTAAATATTGATTGCAAGACTTAGATGCCGCAATGAAATTAGAGTATTCCAACAATAAAACCACCACCAGATGAATGCAAAAAGCTCCAAATGTTAGTAAAGATATATATATTATTATTATTATTATTTAATTAAAAATGAGAAACAAAGCAGAAATCCATTGGTGGGACTGTTTCAAATACTAAGTCTATGCCATAAGATCAGAGCTTCCCTGGAGGAGTTGCAATCATAGCAAAAGTAACAGAAAATGGGCAGCTGGTGATGGCATCGGGCTGCTCTCAGCATTTTCTGGTTTACCATGGGAAGCTGAGCATGCTGCTGCTCCCAGCACAGAGGTCAGTAGCAAAACCAGCCCAAACCCACCAGGCTGGCCCCTTCCATCAGCTGTTGCCGGCAGAGGTGCGAGCCCGGCTGCGGGGTGGCACAGCTCTGCTCTGCCCACGCAGTGGTGAGGCTTTGGGGCAGGGCTGTGCAGTCACTGCCTCGCTGGGTTTCATTTAGCAGCGTGCACAGCCGGTTTAGTCTGCAAAAACCTCAGCCGCTTCCATCTGCCCCTGCCACGACAGCTTTCTGCCAGGGGACCAGCAAAGTGAAACAGCTTGGTGAGCGCAACCCGTGGCCTGATTGCAAGAGTGAAAGAGGCTTGCATCAAAACTTGGTTACCTGAACCAAAAATTCTTGCTGCAGGAGAGAAACATGAACCAAACATCTCTGGACCAGATCAAGCCAAAAAGTTTCGCTCCAGGAACAAAAATACAAAGCCACAAAACCACACCAGGGGCAAAACCAACATGAAGTACCAGCTGTTGCAGAAGCAGCCTTTCTTTTCCTGGGAACATACTGAAGGGAGAGGCTGTGCTCTGCGTCTCCCCCCACTTTGTGCCAGTTTGGTGGAGTCACAGAGATGTTCTGATGGCCCAGGTAGAGGTAGGAGAAAGCCATTTCCCTCCCTAAAGGACCAGATGGGTCAGACAGCATTTTTGCAGCAAGGCTGGAGCCAAAATCTTCACCTCTTATGTTGCCTCACAGCCCTGCAGACTCAGATGTTCCTATGGTTTGTGCCATCCTGTTTAGCATCTGTCGCACAATCAGAAAGAAGAAATAAAATGTTCGAGCGTGAAGTACCAACCAAGATCTGACAATCTTGATGGCAGCGCCAGATACGGTCACGTGCATTGCCACCTATCTCCCAGCATCTGCCGTGTGTGCTCTGCAACCACGGGCTGGCAGGACAGCCTGCACCGAGGTCTATCTCCAGCATCTGCCATCTCTGTACCCAGCACACAGCAGCCTGAGGCTGGGCACAGGCACTCAAGCTTCGTTTGTGGCTCTGCTGGCTGGCAGCGCAGCAGCCTCAGCAGAGAGGGGTGGTGAGGGGTTGAAGGGCAGCTCAGACTTTTGAAGCAATATAATCATGAAAAACGTCCTCCTGAAGGTGCTGAGGAGCACACCCCATGGGTGACAGGACAGCAGCTGGGCAGAGTGAGGAGCCCAAAGGGTGGGTGCTGAGCTCTGACACCAGCACGAGGGGCTTGAGCTCCCCCGGCTCCCACACTCAGGCCAACATAAGAGGCTACATCGAAGGCTGCCTGAGGCTGGTAGCAAAGTTTCTGCTGGCTTTAAAAATGTTTTGTTGTTTCCAGTTCTGCTGTTTGGTTCTGTTATTCCTGCTCCCAGTTAATCCTCCCCTCTAGAAATGTATATTGCTCTGGGGATTAAGTAAAATCAGAAAGGGTTAGTACTGGGAAGACAAACTGGTTAGGAGTTGCAGCTATGTAGATTTAAATTTCCATTGCCCTTGATTAAATGTCAGCACAACAGATTACTCGTGGAGTCTGAAACCATGAGCTAGCATGTCAGAAGGAAAGCACTTCATTTTGTGATGCCTGCCATCCATTACCATTGCTTTCTTTAGAGCTGAAATTTAGAAGGTAGCTAACATGATACCCTGTTCTGGAGCCAATTAGTAAATGAAAAAGAAATGGATTGCACACAAGCTGCCAGGATATGCAAAGCCTTTATTTGCAGCAAGTTTGTTTTTCATATAACCTATGCTAGCACCTCAGTAGCACCTCAGTAAGACTCCTATTATGATCAATGGTAATCACAAAAAAAACTCCTTCAAAAAACAGTTTACACTGTTAGCCAGTATGCAAATTTCTAGAGGCTCACAGATCAAAGACAATAACTGAGCTTGCACAGCATTTACTAAGGAATTTCATACACCTATTGCTTGTATTGAGGTCATGGCTGGAAAAAACAAAAGCAGAGTTTGCACAGGACTAGAGCTACAAGCACTCAGGACTGCAGTGCTCCAACTTAGAGCAGTCAGGCATTGGGACGGGTTGCCCAGGGAGGTGGTGGAGTCACTGTCCCTGGGGGTGTTCAAGGAGAGGTTGGACGTGGTGCTTAGGGACAGGATTTAGTGGGTGACATTGGTGGTAGGGGGAGTGTTGGACCAGATGATCTTGGAAATCTTTTCCAACCTTAATGACTTTTATGATTCCATGTGTTTTGTTAGTGTAACACATCCTTGCACACACTAACAGTCCATACTAAGCATAAGCAGAGACTTCATCAGTCAAATTAATTTGAAAGTATAGTCTGTGAGTCTACACTGCTTTTAGCTGGCTGCCAGTCTGAAATGGACAAAACACTGCAATGCACAAGCCATTTACTATTTGCTACAGCAACTCTGTCTCAGGGAACATCAGCACATTGTGAGAGAAACAGAAAGAAGACAGCAGATCTCAGAACTGACAGTCTCATCGGTGTGGCCAGGGGCAGCAAGGAGAAGGATGTGTTCCCACCCTTTCTTCAGCATCAGAAACAGATGACCAGACAAGAAAATTACAAGTTCCTGAGTTCCCAGAAAGTTCCCTGAAGACATAGCTCTGTCATAAACCAATACAAATACGAAAAGCAGAAAAAGCAGCAAGCAACTTTCGGTGTCAGTGTATACAGGCAACAGCTACCCTACTGGTAAATGTTCCAGGAACAGAGAGAAGAAAATACTGTAACACACGTATGCCATTTAAAGAAAACCATTAGTGAGATGGTTTCAGACTACAAAAAGAAAGAAACCAAAGTGGGGAGAAAAGCAATAAGCAGGCCCACAGAGGTTTGAAGCAAAGCATGCGCACAAAAGATGCCTGCAAGCTGACATACTTTGAGTTGTAAGCTGTGGAAAAGACAGGGCTCTAAAGAGTCTTTGGCATTTATATTGATCCATCCTTCCCTGCTTGGTTTGTTTCCCTTTCCAGCCTCCCGGCACTGGGAACTCACGTATTTCCAGCATCAAGCTGAGCACTTGGGCAGTGGCTCCGTCCCACGGGTGAGACACAAGAAGCCAGGAGATGCTGCAGTGCAAGCGAGAGGGGTATGTATGTGACCCTCCAGCCCACCCCTGGGGCACTGTCTCATGTTCCTAACAGCCTGCCCCCGATCATCACCCTTTCTGAACATTTATTTTCCTCCTATTGTGTCCTCTGCCCCACAGAGCTGTATCTGGTGCTGGAGGGTGATACATTCAAGAGTCATGGTGACCTGCTGCAGATGTCTGAGAAGAGAAGAACAGCTCATCTCAGAGAAGAAAAGACATGTCAGGGATGCAGGAAGAAAAGGGTTAGATCTGCTGAGTGGCTGTATGCCAGATCTGCTCTCCGATTATGCTGCCAATCCCCTAAGGCTGAGACTACCAAAGCATCTGGGAATTATTTCTGTAGATAGACTGTAAGACTGTAATTGGCACAGTTACTGGAAGCTGCTATTATGGAAAATGAGCGTGTTGTTGTGCATACACTTAATCATGGGAACCTACAAAAGGTGAAAGTAAAGTCTTGTTCCTTTAATCTTACATTCAGAGTTTCCAAGCGTTCTTCATCATGACGATAAAATAGACATCAGTATCTATTGAGGCACTGACTCCTGCATAGTAGTTCATGAATTCTTCTGTTGTGACCTGAGACAGAAGGATTTAAAATAGAAAAATGAACTTTTTTTTTACTTTTTCATGTTATAGTAAGCCAATACCACACATCGAGAAAAATTCTAAATGAAACTTAACACCTGCTATTTCACATTGTTGTTAGTGAAAAGGAACATAACAGGAATAATGAAGACAGTGAAAATGCACAGAGTTCACTTTACCAGAAATAAGGGCTTTTGTCCTCCAAGAACACTTGGATGGAAATTAAACATACAGAGTTAAACTAACCTTATCAGGTTCTAAACTTAAAGTCAATGCCATCCAGGAAGGCAAATATTTTATTTATTTTTTTTTTTTCGAGGAGTGCTATCATCTGTCTATTTGCATTATCATTAATACAAGTGGATGGGGTTTCTGATGCAACCCAGAGACAGATATGAGCTTTATACCTCTTCACTAGAGAGAAACTATCAGTGCCCTAACAGGTCTCACTTAAAGAAGCAAAAATTCTTTCAAATACTAAAAAGTTTTGGAGTATCTTTAATAGGTAATTGATGATGAAAATAGTGCATCTCTTGTGATACCTTAACTCTTGAACCATATGCATTATTCTTTGAATATAACATTACACTTAAAAATATTTGCTCCTATGGTGTTGTGCATTTGAGAGCTAAGCAACAAATGACAAATGGGAGAAGGGAATTCTACAGCCTGTCCTACTATTACGACCTGATTACAAGCTTCACAGACTCTGCCTGTTTCAGAGGCACCCAGCAAGATCATGATGAAGAGGACCTGTCTAGCAGAAACTTACCCAGGAGGCATTTTAGCTAAAAGCATTTTAGGTGTCATCTGTTCATATCAGAGCCATTAGTGACCCCTGATTCTGGCATAGGCAAAGTCAGAGGCAGTTCTCAGAAGAAACCACAGCCTGGTGAGCTAGCGTCAGGACTGCTGAACAAGAGGTGAGTGGTAACTTTTCTGTAAGTTCCAACACTGTAGCATTTATTAGCAGCAAGGCATTGATGAGGCCAATCAGAGGAATTCAGCTTGTCAATAATAATTCTGGGGGCTCATCTTTTTTAATGTATTCATTTATGACCTCAGCAAAAAATGAAATTTTTGCTGAGGTTTGCTAGACATCATCACTGCTGCAGAAAAGGGACAACTCTCACAACCGGTACCTCTCAGGGTGACACAGCAGAGAAAGGGATGAAACTCTGTGCTACTAAATGCAAAGTCATGATGCCCAAGAGAAATAAAAGCAATTACTACTCTACCAAACTGAGAACATGCCTGTTGGAAACAAAACAGGTGGAGTATTTGGGTGTATTAACCAGTCATTAGACAGGCAGGTTTCACCAGTACAGTGCAGTAAGAAATCCCAGGTGCAACCTAAGACTATTTGGGGATAGACAGTGAAATGTTACAGACATTGCATCAAGAGTTGATCAAACCTTATCCAGTTCATTATTTTGAAAACCTGGACCACGAATATTGACAAGTGAACAGCAGAAGTCTCTCAGTGTTGATCCGATGCATGTAAGATCAGACCAAAGAACTCTGCTGACACATAATGAGGGGAAAAGAAGCATGCCTGGCTCAGAGACAGTTATGAACTGAATGCATGAGAAGTCCATCACAGAGGGTGCCCAGGCTTTGCACCTGCATTGGAGAGGGAAGGAAAGCCTCCTACTCCTGCCCTGGCTGGTAGCTCCTGGGGAGCACGTCTGGTGGCAGCCCTGGGTCCCTCTGGCCGCACTCTCACAGCCCTCCAGCCACAGTTCTTGGCTTTCCCTCTGCTCTTCTCAAACCTCACTGTCCCTCTGACACCCTGTGGATAAGTCCATCTCTGCTACAGATTGGCTTCCGACTAAAGTATCTCAGAGATTATGAGTACTAGAGAAATGCTAACTGAAAGTTATTATATATTCACATATTAGGGAACCTGCTTTTGAGCTGGAACCTGTTTTTATTCTCCTAAGAAGTAAAAATATCCTCCAATTTACATAGGTTTTGAAAATTAGCAATTGAGTGAGTTAGCTTAAAGACAGAGTTTGAATAAACTAGATCCATAAAAGTAGATCCATATAGGCTACAAGCCCATAAATGCAGTCTCATGCTTACCTTTGCACCTCCTGTTCTTTGCCTATCAATGCCTAAGCAAGCTGCACTAACAGTCCTACACAGAGATTATGCGTATGTTTTATTGTACCACATGTATATGATGCAAATGCATGTTTGGTACTGGGACCATTTTCACGTTTAATAAATTAATTCATATTGTGAGTCAACTGGTGACTTCATGGCCTGACATCAGATGTATCACTTACCTTACCATCTTTGTCATAGGGTGAATCAAAACTATCCAGAAAGGCCTTAAAAACCTGATCTTCTGTCCATTCTCCGTTTTGGTACTTTGGGTGGTGCTTTGCATTATACACTCCCTTTAAGTCTTCAATTGTGACGACACCGTCTCCAGTTTTATCTAACTTCCTAAACACCTGCATGACGATCTCTTTTCTGGCACTCGACATGGGAGGCTGTAAGGAAATATCAGCAGATTCAATTTATTTCTGTAAATGCCCAGTTCAAAATTCATGTAACTGCTCTTGTTAATAGTAAAGCGAGTTCAAGGCACATAAGACAACAAAATGCTGACAGTCTACACTGTCCATGACATAGCAAGGGCATTATATCACCAAAAAGTGGTGTGGTAGAGTCCAATTAATGTCTATCAATAGGATTGTAAAGGAACAAAAAGAGAGAAAAGACTTCTTGAACACTTCTATTCTACCAATTTTAAATATTTCTGTCATCAGCAAGCACTAATTATTTTCTTTATAATTGTTGTGACTCAAGCAGAGCAGAGGCTCCGAACAGAATCTGTCATGCTGTGGTCTATTAGAGAAAGCCCCGACTGGACTAGTTCACACTATGAGGAAATATAATATAAGATGAAGGACAGAAAAGTGAGATTAATGGGCTAATCTACACAGGTACCTGGACTGTTATATAGGAACTGAGGTACCTAAATCGAGACAGCAATTCATAAAAATCCATCAAAACCATTTCTTTACTAGGACTATTAGATTTTGCCAACCAATTGCAGAGACATGTAAAGTTTTGAGCTTTCTCATCCACAGAGGAGTTATTTGGGGGTGAGTTTTTTCCCTTTGGCATATTAAGATGGAAATGGAATATTGTAACTTCTCAAGAGTTACAGATATTGTAAGTACAGTTGTAGATTTTGCTAGTTTCTGAGGTGCACAACAATACTGTGTTTCAGTAGTACTGAAGTTTAGCTAATGATAAATCAGGGCTCTTTCTCCATTTAATTCAGTAATAACATAAATTCCCAGACTTACTCTCAGTGTAACAAGAAATTCATCAAAGTCAATTGTTCCACTGCCATCTTTATCAAATGCCCGGAAGATCTCGTGTGCTTCTTCCTTGTCTATCATCATAGCATAATCATTTAATCCTTTCACAAATTCATTGAAGTCAAGGGTCCTGCTGTTGTCATCATCCAAAACGCGAAATGCTCTGTGGAAAATGTTCAATTTGAGGAGAACAGAAAGGAGAATTTAAAGGATGCTGCAGAGGTTTATCAAGGTGCTGGAGAATAGGGCCACCTTACTGAGATATGAGAAAAACAAACACACACACACACAGACACACACAGACACACACACACAAAATCGACAGCAGAGTGGACCTGCTTAGATTGTGTTCCTGAAGCTTAAGTTAAATGAGTTGAAGGCACCTTAACTGAAGTAGTCTTGCTATTCATTACATATTGAGCTCTCCAAGAGTTGTTCAGATAGATGAAGTTGCAACAGGTCATCTAGGATCCCTCTGAGGCTAAGGAAGACAAGGAGGGGTTCCAGGGCATGACCCAGCTACCCCTTCCTGGGGTGGGGTGCCCCACACTCTCAGGGTGACTGCAGAAGCAGCCTGTGTGCCCCCCATGTACTGGGCAGCTGACAGACCATTGTACAATGGGAGTCACACCCCAAGGAATGACAAAATCCCTCATATCAAGGCACTTAAGTTAATTGCAGAAAACATGAAGTGGAGAGAGATGTTCTACATTCTTCCTCTCTCCCTGGCAAAAATGAAGAATTTCAAATTCAAACATTTCCTGGCACAGTTGGTAGTTGGGTGGAAAGTTTGAAGGACCAAAACTTTGAGCACAGGCAGCTAAAGAGTGAGTTGAATGAGCCTGAATTCCTTCCCTGGATCTAGTTCAGAAATTCTTGAGGACTCACTTTGCCACTTGTAAACAAGATATCAGGGAGGGGTATTGTACTTTCCAGGCCCAAACAACAGCACAAGGAGTGCAAAGCACAGCCATGCTCAATAAGAGCAGTGGGGATTCCTACTGCACAATTCAGCAGGGCCAGAATTTCAACCAAGAGCTGTTTTGGGATCTTTATTTTAAGAAAGACAGAATAATTTAGGTTAAACATGATCTCTGGAGGTATCTAATGCAACTTTTCACTCAAAGCAATGTTAAATTCAAAGCTAAGCCTAGGTGCTCAGTGCTTTAGCCAGCTAGTGTTTGAAAGTCTCCAAAGATGGAAGTTTTGCTTCCAGTGCTTAGCTGTCTTCCAGTGCTTTGTCATGCACATGGTGAAACAGCTTTTCAACATATTCAGCTGGAATTTCCTTCACATCAACTTATGGACACTGACTCTCACCTCATCATCACTGGACACCCTACAAAGAGCCCCCATCTCTTTTTCCCATAACCACCCTTTCACTAGTTATGGTGCCCCCTGCAACTGAAACTGTTAGGCTGAACGTTTGATTTGACTTCATTGATTTGACTTCTTGGACTCACCTGCCAAGTCCTTTGATGCCTGCAGATCCCCTTGCTAAGCATCTCAGTCGAAGTCTTTCTACAGGGTCAGTTGTTTTAGACAGGTTTCTTTTGGCCTGGATTGCCATCTCTCGGTCATGCCTTTCTGTGCCTGCCATCTGAAAGATCAAAGCTCTCAGACAATGTGGGTTCATACACAAAACACAGTGTACTGAAGCCTGCCTTAGTATATAGAGCATCCTAAGTCCCTCACTTGTAAGGTGTTTGCAACTCTTTCATGAGGACTCCTTTTCACCCTCTATTTCCTTTTCATTTTATCTTTTTCTCAGAAGAGGAAATTGCCAGAGGAACCGAACATTTTCTTTTCATTGAGTGAAAATAATTGCTTTGACCTGCACTTCATGGGCCACCAAACCCGAAAGAAGAGCTCAGACAACGACACTGCTGCCTTAACCCAGATGAAATTTGAAAATATGGGTACGAGTTTGCTTGCCTAGAGTGTACAAACATAATGAAAGCTGGTGGACGTAACTGGGAGAGCACTGCTGCTGCTGTACTGCAGACCCGCTGAGCCTCCTCAGCCTTGCCAGGTTGGCAGTTAGTGTTCCCAAACAGGAAAAGCAGTGACAGCAAAAATTGTCCTGGCTGAGGGCTTTCTTCTTTTCTGTCTGTTGTTCCCTATGCTGATGCTGGGGAGAGGGTGTGTGGGCAATGAAGACACTCGTAAGCTTGGGTCCCCATCCTTGTGGCTGAGTAGGGAAGCAGCTCAAGGCCAGGACTGCCATCCATAGCCTGGCTGCTGGGCCTGCAGATCACGAAGAAGGTTCCCAAAATGTCTTCCAGCCGTTAAAGCATCACAGGAGGAGGCCACAGTGTGGCAGAGCTGTGGAGCGGCCTGGCTGAGTCATGGCAGAGGCCTGCCTGGGCCTGGTGCTCTCTGCTGAGGGGTGCCCAAGGGAGGGGAGATGTGGAAGGTGGGCAACCATGATGTGGAGGCATCATGGGTGCCCACCGCACTTCGAATCTCGGTGTCATTGAACTGAAGCAGTCAGAAAATTTCTGAGAAACTGGGGATTAAACTTTTTCACCTTAACTACTCCACTCCTGTCTACAGGGCATTGGCTATGGCTGCTTGTTGTTTTTATGTGTGCTGGCTTTTGCAACCCCTTCAGACCACACCAACTGAGCTTGGGAGAAACATAAAGACAGAAAGTCTTTGTTCCCCAAAATTGTTTTCAGTGCTAGCATAATGCAGAAATCCAGTGTGGTAGAAAAGAGATTGTTGTTAGCTTTTGCTTCAGCCAGGATGGGCAAAGTTATCCCAGGAGCTCATTAGTGAGTGACCAAGAAGCCTTCCAGCTATGCGAGGTCAGCAGTCAAAAATGTTTTCTGGAAACAATGACCTGTCCTTAAGGGGAAATGTTTAGCTGCCAAGAATATAAAATACAGTGAGATTATGTAAGTACAGTGCAATCTGTATTTTCATTCAGTATTTATATCCTATAGCTTCTATATATTATGCATATATATCTATATACAGTGTGTATAAACATTCATGCTTAGCACTGTGTTTCTGCCTCTGTATTACATTTGGATGCATAAATACTATGCAGACATGATCGAGACAAATTATGAAATAATTCATCTCCATTGCACACTGAAAATATCTACACAAAAACACCACGTAAGGACTTCAGTAGCTCTCTGCCTCAGGCTCAGTGCGGGCATTTCCCGTATACTGCAACACACATCAAATAATCATTGCAGTGAGATTGATGAATTGAGGCTAGAGAGGGACCATCTGATATGATATCTATTATAATCTCCTATACCTCCATAAAAGCCACTGAAACTGTCCAATCCTCAATTATCTCTGCAGCAAGTACATAATTTGCTTCTGCACGTAAAAGCATTTCTAGGCAAGAACGCGCCATCTCTAGACTAAATTGTACTGGTATTGAATCATTTTCATTTTTAAAGTATCTCCTTTGCTTCCAGTCTGAAATTTCCCCATCACCAAATGATATTATATTTTCTTTTACTAGATTAAGGGCTACACCTGTTCAAAATTTGTCCAGATGCAAACATCTGAAGGCTCCTTTTAAGCACTCTTTGGCTAAGCAATTAGACAGAGCTTAGAACTCTTGCTACAAAATAGATTTCCAGATGTTAAATAATTCTGCTGTTGTTCCTGACTTGTTCCAGTATTTTGTCAGTATTCTTTCTGAGGTGGAACAAAGCATTATTATAATCTTCCTAATACCATAGGCAGCAACAATTCCATTTTTTATCTCTACATATAATGGTTAAAAACACTAACAGTCAATCATTCTGCTGGTCTTTGAGAATCTACATTCTCTATAAATGTCCAATAACAAGATCAACCTTCACCATGCTGTGATATCAAACTCAGCAATTAAAGTTAGTTCATAAAAATATTGCACTTAAATTACATATTACATTAAAGCCTCTTAAACATGAACTGGCTTCCTATGTCACACAACAGCATGTATTTGACAATCCTTACTATACATTCAATGAATGTATAAAAAAAAAGCATTAAAAATATAAATAAAAATAATAAAATAAAATAAAATAATAAAAATAATAAAAATAATAAAATTTATTATAAAAATAATAAAATGATAAAAAATAATAAAAGCATTAAAATATAAACCCCAGCACAGATGAGCCTGGTCCGCACTAGTATGTCTATCACTTCCCTGTTTCTGCTGGCAGCTGCTGTAAACTAAAGATGAACACTTCCAAGGCTGTTAAAAGATTATTTCAAGAAATGTTTTAAGAAAACAGATTCTGAATCATAGCAAGGATGGAGAATTCACAGTGATTCAAAAGCTCTTTCTTTCAGTTTGCTCTCCATATATGCTGCTTTTTCCAAGCAACCCTCTTTCTGCAGACTGTCCCATGAAATATTGAGAGAGTGCAATACCTGATTATATCTCTACTAGAAATGAGTGGCAAAATCCTTTTGTTATTTGTTAGCAGCAGGATCTGATCTCAGTCTTTGAAAGGACAGGAGTTACAGAGCTCACAAACAATGAAGCAAGATGTGACCTTGGAAAAATGGTAACAATCAGGTACCTCTGCAGGAAGTCCCACTAGCTGCTTAAACAACATTCTTGCTAGGACAAAAAAATAAATAAATAAAATAAAATAAAATATTAAAAAATCCTTAAGATTACATAACAGCAGTACAATTTAGGGTGATGGACACCTAGACCAACAGGTCACCCTGATCTGCAAGAGATCTGGGTGACCTGTCGGTCTTCATCTTCAACTGGAACTTCCCAGGGGGAAATGAGAAACCTCCTCTGAGTGGTTGCATAAGACCATCAGATTAAAACAACATTGTAGATATTGGCATTGAAGATAAATGTGGTTGTTCAGATCCTGCACTGGAATATGGAGCTCAGACATCCTGTTTTCCCCGTGCTTCCAGCTCTTTCCTGGAGGATGAGGCTGGAGGCCAAGGCTGGGATTTTGTCACCTCTCTGCAAAGGCATCATGCCGTTGTGGGAGATAGAACACATAGTTCTTATGGAAGAACAAAACAGCATGTCTCATCACCGGTGATACTCCAGAGCCAAGCTGATGGCATGTCCTAATCTCTTGTCCTCTTTTTCCTAACTTTAAGCAGCTATTCCTACAGGTTGATATTAAGTATCTGCCCCTTCTGATGCACTGAATATGGGAACTGATGTGGACAGCACAGTGTGTGCCAGGGGACAGACACCTACACAGTGTTGTGGTTTAACTCGGCCAGCAGCTAAACACCACACAGCTGTTTGGTCACCCTTCCCCCTCCCTCTCTGGGATGGGGGAGAGAAATGGGAAAGTGAAGCCTGTGAGTTGAGATAAAGACAGCTTAATAAGACAGGAAAATAATAATAATAATACTAACAATAATAATAAAAATAATGATGATAATAGTACTACTACTAATAATGTGTACGTGTCGTGGTTCCGCTCGAGTAGGCAGCCGAGCTCCACCACAGCCACTCTCTCACTCCCCCTCCTCAAAGAGGAATGGGGAGAAAATATGTGAAAAGGGCTCAAGGGTTGAGATAAGGACGAGAAAATCACACAATAATTATTGTAATGGGCAAAACAGACTCGGCATAAGAAGACAGTAAGATTTATTGCTCATTACTAACAAGCTAGAGAAGTGAGAAACAAAGGAAAGAAACCAAAAGCACCTTCCCCCCCCACCCACCCTCTTCCACCTCCTCCCCCCGAGCGGTGCAGGGGAATGAGGGAGTAGGGGCTATGGTCAGTCTACGGCACTTCTTCTCTGCCGCTCCTTCTCGGTCACTCTCGTCCCCTGTGCTGTGGGGTCCCACCCACGGGATGCAGTCCTTGATGAACTGATCCGGCGTGGGCTTCCCACAGGCAGCAGCTCTTCCAGAACTGCTCCAGATATGGGTCCGTACCACGGGGTCCATCCCTCAGGAGAAACCTGCTCCAACCTGGCTCCCCTATGGGCAGCAGCTCCTGCCAGGTCACCTGCTCCTGCCTGTGTGGGCTCCTCTCCACGGGCTACAGGTCCAGCCCGAAATCTGCTCCAGCAGGGGTCTTCCACAGGCGGCAGCCTCCATCGGTGCAGGGCCACCTGCTCCACCGTGGTCTCCTCCACGGGCTGCAGCGTGGAACCCTGCTCCACCGTGGTACTCCATGGGCTGCAGGGGGACATCCTGCTTCACCATGGGCCTCACCACAGGCCGCAGGGGACTTCTGCTCCGGCACCTGGAGCACCTCTCCCCCTCCTTCTACACTGACCTTGATGCCTGCAAGGCCATTACTCACTGCTCTCTCCCTCCCAGCTGCTGTGTGTCGCAGCGTTTTTTTCCCTGTCTTAAATATGCTCTCACAGAGGCACAAAACAACATCGCTTGTTGGCTCAGATCTGGAAAACAATGGGGCCCTTCCCAAACATGGGGCAGCTTCTAGATCTTTCTCACAGAAACCACCCCTATGGCCCCCTGCTACCAAAACCTTGCCACGTAAACCCACGACATGTTGTGATTTTTCTAAAATGGAAATGGGCTCAGAGCTACAACGGCTGTAGCATCCAAACATGATACTGAGTTCTTGCTGCTATCCAAAAAGCACCATTTTTTGCTGCCAAACCCTAGAGAAAGTGGAGCTGACAGTTTCTTCCTGTTGGCATTTAAAAAGCTGCAGAAGCTTACAAGCTGCAGCAGGAGTATCCCATCTCCCTGTTCTCCCTGCAGAGCATACCCAGACTGGATGCTGGAGGACAATGCTGGAAAAAGCAATCCAAAAGCCAAACTGTAGGGAGCCAGGAGACAGTGGAAAAGGAATTTGTCTTCATCATCATCCCAAATTCATGTCCTGTGAGGGCTCAGATCAGTAATCTAGGGTGTGGTTGCAGACCCTGCATGTCTCTGCTGCGTGACATGAATGCCTGTGAGAGCCTTGCTTCCTTGGGAGCTTCGGGGGAACTGGACACCAAACTCCTCTGCGTTTGCCTGAGGGTTATCAAAGGCACCTGTGTGTGTCAGTTGGTTAGGCAGGGAATGCAGGCACCTATTTTGAGAGTCACTCTCCCGGGGACCTAAAAATTAGAGGTGTATGAAGGTGCTTATGTTAATCAGATTTGATTCTGCCAAGCCTAAAAAAATAGCATCCCTGGAAAGTCATGTCTGATGAGTTAGGCTGGAATTACAAACCCATAAATATGATTCCTACACCAGACAAACAGGAAGAAACCAGTAAAGAAGGAGTGCGCTTTGACTTTTAATTTCTTCTGCTCTTGTCTGTGTGCCTCTGTGCTGTGCAGGCATTTGAGGTGGCTGCCAGCAGTGCTGCTTTCAGCTGGAAAGTGTTAGGACTGCCTCATGCCTCTCTGCCCAGGCCTTGGCCACCCATCCCAACAAACCTGGCTTAAAGTCACCATGGTAAGATTGGCAAGCCTGTTGACAGAGACACTCTTGCTGGACTTTACCAACAGTGTCTGCTTACCTTCTAGTCCTTATTCCTCAGTGAGGATGCCATGAAATCCAAGCAATTGCTTTCAACACCAGATGTGGCATGCAAGAGGTGGCAACTCCGCACCTGTGGTATTTGTTGCTGTGAGGTTCCCATGAAGGCTAATTGTGTTAATTGATTTGAAGATGGACTATAGAAAACTGTGGAGAACAGCTCTATAGGAGCAGTTCCATCTCAGGATGCTGAGAAATGTCTGGCTGCTGGAGAGGTGTATATGGGGGGAGAACTCAGTCATGCCCGATGCTTGTACCCCAACCACAGCTACTGTGGGGATTAAGAGATTGGGCCAGAAGACCTACAAGCTCACCCAAACTAGCTATTTGTTAAATGTAAATGATTTTATGTTACTGTGGATCTGTAGGAGAGACAGCTTGAGGGTGATTCAATTGTCTCAATGCCAGCATCTGGCACCATTAGGTGTCCTGCTATCTTTTCAACTACACTCCTAGGAGAGCTCAGGTAGGTACTGAATAGCTCTGTGCAGATGTCTGGAGTGATCTTGCTGCCTAAAATGGCCCTGTGTTTGGGCTTCCACTGTGTCTGGGATCAGGTCTGACTTGGTAGTGTTGAGACTCCCTTTCAACAGTGGTAGGTTTGAAAGATTTCAATGTTTAGGTTCTGGTGGTCACAAGCCACAGGGTTTTGGACACCACAGAGGTTGAGGAGGTTAAATGCCAGTATTTGGCTTTAATCCATTTTGAGATCTGGCCCTGGGTCTTTAGCTTTGTCTTCTGTCTCATCTCTGCAAGAATCTGCCCTTTGCAGACAGAGAAATAAAATCTTCGATGAAGCAACAACAGCTCACATACAAAAGTGTTACCGTCTCAGGGCTCCACATGTGCAAAGGAGCCTGACAATACCTAATCATTTTGGGTGAAAAAGTTGTTTCTGAAGGGAGAAGGCTATATAGAGAAGGGAATCTGGGATATCCCCTGGCTCTGTAGAACAATGCTGTATCACCAACAGGGATGGGTAGGCGTCTGCTTAATCTTTCTGCCACATTGTTTTGATTCCCACCCAGCAGTTTAACACCACACAGCTGTTTGCTCACTCCACCTCCACACTGGGATGGCAGAAAAAAACTGAAAAGTGCAAGAACTTGTGGGTTGAGATAAGGGCAGTTTAATAAGATATAAAAATGAAAGGATACACAAGCAAGTGATTTATTGTTCAGCACAACACCCTCAGGTGTGGGATACCCCTTTGTCCAGCCTGGGCCAGCTCTCCTGGCCCTGTCCCCTTCCAGCTCTTTGTGCATCCACAGACTTCTCATGGGCAGGGCAGCACCAGAAGCTGAAACGTCCTTGTCTTAGTGTAAGCACTGCTCTGTATTATTCCCATCCTGAATTCAAAACACAATACCATGCCAGTGACTAGGAAGAAAATTAACTCTACACCAGCTGAAACAAGGACACATGCCGAGCTTTTCTGGTAGGGAAAAGCATTTGGTTTGCATGCCACCAACAAACTTCTGGAGACAGGGCCCAAAAAACCCTCTCTGATAATTTGGAGAGGAAGCTCCAGAGAACAATAATGAAAGAATGCATCTTATTTTGGGTTATTTTAGAAGTTGTATCACAGACTGAAGTAATAAGTGATGTCAGACATGCTCCACAGACTGACAAGTGAAACATTTCCATCACTGGTAATTAAAGCAGCTTCTCCTCACTTCAGCCTCCATCTACTCCAGCTGATATTTTGCCCAAGTCTTAAAGAAAGAGCCTCTGCCCTCTCCTGTGCAGCTACTGAAATTGCTTCCTTAGCACCTTTTTCCCTCCTGCCAAGCTGTGCCTGTACAATATTTATACATGTAAAAATGTCCATTTCAGAGGACTGTGAGGGACATTGACAAGTCATCAAGACTTTTCTGCAAGTGTCTGTGCCTCTCTCAGCCAGCCCCCACCTCTATTAACAGCGCTTTGTTATTATGGGCTTTCGGGAGGCCTCTATGAGCAGCAGCTTCACTGAAATCTGCTCCTTTGGTTGTAGCTTCTGTTTCTTTGTCCTTATCACAGAGCAGCTTGTTATGGTTTTCTTCGCATCAAGCTGCAGAATGCTTTCCTATTCTTCCTTAACTCCCTCTCTCTGCAGAGACCAAACAGAGTATTTCAGCATCAAAAGACATTTGATTCTACTAAGTGCTGGGTCCACTTAACTGTTTTATTTTCCAGAGGAGAGAAAGAGGGGGGGACTGAGCACAGAAGTTTTCTATGTCTGGCAGACATGCGTTACATTGTCTGATTGTGTGTGACATGTTTGTCAGTATTTTTGAAAAATGTAAGAGAATAAAAGAAAAATGATGATATTCACTTTGAAAAAAAGCTTTAAAACAAATTTCCCCTATTTTATGGTGTGTATGGTGCTAAAAATAACTGATTTTTGGTAAACATCTGTTGCTGAGCTTTATAAAGATCATAAATACCTCACGTTTACATTTTTCATTCTCCAGCTGAGAACATGTTTGTGGTAAATTTACAAGAAGAAAGATTTCAAAACAATTGTCCCCTTTTCTGGAAGGCTCCTCTTCTCAAATGACCTTAAAAAAATATCAAGCAACACATACCTTTAACAGAAGACATACTGCTAAAAGATGTATGTATCTGTGCTTCTCCAGAGTGAGGGGTAAGGGTGAGGTAAGATGTGGTGAAGGTAAGAAATGCTGAGGACCTGCTGTTGGGAAGAACGTGCAGGTAGATGGCAGCTCTGCCAGGCATGACCCTGTGCTGGAAGCTGATTGCCACTGCCATGGGGATGTCCCCACGTGGAAAGGCTGGGCCACATCTCCATGTCCCCATGTGAAGAGGCTGGGCTATGTCTCTGTCAGATGATAAAACATCATCAGGGAGTGACCCTAGGCACCAGTCTGGAACATAAGGCCTGTGTGGCCTAGTACAGCCTGGTCCAGGCCCACCAGTGTCCTCCTTGGGGTCATTGTCCATGGGGTCTCAGCTCCAGAGAGCAATTGTGAGCACCATTTATTGGAGCTGGCTTGCTACCAGCTGCACAGGGAGACAATATTTTTGGATGTAAAAATATTTTATAGGTTGGGAGTTCAATTTAATTAGGTAATAGTTTGGTTTAAAATGGGAATATTTTTCCCCTGACAATATTATTTACCATGAGGATTCCTTTTTTGGTGTGTGTGAAACTTTCTGAGTTTTAATGGCAGGGAAAAAAAAAAAAAAAAACAAAAACACAAAGGATTATGCTGTACACTTAGTCATCTTTGATGTAGTGTTCTGATACCCCATGCTTTTAAAATTTTTCTTAACCTATTGTGAAAATTAATTACTGTGCTGACTCCTCTACCAAGTGCAAGAGGACACACTCATTTTCATACCTCATACCTGCAGTTGTAAATGCTGGAGGACTTCTCTGCAGTAATGTCCACACATCAAAACAGTATGCTCACATTTAGAAATAATACTACTACATGCAAACTGTGACACACTGTGTTACACACACACACCACCCCTCATCCCTTCACCACACTAACATCTCACAGTTACTGCTTTCTTAAATTCTTCACAACTAATACATTCCTAACAACCATCCTGTGCATATTTTGCCCGTTACTTCTATCAACTATCATCCTTATCTCAAATTCCTCGAGCCCCACATTGGGCGCCAAAAAGGACTGTGGTGGTTTTACTCAGGTGGGCAGCCAAGCTCCACCACAACCACTCTCTCACTCCCCCTCTCCTCAAAGAGGAAGGGGGAGAAAATACAACACAGAGAACTCGAGGGTTGAGATAACAATAGCATTGACTAAAGTATTTACAACTAACATATTGGTAGTCATAATGCTCTGTTTTCTGGTAATACTTTTCTGTGTGGATATGTTGTATGTAGCCCACTCTCTGTTTTCTTTTTTCCTTTACATCCGATCGGAGAAAATGTTGGTCTGTGCTTTTTTTTTTTAATCATGTTGTGCTGTAACATACTGGCCTTCAGTTTTGTTTGGTATTCAGGCCCGGCATTGTTATCCTCCTGGTCTCAATGAGATTATCTTATTGAAAATATTAAGAATTACAGCGCCTTCTTTTTTGACCCTAGCAGTCAATCAGTGAATAATATCGGGTGTGGTGCCTTCTACTTTTCTCCCTGTGGGCTTATTACAGCAGCCTTTCAGTATCTTGGATACCCTTGGTCAGATATTATCCTCCTATTACTAGGTCTAGTGTTTGTCTTCTTCCCCAAGGTAAAGCAATTTATTAAGAATATTATCCAAGGACCTGTCCCCAGACAAAGTTGTGGGTGGCAAGGTGTGGGGGGGGATTTGGGCAGGTACCTATCACGGTTTTCTCCTCCAATGGTTCTAAATTTCACCCCTGAACAAGTACAAAATCCAAGAAAACTGGTAGAATGTTCGAAAGATGTATGCCCTGACCCTGGCAATACTAGAGAACTCCACCAGCTTGCTGCACTCTGCTGGGGTCTGGCTTACGCCTATCAGATGTCAATTAACATTGCCCAGCACCCCCAAGGGGAGAGGGAGGTTCCTGAATTTAATGATGAGACAGCACACACTGTGACCACCCCAGAGGACTGACCATCTATGGTATCAGTCGCCCCTGTAGTAAAGACAAAACAGTGGAAACGGGGATCAGGTCATTTAGTAAGGGAAGAAGCTCCTCCTATGGATGAGGGAGAAGAGGAAAAGGCAGGCAGCTCTAAAGCAGCGTCATCACGGCAGAGACTGAAATCATAGATGAATCAGAAACTACTCGGTCTCTATCCTTGAGTGAGCTGCGAGAAATACGAAAAGACTTCAGTCGCCATCCAGGTGAGCACATCCTCACTTGGCTGCTTCGATGCTGGGATAGTGGGGCCAATACCCAACAGCTAGAAGGCAATGAAGCCAAGCAGCTGGGATCCCTTTCTAGAGAAAGGCTCATTGATAGAGTAATTGGAAGAGAGGCACAAGTTACCAGTCTCTGGAGGTGAATCCTAACAGCTGTGAAAGAAAGGTATCCCCACAAAGAGGATACTGTATACCAAGTAAACAAATGGACCACTATGGATAAGGGCCTCCAGCAGCTGTGGGAATTAGCTGTGCTGGAGCTGCTTTATAGTGATTTAAACAACACCCAGGCACCTAAAGACCCTGATGAAGTCCAATGCACAACGTCCATGTGGCAGAAGTTTGTACGGGCTGCACCCCCAACACATGCCAGCACACTGGCAGTAATGGGTTGGGAGGAGGGAATGGGGCCAACTGTGGACAACGTGTCCAATCAACTTCATAAATATGAAGAAAATCTCTCTGCACCAGTACGGGGCTGCATTTCAGCTGTGGAGAGACTGTCCCAACGGTTAGATGAACACATAGCTTCGTGCTCACCTAGACGGAAAAATCTTTCAGCCATCAAGCACCAGCAGTCCCCAGCTCAAACAAGGGAGAATCCGGGACGCACACCGCGAGGTACCTTGTGGTTTTATTTACGTGACCACGGGGAAGATATGAGGAAGTGGGACCGTGAACCGACCTCGGTCCTTGCTGCTCGGGTACGTGAGCTACAGAAAGATACAGCAGCAACAAAGAGGGCCCCTAGGAGGATTGCTGCCCCAGTTTCTGTTGGACAGTCCCCCAGAGGCAGTAAAAGGGATAGTATTACTCCTGACCCTGACGAAGAGACTTCTGCTTCACATTTGGAAGAAATAATTGATAGATACTCCGACCAGGACTAGTGGGGCCCTGCCTCTGGCCAGGTAGAGGAGAGGGACAACCGGATTTACTGGACTGTGTGGATTCGATGGCCTGGCACACCGGAACCGCAAAAATATAAAGCTTTAGTGGACACAGGCGCACAGTGTACCCTAATGCTGTCAGGCCACCAAGGGGCAGAACCCATCTCTATCTCCGGAGTGACGGGGGGATCCCAAGAACTAACCATATTGGAAGCTGAAGTGAGTCTAACTGGGAATGAGTGGCAAAAGCACCCCATCGTGACTGGCCCAGAGGCTCCGTGCATCCTCGGCATAGACTACCTCAGGAAAGGGTACTTCAAGGATCCAAAAGGGTACCGGTGGGCTTTTGGCATAGCTGCCTTGAGCACAGAGAAGATTAAGCAGCTGTCTACCCTGCCTGAAACCAGGACACACAGTAACCAATGCAAAAACTAAATTTTCAGTATCTAAGCCCCCTTTTGGATCTAACATGAAATAATAACAGATACAGTCAGGATAAGTTGAATATAACAGTTCACTGTGTACTTTCCAAATGTGTTATGTATTAATAACCATTACTACAACAAGAAAAGGTCATAACTGTAATTTTACATGTTTATAATTCTTATACCTCTTCCAAGATCATCACATCTCCCACTGTGAAATGAAAAAGGGGCTGGTTAATTTAATTGAACACTGGAGAGCCTTGTTCTGCCTTGCAGCCTGGACTACAAGCAATTACAGCACCCTGAGTTCCACCATTGTTTGTTTCCATGGGCAATGCTGTGTTGTGTGAGCTGAACAGCAATGGTTGCTTTTCTTACCAAAAGTTAAACCTGAATTTTTATTTATTTATTTTTTCAGAAAAATGTCAAACTGTTCATCACCCAAATCTCCTTGCATCCCTTTAAGCCTTAGGCTTAAACCTGGAAAGAGGCAGATTTAACCTAATCTGTGCTCTAGTTCAGTACTGTTTGTTTATACATTATCCTTCAGCTGAGCCCAAGAGCCCCCTTACAAAATCCAGGCCTGATTTTCCTGAGAAACACCCAGGTGTGGCAGACATAAGCCCACACCAGTCTGTGGATTATTGTCAGCTCTGAAAGCGCATGTCCTGGCCAAACTCCCAAGTCACACACCACACCTGAGCAAAAGACCTCAGAGTCTGTCAATCAATTTAAGTGGCCTAAACCAATTGCATGTATTTGGTTTTTATTCCTAACAATTTCATTAAATTATTGCAAGCATGAAAATTGGATGGGTGTTTAGCAACCCCCTTAACATCTCACTAAAAATCAGGCTTCCCAGTCCCACCAACCTTTCTGTGTCAGCCTGCAGCCTCCCCTTTGCCTCTCCCCCCTCCCCAGCAGCACTTGGCTCTGTTCTGGCAGGAGGGCCTTGCTATTCATTACATTTATATCTATATGTGATGATATATGTATACGTATGTAAAACAAACTGCTCGCGGCCAAGCCACAAGGTCAACCGGTGAGAGAAGCCCGTTGCAAGCCAGAAAATGGAAAATAAAATCCTTTACCTGCAATGTTAACTTGCACCTGGTGTTTCCAGCTGGGACTGGGGAGCTTTCGGGGGCTGGTATGGAGTGGTAACACGGCTACTCCCAGGCTGCTGGCCCGACGCAGATGGATGGTGAGGGGAGGCAACGTAGGGCCGTGGGCAGTGCCAGCCTCACGGCAGAGCTTCCTGGTCCACCTCGTTTTACTTGTTTACTTACCCAGCAGCCTTGCCTCCCCTTTTTTGGAGACCAGTTTACCAGCCGGTCTCCAGGGTGACACTGGTGGCTGCGGCTGGCCCAACCTGCAATTACGCTGCTTCCCAGGGCGACTGCCACTGGGTTTCAAGCGTCCTTTTATTTAACCTGATTTTAAACAGATGCCTTCTTTCTCCTCCCTGCCCAGGCAGGCTGTGGAGGGGACATCTTGCACCTGTGGGTGTGATGTAGGAATGGGGGACCCCTTGTGCTGCCTCTCGCCCAGACACCCCGCGATGCCCACAGGAGGGTGCCACAGCAGCTCTGGGGGATGGCAGTGTTTTGATGACATGTTTCTCCACTCCATAGTTGATAGGGCGGAAAAGACTTGCTGGTTTAGTCCTTTACTCGAAGTACAATAGGAAAAAGTAATTAATAGCCTGACAGTTGTGTTTCACAATAAACAAGTTGCTGGCATATTTTTTTCCTGCTGATTAATTATCATTTGGAAGACTGGCCAGCAGCAAGAGCCTCTGGGGAGATGCTGAGATGATGCTCGTTTACAGAAAACTGAAAAAGGTTAAACACCCATCTGATGAAGGAAAATTTCTCTCTGTCTAGACAAAGCTATTAACGACTCTGCCTGCAAAAGGTCACAAGCATTATCACCGACATACTGTAGCACTTGGGTAAGGAATTGGGGTATTGATAGGCTTCTTAGGGGGTGACAGATAGCCCGTGTTTTGCTTCTGAGCCCTCTCCTGCAGCAGCACACTGAACATACATGGTCAGGGCTGAGGGCAAGGGCAGCTAGCTCAAGCTAAGTGGGGAAAGGGCCCAGTCCTGCCCATGGATAAAACACCGAGTCAGAACGAGTATGTGCATCCTTTCCTGACAAGAGCAGGAAATTATTTTAAGCAATTAGTAGAGTAATAAAATTTGCATCCTAGCAGGCTGCTTATCTTTCATCGACAGGTACTTCCTGGTACTAAACTGCAGCTAGTGCAAGACTTCATATACACTTATACCTCCCATCTGGCAACTGGTTGTACATTAATGCAAAGCCAGGAGACAATGCATGTTTAATCAGTCAGTGATTCAAAAATCCCTGCCTCTGTGGCAGCGCGACGTCCCCGCCCGCCGGCTTTGCTCTGTGTATCGATCCCCGGGGTCTCTGGGAGTGCGGAGCAGAGGGGCTGGCAGCGCAGGAGCAGCAGCCCCTGCTGTCCGCCGGCGCTCACTGCAAGGGCTGAACAGGAGCAGAGCCCGGGGAAGTCGTCTTCACAGAGCAACGACTCTGTCCTCGAAATGCAGCATCCCACCTGCGTGAAGCCACTCTTTGCATGCAGAATTTGCAGCTTTCAGAAGGGTGCCTGTAGGCTGGCACAGCACGGATGGGCTCTTGCAAGCAGAAGAGCAGGTTAATTAAACACTTGTATACTTGGTTGCTTTCTGCTGAAGGCAATTTTTATGCCTGAGCCCAGGCACACACATACATACACATACACGTACACATACACATACATGTACACGTACACATTCTGTTTACCTTCAGCACACTCCTCTGAAAAATGTGCTATCTAGTTAATGAATTACAAGTCTGAATAATCATTAATGTGCTTTCAGGTGTCTCAGATTGCATCAGGCTAGAATTAAATTTATCTGATAGTATCTGCTCTGGTACTGTGCACAAAGCTGTACACAGAGCTCAGGGGATTCAGAGTTTATCAGAAACGAGACAGGGGTTTTGCCAAAACTTTGGAATTGTTTCTTCTCATCCTCTAACCACCTTTAAAAAATGTAACTTTTATGTTTTATTTATTTATTTTTTCAGTCTGAACAGTCTGTTCGGTTTGTGGCTCAGCACTTGATTGAATCTAACATGAAGAAAAAAATCTGTGAGTTCAATTGTAGTCTATATGCTTATGACAGAGAAAACAGAAATCTTGTTGATGTTCAGTTTCCAAAAGAAATCAGATTTCTTGTTGAATTTCAGCAGGAGGGAAGGCATAAGAAATGTACAGCCTCTCAAAGAAAAGAGAGAAGCCCCTGGGCATTTTGTCACAGTTTGCATGTAGTAGTATTATTTCTAAATGTGAGCATACTGTTTTGATGTGTGGACATTACTGCAGAGAAGTCCTCCAGCATTTACAACTGCAGGTATGAGGTATGAAAATGAGTGTGTCCTCTTGCACTTGGTAGAGGAGTCAGCACAGTAATTAATTTTCACAATAGGTTAAGAAAAATTTTAAAAGCATGGGGTATCAGAACACTACATCAAAGATGACTAAGTGTACAGCATAATCCTTTGTGTTTTTGTTTTTGTTTTTTTTTTTCCCTGCCATTAAAACTCAGAAAGTTTCACACACACCAAAAAAGGAATCCTCATGGTAAATAATATTGTCAGGGGAAAAATATTCCCATTTTAAACCAAACTATTACCTAATTAAATTGAACTCCCAACCTATAAAATATTTTTACATCCAAAAATATTGTCTCCCTGTGCAGCTGGTAGCAAGCCAGCTCCAATAAATGGTGCTCACAATTGCTCTCTGGAGCTGAGACCCCATGGACAATGACCCCAAGGAGGACACTGGTGGGCCTGGACCAGGCTGTACTAGGCCACACAGGCCTTATGTTCCAGACTGGTGCCTAGGGTCACTCCCTGATGATGTTTTATCATCTGACAGAGACATAGCCCAGCCTCTTCACATGGGGACATGGAGATGTGGCCCAGCCTTTCCACGTGGGGACATCCCCATGGCAGTGGCAATCAGCTTCCAGCACAGGGTCATGCCTGGCAGAGCTGCCATCTACCTGCACGTTCTTCCCAACAGCAGGTCCTCAGCATTTCTTACCTTCACCACATCTTACCTCACCCTTACCCCTCACTCTGGAGAAGCACAGATACATACATCTTTTAGCAGTATGTCTTCTGTTAAAGGTATGTGTTGCTTGATATTTTTTTAAGGTCATTTGAGAAGAGGAGCCTTCCAGAAAAGGGGACAATTGTTTTGAAATCTTTCTTCTTGTAAATTTACCACAAACATGTTCTCAGCTGGAGAATGAAAAATGTAAACGTGAGGTATTTATGATCTTTATAAAGCTCAGCAACAGATGTTTACCAAAAATCAGTTATTTTTAGCACCATACACACCATAAAATAGGGGAAATTTGTTTTAAAGCTTTTTTTCAAAGTGAATATCATCATTTTTCTTTTATTCTCTTACATTTTTCAAAAATACTGACAAACATGTCACACACAATCAGACAATGTAACGCATGTCTGCCAGACACAGAAAACTTCTGTGCTCAGTCCCCCCCTCTTTCTCTCCTCTGGAAAATAAAACAGTTAAGTGGACCCAGCACTTAGTAGAATCAAATGTCTTTTGATGCTGAAATACTCTGTTTGGTCTTTGCAGAGAGAGGGAGTTAAGGAAGAATAGGAAAGCATTCTGCAGCTTGATGCGAAGAAAACCATAACAAGCTGCTCTGTGATAAGGACAAAGAAACAGAAGCTACAACCAAAGGAGCAGATTTCAGTGAAGCTGCTGCTCATAGAGGCCTCCCGAAAGCCCATAATAACAAAGCGCTGTTAATAGAGGTGGGGGCTGGCTGAGAGAGGCACAGACACTTGCAGAAAAGTCTTGATGACTTGTCAATGTCCCTCACAGTCCTCTGAAATGGACATTTTTACATGTATAAATATTGTACAGGCACAGCTTGGCAGGAGGGAAAAAGGTGCTAAGGAAGCAATTTCAGTAGCTGCACAGGAGAGGGCAGAGGCTCTTTCTTTAAGACTTGGGCAAAATATCAGCTGGAGTAGATGGAGGCTGAAGTGAGGAGAAGCTGCTTTAATTACCAGTGATGGAAATGTTTCACTTGTCAGTCTGTGGAGCATGTCTGACATCACTTATTACTTCAGTCTGTGATACAACTTCTAAAATAACCCAAAATAAGATGCATTCTTTCATTATTGTTCTCTGGAGCTTCCTCTCCAAATTATCAGAGAGGGTTTTTTGGGCCCTGTCTCCAGAAGTTTGTTGGTGGCATGCAAACCAAATGCTTTTCCCTACCAGAAAAGCTCGGCATGTGTCCTTGTTTCAGCTGGTGTAGAGTTAATTTTCTTCCTAGTCACTGGCATGGTATTGTGTTTTGAATTCAGGATGGGAATAATACAGAGCAGTGCTTACACTAAGACAAGGACGTTTCAGCTTCTGGTGCTGCCCTGCCCATGAGAAGTCTGTGGATGCACAAAGAGCTGGAAGGGGACAGGGCCAGGAGAGCTGGCCCAGGCTGGACAAAGGGGTATCCCACACCTGAGGGTGTTGTGCTGAACAATAAATCACTTGCTTGTGTATCCTTTCATTTTTATATCTTATTAAACTGCCCTTATCTCAACCCACAAGTTCTTGCACTTTTCAGTTTTTTTCTGCCATCCCAGTGTGGAGGTGGAGTGAGCAAACAGCTGTGTGGTGTTAAACTGCTGGGTGGGAATCAAAACAATGTGGCAGAAAGATTAAGCAGACGCCTACCCATCCCTGTTGGTGATACAGCATTGTTCTACAGAGCCAGGGGATATCCCAGATTCCCTTCTCTATATAGCCTTCTCCCTTCAGAAACAACTTTTTCACCCAAAATGATTAGGTATTGTCAGGCTCCTTTGCACATGTGGAGCCCTGAGACGGTAACACTTTTGTATGTGAGCTGTTGTTGCTTCATCGAAGATTTTATTTCTCTGTCTGCAAAGGGCAGATTCTTGCAGAGATGAGACAGAAGACAAAGCTAAAGACCCAGGGCCAGATCTCAAAATGGATTAAAGCCAAATACTGGCATTTAACCTCCTCAACCTCTGTGGTGTCCAAAACCCTGTGGCTTGTGACCACCAGAACCTAAACATTGAAATCTTTCAAACCTACCACTGTTGAAAGGGAGTCTCAACACTACCAAGTCAGACCTGATCCCAGACACAGTGGAAGCCCAAACACAGGGCCATTTTAGGCAGCAAGATCACTCCAGACATCTGCACAGAGCTATTCAGTACCTACCTGAGCTCTCCTAGGAGTGTAGTTGAAAAGATAGCAGGACACCTAATGGTGCCAGATGCTGGCATTGAGACAATTGAATCACCCTCAAGCTGTCTCTCCTACAGATCCACAGTAACATAAAATCATTTACATTTAACAAATAGCTAGTTTGGGTGAGCTTGTAGGTCTTCTGGCCCAATCTCTTAATCCCCACAGTAGCTGTGGTTGGGGTACAAGCATCGGGCATGACTGAGTTCTCCCCCCATATACACCTCTCCAGCAGCCAGACATTTCTCAGCATCCTGAGATGGAACTGCTCCTATAGAGCTGTTCTCCACAGTTTTCTATAGTCCATCTTCAAATCAATTAACACAATTAGCCTTCATGGGAACCTCACAGCAACAAATACCACAGGTGCGGAGTTGCCACCTCTTGCATGCCACATCTGGTGTTGAAAGCAATTGCTTGGATTTCATGGCATCCTCACTGAGGAATAAGGACTAGAAGGTAAGCAGACACTGTTGGTAAAGTCCAGCAAGAGTGTCTCTGTCAACAGGCTTGCCAATCTTACCATGGTGACTTTAAGCCAGGTTTGTTGGGATGGGTGGCCAAGGCCTGGGCAGAGAGGCATGAGGCAGTCCTAACACTTTCCAGCTGAAAGCAGCACTGCTGGCAGCCACCTCAAATGCCTGCACAGCACAGAGGCACACAGACAAGAGCAGAAGAAATTAAAAGTCAAAGCGCACTCCTTCTTTACTGGTTTCTTCCTGTTTGTCTGGTGTAGGAATCATATTTATGGGTTTGTAATTCCAGCCTAACTCATCAGACATGACTTTCCAGGGATGCTATTTTTTTAGGCTTGGCAGAATCAAATCTGATTAACATAAGCACCTTCATACACCTCTAATTTTTAGGTCCCCGGGAGAGTGACTCTCAAAATAGGTGCCTGCATTCCCTGCCTAACCAACTGACACACACAGGTGCCTTTGATAACCCTCAGGCAAACGCAGAGGAGTTTGGTGTCCAGTTCCCCCGAAGCTCCCAAGGAAGCAAGGCTCTCACAGGCATTCATGTCACGCAGCAGAGACATGCAGGGTCTGCAACCACACCCTAGATTACTGATCTGAGCCCTCACAGGACATGAATTTGGGATGATGATGAAGACAAATTCCTTTTCCACTGTCTCCTGGCTCCCTACAGTTTGGCTTTTGGATTGCTTTTTCCAGCATTGTCCTCCAGCATCCAGTCTGGGTATGCTCTGCAGGGAGAGCAGGGAGATGGGATACTCCTGCTGCAGCTTGTAAGCTTCTGCAGCTTTTTAAATGCCAACAGGAAGAAACTGTCAGCTCCACTTTCTCTAGGGTTTGGCAGCAAAAAATGGTGCTTTTTGGATAGCAGCAAGAACTCAGTATCATGTTTGGATGCTACAGCCGTTGTAGCTCTGAGCCCATTTCCATTTTAGAAAAATCACAACATGTCGTGGGTTTACGTGGCAAGGTTTTGGTAGCAGGGGGCCATAGGGGTGGTTTCTGTGAGAAAGATCTAGAAGCTGCCCCATGTTTGGGAAGGGCCCCATTGTTTTCCAGATCTGAGCCAACAAGCGATGTTGTTTTGTGCCTCTGTGAGAGCATATTTAAGACAGGGAAAAAAACGCTGCGACACACAGCAGCTGGGAGGGAGAGAGCAGTGAGTAATGGCCTTGCAGGCATCAAGGTCAGTGTAGAAGGAGGGGGAGAGGTGCTCCAGGTGCCGGAGCAGAAGTCCCCTGCGGCCTGTGGTGAGGCCCATGGTGAAGCAGGATGTCCCCCTGCAGCCCATGGAGTACCACGGTGGAGCAGGGTTCCACGCTGCAGCCCGTGGAGGAGACCACGGTGGAGCAGGTGGCCCTGCACCGATGGAGGCTGCCGCCTGTGGAAGACCCCTGCTGGAGCAGATTTCGGGCTGGACCTGTAGCCCGTGGAGAGGAGCCCACACAGGCAGGAGCAGGTGACCTGGCAGGAGCTGCTGCCCATAGGGGAGCCAGGTTGGAGCAGGTTTCTCCTGAGGGATGGACCCCGTGGTACGGACCCATATCTGGAGCAGTTCTGGAAGAGCTGCTGCCTGTGGGAAGCCCACGCCGGATCAGTTCATCAAGGACTGCATCCCATGGGTGGGACTCCACAGCACAGGGGACGAGAGTGACCGAGAAGGAGTGGCAGAGAAGAAGTGCTGTAGACTGACCATAACCCCCATTCCCCCGTTCCCCTGCGCCGCTTGGGGGGAGGAGGTGGAAGAGGGTGGATGGGGGGGGGAAGGTGCTTTTGGTTTCTTTCCTTTGTTTCTCACTTCTCTAGCTTGTTAGTAATGAGCAATAAATCTTACTATCTTCTTATGCCGAGTCTGTTTTGCCCATTACAATAATTACTGCATGATTTTCTTGTCCTTATCTCAACCCTTGAGCCCTTTTCACATATTTTCTCCCCATTCCTCTTTGAGGAGGGGGAGTGAGAGAGTGGCTGTAGTGGAGCTCAGCTGCCCACTTGAGCAGAACCACGACACAACCTTATATGTCTTTCACTTTGGATTGACCAAGGAGCAAACCCTCTGTCAGCTGGGAAGGAGAAATGTGTCATGGACTTTCCATTTGTTGTGTTTGCTTTTCACTGTAAATTAAGAAGAAAAAAGCACAATTCCAGGTAAATTGCAATGTTCAGTTCAAGATGAAACACAAAGATGATTCTTTTTCCCCTCTAGATTTTGATAAGAAAATGAAAAAAAATACACCTACCCTAGCTTTAAAATTCTGATTTTTTGTTTTCCTTGGACCTTAACATAGACTGACATATGCAGAATTAATTCTAGTAGCTACAAACAATCACAATCCTAAAGGCTTCTTTTCTCCCACACAGTAGCTTCAGAAATCAAATTAGAGCTGTTTTCTTGTACTGCTCTGTCTCTTTCTGTGATGATGGCATTAAATGCTTCAGCCAAACTGATCTTACTTTAAAAGTCCATTTTTAAATTAACTCGTATGAAGGAGTGCATGTAAAACTAGCTCCATCTGATTACTACCTCCTGTGTTTTACAAATCACTGAAATGCAGAAATCATCATGCTGAGGGGATTATATTGCAAGCAGTATTTTCTCATGCCTTTGACACACACACACAATACAAGGCTTCAGTCACTCCTTTGACTCCAATCTGACAGCACAGTATTAGTGGTAGGAAAGGTCCTGGAGTATGTGTTTGAGCACCAAAAGCTTAATTGGGCACAGGATTATGTGGGAGGGAAAAAGGAAAGAAAAAAGAAAGAAAAGAAAAAAAAAAAAAAAAAAGAGCCATTACTTCCTTTGCTGCTCCACTCATACCTACTGATCTCAAATGCTTCCATAATCTGGATCCTCTCTTTCATTGGCAAACTCTCAGCTAACCATGCATGGATTGCACAGAACACAAAAATTTAAAGAAGCACTCAACACCATAGGATGCTTCATTCCCTAAGAGGCAGGCAAGAAATGCCAGGATGTACAGCTGTGTAGCCCTGCAGCCTGGTATTGCAGCTGCTAGCAGCAGACCATCAGCTTTGTGCTGAGCTTGCAAAGCTTCAGGATGAGGCTGCCAGTCTTGCATTGTCTGAACAGTTCCTCATCTGCCCGTAGCTTTGTTTTACTATTTCCTGTTCAGCAACTTCTCTAACTGACCAGATGCCTACGTCTAATTTGTTTTTAAGAATGTTTATCTTTGTATGGCACAAACACAGTTTTCTATAGATAGCAATAACAAGTAGTAATTCTGTGTATAAAGAGATGTTTATGATTAGCAGGGTGCAGGCAGGGAAGAGAAATACCAGCCCGATACAATTGCAGAGGGCCTGAGAAGCGGGGATACAAGCTGCAGCACAGAGCAGTAAAGGCATGGCATGATAAAAGCTGGGGCACAGCTTGGTACTGGAGACCCCACAGCTCTCATCAGTGTCCAGAGAAATGCAGACCTTGAGCTCGACAAGGCTGAGTTTAGGGATAAAGAACAATGAAATAATAGCCTTCAACATACGCAAAATACACCACACACAATAAATTCAGCTCTAACGTAAACCTGCAGACTAATGAAAAAATGAGAAAGGTGCAAACGCGTGTTAGGAAGCATGTACAAATGACCTTGACTGAGGAAGAAACCAGCAACAACAATGCCAGTCTTCTCACTGAGGGACACCAGAAGCTGTCATGTTACATACATACAGTGTAATGTCACTGCAGGCCAAAGATACTGACTTTATGACCCAGAGGAACAATTGAAGGGTGTGCATAATCCCAGGAAAATGGATAAAATCTAAGAAGTGTATTGCAACTTTAACTGTATTATTATTATTGGCACTTTCCCTATATTGAAGTATTTTAACTGCATTATTATTCTTTCTTTTTCTATAGCAGTTAGATCTAAACTAACAATAATAGACTCAAATATACTACCAACATATTCTTGGCTTTATTTATATATAAAGTGTTTTTCCTCTTTGCCCATAAATGAGATTTTGAGTACAACAGAAGGAAAAGATGTGCTTGCAGGCTTCCTCAAACCCAGCTCCCAGCATGGGAGCAAAAGGCACCCTGTAACATCACTCAGACTCGTTCCAAGTGTTATTGTGCTGCTGGCTTCAAGTTGGATTAGCAGGAAGTTTCACTGTTAGGTTTTATGGCTTTATTTTCACACCCCTGTGAGGGCACAGAGCTGAGGTCTGTTCCAGCAGTGAGGCTGCTTTGCTGCTTCACCTTGTTGCGTATTCCCCATTCCAGGATGGTGGAGGGTAGATTTTAGCTGGGAAGCTAGGCAAGTGATGCCTCTCTCCATGTTCCTCCTTTCTTTACCAGACTTGCTGCAGGGTTGTTGTCTTTGTGTATATCACTCCCTTCACAGTTGATCCATGGTTAGCATATAACAAAGCATGATTTTAAATAGAGGTGAGAACATGTATCGGTTATGCTCAGCAAATTCATCACTGGTTATCCAGATTTCTCGAAAAGATCCTCCTATTCAGCTGACATGGAAGTACTCCCCAGGTGTGATGTGCTCTCTCCTTCACACCAGCAAGCCTTGCTCTCCCTGCCTTCCCTCTAAAAAATCTATATTAACCTCATCTTCATGCACACAAGCTCTTTTTACATAACCCAGGTGCTGGCTGCGTGGAAGCACCACTAGAGCAGGTGACCACTGCTTCAGGAGACCATTTGTGACCCTACCTTGCACAGTGCAGTAGATACTTACATATCTTGTGTGGGAGGAAATGGAGAGGCATTGAGTGGAGACACCGTCCTGAGGGCACAAGTTGGAGAACACACCTGGCAGGGGAATGCAGAGAGGTAGGCACGCCAATATGCAGAAATGGCAGTAGGATCCCCAATGCTTTTCTAGCTCCATAGGCCAAGTAATAATGTGTTACAGACCCTCCTTTGCCTCAAGACCTTCTCCACTAGTCAAGTCTTAATTTCACTCCTTAGCAAATCTCCATCTGATTACAGAAATGTGGCATCTGACACATGCAGTCAGGGCTGATGCAATAGGGATGAAGTGCCCAATAACCCTGCTTCTTGAATTTACTCACCTGGGCCCCAACCATTTTGACTAGCTGAAGATCTCACTCCTTGTCTCTGCATCTCCATTAGGAGCACTAATATTGATCAAGACCCTGCTCCTATATAAACCACCAGCAGGAACTAGAAAGCAGTCCTTTACACAGTTTTAAGTCTAGGATACTGGCATATGCCAGCATATAAGTATCTTTAAAACAGATTTTCTGCCTGATGTTATTTTTAAAAACAAAGCAACTAAATTGTCTCAAATCGATCTATCCTGCTGAAAAATGTATTTCGGCCGTATGAACAAGCAACCAGACTACAAACACTGCTGTGTCTCTGATATACTGTTCCTGCATTTCAGGACAGATAATGCTTACAAGAATTTTTTAACATTATCTACCCAAAAATTGCATAATCTGGCATGTTCATTATCTACAGGAAGAAGTCACTATCTCCTGATGGACAAAACCTCACAAGTCTTTGTACAGTCATATGATCCGGATGTTACCCAGGATGACTTTTTTGATGATGCCAACCAAAAAATAAAATTAAATTTAAAAAAAATCCACCAATAAAACACAACCCCCACAGTTACAAAAAAGTTGAATGTTTCTCAGAATCAGAATACTACAGAAATAATGCAAATTCTACACTAATTAGCATACTACTGCAAATATCGTGTACACTCAAGTAAAAGTGCATTTGGCTCACCACTGGCTGCCTCTGCCAAGAACAGGGGATGCAGTGCTATGCTGCAATCCATGCTGTGTTACTGCCTGCAGCTTCCTTGAGCTCACAGGGCTCTGCTGAGCAGCATCGTCATTGTGTGGTCCAGCTCATCCTCCGACAGAGCTTGGTGTTGCTCCCTCCCTGACCTGACGCAGGTGGGAGCAGAGTCCTGAGGCTACTTCTGCTGCTTCCAGCAATGTTTTAACACGAATGTCAAGTAAACATTCTTATCTGCACTATCACCTCAGTGCTTTCAGTGCTTGTCGGCCTATACAGAACCAAACAGATAAAAGAAAAAGATGGGGCCCTGGACCCTTGGAAAATTTGGAGCTCCCAGCTTTTGTGTGAGGATTTGTGATTACATGGCACTAATCAATGTCTGTTTCTTAGTTACGGACAAAAAGGGTAAATTGGACAAGGGCTTACCCCTGCCAGGGGATCATTGTGAGAGGTTTGGTTCCTGACATCCAGCTGTTCTGTCATTGTCAGAGCTTGGTTCCAAATCAGAATAAACAGTGAACTCTTTGCTTCACTGCTGTGCAAAAGCAAGTGCTACTCATTCCTCAGTCTGACTTATTTTTGAAGGAAAGGTTAAATTTAGGCTCTGGAGAGTCTAAAGGAAAAGGAAATGAAGACGAGTTACAGGCAGTATGTTAAAACTGTCCTCCCTTAAAAAAAAATAAATTGCAAATATCATGTGGATGAAAATAGAGTAGGCATTCCCTACCAAGATAAAAAGTACTCTGGTTGCCAGGACTACACTAATGAATATTTAAAATAGGATTTGCCAGCCACAGAGACAGGTTTGCAGAGGATAGGTACACATTCCCAGTGATTTCTGTGTCCAGATCCTTAAGCAGCTTGAATTATCTGCAAAGCCCACCAGCTTTCCTCATGGTCCCAAACAGTGTCTTCTTCAATACTAGGTTTTAAATAACACAGTAAATCTGCAAAAGCCAGTCAGTGGAAGTTCTCTTTCTCTTACTCATGCAAATACCATTCTTTACCACATTATTCCTAGGCAAAGCTAATGCTGCATTGATAAAAGGGGATTTAGATAAACAGCTGCTTAGAATTAAGTCCTGCAGCCACTCATTTCAAGCTTAGGGATTTCCCCAGTGGACCTTGTTCTTGGAATAATATACAAAACATTTCCAGGCATGACACCGAGGAGAGTCAGTGTAGTTCTCAATTCATAACCAATGCTTCAGTGTAGAACTAAGACCCAAGATCAGTAATGTGGAAATGAAAGGAAGCACAAAATGCAATTCCTCTCTTATTTAGGTGGTGTGACACTTTCTCTCCTTGAAGTTTTGGCTTTTTGTTGGAAGATTCCTGGTCATCAGTGTCAGAAATCTTCTGTGGCTGGTGTGGGTAAGGCATCAGTCACCCACCTTAATGATCAACTGAGAAGTCAGTGCACTGGGGAAACTCATGGAGGATATGAGGCTTCCTTTGCAAAATTTACAACACTTAAATTCATCAATTTTCAAGCCTTTGCCTGGAGACTTTCCCAGTATGGAAATTTCCTGGAAAGACACACTGTGTTGAGTCAGGGGTTCCTGACATTTGGCTGTTCTCCGGCCGTTGAGAGTTGGATCCAAACTGAAACAAACACAAAACCCTTTCTGCCCAATGCTAAGAGCTCAATCCAGTCCCTCACTATTGTGAGGTAAAGGAGAGCAGAAATCCTCTTGATGAATTCTGCTCCATCATCACCAAAGCTTGAGTCAGCCTGAGACCTGGGAACAGGCTCTCCAGTTGCTGAGGAAGATGAAAGGATTGTTACACTGAGCTCAGGAATCTGACGAGTTCAGAACTATGATAAACAAGCTTCTCATTAAGTGCTTTGGCAGCTGTAGATAGATAGATAGATAAATACTTAAATAGATTTTACCTACCAGCATAATCTGTTCTCTAGAACTTTTGAAGACTGCCAGTGATTTCAGGGGAGGCAGAACTTTGCCTAACTTGAATGATGAGGCTATTTCAGGCACTGCGATGCTTATCTTATCTCTGGTCTCTTAAAAAGCAACACATGATTTCCTGTCAACACTGAGCAAAGCTGTAAGCAGTCCAGAAGAGTTTGCAGTGGTGCAGGATGGAAGTACCAGCTTTTAAGCGGGCCAGTCAAACAGATCACTGACAAGGAGGCTACTGAAACAGGGTACATTCTCCTTCTACTTAAGGATACACTGAAAGTAAGCCAGTCTTACAAGTATGAATTTCAGTGATAATAAACACAAATTATTTTTTAATCCAGAAGAATTAGTGTTTTTTTTTTTTAATGTTATAATAGTTTATGATATTCCTTCCATAGCATTCATTGAGAAGTTATCCACATTTGCTAACTTCCAAAACATTAAAATTTATAGAATTCATAATTGATATATTTCATAAAGAAGTAGCAATTAAAATGCTTATGAACAGCACCCAGCTAAACAGTCTTGCTTTTCCTCCCACTCAAACAAATGTTCAATCTTTCCCAGTTTTATGGATTGACTTGCACACCAATATCATACTCAAAGATCTCAACTTCTTGAAAGAGAAGTTTGGTGTTACACAGCTCATGCTTTTAATCCTACACAGCTCATGCTTTTAATCCTTCCTGCCCTTCTATAGAAAAATGAAGCATTCTCCATAGCAGAATTCCCTACTGCTAGCAGGTCACAAGCTGGAATGTCCTATGTCCCACTATTTCACTGTCACTTAGCTGTGGGCTTCTGGAGCCATGTAAAGTTTTCTGCCTTTCTGATCACTGGCAGCAGAAAGCCATGAACAGACCAAATCTGAAAAGATCAACAAATAGGAAAAAGTCAAATCCAATGAAAATCTGACTTTCTACACAGACTTCTCTAAAAAGACTTTAACGATTCTCTAGATCCAACTAGGGTGACTGTCCTTCTTAATAATGTGGCAAAAGTCAAAGTGGCAGCTACTCAAGATTCGGGGGATTCTCAATTTCAGAGTAACAGAGATATGAAGAAATATCCCAAGAGTGTAAGCATCCAAGGAAATGACAACTGCTTGAATATGTTGGTAGTTTTAGAACTCAAGAATCATTTCATTGACTGCCATGGCTCATTGTTCTCTGAAACTGCTGAAAGACTGCAGCAAAAATGAACAGCCTGTTTTTGTTGGTTTTGGTTTTAATTGTAACATTGGGCCACTTACTCTCAGCCTTATTGCTGCACATACTATTCTGGAAGCATCATGTCTTTGCCTATCTACCCCAAAGTATCTGGAAGTGTCACTTGTCCTTACAGCTGATGAGCTCAAATTGCCACATGTTGAAATTTACAGCTTGCATCCCTCAGTATGATCACAGGATCACAGAATGGTAGAGGTTGGAAGGGACCTCTGGAGGTCACCTAGTTCAATGCTCTTGCTTAAGTACAGACAGCTGGAACAGGCTGTGCAGGATTGACATGCTAAGGAACACCACATCTAGACTATATAGCTAATCTAAAGGTTGGCTTAATATTACCCCTTTGTTCAAATACATTGATGTCTTCAGACGATCTCTGTAGCAGTTCCCAAAGAAATACCCATGTCAGATGTGGACTGATACTACTAGTGATGAAGGACCTGTTCATTTTGATAAGAGCTGAATCAAGCTCATCGGAATCAGCAGTAAATGTTGTTCCTGATAAACTGTGCAGGGGTAAACTCTTAACATCAGATGACGAGCTATGCTTAGAGTAGATGCCTGAGGTAACAGAATGAAAATCTGCAGTACATTTGCACAGTACTGAGCCCGTTATGGGCCTTCACAGCTGCTCTGCAGTCACAGAACTAAGTATCCGAAAACCTCTAGGGCCAGCTGTCAGCATGTTGCTATCAGACATCATATTGAGCATTTTAGTTGAGGCTGTGAGCAGCAAAAGCCCAGGACTAGGTAGAGCTCACGCTTTCCTCTTTGCTATCCTTTGACTCTCCCACGCCTCGCTGTGCCTCTCAACCCGCTTCCTCTGTCACATCTCTCTGCCCATGGTTCGCCTCACCTCGTTCCTTTCCACGCGATGTGTGACACACCAGCTGCCTGCTCCGAGGGGGGTCATGCTGTGTGTGGCACACTGGCCGCCCCATCTGCTAGCCTCCTGCAATAGACTTACTGGTTATCTGTGAAACTTGGGCTTGAAAGCTGCTGCTTGCTGAAACTTGGAGGAGCAATACTCTGCTTTTCTATCTTCTTCCTGATTCCTATAGATTTAAAAAACAACACAATCCTCCAAATTTAAAAGCTTCATGTTTTTACCGGAGTACTAGTGATTATGGAAGGAATGTTTCTAAATGACATGAGAATATGCAGGTATCCATGGAGGATTTTTAGGCATTACACCTCAGTTTTGCTTTAGTGTAGTCTGACTGAGCTACTTAAGCACACACCTCTAACCAGAATAGCTGTTTCTGTGGAAGGAACCCAAGAGCTTTTCTTATTGTTTGTGCCTAACTTGCATTCATACAACTGCTCCAGTGTCTGACCTCTGGTTTTGAGCTGAATTTTTCTCTGCAGGTCAGGTCACGTTTTCTGAGAAGGGAAGAAAAAAATGTGTCTCCTTTCAGAGTCTGGCCCTGACCAACTCAATAAAGCTCTCAGAAAAAAAAAACCCTGATGGCAACTGTGTCTATCGAACCAAAGCATGAGAAGACGATGCAAAAGATAAGATGTTTATGAAGAGGAAGGGATAAGATCTTGATCACAGTATGTGGAGCAGACTGGGACAAACAAGTACCAGGCTGCGGTAGGCACACCACGGCACTTTGCAGACAGGGGAAGGGAGAAGGGCAGAGTGAGGTTAATTCGCAACCCAGACAATTCACAGCCAAACGCTGTATCAAAAGACTTAACATTTGCTAAGAATGTGAGATAGTGGCATTAGCAACCACTGAGAACTAAAAAACAGAATCAATATAGCTCTCTAAGCAAGTAAAAATCTGGCAATGAATAACAAAGTTAACATTCCATGCAAAGTGAATTCCCCCCTTTAACTATAGGGTTAAGCTCACAATAGCTACCTTATGACAGCAAGTTTGGAGGAAGTGTGTGGCTGATGAGCTATGCTGAGAGTAACTCAATTCAACATCCAAACTGTCTGTGGAAAAAGGAAAAAAGCATATACAGACCATCATTCTGCCACTCTTGTCTTGTCTCCTGTCAACAGAGGAATGACATCCCCTGGAATGTGATAAATGAGATGGCTCCATTTAGTCCACTGAGCTTTGTCACTAACCTTTCATAACATCCACATGTGTCATTCATTTACAACATTATCCTGAGTGCACAAATACATAAAATGATAAACAAAAAGATCTAGAAGAGACATTTGGTAGCACAGTAACAAGGAGGGAGAATGGGTGACATTCTAGAAATGGTGTGACAGGAGGAGTCCCTCCAAACAGTTCTGGGTCATTCCTACCGCAGCAATGGCAGACACTGCTCTTGAGAGGACAAAATGTTTCCTACAACTTACTTAAAACAACAGTTCCAGATCAAATATGATACAAATCAAATGCAGCAGTCACACCAATCTCAGTTGTTGCCAAATAATCTGATGTGCTAATACAACGAATTATTACTTGCTCCAGGGTATGACTTTTCAATTTACTACATCCAGAAGATAATCCTGTACCTCTCAAGGGAAATAATGCTTCATTCAGCAGAATGAAAAAGGAAGCCTAAAAATATGTACAGCCACTGCATCTGTAAAGACAATAAAACATTTTAATAATTTGCATTATTAAAGAAAGCCACCCTACTCATATTTGTCCCTTTTTACTTTTTTTTTTTTTTTTTTTTTTTGGGTAAAACCAATAAATAAACAAGTAGTAAAAGAAAAGAGTTAACTCTTTCTTCACATTCACTTGCTTTTCTTCTCAGTATCAGCTGAAGGAATTCTGTTCCAGCCGGATGGAGGAAAAGGAAGTAGGGATGTAGGAGCCGTACCCTCTGCCCCACCTCTCGCCCCCCAGAAGTACAAGGGGTCCAGTCAGCCCCAGAAACACAGAGGCTCCTTACAGGATCCCTTCAGGCACTGTGGGAAGCTTACAGCCTCCCTGTGTTCACAGCAGCCTGGGCAACCTGTCAGGAATTGGACTGGACCCAAAGTGCCGTGTCTCAGCCCTGGGCTCTGACAATGGTATGTCTAGCTATGCAGGCTTCTTTCCTCTTAAATCTTCCATTCTTTTCCCATTTAAATCTGCTTTAAAGAAGATACAAAAAAGGTGACAAAACCATGATTGTCTTCTAAAGTAAACTTAATTTCTAGCTGGAAGGAAGGAATGGGCTGAATTTCTCTGAGAGATCACTTACCAGAAAACGTTACAGAGAAGTCTGAATATCTAAAATACACCAGGGAAAAATGTATTGCAGAAATGATTTATTTCATGCCAACTTAACTCTTTGACATACAATTCAAAAATATATCCAGTACATCAATAATTTAATACACAGAAAAATTTATAACTCAGTGAATTCCAAAACAAGGTTTTATCCACACATACTTGCATCATAAGGCAAAAGCTAGTCTATCCATAAGCAGCACTCCTACAGCCTATTCTCGAAATACATTGGAGAATAAATGTCTTCTACTACTATAGCTATACTTAAAAATAATTTCCCTTGTCTTCCAGATACTTCCATAGAAACATAAGATATTTCTACAGAAAATAATTTCTACAGCGATAGCTAAGCTATCAAACTATTATAATTCATAGAAATGTCAAATATAACATTATCCTGAAGAAATAACTGAATTTGCATATTATTATTGCCTGCCAATTACAACTAAAACACACACACACACAAAATTAAACATGCTGAGGAATACATTCCAGTGCACTTTAATAGAAACAAAGAACGAACCTGGTGGTGGTTACCATATGACTGAAACAGAAGATACCAAATTTAATGCAACAATCAATGACAGCAATCAATATACTAGAAAGGGATCCAGTTCAAGGTGCTATTCTGCTAGGAACGCTGGGTTTCTATTAACGTAAGTGGTGTAGGAGTGTCTCAGCTTCAGTCTAGACTACTTAATTAGAGGCACAGATAGTATTAATAGAACTGCCACGAAGCAGCACATATTCCTGCAGAGCCCGTTAGGGAAAAGGAATGTAAAAATTTCAAAAGGTTTACAAGATTCACCAGTAAGTTGCTTTGTAAAAATCAATCATTTTCTGATTTTTAAACAAAAGTTAAAAGCTAGGACAGAATATATTGTTTCAGATTCAAACATTGCTCTCTGTTATGAATAGGCCAGATTTGCTTAAGCCTCATAAAAAGTCTTCCTTCATAAAGTGATCTGTTTGGTATCATAAATGCCCTTCAGATTGCAAGTAACTAACAACAATAATGAAAATTGTAACAAAATAATGTATTTTTCATATAACACAGTATTCCAAGATAAATTTAATAAAATTATAATTACAGAAAATCAGAGTAACCATTGTTAATACTTCATATCTAAAACTCATCGTGCTTGTGATTTAAAATAACAATAGTATTGAAAAATTAGCAGCTTCCTACTACTCCCATTAATACTGTTAAAGACAATTTATTTTACAGGTGCTTGATTGCAAAACAAAGACATATTATATATACTGTGATTTTTCCAGTAGTGTAAGTTACAGTAGTATAGTTTGTTATCGTACCTAAGTGATAAAATATATCATAGTTTGCCCTATGCCCTTTACATAGTTCGCTAAATGTCTCCTTTATGTTCCCTCATAGTGATGTGAAGTGAGAAGTCTTTCTAAGAGCTGCACCTTACTTCAAGTGCAGAGGACTCGCTTCTTAATGCAGTTATCAGAATGTGTATATTTCTAGATGTTTGAAAACAGAAATACAGATCTAGCACGAACAGGAAGTTTGACTAGAGCTTTTTGCTCTCCATACTTTTAAAGAAATCCAGAAATCCAGCACTGACAGAGTATTAAAGTGGCTACTGTCGTCATTCCCACATCTCAACGTTCATGTCTATTTATGTGAATTCTTTTCACTGGTTTACATATCTGACTTGAAAATATTCGAACATCTGTATTTAGCTTGGGTGTTTTTGTTTTTTGGTGTGTTTGTTGTTCTGTTGTCTGTTTTTTTTTGTGTGTGGTGGTGGTGGTGTCCATAGCTTGAGGAAAGTGTGATAATGATGATAAAATCAAAGTATACCCTGGCTGCTCAGTAACTAAAAAAGCAAGACTGTAAAGAAAGATATAATTGAAATAAATATGACTGTATACTGACAAAATTAATAAGCTAACATTCAGTTTCCAAAAAGCACATTTTGCAAGGCAGTTTTATTTTAAATCATCTAATCCAGAGCATCAAATGTACTGCAAAAAAAAAACATTAGCATATACTACAATCACAGCTTAGACATATCAAAGTTGATTTTAATTTATTTTATATAAATATTTTAGGGTACTAATAGGAGTAGAATTCAAGGAACTCGGCAAGAGTTTGGTTGGGGAGGGAGGGGAGAGGTGTTTAAAACCTCAGGCACTTATCTTCCAAGCAAAACTTTTGCATTGTTTTTATTAGCAGTAACCAAATTAGTATAAAATTAGCTCAGGTATGCACCAAGTGTCATGCAGGCATACAGCTTATTTCTACAACATTTTTTTTATAATTGTACTCTGTATTTTTTGTTGAAAGTTTTCCAGATTTAGTCATATGCTCTAATAATTACTTTTTGAAACACTTTAATCAGCCTATCAATTGCACTTAGAGCAAGAGTAACTGTTGTTCAGTAATGAACACATGAATAAAATAATGCCTTCACTTGTCAACTCAAATCTAAGCTCCCAATATCCAGGGGCTACGTGATGTGGCACTGGGGATCTCCAAGCACAAACCAGGGAAGAACCCTTGAGATATTTTATGAGCTCTGATTTCTGGGCTTTCAAAAAGCAGCCACTGGTTACTCCATTACTGCACTTCAACTTCCAAAAATAGGTCAGTGGATTCCCACCTCAATGAGCTCAGAATTTCTGTATTAGCAACTGAAACCCCACTGCCATGAATTTATAAAAGCAGATCCTCAAATCACTATATCCCCATTAAAACTGCTCAGAGGGCTTAAACCAGGGACTAGTTAGCTTTTGTATATTAAATCCTGACCATGCTTCAATAGGAAGTTCTGCTAGCAACTGTTCCACTGATTTCTGAGAGGGGAAAAAAAATCAAGCCCTGAGAAGGCTTTAACCATTGCTCTGAAGTAAACTGCAGCTAGATAAGAATAATTCACAAATGTTCAGATAAGCAAACATCCCTTCTGTGACTTTTCCACTAGCACTGAATTAGATCCCTTTGTAGTAACATTTCAGGAGTTAAATTAAGATCTTGCACCTTTATTTCATTCACAGATTTTCACAAAAATTGTTGGGCAATTAAATGAAATACATGTTATAAAAATAGAAATATAAAGTCTTGGAACATTCATGTTGATGGATGTCCAAAACATACATCCCCTTTCAGATAAGGCTGAATACAAGATAGTGTTTCTAAATGTAGCTACTATAAATTAAATAGGTGCTATTATAAAGTTCCTATTATAAAGTTCCTAAAGAACAGCCTGCATTAAAAAAGTGTCTCTTTCTCAACTTACAGTTCCTGATACAGCCATAAGATTTTGATCAAGCTTTTACAATACACAAAATGCACAAACTAAAGAAGTGCCCTCTTACAGGTAAAGTGGAAATTGCATGAGTTTGGACACATGCAGGTATAGCTGTCATTCAGCATATTCACCTAAGAACAAAATTGACAGTTATTTTATGCCTGCCCATTTATTTACATAATTATTTCTACACAAGTAGAGTATTTCTCCTCCTTCATAATAACAATACAGTGTTTTAAAACAGGCAGATTGATATATTACAAATACCACTACTGTTAGAACATATAATGTACTAAATCACAGGAGGTAGTTAGATTTCCATTAACAGTTACTTCAGAAAACAAAGACTACTTTTAAGAATTAGTAGAACACCTCATTCATGAAAATTTACTTTTCATAATAACTCAGTCCCAGATGCTTTAAGGGTTGCCTGTCTTTTTAAGCATGGTGAGAATTTATGATAGAAGCATGTTCTCTTTCAGTATTCAACATCGTTTTGCAATAAGCACTTAAGAAAACTCTAAGTGGTAAAGATATAAGACGAATTCCAATAAAGCAACATTTTAAGTTAATCAAATTTCACAAGATGTCATGACTATGACCATATCTTCAACCTTATATTTCAAACTTCATTCAACTAACTACGATTCAAAAATATATGTACACCAATGAAATTAATGAGAAGCATTTTTACACTGTTATTAACATTAATTGGCATTTTTGAATGGCATTTAAATGAGTAAGCATTTATTCTTTTTGCAACAACTTACTGCAAAGTACAGGCACCTTAAAAACAGATACATAATGGAACCAGGGCATTTGGGACATAAAGTGTTTATTATTATTATCTAGTCATGCTATGTATTTCCCTTCTTCTAAAGAAATACCCTAAATTTGTAAGTTGTGCCTGAATCATATGCAAATTATAATGTTTCAGAATTTAACTCAGCTTTCTTATTAGATTTCTTTTACACTTAAAAAGCCATCAGTATGCCAAGATTTTCAACAGTTACAACTATAAAAATCTTACACAGACATATCTTTATGAATGTATTCTTGCTATTGCACATGTTCATACGATGGTGAAACCCTCATCCATATTCAATTATTTACACATGCTACTTATCTTTATATAGCATTAGAAAAGGAAAAAAAAAAAAAAGTTACCTTTCTCGATCAATATATACTTCTCCAAAATTTATGCCAGTGAGATTTATGAGCACAGCCTGCCATTAAATTTTCTGCCTATGCAGGGTCTGATTCAAAGACCACTGAAACCAAAAGAAGCCTTAATTTAAAATCAGCAGATTTTGGACTAGGCATAAAAATTCAAAAAGGAAAAAAAGTTAGAAAATGCTTATTTTAATAACTGATATGGCTGCACTTCGGATGCATCAAGATACTCTCATAGCATCTGCTCAAATACAAAAAAATAAATCCTTCCAAAAACGCTCTTTTTGAAACTTAAATGTTACTGTTCAAGTTGAGCCCTAGATATAGATATACTTAGGAAGTTTGTTCTCTATTAACTTAATTATTAGTTTTCTCCTTTTGGTCATTACAAAAAATTCCACATGGACATACAATTACATCTACAATAGAAGAATCAAAGAACTGAAGGGACTGGAAGGGACCTTGAAAGATCATCGGGTCCAACCCACCTGCCAAAGCAGGTTCCCTAGAGCAGGCTGCCCAGGTAGGCGTCCAGACAGGCCTTGAATATCTCCAGAGAAGGAGACTTCACAACCTCCCTGAGCAGCCTGTCCCAGTGCTCCGTCACCCTCACCATGAAGAAGTTCTTTCGCGTGTTGGTGTGGAACTGCCTGTGCTCCATCTTGTGGCCATCACTTCTTGTCCTATCCCCATAAACCACTGAAAAGAGGTTGGCCAGATCCCTCTGTCCCCCACACCTCAGATATTTATACACGTTGATGAGATCCCCTCACAGTCTTCTCTTCTCCAGGCTGAACAGACCCAGGTCTCAGCCTTTCCTCATAGGGAAGATGCTCCAGGCCCCGTATCATCTTTGTGGTCCTCCACTGGACTCTTTCCAGGAGATCCTTGTCTTTCTTGTAGCGGGGAGCCCAGAACTGGACACAGTACTCCAGGTGAGGCCTGACCAGGGCAGAGTAGAGGGAGAGGATCACCTCCCTTGACCTGCTGGCCACACTCCTCTTAATGCAGACAGCATTAATGTTCCCATTGGCCTTCTTGGCCAACAGGGCACAGTGCTGGCTCATGGCCAACGTGTCATCCACCAGGACCCCCAGGTCCTTCTCCTCAGAGCTCCTCTCCAGCAGGTCATCCCCCAGCCGGTACTGATAAATGTGGTTGTTCCTTCCCAGGTGCAGGACTCTACACTTGCTCTTATTAACAGGTTTATCCTTGTCATAAGTGGTAAAGTTCTAATACGTGTGCATTTCCAAAATATAGTTGTTCCTTCATTATTATTTTAAAAACAAAAATGGTCTTCTCTATTTCTGTGATATATCATAAATACAGTATTTTCCAAGCAATGATTAAGAAATACATGTCCACTGAATTTTCCTTAGCTTTGAGTTTAGACATCATCAAATATTACGCTTCGAGACATTGACAGGTATCTTCCACCAGGCTGGTACCTGCAGAATGAATTTTAAGTATGAAAAAGTATCACGGGAAAAAGAAGAATAAAGACCCAAGAATATATATAACCCTCACTGCACACTTTGCTTCTTTAGTCTCAATGATTGTTACAAGATCTGAAGTTCTACTGGATTACTTTTTCCATGAGAATGTTTTATGCAGTCATTAAATTAAATCTCATGTGATCAAAAAAACATATGGTTTGCAATATGAATATAGGGAGTCTTAAAGAACTTTGCTTCCTGTTACAAAGGAAAGAAGTTGAATGCTTTTGTTAAATAGTACAAACGTTTTAAAAAACAGCATCAAGTTTCTTGTTTGGGTGTTTAACAGAACATACTGTATTACTAGGAAGAATATAAAGATTAATTAAAACAAACAGCTGCATACTTACCTGGAAAAAAAGGAATCTTCACAAATTATTGGTCATATATATTTCAAAAGGATTTAGAAGGCACAAGTAAAATCTGATACAAGCATGATGTACTTCCTGTCTGCAGTACTTAGCAAAACCCAAACAGACACAAAACCAGAACTTAGCCTCCCTAGTGCTATTACAATGTCCTAAAACATTTATAACTATTGCAGAAGCTATCATTTAAAAAAAAATAAAAAATATATCAATGTCACACAAACAATCTTTAAGTGAATTGAAATTTTAAATGGAATTACTCTTGATTTATCGACTCTATGAAATGAAGGTTATAGAAGAAGGCTCTATTAAACTCTCTGGCTCCAGGTTTCCTTCTTAAAGCAAAAGATCAGAATGCTCTGCAAAATTGCATAACTGCCAGAAGACTTCAGATATATACTTGAAAAGTATTTGCCTCAAAATAATTATAAGAAAGCCTATGTACATTTTTGTAGGTTATTAGCCTTCCACACACTGTTTAGAAAGTCAACAATGCTTAGAACTGCAAGGCTAGTTTCTCTTTAAACTCTTGTACTTGAACAAAGCCAACAACCCCAAGCTTCTGAAATGTTGTGACACTAGATAATACAAGTTAGTCGCTGTTATAATCTAACACTGCTGAATCAATCCACAGAATCTGGTAGGGTACTTTAACAGCATTCTTTACATGCTTTTGAACTGGCATTTATTTGTTGACATTACAGATGTAACTCAACAGAAACCACTTTGGAATTTTTATTGGATTTGATATGCTAATTTAAGCTGAAAAATAACACGAAGTATAACTTCCTTACAAGAAATTTAAAATGATTTATCATTAAAAGGTTCTAAATCATAATAGACTAGGTAAAAAAAGCATCCATTACATGTGTTACTTCTTTCCTCAATATGAAGCAGAGCCTAGCAGCTAGTAAGATACCTGTTTCAAAACTAAGAACGTTTGGTGTTGCAAAGACATTCAGAGAATCACAGAGTTCTCTATTATACACAGAGCTACACCATACAGTCCTAGAGTTTTTGTTCAATAGCTTCAGATTTTCATTTACTTCACTAGTCTCAAGATCTGATCCCCAGCTGCATTCCTGCAACTACTGGCCTATAATACTCTGTTCTGTTTCCTGCCTTTCCATCCTTTATGATGTTTGCATATAGGGAAATCAAGTAAGCTTTCTGAAGTACTGTAAGACTGAGGTCCTGTAGGAAAACCTTATATAGGACATATGTAGGTCTTTCTTCTGGTCTTTCACTTCTGTATTTATAAGCAATATTTTTCACATTACACCAACATACAAATTTAATGTTCAACTCAAACATTTCTAATAATAATAAAAATGGAAAAGCCTTCATGTTTTGACTGGTTTTAAAACATTTTTCATATCTTCGTGGAGAAGGAAGAAAAAGAAAAGAGCTAGTGAGAGTCAAATATGGTTTAAAAAGCTATTATTACAAAATCATCCAATATAACTTTTACAGATCAGGAGATATGAGCTAATATCTTTTAATTTTTAATTCTAAATAAAACAGAAATTCCTCACCTTCCAGAGTCTGATTCAAGAGGGTCATCATTAATGGAGTCTGCATTAAAATCCAAAGGTTCTGCATCCTGGAGAAGTTCTATTCTATCTCTCTCAGTCCTACCATTTGATCGGGTGTACTTTGACAGTGCTGAATATGTAAAAGAAAGGAAAGACACTTGTTTGGTCTATGTACACCTTAGAGTGTGTGGAAACATAAAACTTAAAAAAAACACAATAGAAAACACTGTAATAATTTGCTAGTATCTCAGATAAAGCATAAGAGTGATTACCTAGAGTAAGTTCAATATTAAACCAAATCTGGCTACATTCTCAAATTTGTAGGTAATTTGGATTTTATTTTTAATTTCCAGAGCTATGTGACTACAACTTTTCATTTTCCCCTCAACTAGGATGAAATCTAGTTTTTCATTTTCTTTTCATTCTTTGCAAAAGTTATAAACAAATATTACCTAGAAGTAAATAAATAAAGCATTCATTCTTCTTCCTACTTTCTACTTTTAATTAAACTAGCTGTGAAAGAGATATGTATAAAATTTACCTGGAGGTTTTTCTGTTCTTTTTCTGTGGATTTATCCATTTCAAAACAAATTAGTGAAATAACCAGTTGTTTTGCAATTTACTGCCTCCTTCACTAGGCCAGTGCCTACAGCTGTTGTTGTGTAGGCACAGTGCCTACAGAATGCTGCACAATCATATCGTTAATATTAAAATATAATTTCAAATAATTTCAGTTTGGCTATCACTGAAAATTTGGGTTTCCAACTGTTGTAATGTGTGGGGGGAAAAAAATCTGCCAGCTGTCTCTGAAATATGTTCAAAGCTTCCCCACCTCCCACTTTTGCTTACTTTTTTTTTTTTTTTTTTGAATCTTTTCCCATTTATTGAGTAAACTTTTATCAACTTTGCTTAATTTAACCTGTCATACGTAGTTGTTCAGTTACATTTCTCACCTGTTGTTCGCTTACAAGAGCACATAAAATATATTTAAAAACATTAATACAAATAATGACACAAGGACAAGTCAACCTTTGGAAAGTTAAAGCAGACAATGAAAGTTTGTTTGTTTTCAAAGATTTTTGTCTCAACATTATTATTCTTCAACAAGAAAAATAATACTGCACATGTAAGAATCTAAGCCATCAGTATTTTAACATGTGTTATTAAATGAACATGTCCTAAATAAAGTATTTTTGTTACAAACTGCAATGCTGACTGCAATCAGTGTATGTCTCATAAGAAAACCATGTAACTGAGACCAGCCAGAATCTCCAACTACAGCTGGTCAAAAGACAGGAAGAAACACAGCACTCTGTTCAGGTGTCTTTAACGGAAAAGGCAACACTATGCCACGGAAGGAAATGTATCAGCACATCATCTAAGACAAAAGGAAACTATTTAGTCTTTCTTATACAGCCAGCAATTGTGCAGACAAGATATTAAAAACCTAAAAACAAACAAAAATGTACACACTCAAAACAACAACAGAAAAAAAAACACACAAAACTTACGTCTATTGGTATTGGTCTCTGAGAAACTGGATTCTTTCTGTTCTGTGTGGACAACCCTGTTTCTAGTAGAATCCTCTCTATTTCCATACCGCTCTTTCCATTCCTAGAAAAAGACAAAAAAGAAAAACATTAGCTGTGAGTAAAGAGCAATGCAACTACAGCATACCTAGCATCAAGAGATATTCCACAATTCAAAGCTAACTGGTCAATTACAACATACTATGAAAGTAATACTTCAAAAAGAGTTACTCTTTGATACCTTTATACAGCAAAAACTCTTGTTTTGTTTTAAACTCAAGGTAAGTCCTCCACAAAACCAGTTTCAATAAATGTTCTTTAGAAGAGAACGTCTCAGGGGAAACAAGCTACATATTAAATCTACAAAGTTCTTCAAATGCTCTAAGTTATGGTGAGAAGACAAACATTCCTGTTTTCTGGTTTCTCCTTCCATCTAGTGGTAGAATTGTAAAATACCCAGACAACAAAAAAATATCTGAAAGGCTATTTTTACTAAGCTTATTCTTTTTGTTCCATTCCATCATCTAACTTTGTAGCATTTAAACTTTTTAATATGGAAAAGTATGAAGTACTAGAAAAAAAAATATCACCCGCTCTTTTTAGGAGAGAACTTCATGTATCAATAGAAATTTTTCCAATTGTTCCACTAAATCCAATGTATTTCAGATTCATATATGGATCCCTGCTATACTCAAAAGTTGCTGTACTGTTTTACACCATCAAATCTTACAGTTCAAAGCTGTAGATCAAACATCTAATCATAATCCAGTAAGAAGTAATACTCTCAAAAGCCCCAAAAGTTTCAAAAATGGATGCGCTACAGTAGTTAGTACAAACTCAAAAAACAGGTAATATCTCAAATTGAGCTTGTAGTTGAAACTAAAATTGTTGCTTTATGCAAGATCATTTCAGTGTATACTAAATACGTCATGCATTTACTACTACATCACTTTGTATAGAGGGCAAGTCCTACAATTATGGGATGTAGGGTGCCGAGGGGACCATCAGAAGAAAGGTCTTTGCAGTACTGGCCACTATCAAAAATTGAAGGCAAGTTTCCCTGAGCCTGAAGAACCCAGAGGTTTTAGTCCCAGAATTATCTTGCTTTTCTGTAAACAGTATTTTCCCCTTTAGTCATTTCATTTTTCACATGTAACCTCTGGATTCCTCTCTTTGATTGTTTCTGGAGAGCGTGGAAGATAGCTTCCTGACTCAGCTGGTTAGTGAGCCTACCAGGGGTGGTGCCCCGCTAGACCTTCTCTTCACAAACAGAGAAGGACTGGTGGAGGATGTGATTGTCGGGAGCTGTCTTGGGCAGAGTGACCACGAAATGGTGGAGTTCACTATTCTTGGCGAGGCCAGGAAGGGGACCAGTAAAACCACTGTATTGGACTTTCAGAGGGCTGACTTTGTACTGCTGAAGACACTGGTTGGTGGAGTCCCTTGGGAGGCAGTTCTGAAGGGCAGAGGGGTCCAGGAAGGCTGGGCGCTCTTCAAGAGGGAAATCTTAATGGCGCAGGAACGGTCTGTCCCCACGTGCCCAAAGACGAGCTGGCGGGGAAGAAGACCAGCCTGGCTCAACAGAGAATTGTGGCTTGATCTTAGGAGAAAAAAGAGGGTTTATAATCTTTGGAAAAGTGGGCAGGCCACTAGGGAGGACTTTAAGGATGTTGCAAGGCTGTGCAGGGACAAAATTAGGAAGGCCAAAGCTCATCTGGAGCTCAATCTGGCTACTGCCGTTAAAGATAACAAAAAACGTTTTTATAATTACATCAACACAAAAAGGAGGACTAAGGAGAATCTCCATCCTTTACTGGATGCGGGGGGAAACTTAGTTACAAGAGATGAGGAAAAGGCGGAGGTGCTCAATGCCTTCTTTGCCTCCGTCTTTAGCGGCAATACCGGATGTTCTCTGGATACTCAGTACCCTGAGCTGGTGGAAGGGGATGGGGAGCAGGATGTGGCCCTCACTATCCATGAAGAACTGGTTGGTGACCTGCTACGGCACTTGGATGTGCACAAGTCGATGGGGCCGGATGGGATCCACCCAAGAGTACTGAGGGAACTGGCAGAGGAGCTGGCCAAGCCACTGTCCATCATTTATCAGCAGTCCTGGCGATCGGGGGAGGTCCCAGTTGACTGGCGGCTAGCAAACGTGACACCCAGCTACAAGAAGGTCTGGCAGGTAGACCCAGGGAACTATAGGCCCTGTCTGTTTGACCTCAGTACCAGGGAAGCTCATGGAGCAGATTATCTTGAGTGTCATCACAAGGCACTTTGATCAGGCCCAGTCAGCATGGCTTTATGAAAGGCAGGTCCTGCTTGACGAACCTGATCTCCTTCTATGACAGAGTGACGCACTGGGTGGATGAGGGAAAGGCTGTGGATGTGGTCTACCTTGACTTCAGCAAGGCTTTTGACACCGTCTCCCACAGCATTCTCCTCAAGAAACTGGCTGCTCTTGGCTTGGACTGGCGCACGCTTCGTTGGGTTAGAAACTGGCTGGATAGCCGGGCCCAAAGAGTCGTGGTGAATGGAGCCAAGTCCAGTTGGAGGCCAGTCACTAGTGGCGTCCCCCAGGGCTCGGTGCTGGGGCCGGTCCTCTTTAATATCTTCATCGATGATCTGGACGAGGGCATCGAGTGCACCCTCAGTAAGTTTGCAGATGGCACCAAGGCTCTGCAGGAGGATCTGGATAGGCTGCACTGATGGGCTGAGGTCAACTGCATGAAGTTCAACAAGGCCAAGTGCCGGGTCCTGCACCTGGGGTGCAATAACCCCAAGCAGAGCTACAGGCTGGGAGATGAGTGGCTGGAAAGCTGCCTGGCAGAGAAAGACCTGGGAGTGATGGTGGATAGTCGGCTGAATATGAGCCAGCAGTGTGCTCAGGTGGCCAAGAAGGCCAACGGCAGCCTGGCTTGTATCAGGAACAGTGTGACCAGCAGGGCTAGGGAGGTGATCGTCCCCCTGTACTCAGCTCTGGTGAGGCCGCACCTCAAGTACTGTGTTCAGTTTTGGGCCCCTCGCTACAAGAAGGACATGGAGGTGCTTGAGCGGGTGCAGAGAAGGGCAACGAAGCTGGTGAGGGGCCTGGAGAACAAGTCCTACGAGGAGCGGCTGAGGGAGCTGGGCTTGTTCAGCCTGGAGAAGAGGAGGCTCAGGGGCGACCTTATTGCTCTCTACAGATACCTTAAAGGAGGCTGTAGCGAGGTGGGGGTTGGCCTGTTCTCCCATGTGCCTGGTGACAGGATGAGGGGGAATGGGCTTAAGTTGCGCCAGGGGAGTTTTAGGTTAGATGTTAGGAAGAACTTCTTTGCCGAAAGGGTTGTGAGGCACTGGAACAGGCTGCCCAGGGAAGTGGTGGAGTCACCATCCCTGGAAGTCTTCAAAAGACGTTTAGATGTAGAGCTTAGGGATATGGTTTAGTGGGGACTGTTAGTGTTAGGTCAGAGGTTGGACTCGATGATCTTGAGGTCTCTTCCGACCTAGAAATTCTGTGATTCTGTGATTATCTTGCCTTTCTGTGAACAGGATTTTCCCCCTTAGTCATTTGATTTTTCACATGTATCCTCTGGATTCCTCTCTTTGATTGTGACTGTCTACGAATTAGCAAATGCTGTAAGTCAATTACTAAAGCTGCAGCTAACTGAAGCTGCTTAAATGAAGCTGCATGAATTATACTCTGGTAACAACAGACCTGAGGAAGGTTGAGGTATTCAACAACTTCTTCGTCTCAGGCTTCACTGGCAGTCAGACTTTCCATGTCTCTCAAGCCCCTGAACATCTAGGCAAGGGCTTGGAGAGCAGAGTCCCTCCTACTGCAAGTGAAAAGCAGGCTCAAGACCACCTGATGAAATTGAAAAGGTACAAGTCTAAGGGGCCTGATGGCATGGATCCCATGGTCCTGAGGGAACTGGCTGATGGAGTTGCCAAACCTCTCTCCATCATAGCTGAAAATTCATGACAGTCAGGTGAAGTCCCTGGTGACTGGAAAAAGGGAAACATCACTCCCATTTTTAAAAAGGGTAGACAGGAGGACCTGGAGAACTACAGGCTGGTGAGCCTCACCTCTGTGCCTGGGAAGATCCTCCTGGAAGCAATGTCAAGGCAAATGCAGGACAAAGAGGTGATCTGAGACAGCCAGCATGGCTTCACCAAGGGCAAGTCAATCTGTTTGCTTTTTGTGATGGAGTAACTGCATCAGTCAACAAGAGAGACTGACCAATGTCATCTACCTGAACTTCTGTAAGGCCTTTGACATGGTCCCACACGACATCCTGAGCTCCAAATTGGAGAGAGATGGATTTGAAGGGTGGACCATCCAGTGGGTAAGGAATCGATTTGATGGCCACACTCAGAGAGTGGTGGTCAATGGCTCTACGTTCAGGTGAAGACCGGTGACAAGTGGTGTCCCTCAGGGGTCTGTCTTGGGACCAGGGCTGTTTAATGTGTTTATCAATGACACAGACAGTGGAATCGAGTGCACACTCAGCAAGTTTGCAGATGACACCAAGCTGAGTGGTGCAGTTGATGCATCAGAAGGAAAGGATGCCATACAGAGGGACCTGGACAAGCTTGAGAAGTGGGCCCATGTGAACTTAATGATGTTCAATAAGATTAAGTGCAAGGTGCTGCACCTGGGTTGGGGCAATCCCAGACATGAGCACAGACTGGGAGAAGAACCCACTGGGAGCAGTCCTTCCGAGAAAGACTTGGAGGTTGGACAAGAAACTTGACATAAGCCAGCAGTGTATGCCTGCAGCCCAGAAGGCCAACAGGGCTGCACGAAAAGAGGTATGGCCAGCAGGTTGAGGGAGGTGATTGTTCCCTTCTACTCTGCCCTTGTGAAGCCCCACTTGCATCCAGGTCTGGGGACCCCGGACAAGAATGATGTGGGTCTGTTAGAGCAGGTCCAGAGGAGGACTACAAAGATGACCAGACGGCTGGAGCACCTCTTCTAGGAAGGAAGTCTGGAAGCAGGAGATGTTCAGCCTGAAGAAGAGAACACCTGGGGAGACCTTACTGTAGCCTTTCAGTACTTACATGTAATGTGGGGCTTATAAAAAAGATGGAGAGAAACTATTTACTCAGGCAGATAATGGTAGTAACAAGAGGGAATGGTTTTAAACCGAAAGAAGGGAGATTTAGATTAGATGTTAGGATAAAATTATTTCCTCAGAGGGTGGTAAGGCACTGAACAGATTGCCCAGAGAAGCTGTGCATGCCCCATCCCTGCAGGTGTTCAAGGCCAGGTTGGATGGGGCCCTAGGCAACTGTATCTTCTAGTGGGTAGCATCCCTCCCTGTAGCACAGGGATTGGAACTAGATAATCTTTAAAGATCCCTTCTAACCCAAGCCATTATATGGTTTTACAATCTTTCAACTCAATAAGCATTGGAAAAGATTTGAATCAAGTATTTTGTTTGCTACCCAGTGGCAACAGCACTTATTCTGTCTTAATATAATTCCCTCCTCCGAAAAAAAAAAAAAACTAACCCATGCCAATTATTACCAATGAGCAAACAAAACAACATGTAAGTTTAGGAGAGCACACAGTACCCATTTCAAGTGAATATTCCAACACTGCCTTTCCACAGTTATTTCAAGCAGAGCAGTATCAACAGAAGGGTTTGAGAGCAAGCCATTCAAGATTATTTTGAAACCAACAGACTGGGATCCCACTTAACAGGAACTACATTTGTTACACCAATAGGCATAGGTCTTTCTAACCGCACACTGAGTAACAAGAGCGTCCAAGTAGTATGACCACAATCAACCTCTCATCTTTTAAAATGATCATGTACATTATCTTTTTCCCCCAGTCATGACTATTCTGCAAGATTAAACTGATTCCATCAGTTATTGGAGGATATACATTTTTTTTGTCAAATAGTTCAAGATGAATTAAATAGCAATAGCAAATCCTACCATATATTGTACTACACTATAATTATGATTAGAGAAAACATGCTCATACCCTTCTCCTGTTTTCACCTTCTTCCTGTCTTTGTCGTTTTCTTTTCTCTAAAAATAAAAAAAAAAGTCCAGCTATGTAACAGAAAAATAGTTATTCACAGACTTTTCTCAAAGGGAATGAAAACCCAATGTTAACTACCAGGGTTCTCATTGAATAGATGACTCATACAATTAAATAAAGCCAAAGACAAAGCTGCTTCTCTATCATTATGGAGTTTCCCATTAAAATCAATTCATCATGTTTATATCTTCTGTCAAGACATAACAATTGGATACCAGTTGGCAAAGCAAGAATAAACTTGAAGAAATGACTGGAAAAAGTATAACATTAATAACACCCAAGTTTCTTCTTAAATAAAAACCTTTTTGAAGTTCTGGGAAGCCTAAAGCATGACCGATATAGTGTCATTATCTGCTATTCAGTTGGAAGTGTAACATTACAATGCCAAAGAAATAGTAATCTGTTGTTGAGGGGAGTGACGCCCTTCCTGCTAAAAAAACAAAAACAAAACAAAACAACCTCTAAATTAATCTAGCTGGTTTTGTTTCTAATAAGGTATGAAAGGAGAAGTAAAAGTATTGCATAATATAACATTTTATCTACAGATTTTAGTTTCTGAATCTTTACTCAGGACTGCAAACAGCTTTAAACAAGAAAAAAAAAAATAACAAAAAAAAAACAAACAAAGAGCTCTCCAAAACAGCTGGTAACTACAGCTCTACAGAATATGCTTACTGTGATAAAACACAATAGTTAACAGAAATGGCAAAAATATCCTAAAGGGAACGATGGAATTTAGACAGGTCAGTGAACGCACACACAAAGACTAAAATGATAAAGACAATTTAAGTGGTAACTATACTTTATTTAACAGGATCTCTGCACCTGCTCAGGTATTATTAGACTATACTAATGACTTCAAAGGAACACAACCTAACTGAATTGTAAAAATTACAGACACTGTACAAGTAAAGCTGGTATTTTACTTCAAATGTCAATGAAGTTCAATAGTGTTTACATAGGAACCTGTATTGTGAATCTGTTGCATTGTGTGCAGTAAGTAGACTGCCTCAGTACCATTCCTAACACTGAAAAGCTATATATTCTTTTCCCCCCCCAACATTTCAGACACGGAAACATGTAATATACTTTCTGTGAAGAACAGGATAGAGAATCTAACATACCTCTTCTGATTAGCTCCTTTCCTTCATCAATCAAATCGGAGGTCATTTCACTGTCCCCCATGAACTGCTGAAATCCCAAAAGATTCAAACAACGAGTTCCTAAACTGGTAAAAGTGAAAAAATAAAAATAGAAAAAATAGAAATTCCCTTCGTTAATTCACGGTAGAAATGTTCTTCCTTTCCACAGTAGAAATTTCCTCATAGTAGTTTGGATACCTCAAAATGTAAAACATTATTCAGAAATTTCTGGACAATTCAAAGAAAAAAACAACATTGAAAAAAAAAAAAAAAAAGATTACCTCAGAGATAAGAAAATACAAAATAGTGACAGGTTCCTAAATGTAGTTGAAAGTAATGGAATATTCCTATGCAAGTAGTGAGATGCTTATGGTCTGAGAGTAGTGCAAATGATTTAAGACAATTAAGTGAAAACTTCTTAGATATAATAGAATTCATGCTTACCATATCCAAGTCATTCTCCTCAGCCAGAGGAAAATTACTATCTGTTACACACATTATGATTTGTATGTTATTTTTTGTTTATTTGTTTTTAAACAGCAATAACATGAGATCTACTTTCACTGCAGTTGCTATTTAGAAGAAATGCCTGGCATTCTTTTCAGCTGTAGGCCATCATTTCGGATACCCATCAGATGGCAGTCAGAGTAAGCTTGGTCCATCTTTTGTCTAGGATTAAGCTAGTTCTGGAACTGTATCCAGAAACTTTTTAAACTTCTCAGAGCATCCATGTTTTTTTTGTTAACCTCTGTACAAACTGTAACATCAACATCATGTTCAAAAATCGCTTCATTATATACTCATTAGAAAATTTTTCCTGTACTATCTCAGCCTTAAGATAGTTAGATTAAATAAAGGAGACAGCCTTACTTGATGTATTTTAATTAAACATTCAGTTCCACACGTATGTGAATTCCTTAGAAACCATTGGAGTTCATGCAAATCAAATTCTTCTACTTTCTTTTATTCTATTACACTGTAACAGTGAAGACCCAGGATCATCATGGACAGGTCACACAAAGCATTTTCTTGTCCTTTCTCATTTCTTTTGGGGATTCTTTCACCCCAACCTAACTTGAAGATAGGCTGAGAAAAGCTAGGACTGGATTCTTGTTGCCTTATTTCATGTGAATGTACATAGGCTACTGAAGGACATTCAAGGCAAACTATATTCCAGATGACTCTTAACACATACATAGCTTCTGACTGAAAAACACTGCAAGACTGAAGGAGTGAACATAAACACAGGCAAGCTGGGTCAGATGAAAAAGTGTCTCATCTCTTACAGTGGTCAGAAACAGACATTCTGAAGCCAATTTAAGGACCAAGCAAGCATATGACTTTCTGTAATTACCCTTCCAGACTCCTGCAATTTGTGGCTTAGGGAAGCAAGATTTAATGATTTATAACACTGTGTTTTCAAGCTAGTCTGGTAACTGAGAAAAAATTTGTTATTAGTCTGTTAGAAAGTTCATTAGATTAGTAGAAACTCTTATGATTCTTTGTTTATTGGAAAATCTTGCTGAAAACATAGGTTCCTCACCATAATTTTAATTTCAAATAACATACTCTAATTTTTTGTAGGCTCTGAAGGTTGAACAGAATGGACCCCACAATCTGATTAATGAATGTTTAATGGGAAATTAAATTAATTTAAATGTAAAAACAAATGGTTTAAAAAAGGATATTCTTAAAACGTATACATTTCACATAAAACAACTGATCCCTATATATTTATCTTTTGCATTTTTATTAATATGTCACAGATGCATTAATATGTTCCAGGTTCACTGCTGGAAAAGAAGTGAATTGCTGAAGAAGTGAAACTGCTTCAATTGCTGAAATTGAAGTTACCAATATTAAAAGAAGTGGAGGATCAGTCTTGCAAACTGCTTACCTAAAGTAGGTTGCAATACAGAGAATGACAACCAGCATTGGATAATATATATAGAATCCATCTGCAATGAAGGACAGCACTCTCATTGATCCCATTATCTGGAAAACAAATTCACATGAGCAAGCTATAATGATGTATTTGCACATACAAGTAGATGGCACAATCTTTCTGGGTGTTTTCAGTCTATAATACATGGTAATTATTATCACAGATCTGATTCAGACAACTGACTGACAGTGTCCAGAAAAAAAAAAAAGAAAAAACACTTAAAAACGTTTAGGATGCTAGTTCTTTTTATCTCACCTAATCCAGAATCGGTTAAAAAGTAGTGGATATTTTCATCTGCTATAGAAGGACTACATTAGGACACTACTTGCAAACAAAGGTAGATGCAACTTGCTGTCAGAAATCAATTGCTCAGTAAAATCAAACTCAGTACTTTTCAGTGGCCAGTTAGGTTTGGTATTAATCCATAAAGATGGAAAAATTATGCTAAAGCCAGTGGAACCTACTAAAGCTGTCAGGAAGGGAAAAACAACTTGCGCTCTCCAGCATAATGCTGTACTTTCTTAGGACAGAGACCAAAACAAAAAAAGCGGAGTTTTCAACAACTCCTGTCTAGCTAGCAGTCATTACCAAACTCTTGTTATGTTACTGTCTCATATTAGTGAGAAAATAAATGAATAGTTGAATCTCACTACAAAAAGTATTACAAAGTATTTTTCCTATTCTCTGAACCATACATAGCCTCAATACCATATTTTCTGTACTTACCGATGTGTAAGCAGTTGGCTGAGTATCTCTGTGAGAGATTGTTGCATCCATATGGGTCAAGCCCAAGAAGTTCAAGCATAATGGTGGAGTAAGACGGCAAAATAACCTGCACAAGTGTAAGAGATAATAGCATTTAAATCAATCTCTTGCATTAAAAATATTAAGAAATAACAAGAGGCATGGCCTTCAAAGCCAGGTTGGATGGGGCTTTGGGCAACCTGGTCTAGTGGAAGGCACCCCTGCTCACAGGAATGGGCTTGGAACTAGATGATTTTTAAGGTCCCTGTCAATCTAAACTGTTCTGTGATTCTATTATCACAGAATAATGATGAACAGCTCAGGAGGTTTTAGACCCATATGATTATAAATGAAAGAATATAAGTGAGAGTTTAACTGATACAATTCTGATTAACTGATACAATTGACTACTCAGCAGAAAATCTGCAAACTATGTGCCACATACTCACATGCCACTGAAAAGGAGACTGTATGCATCTGTCTGATGATGTGAAGCTAAATAGTAATAGTTAAATACACGGATCCTGAAGACAGTGGAGTAAACACAAATACTTAGGAAGAAGATGGTAAGAAAACAGGCCATCTGAAAAGGAAAAAAAAAGTGAGATTTGAATGTAGAACCGTCCTGGTTTCAGATGGGATAAAATTCATTTTCTTCCTAGTAGCTGGTAGGATTCTGTGCTTTGGATTTCGGATGAGAACAGCATCGATAACACACCAATGTTCTAGTTGTTGCAGAGCAGTGTTTACACTAAGTCAAGGACTTTTCAGGTTCTCATGCAGTACTGCCAGCAAGAAGGCTGGGGGTGCACAAGAAGCTGAGGGGGGATACAACCAGCACAGCTGTCCCAAACTGGCCAAAGGGATATCCCAAACCATATAGCATCATGCTTAGCAATAAAAATGGGGCAGTTGGCTGGGAGAGCTGACACTGCTTGGGGACTGGCTGGAGAACAGCCAGCAGGTGGCAAGCAACTGACATTGTGCATCACTTGTTTCACTTCTTTTTTCTGTTTGTCATGTTTGGTTGTTGTTTGTTTGTTTATAATTAAATGGTTCTAATCTCAACCCGCAAGTTCTTGAACCTTCCATTTCAATTTTCTCCTCCACCCCACTGCACCAGGAATGAGCAAACAGCTGTGTGGTGTTCAGCTGCTGTCCAGGTTAAAACCACAAGAATTCTACCAATGTGTTAGCACATAGTCTGAGTATGCAACAGGTTGATTGCAGTGTTATTTTTCATTTTGAGATAGGACAGTAACACCAACTCTGACATGAGTTTCAGGAGGTTTTTTTTCCTAGTTTAAATTTTGAATGATACTTGAGATGTTCCATGCTTCATATAAGCATAACACAACTGATGTTGGAAACATTTGTTCCACTACTTTTTATTATGTAACTGGCCTTAATACAAGTGATTTATAATTACTATGACTGATTTCGCATTTTCTTCCCATAAACAATATTAAAAACGGGTATTTTAAGTTCAAACTATTTTATTAGTATATTGAAATATTTCATCTCATCTCCTTTCCTGATACATTTGTGCACTCATATGCTAGCCACACCTCCCAGAACTGGATTTGTGGTTGGCAGCACATTCCAATTTAGGAGAAGGGCCACACACAGTCAATCAGACGCAAAGTCAAATATTTAAGTTCCAAGCTAATGCTGCACATATTATTCTACACCTGGTATTCATGACAATGGGGTTACTACTTCACCCTGTAATAGACAAATATAACAAGTGCCAAGAGGCAGACCTCCTTCACAAAAACAAAATTTCATATTTTGTGTTTTACAGAGCTTCTAAAAGCTGACATTATTTACAGAGACTTATTTTTAAGTTAGTTTGGTCTACTGTTATTGTAATAACACTCTAGCTCTAAAGGTTTTTGTTGAGTGATCAAACTTACCTCTATGTATATATAATTATACGTCTTTTCTGCCAGCTGTATGAAAACTGCAAATAGCGATAAAACCGGATTTGTGCTGAAAAATGTGCATTCTGACCACACAACAATTACAGAGAACGTGGCCAAAACGACTGCAAGAACCCTGTAAAACCATGGTCGTAGAAGACATTCCCAGTACCACTCTGAAAAACAAATACACATGCATCCCTAATGGGTTAACACAACCAGAAAAAGAACTCTCTCAAAACACTGTTATAAACTTCATGCATGCACACCCTTCAAATCAGGGCTTGAATATGTGACTCCACAAATTCCAATTCAGAACTTTTCTGATGCCTAGGGATTTGGCTCAGCCCTAAGGAATTGTATGCACAGTTGTGGAAAACAAGAGTAGGATTTGGGGGGTAAATTTTGCAAAAAGCGATTAAGGGCAGCAAAACAAGACTCTTCACTTTCAGCCCAAATAGTATGGGTGACCCACTTTTTATTTGTTTGTACATCCATTACGCTATCATAAATAAAGCTTAGGCTTAAATTATCCTACCCCACCAATAACTCACTGCTAATACACAACAAATTAGAAGTTAATACATGATGAGAAGACACCTTCTAAGAAGATACACCAAAAACCACATCTCCTAACGTTCAATTCATGACAGATGAAGAGTCCTTTTCCCTTCAATTTACAAGAGCTTACACCCCAAAAATATGCTACAAATATAGAAGGTAGTCATGATTTATTAATTTGAAGTTTCTATTTTTCTTTCTTCTAAAGATTCAAAAGTTTTCAATGACTATTGCAACAGACTACAGCTATTAGCTTGTAAAAAGTTCAAATTTATGGCCAAGTGAAAAAATTTATACCTGATGGCTATTCCATTAAATAAATGCATCAAAATGCACATTTGCTTCCTTCTACTGTAACTGAACATTTTCATATGAAACAATCTGTTCTTCTCACAGAACATTACTAATTAATCCAGTAAATTTAACTGTAAATATAAAACTAATTGGTTTACATATTCAAATCTGCCTAACAGCACTTACCAACAGTTGGTGTGTAGAAATATTGAACAATTTTATTCTCTGGTTCCTGGGACTGAAACGTATGAACAAATTGTCGAGTTGCACTAGTTTCATTTTTTGCCACATCTTCTAAGTAAAAGGCTTGTTCTAAAAGAATTTGCCACTGGACCTGTGTACGACGATGCCTCTGTACTGAATAAATTACCTATCATAAATTCCAAGAAATTATGGTTACAACATACTCATTTCAAAAAATGAGAGATAAGCCTTGCAAAAATCTGTTAAAAATTCTACATTCCAGAACTGCAAAGGTTAATTCAGTATGCTCACAAAAGCAGACAGTTAACTATCTTAGTAGAAAAGTCCAAAGAGAACTACACAACTTCAAGGTTTTGCAGTTCTTTTATCACAATTGATCTGTAGCGTTAACAGCCTTCTATTTCCAAAATACCACTTTATTTTTGAGTCTCTGTGAATGCCACTCTTTCACTAGTTACTTTTTAAGAACTCACTGTCAACCAGTCATTACAAGGCCATCAAATCATCACAGCCAATTAAAATACTTTCAAGTTGTCTAGTGACAACAGTTTTCACATATCTAGAAAACAGATCTGGATCATTTGTGATATTAAACTTTATATTTTCTTTTGCTGAGAAAAGTTAAGCAGCATCCCCCCAAAAATAAAGAAAGCTATTCAGGTAAAATCTGAAAATTTTAGCTCAATTTGCATTTATTCTCATTACATTAGCACAAATTGGGCACTGTGATTTATTAGTGAGATAATATGTAATTATATATACATATTATATATTATTACCTGCTTGTGAAGTTTGACCAAACTTTTTTCACTTGGATAACTGTTCTGTCTTTCTTCAAAATCTTCATAATCATCCATGTTCCTACCCATTCTTTCCTGGTACTCAGTAGGACACTGGTAAGAAAAAGAAATTTGACTGAAAGATACAGGAAAACCAAGTGGCTTCTGTTAATTATTTTTAAGATGTTTTAAGCATTTCACATAACAGAAAAGCTCAGTCTAAATATAGATGCCGGTATCAAAAGGAAAAAAAAAAAAATCTATCTTCTACAAGTAGAATAAATGTCCGTATTTTCCTGTTCAAGACAGATCAGCATGACATCCTTAAATAATTCAAAGGGCCATATCTGTTTATCAAAAACACACTTCGTGTTCTGAATGAATTCAGAATAAGGCACAGAGCAAAAAACAGATTGCATTTTCTACATACCTCAGACTTCAGAAGACGGTTTTATAAGTAATCAACTGCTACTACTTCTAATATACTATGCATCTCAAAAGACATCAGAAAATTACATTCATCTTAAGAAAACCTTCTATAAAGAATTTCAACTCCAAGTCTGGTCAGAAAGCCACAGGATGCCAATTAGAGACTTTACGTTAAACGGAAAAGAACACAACAAGCAGTAGGTGCAGGATGTGCTCCCACCTCCTTGAACAGTTACTGCAAAAGATGTGCAATTCTTTATTTATTTATTTATTTTACTATTCTTATTGTTACTTGCCTTTTTCAGTATTGTATCAACACACTTTCTCAAGGGATGATTATACTTGATACTCTCGCTTACTTTACGGACTTCCTATTGAGGGAAAAAAAAAAGTTGTTTCAACATGTTAACTAGATACAACTTTACAGGGTCAGATAAGAGCCCCATCCCTGCCAATGGGAACAGTAACCACCAGAGCCTCTAACCAGGAAAGCTTGCCCATGGCAGGGGGTTGGAATTAGATGGTCTTTAACATACCTTCCAACCCAACCCATTCTATGATTATTAGACATCTAAAAGACGACAACTGAAGGCTTATTTATAAAGAAGTTGTGTATTTAAAAAATATAGCACATTGTCAGTGTCCAACTATTACTCTGCAATTGTCTAGAGGATTGGTTTCTATGCATGAATGTTAAAATGGAGCATATCTTACTGTTTTAGTTGTACGTAATGGGAACGAGTCTCCATCTTACCTTGTTTAGTTTCACTTTGTTACTTCAAGTAGCTAAATGAATATCTTTTTACACTATCTTCTATCTTGCTCACATTTATCTCTACATAGCTGACTTCTAAGACTATTTGACATTCATGAGGAATAAAACAGCTAAATTATTTGTTAGAAACAATTCTAGCAGTTTATCAGGCCTAGTGAGAACTAGGTTTTATTTTTCATCCTATCAGCAATGCAGATACAATCTTTTGACGGTGTTTTTATTGTTACAAACTGTACTTTAAAAAAAAAAGTTGTAGAGTCTAGACAACAGAAGTAATTGTGAAAGTTTAGAAATCACATCCAACACAATGGTTAGGAAGACAGAAGAACTTCATTTGTTTAGTGTGACAAGGAAGGCTAAGCAGACACAGACAGTTCTGTATCTAGTTACAGTGATGTTTAAAAGGCTGTTCTAACAGGCGGGTTTCAGTAATTCAGAATTCCCTCTGAATCTATTGAGCTAAAAATTTTCATTATATAGTACGTACAACAGTATGATACGGAAAGCCAAACAAAACCCTGAGAGAATGTCTGTAAAGGTCATTCCTAACATTCAGCACTGTCAAGTACTGCACCAGAATAATAAAAAAAAATAAATTAAACCAAACAATTTTGTTAAGTGTCCTTTAGTACTATGATTACTAGAGTTTTAGTAATGTCTTCCTCTGATAAATCAAAAGCATAAGCTTAAGAGGGTGAGAGCTAAAATTTGGTGATTTATTTGCCACAGCAGCAATGTATAACTTACAATCAAGTTCTCAGAGTCAGCACTGAATTCTTAAGAATTTTTGCTTATCATCAAGTATTTCACTGTTCTTATGAAGGTTAGAAAGTAGAGAAAATATACTGGCCAAGAATTCTAAAGGAATAGTGCAATTGTTTATAGATTGAAAGAAAGAGTATAGTACCAGATCTTAATTCTTGAAACAAGATTTTATGCATTATGTTGTTAATGCATAATAATATGTTGGGTAAGACAATCTCAAAACCTATCATTCTACTAAAGAACAGTCCAGTACAAAACAGCAAGTGCTACTAGCTTGATAAGCAAAGTTTTTGATGCTCTTTTTCTAGTAAATTTTGTAATAAGTTTTGTCTTTGAAATACTGTTATTGAAGGAGTGAAGATTCTACTATTATTTTCTTTGGTGACAGGTCAAAATAAGTTACCACCCTACCCTACAAATCTTCTGAAATATTACTTCTAAGCCATGGTATTACAGCAGTACAGCAAGCAAGAGCAATTCAATGGGTTGGATTTCCATTCTGTTTTTGAATTACATAAAAGACAATTGCTTACGCACACAAGCAATAATAATAGTGTCTCTTTCAAGAGAAACTCTTTGAAAAACCAGTGATCTATCTATTCTGTTCTCAAAAGGCACACACTGTAGTCTTGCAAATTCAACTTAAAAATTCTCCAAGATCGCAGAAACATGCTGGAAGCAGAGTACACAAGCAAGACATATATGTTTTGCTAGTGTTCCTGCAAATCATTTGTACACTAGATTTTCAAGCATCACTCTGGAATGTTATTAGTCACCAATATTACTCCAGAAGGGACAGTAAAAGAAAAAAAAACCAACAAATTATGACCATCAAGTTGCCATGAGATACAGGTTCTTCTATTTCTCTTTTGATTTTTATCAAAGTGTCATTTAGTTTCATCAAGTGGCACACTATGATGATTTTCTTAATTTACAGATACTTCAAATTTCATGCTACTTGTGCTTCTTGCCAAGAAGTACATAACACCAGGAAATTCAGAGATGAACAACAGCAGCCTTCACTTATTTCACAGCAAAATCTGGTTACTTACCTCCATAACATCCTCTAAATTTTCCTCTGCATCTGCTTTTTCAGTCATCAGTTTGGCAGCTTTGAAATAGGTCTTCATAAGAAGATAACCCCTCTTAGCCCCATTCCAGTGAGAACGAGGAATTTCCACCAAACCATAGCCCAAAAGCAGCACGAGAAGAAAGAGACCCCATGTGTTTGCAGCAGCTATCCCAATAGTCTGAAGTTGGTTCCTTCAAAACAAACAGAAAAAGAAAAACAAATTACAACCTGCTTCCCACCTGCAAGAAAGTAACTTTAAAGTATCTGTGCTCCAAGAGGGCTTTCAAATTTACAGGAACAAACTCAGTATCATCTGTAATTCTTGTCTAGGCCCAGTCTGCTGCTTTGGTGCATTTAAAGCTGCCATGATTTTTCCCTACCTATCACATTTCTGAAAACAGCAAAATGTTCTTTTAAGTGTACCCTCTCTGGAGAGAGACGTAAGCATTTGTTCTCAAAATACGTTCCTTTAGGAAAGGAAATGAACTTAGCAAATGTAATTAAAATGAGATCAAAACACCATAATTGGAATCTCTCTAAGAAACAGCCTCAGAACCCAGGATTAGTATTTCAGAAACAGAAGTTGAAAGCTACTAGGCAGTTCAAAACAGCGTAACAGAATTTACTACTCTATCTAGCATGGAAGAATATCAGTAGTGTTATAACTATCAATTATTTTAAAATTATCTTATGAGCTTTAAGTAGAATCTACAGTAGACACAAGTATTACACAGGAAATACTGTCAAAGATGTTTTGAAAGCACTAAGAAAAAGTTTCAGCACTAGAGACACAAATACATTTTCAGTGAGGGAAAAAAATATCACTGCAAATAGAAAAACAATTCCCCTGCCTTACAAAAAAAAAAAAAAAAACAAAGCTACAAGACAAAATTCCTACAAAGTCAAATTATCTCTTTCCATTCAAAAAAAAAACAAAAAACAAAATTCTGCCTAGCAAAAATCAGATCAACTGTTTGTTTTAAAGACATATTTTATCCTCAGAACATGCTTACACTGGACTTTTTTTCTTTTACATTTTTTATTACATATATTTTTTTAAGAATTCATGCAAGTACTTACAACATTACTCTTACCATTGCAAATTGAACTTTGGGTTTACAGCAACATATATTAAAAATGCTCCAAAAATCAGCAAGTAAGTGCCGTAGTAGATTGCATTCTCAATCAATGCAGTTTTAATCTTTCCAGTAATGGAGAACCCTCCTGACCTAGCATAGGACTGCATGAAAGGTAGCAGAATCCTAGGAAGAAAGCAAACAATACCAAAAAGTAGCTTATCAGTGGCAAGATACTGAGACAGGAGTGTTTAAGTTAAAGGCTCTCATGCTTCTAACAAAATGAGCTAACTATGTTTTTATCCTAGGTGTACCAGTCTGAGGGTAAACCTTAAAAAAAGTTGTAGATAAAAGCAAATACGGTTAGCTTTACTATTAAAAAAAAAAAAAATACTCTTAATCAAGAGCTCACTACCAATTTTCTTGACTGAGCTACAAAAATAATACAAGGATGGGCTGATCACAGACCATACATCATCTAAACCAAAAGCACAATCTCTTTGCTGTAACTGTATCTATAGCTTTATATAGTATGATCCAATAAAACCAAATACTTTACAATATTATTCAGAAATTACGCAAATTATTCATAGCATTATTTTGATGTCCTGTAGTCTAGAATACAATCTTTTCCACGCAATCTCCCCATGAAAATGTTTGTGTAAACTGCTCAGTTTCAATTACAGAAGTGAACTAAGGGTAAATAATTGTGACCTGAAGAGAAGAACCAAAAAAAAACACCAAAAAAAGAAACACCAAAAAAAAAAACACCAAAAACTCTACACTAATTGTGTAGAGTTTCTACACAAATTTTTTTCTACACAAATTTTTCTAATTGTTAGAGAAATTTCATCTCTAACAAATATATATATACTATATCATATATATTATTTTATTTATATATATATATATATTACATATACTGCTCAGGTGTTAGACATAATTTATACTTTTAGCAGTCCAACTGTTGTTCCTTTGTCTTACCATGTTAAAAACTGTGATGTCCAGTACACAACACGCCAGAAAATTGGCATAATTCCATCAGGAATATAACTCCATGGTTTGAAACATTTTTGCTTGCTGTAAAAACATAAGAAAATTTATTATTAGTTGTAAGGTCAATAGTGTAGATTTTTTTATAGATTTTTTTCTATAAATTCCCCTACCAAGGATGGACTTTGAAAAAAGCAAAAAAGTAATACACTACTATTTAAGTAGGTAATCATCAACCACTTCAGCAAAGAATAAACTGTATTTCCATGTAAAAATTATTTAGCATTCTCCCCATTAAAAATAAGGTATCTGGACAGGATGGCTTTTTAAAAAAAAATATATAGAGGAGTGTACTGTGTTTTTAGGACTAATAAATAAATGTTGTTTAAAAGTCAGCTTGAAGACTAAAGAGAATGGAACAATTTTAGTAAGCAATTTACTGGTTCAATTTTTCTTTCTGTGCAGGGAGTTCTTAATGCAAAGAAAAAAAACCTTTCTGTAGACAGAAGACCATTCAGCTTTAGCTAGTGCAGATTATTCAGGAGTACCTAGGGAGTCCATCACCTACACATACTACCTACACCACTTAGTGGTAACAAAGTATATTAGTTGTTCTGTTACCCAGTTGGCTTTAGTCAGACTTTCATGAACTAATATGTTGAGACAGTATTTTTCTGACAGGTAGCACTTACTTCAGGAAACCTAAAAAAGTCCTCAGAGCCTTTTAGAAAGAAGAGAGCAAGTGACAAAGTGGCCACCTACACTAAAACTTTTTTTTTTTTTTTTTTTTACCCCCTCCACCTATCTGGGTAATGAAATATTGGTGAGTCAAGGGGTAATATCACCAATTTAATAGGAGTATCTATTGAGAAATAATTGATGTTTTCCAGAGTCAAACTAGTTAAGCCTGTGTTGTGAGTTTTTATGTGCATAGCCTAAATATTTTCAGAACTATCAAATTACCATTGTATGACAGGCTGCGTGACTAAACAATTCAAAGTTTTAAGAGCTGATTTGCACTAACAGTATCTATGCAATTAGGTTAATATCCCTATTTGATAAGTCATATACTATAGTACAACACCCATCAGCATACTCTTGAATTATAGGTAAATTAAAAGGCTATTAAGTCTTCAAATCATGTATTTACTTATGTTTAATTAACACACACTGAGTAGTCTTAAATAGAAGGTTAAAAGTTGTATCACTCTATCTGGCATTTTACAGTTCTACCACTGATATACGCCTTTCAGGTAGTCTCCACTTTGGGGTAACAAACCTGGTAATACATGACACATAACCAAAACTTTGAATGTTCTAAACATCTTACAGGTCCTACAGTGCATGTATCTACATAGTGTGGAAATAGCTAACGGAGATGGAAGAGCCACATGCAAAAGAAGCCAACATTCACCTACATTCCCCACGCTTTAGGGATGATCTCCTTCCTGCCTGAGAAGAGCAAGCAGGCCGTTGTTACTTTGGTAGTATACAATCAATTTAGTTAACTGCGAAATTTCTAGCCAGGGAGGTTCAGACAGGACATTAGGAAAATGTTATTTACCTTGAGGGTGGCCAAACACTGAGAGAGGCTGACGCCCCATGCTTGACAGTGCTCAAGAGGCAATTGGATAATGCCCTCAGTAACATGCTTTATTTCTGGTTAGCCCCAAGGTGGTCTGGAGTTGGACTCAATCTTTGAAGATCATCTGAACTATTCCAGGATACAATATCCAACTGAACTATTCTATTCTAACTCCAATTATTATATGTGCCATTACAATAATAAGTAGATATGTTGCTTGCATATAAGATAAGTCTACTAATCTCCACATTCATGACATGTAAAATTATCTTTCCTTCATAATCTTAAAGGCTCCTGATCTGAAAATATAAGCTTTCACCAAGGCATCTCCTGACAGATGAGCAAAGTTAGAAGGAAGCTCTTTGAACAACCCTACATCACTTTAACAATAGAAGAAATGATGATGACGTGAAAAAAATAAATAGCAATGCTTCGTTAATCAATTAGAACTATTGTTATTACAAATAAATGCCTACCAACAGATGTGCTTTTCTTCACCTTCTCTTCCCTCACCCCCTTACTATGCTTACTTTCTTCAGACATCACATCACACAAATAACGTTTATTTATTAGTCCTAAAAACACAGTACACTTCTATAATTTTAAAAAAGAAAGCCATAAAATACTTATTTAAGAACACTCTAACAAAGAAAACATACAACTCATACCTTGGAGCAAGAGTAACATAAGAGCCATTACTTTCCACCGGGCTGGAGTTAACAGCAAGCTTGCATCGATTATAAATTGTCTAAAAAGACAAAAAAAAAAAAATTAATCAGTGATAAGCAAAAAATACATTGTTAATCTAAAAATAACAAGTCCCATTTTTAATGATAATTCCTGTCCTCTGAATTTACATTTGGGAGCAATTTATCTAATGCTGAAAACAACACTTAATCGGCAGGACAATTAAGTAAACAATTGAAAGTGTTTTTATGCTGTTCAAACAGATTAAAAAAATGCTATAAAAATTCTGAAACATTTCAAAGATTCATTTACTGATGAAATTAACAAAATTAACTGTAAACAGAGAAATAGTCATGCAAAAGTGTTATGTTTAGTTTAAAAAGATACTATTTGAAAACATTATTTGCTTTTTAAGATATTATCTTCTGCAATTAAGAGTCAAAAAAAAAATACACATTTTACACAACAGAATGGAAAACCTTATAATTTCTTACCGTACTAACATCCAGAGGCAGTATAAACACAATAAGAAAGCAGAGATACCAAGCCAGTAATGTTGCTACGATCACCAGTCTATGCTGTTTCTTGAAGTCTCCATACCGATGAAGGAGGAATAAGGCCAGAAAAAAGACAAATACTATCTCAAGTCCCAAAGCTGCACCACTCATTATTGAAGGTTCAACTCCAGCCACGCAGTGCAGCTCACTGAAAGTGGATCAGAACTGTAACACAAGAAAACATTTCATTACATTAAGATATCTATATGTATGCAAAAAAGAGCTGTTTGTCAGTCATTTTTAGACATCCTAACAGACTTCACACAAGATTTCACACAAGGACACTGATCAGATGAACAAGATTTTCAGCAAGGTGCTTTGAAGTCCTTTGCAGAAATCAAAATATGATGACATTCCAATTTGTCATTTCTAGCAACACAGCAGAACAACTCTAATTTGTGGTCCAGAAGATCCAGAAGTCAATTCTTCTGTCTGTTAATAAGACTATAGTCCTATTTTTTAGCATTAGTATGAATTCCAAAAGAAAAGCTATTCCTTTGTTTTTGTTCCCTTCTAGATGCAATCAACTGTTTTGGACAAAAGAAAGGTTAAAAAGTGAATGTTTCCAGAAAGCTACCAAGCAGCTTTTTTAAGATAAACCATTTCTCAACCATGCATTTAAAATTTTCTACTCAGAATTAACAGAGCATAAAAATGCAGTGACATATACATTAGTGTACTTGTGATATGGCTCTTTTTAGATTTGAAATTTCATGTAAGAGACAACACATCAGCTGATTAATTCACCTTCCTACTCCTCTTCTGCTCTTCTTCAGAAGAGCACAGGTCTCAGTTCTTTCATATTAGACCTGCTATATTTTTCTTTCCTCTGCATCTATTTACTCTGTTACAGTCAGGACTGCTGTAAATACTTAGCCCACATTCACCATATTCATACAGGCATATCATTAAGTAAAGGGCCAGTGAGCAGCACAAATCTGTTAAGAGAAAATTTTACCAACTTGTTACATGGTTAAATTGCTTCTGGATTGATTTTTTTTTTTTACATGTATCATTTTAATCACAGATACTTCATATATTAAAAAACAATAACAATTGTTTATTTCTCTGGTCAGACTCTGGCCTTTCCATCAAGGTTACCATTTTAGCTGGTTTCATTCAACTGAAATACTTTTTAGCATGGCTTCCTCACTGTTGTATTTTTAATTGCTTTCACTTTTCACTGGATTTCAAATATTTAAAAGAAAGGATACGACTAAAATTCCCTCAATTTACTTTTCAATTCCCTCAGAACTTGGTAAAATAAACCACTTATTTATTAAGCTCTCAGTATACTGCTTAAGCAGATATGTATGAAAGCACAACTGAAAGTTGTCTTATTTCAAGTAAAGAAAATGGTTATTCTGTGTTTTTTTTTTTCCCCTAAGGATTTGTTTCCCTCATTTGCTTCTTTTGCATTTCATTTCCAAACACTGAAAGTAGTCTTTTTAATCCATTAGCTGTTGTCCACTGAGCATCCCATATGCTGGAAACAGATTGAGTTACCTTCTTGTATCTTATAAGAAAGGCATACCTGCACCTTTTATCTTTTATTTATCTTTGTATGTTTATTGTATAATTAGTATTTCTAATTATTTAATTATTCTGATAATTTTAATTAGAATCATTCTAGTTATTAATTATTTCTAATGTGAGGTCAAAGCATCCCCTTACTATCTGCCTGTACTACATTTTGGACAGACAATTTGTAAACCGTGAATCCAGGATACCTAATTTCCGCATAACTTATTCTGAAGAAGTCCTTGTGCTTTCTATAGTGTTATTCTTGTTTCCTCAGAAAACAGAATATCTTTTCTAATTCTAGTATAATAGTGAATTCCACCAAAAAGTGTTTATTCTCCATTCATACTGACTTCATTAAGCCAGTGCTATCTGACATACGTAGCTTTGGATGCCTATTATAGCCACACCTTGTGCTGTGCAAATAAAATTATACAGCATATGCTCCGTGAGTCACAGCTATACAATGTTTTACTAGTCATACCTAAAGAGCTGCAACCAAGACAGAAGGTAAATTCTTTTGTGCAAGATGCTGCACTCAGTTTCTACCATGATAGGATCCAAAAAAGATTATAAACATGCACCAAATATATTAAAATAAAGAGGGAATTGAGTTGTACCATAATTTCAACCATTTTCAAAGACAAAAGCAACTCCGTTAGTTATCAAACTAAACAACATCTTTTCTGTTCTTCACCTGGCTCCTATTTTAATCACAAAACACAAAATAAAAGGCATCGTTTTGAAAGGCATACCCTCAGTAAGTTTGCAGATGACACCGAGTTAGGTGTAAGTGTTTATCTGCATGAGAGCAGGAGAGCTCTGAAGAGCAATCTGTGTGGGCTGGACCCACAGGCAGAGGCCAACTGTAAGAGGTTCAACAAGGCTCAGGGCCAGGTCCTGCACCTGGGGCACAACCCCCAATGCAAGGCTCGGGCAAGAGTGGCTGAAAAGTTCCCTTGGAAAGAGACCTGGGGGTATTGGTTGAGAGTTGGCTGAACATGAGCCATCAGCATGCTCAGGTGGCCAACAGCATCCTGGCTTGGATCAGGAATAGCGTGGCCAGTGATTGTCTGGGGATGTGATTGTCTCCCTGTACTTGGCCCTGGTGAGGCCGCACCTCGAGTACTGTGTTCAGTTTTGGGTCCCTCATTACAAGAAGGACATTGAGGTGCTTGAACGGGTCCAGAGAAGGGCAACAAAACTGGTGAAGGGCCTAGAGAATGAGAATGAGTCTTATAAGAAGCAGTTGAGAGAGCTGGACTTCAATAGCCTGCAGAAGAGGCTCAGGGAAGACCTCATTGTACTTTACAATTACCTTAAAGGAGGCTGTAGTGAGGTGGGGATTTGGCTCTTCTCCTGAGCACCAAGTGGCAAGATGAGGGGAAATGGCCTCAAGTTGCATCAAGGAAGGTTTAGGTTAGATGTTAGGAGAAATTTCTTTATCAAAAAAGTTGTACAGCAGTTGTGTAGAGGAATAGGCTGCTCAGGGAAGTGGCTGAGTCACTGTGCCTGGAGGTCTTCAAGAAACGTGTAGAGGTAGAACTTAATACCATGGTTTAGGGGTGGACTAGGTTAAAGGTTGGACTAGATGATCTTAGAGGTCTTTTCCAACCTGAATGACTATGATTTTACCAGGCTACAACTAATGAAAAATTGTTTTGAAACAATGTATACACATTTTCAAAATTTCAGTTCAAAAATTTTTACAGAAAAAGATTAGAACTAGTTCCTAACACTAACTGCCTAATGCAAGGTAAGAAGCACAATGCTAGAGAGGAGCTCTTATTGCAAACAAAATTCTGCCCAATAGGACACCCGTATTGCCATTATCATAGCACTAGAATTACTTGTATCAGGTCTTAAAATGTATTACTGCAGGGCATGCCTCTCTGTGGCAAGCAGCATTTGCCTCTGAACCTGGTCGTTAGCTCAAAGGTAAACTGCTTTCCCATAACTCCATTTCTTTGTTTTGACAGGCTTCTCACTATTAGCACATGACTCGCACATTACCAGCTGGCTGAAATTCCTAATCCTGTAAAGAATTTTCTCCTGAAATCAATGCTCTTGTTTATGCTTAGAATTTTCTTGTTTTGTTTCAGAGACAGGCAAAAATAATACGTTTTTAATCTAATGAATGGAAGAGTTTGGTTACCCCCATACAGGACACAAGTTTCAAAATTCGGACATGACATTTTGTGCGGTCTAAACCCAGCTAATAACTCTTAGCAAGCACCATCAAGAGTTCAGTTCACACTTAAATTATCTTGGAAACTGCCTACCATCAAGTCTTAAATTACCTTGCCAATCTCAAGACTAACCAAGCTCATGACCATCTACATTACAAATGAACTAACTACTCAGCCTGGTGCAGAAATACTCAGGTTACTACATGAAACAGCAGAAACAAAAACTACAATGTTATATAAAACCTCAAAGAAATTGTACTTAGTAACAGAGATACACTGACATTATATCATTAAAGAAGCCCTGAAGAGAGCAATGCATATTTGTGAAGAAAGGCCATTGGTCTCACTAAAGTGGACTCCCAATTCCTCTTTAATCAGAAATTCCAGATTAGACTGTACTATAGGTTTATTATTTTCAAAATTTGTAGGTTATTTTACTAGCAGATTGTTCATTTTGCAGACTAATGTAATTGCTGCTTTTGCCCATCCCAGGGGCAAAAAGCCTGTTTTTGTTGCTTTTCTTGAAATACTATAGGGTAAAGATCATCAAACCAAATTAAAAAAAATTACATTTTAAGAAATCTTGGATATTTCAGTTAGAACACTTGAAGAAGAAACAAGTAGATAGAGATTTCCTTGCCTTACTCTGTATTTTAAACTTTAATGCCAAAATTACATCAGAAAAAAATTGTCATCAAAGAGGCTACCAAACTATGAAAGAGATACCAAACACAGTAATGGACAATACTGACCGAGAGCCACAGTATACTGAAAAAAAGCATCCGTGCAACAGCATCTCCTAACTCGATATGAATTCACAACTTTGGGGCAAGTATAAACCCAAAGCTGCCATCGCCAGCAAATACCAGTGGCCAGTTCCACAGTCACCTCTGGAGCAATGATCTCCAAGTTTCCACTGAATATCTTGCAGCACATTTACCTTTGCAAAAGACAAGTATGATCTGCCACATCACCTGTGACATGCTTCTGAAGCCTCCCCTACTCTGCAAAACTATGCTGTTAAGAATCCCTAAGTAAGACTTTACAGACATGCTTAAATTTTTTGGACTAACAGAATTGCCCAACACTAAGATTTTGACGCTACCATCTTTAAAGAATAAAATGGGCTAACCTCGTATTGTAGATATCATAAAAAGGGAAGAACAAGAGGTCAAGCCACATTTAAAAATAATCCCTTCAGACATCTTCACGCTCAAGTTTGCTTAGCATGTTGCTTTTTGTTTTTTTGTGTTGTTTTCGTCCAACTTCCATATTCTACAGTAACCTTTGCAGCATAGGGAATTTATAAGCAGTCAACAGACAGATGAAGAAAGTACTTCTAAATCTTAGCACAAAGAGAAAACTCTAAAAATTTAGATGAAAATCTAAAGAAAGATTTTAGAAAAGAAAGAAAATTGTAGATGAAAATCTAAAGAAATAAACTATCCATGAGCTGCCAAAGAGAACTGACCAGATGTCGTGGTTTAACCCAGTCGGCAGCTAAACACCACACAGCCGTTCACTCACCCTCCCCCCTCCCTCTCTGGGATGGGGGAGAGAAATGGGAAAGTGAAGCCTGTGAGTTGACATAAAGACAGTTTATTAAGACAGGAAAATACTAATAACAACAATAATAACAATGATGATAATAGTACTACTAATAATAATGTGTACAAACAAGTGATGCACAATGCAATTGCTCACCACCCGCTGACCGATGCCCTGCCTAACCCTGGGCAGCCAGCCCCACTCCCCCGGCTAGCCACCCCTATATATTGTTTAGCATGACCCCAGATGGTATGGAATACCCCTTGGGCTAGTTTGGGTCACCTGTCCTGGGTCTGTCCCCTCGCAGCTCCTGCTGCACCCCCAGCCTGCCCGTTGGCAGGACACAGCAAGAAGCTGAGACATCCTTGGCTCAGTATAAGCACTGCTCTGCAACAATTAGAACATCGGGGTGTTATCAGCACTCTTCTCATCCTAAGCGAAAACACAGCATTCTACCAGCTACTAGGAAGAAAATTAACTCTGTCCTAACTGAAACCAGGACACCAGTTACTTGATTGCACTATTTGAGAGAAACAACCTCTGAGGTGAATCAAGAAAAGATATTCTGCATAGCTTTGTTCTTCTAAGAAACTCTAGTCAGACTATGTACTGACTGGTATTTAATTAGTATTACCATAGTAATACTACACCACTAGTATATTGAAATGTAAAAAATAATGAAAATGATTAAACATTTAATTGTTGCTTTTAAACACTGTGGGGGAAAAAACGTTTTGTAACAGCTAATGACAATAAAATATAATACTGCACTGAGTCCATTCAAAGTGGCAGTATTCTCTGATTTGTTGGGAAACCAGGTGGTATAAGAAAAATGCTCTATTAGGGAAGATAAAGATTTTTGTGGTCAATAGCAAGCAAGGACCAGGAGCACAAATACAGGGGAAGTTTATTCACTTACTTGGCACTGTCTCACACTAATAAAGAATAGTAAGTACCACAAAGTCTGATACTTTCATAGAGTTAAGGGGAACACTCTGGAAAAAAAACATATTGAAGAAGACAATCTGCATGGAGGAACTAAAATTGAAGAAGAAATGAAAGCTGTACAGTTGCAATATGAATACAAAAAAAGAAAAAAAAAAAAAACAGAAATTGCTACCCGGAGTGCCAGACGACTGTTCTCACACAAAACAGGTGTCCATCAGCAGGAGGTCAGTCACGTGATTACAACCCTAACATTGCCATAAGACAAACACACTATTTGGAAATCCAGAACTTTAAAAAAATAATAATTGAACTTTACCCCTTTCAGCAAATTCCTCTCCTTTCAATTTCCTGTGAAATTAAAAGGATTGACAAATGGCAGAGATGCTGCTGAACAGAGGATTAAATACAACCAGCTTCTTTTTTTTTTTAAACTGAAAAAACCCACTCTCCTTCGTTTGATTACCTACTTGAGCAAGCAGTAAATCACCGTTCCGTAGCTTTAGTTAAAAACAGCACCGGTTGCCACTCGTTCTGTTCAAAGATTACGTGACTGCCCATTTGAGTCGCCCCACTGACGACACCCGACCGAGCAGCTGTGCACGATTTGCCACGCGTTTCACTCCCACCCCTGCCTTTGCAGGCACCTCTCCCCGCCACCACCGACTGCACAACGGGTGGCACTGACAAGCGGGCTGCTGACTCAGCGCCCAGAATTTGGGCCTCCATCCCCCAAAATTTCAGAATACATTGTTCATTCAGAAAGCCTAAGGACAGCGCCGGGAATGGCCTTGCTACAGGAAGGGCAGCCTGACGGGAGCGTGTGCTCACTGACCTGCAGGGCACGGCCCTGAGACGCTCCGCAAACACTCCGATGTATGCTCATAACACAGGTGCTCGGGGGCCCTGAAAAAAAAGAGGAGGAAAGGAGATTAATTGATAAAAATGGAGATGCTGATTGCAGTGCCTCTTCCCTTCCCCTCCCCTCCCTTCCTTCCAATGCCTCTTCCCTTCCCTTCCCTTCCCTTCCCTTCCCTTCCTTTCCTCTTTCCTCTTCCCTCTCCCTTCCTCTTCTTTTCCTCTTTTCTTCTTTTCCTCTTCCCTTCTCTCTCCCCCCCCTTCCCCTTCCCCTCTCCCCGTCCCCTCACCGCCTCAGCCGCCGCCCTCCTCACAGGAGACGCCTCAGGGCCGCTGCGGGCAGCGAGCCGGCCGACATTTCTCCCTCACCAACCCCCAGGCCCTGCTGCTGCTGCTGCTGTCGCCGCCACCATCCCTCCTCTTCCTCCTCCTCCTCCTCCTGGTCGCTGTCGTCGTTTCGGCCTTGTCGTCATCGGCCCCCGCCCCGAGGGGAGGGAGGCGGGCGCAAGAGAGGCGCCGCCGGACTACAACTCCCGAGAGGCTTTGCGGCGGGGCGCCGCGCGCGCCTGTGGCGGGAGCAACATTGTCCTGCCGCGGCTCGCGCCGCCGCCGCTGCTGCTGCTGCTGCTGGTACCGCTCCCGCTCCCGCCGCCGCCATGCAGAGGTGCGGGCGGGCGCCGCGTGCTCGCGGGGCGCGGGCGGCGCGCGCGGGGCTGAGGGAGGCGGCGGGAACCGCGCTGAGGCGGACGCCCGCGGCGGGCTGGCGGTGCGGCTCCTTTTCTTTTTGTTCTTTATTTTCTCTTTTTATTTTATTTATTTTTTTTTTATTTTTTTTTTTTCCCCTCTTCCCTCAGGAAACATCTTCAGGAGATCCCCAGCTCCGGCAGCAACGTCTCGTCCGGCTTCGCCTGGGACTGGGAGTCGGGCAGGACGGCGGAGCTGCTGTCGGGCATGGGGGTGTCGGTGCTGAGGAAGGAGCGGCTGGGCAGCGAGAACACCCCGCAGGAGCTGCTGGTGGCCGCCTGCTCCCCGCACAAGAAGCAGAAGGTGAAGGAGAAGGAGAAGGACTTCGTCATCGTGCGCAGGCCTCGGCTGCTGCGAGAGGCAGAGCCAGGTAACCCGCACGGCTGGCACCGCCGCCTACAAAGCCCGTGCTGCCGCCCCTGCTCTGATCCTGAAGCCAGGGGGTCGATATTTTCGCATAAACTTCTCAGAAACGAGAGGCTGAGCCCTGGAGAGTGAAGGATGTGGGTTTGCATGTCTGCACCCGTGAAGGGAGGCGGAGGGGCAGCAGCTGTACCCGTCCTGTTGCAGCTGAGCCGTGGGCGCTGCTCGGGACCCTGCCAGAGGGCTGCAGGCACGGGGTGTGAGGCTCCTGGGCCTCCCCCTGGTATCAAAATGGGTTTTCAGCCTGTTACCACTACCTAGTGCAAGCTAGAGAGCTCCGTGCAGACACAAGGCTGCTGTGTGAACGGCGGGAGTGTCCTCAGGTGGCCCCTCTTTGAAGTGAGGGCGAGTGGTGGGTCACAGGAAGCTGTTCGTGAGCACCACAATCCAGAAAGCTTTCCCAGGTGAACAGCAGCACCTTCTGGAGCTCCGCATCAGCTCCTTACAAGTCAGAATTGCACCACAGCCTTGCATACAGTTCATGGGGGGTGGCAGTCAGTGTGGGTGTTTCAAAGAGCACTTTGTACTGCCTGCCTGCTTTGGGTACTGTGCAAATGCACACCTCACCTTGGGCCCCCTTCTGGGTGCCTGATGTGTGTAGCGAGGGTGGGTGTTTCAGTAGGGGAAATAAAGGAGACGAGTTCAGTTCTTTATTTCTGAGGTGACCTTGTAGACTTGTCGTACCTCTCCTGCATTTGAGGAAGTATACAGGCCTTAGAATACAAAGGAAGTGGTCGAGATGCTCTTGTTTTCTAAAGGGTCCTTCTTCAATGAAGAGCTGAAAGGGTTCTGAGTAGTGATGTATGTACAGCCCAGAGACAGACAGACAGCAGTGCTGCGTCTGACAACCAAGCCAAAGGAGGCATCTGATTAGCAGGCAAAAATAAGCCAGCCTTAATTAGAATGTGTTCACTCTTTCCCTAAAGGTGTTTCTTGGGATGCACTTCCAGATGAACTGCTATTGGCAATCTTTGCATATTTGCCTCTAAACGACCTGCTGAAAGTTTCCATGATTTGCAAGAGATGGCGTTGTCTCTCGTAAGTATTACTTATCATCATGCAGCACTAAGAACATTGTTTGCTTCCACATATTGATAAATTATTTGGTTTTAATCATGCCTATTCATATGTAATTCAATTTATTCTGTATGTGGATTAGAAGTATATGTAATCAAAACCAACTCAAATAGTTTAGTCGTATTAAATTTTATTAAATGACTTTCCCTCCTCTCAGTCTTTTGTGGCAGTGAAGACTTTGTATGGTTCTACTCACAGTTCTGACCCTTCCTTGCTAACTAATGAGTAAAACTCTGCTCCTTAGGTTTGATGAATTTCTCTGGCAGACCCTTGATCTGACTTGTAGAAATCTGCTGCCAGGAGTAATTGGACAGTTGCTACCTGCAGGTGTTACTGTTTTCCGCTGCCCAAGATCGTCTATTGGGAATCCGCAGTTTAAAACCATGAAGTAAGGCTTTTCTTTGTGTACCGGATCCTGAAACTGTCTCATATATTCCCATTTTGTCTGTGTATATTTAGTTATAACATCTCCACCAGTAGTAGCATTTGTCATGTATCTGAAGAGTGGAAGAGTTGATCAGTGGGTGGAAATGGGTTGAAATAAGGTTTGCATTCATCAGTCAGTTATTTAAAACCAAGCTAGTCTGATTTTTGAAGGTATATTTCAAGTACAGGCATACACTTGCAAGTTATTTCTTGTCAAACCAAAAATTGTCAGTCTTTTCAGCATTTTTGTATGTGAGCTCAAAAAAAAACTTTAAATCCAACAGGATAGACTTGCAGTGGTTGCAATGAATCCTGTAAATACCTCAAAGATAAAATCATAGAATGTCCTACATTGGAAGGGACCCACAAGTTGGAGCATCAAGTCCAAATCCTGGCTCCCTGAAGGACCACCCAAAAATCAAACTGTTGAGAGCATTGTCAACAAGCTTCCTGAACTCCAGCAGCTCGATGCTGTGACCACATCCCTGGGGAGCCCGTCCCAGTGCCCGACCACCCTCTGGGTGCAGACCCTTTCCCTAACCCCCAGCCTGACCCTCCCCTGTCCCAGCTCCATGCCGTTCCCTCGGGTCCTGTCGCTGTCCCCAGAGAGCAGAGCTCAGCGCCTGCCCCTCCGCTCCCCTCGTGAGGGAGCTGCAGGCCGCCATGAGGCCTCCCCTCAGCCTGCTCTGCTCTGGGCTGAGCAAACCCAGGGACCTCAGCCACTCCTCATACATCTTGCGGTGTGATAAAGTTTCAGTAGTTCTGGCTGGTAGCTTAGCAGTAGGGCCAGTAAGCTTAGTAACATGAGCAGTCTGTAGCTAAAGTACAGAAGCATAGTAATTTTCTACATGCTTTTAGAATATCGGGTATTTTATGATAAGTGGGATTTGTGGAACTGGATTTTAATGCAATTTTAGTAACCCGCCTTTCTCCTCTTTCAGACCTCTTCGAGTTCAACACATGGATTTGTCGAACTGCACAGTGTCTGTTCCAGATCTCCAGAGTATTCTTTGTCGGTGTGAAAGACTGGAGAATCTCAGCTTGGAGGGACTAGTGCTTTCTGATGACATCCTCAGGTGAGTAATACTTTTGGGAATACTTAGTAAATAACTTCTGTTTGGTGACACTATTTTGTGCAGGCAAGGGAGAGAATGCAGTTACAGTTGCCCTTTGTGGGAGTCTTTTGAAATGACCAATTGTAGGCACCAGAGTTAGCTGATGGGTTAGATAAGCATCCTCTTTCCTGTCTATCCAAGAGATCAGGTCAGGAGGAAACCCTGCTCCAAAAGAGTGAGTGAATTTATGGTGTTTTTTTTTTCTGTTCTGCAGGGTAGGGGGAACCTAAAGAAACTTCTTATCTCTGTAGGACTTGTGTGTCTTTTCGCTGTTGCTGCAGTGAGGCTGCACAGCACAGCTACTTTTATTTTCTAGTTTTTGTGCCCGCAAGATAGCTTGGTGTTTAACGTACGTATTCTTTGATATTTTAAGGGGTTCCAGCAAGTCTCCTACCAGATTCTTTGTATGCTTTTGCACCATTTCTCACTACTTTGTTGACCCTGACAATGACTATCTGAAAAACTGCAGACTCTTCAAGGCAGATGAGCTGTTTTTTAGTTAAACGGGAAAGGCACTGCGGGTGTGCAGTCAGCCTCCTGTTCAGTTGCTTCAAGTGATTGCAGAGGTGCCAGGGCCCAGCTCAGATGGCTGAAGCTCTGGGTGTCCCGCTTTCTGCTTTTGAGCTTTCTGGTACTTTCCTCGCACCCAGAAAAATACCAGAATGCAAATAAACCAGTATTGCTTGGTTTGTGATGCTGGATAAAAAGCATCTGAAAATCATGTACTAATTAGGCACTGATTACTGAAGTTTATTGTCCTGTGTGCAAATACAGGTACAGGGGTGTAAGGTTTTTTCGTGGTGTCACCAACTGCATGTCTGCCATAGTCTTGCAAACAAGTGCATTCATGAGGACTGTTTGGAAACGTGTGGTTTTTGTTTTGTTTGTTTTTGTTTGTTTTCTGGAATAACCTCTATTCTGCAGAGAGGTGACTTCCGAAATGAGTTTATTGTTTCATCTTTTGTAGAGGTGCAATCATCTCAAATAAGCTGTGGTGTTTGTTTAATGAGATACCACAGGAAATGGTGGAAAATAATTGTTTCTTTTTAAACATTGTTTATAAATATATACATGTGTCCTTCTCCAAGTTGTTCTGTGATGCAGCAGGTACGGAGCTGAGATCCCTAGTGATTCTTAAGTAGGTCAGTTTACAAAAAATGCAGTGCTGTGTGTTTACCAAATAGTTATGTGCCTGGAGTCTTCGCTCTTAAACGTTACCACGTATCCTAACAATGTTCCAACGTTTGAGTTTTATCAAGACTTTTTTTTTTTTTTTCTTCTACAGAAGCATTGCTAAGAATACCAATTTGATACGACTAAACCTCTGTGGGTGCTCAGGGTTTTCTGCAGAAGCCCTGGAGTTGATGTTGAGCAGCTGTTCTATGTAAGACAAATACAGCTTTTGGTATTCCTGCTTACTGTTAGTCCTGAGAAAAATTATCCTTTTTTATCTTCCCATCATCATTCCAACTGTACTCATCTCTTACTACCTTTTTTATGAGCCTGTTTATATTCTCAAATGCCTAACAGTTGATGATTAGCTGAATAGATAAATCGTTTCCTTCCATCCAGTTATTTTCTTCTTTAATGGCAAAGATGTACATCAGTAGTTATGTGTGTTTCCTTAATCATTCTTAAAGGATGTCTTAAAAGGATGTCTTGTTGGTTTTGAAAACCCACTTGCATCCGTTTGATTATCAAGGAAATTTGATTTTCTCTGTGAAAGCAATAAGTCATCCTCACAAAGTGTGAAAGCGTGTGTTTTCAGAAAAGTGTAGTCTGAGAGCTGCCTTTGCAATCAGAGTACAGCATAAATGGCAGAAAACATTGTGCCCTTCCATCCGTGGTAGAATAATCCTTCAGTTTATGAAGTTGCAGAGACTAAACCATCTGCTGGCAGGAAGTTGCTGAATTGTGCTCCCGTAGGTCTGGGTTTTACACCCTGATCTTCACTGACTTCCTGTGAGATGTTGGACAATCTACTTCATTTTTGCTTCTGCAAAACCATGGTTTTAATCAAATTGCAGCAAGATAGTGGACAGACAAAACCTTAGTCATTCTCTGCCTCTCATGGGTAGACAATGCTTCTGTTGCTTGGTCTGATTGCATGGATCACGAGCTCCTTAGATAAAGGCAGTCTCTGCACAGTGCACAGCAGATGGCAAACCTGATCAGGGCTAGGAATGCTGGGACAACCTAGGATCATTTCTTTTATGACAGTACCGCATTTGTTGGCTTTGTCACTGTGTGTTCTCCAGTGATACTTTGGGGGAGGGAAGGCTTTTAATTTCTTTTAACATTTTTTTTTCATTACATAACAGTTGACAGGCTCTGGCTGTGCTGTTTGCTGTGCATTTGTCATTGGGTTACATCCACAGCAGCTAAACACAAAACAAATACTTTGTCCCTGAGTGGTGATGGGCTATAGGTAATCAAGCATGTAGTCGAGTTAAGGTCACAAACTGGCCCATGCTAATATAAAATTATAAAGTATTTTATGCTAATTAAAAGTAATTGGTCACCTGACCAATGCTAATAGTCAATAGCAAAAGGCTTTTTCTCCTCTCAATGTGAACATCTGTTCAGTGGGAATAGATTCAGGTCACCAACCAAAAGCAAGATGAAAAGAGTGTCTCATTTCCTACAATATTAGAGAATTGTTCTGTCTGGAAGTGGGCTTGGGAGATCACTTCAACTCTTTGCCCAGAGCAGGGTCTAAATTAATCAGTGGCCCTGCTGATGAGGAATTTCTTTAGCTGGGTCTTGAAAACCTCCAAACACAGAATTCATAGCCTCTTTGGGCAACCTGCTCCAGTGTTTAATTATTGCCATGGTGAAATTTGTATTCATTAATATAGTAGCTTTGGTTGTAGGTGTATTACAGTTTGAGTTTTGGTATTTATACATAAGTATATAATGTCTTACAAGTATACAGGTAATACTTGTAAGACAAAAAAAACTTGTATTTCAGTTGTTCTTCCAAACAGCTCTTTATTCATTTTTTGTATAGGTTGGAGGAGCTAAACTTGTCCTGGTGTGACTTTACAGCCACCCATGTCAAAGCAGCAGTCAATCACGTTACTTCAAAAGTAACCCAACTAAATTTAAGTGGATACAGACAGAATCTACAAATATCAGGTAAATAGCAGCATGACAAACCTTTATCCCACTAAGGGATAAAGCAGCAGGCTTTATATCTTCTTCTGGTTGGCTTCTTTTGTAGGTACTGGAAATATTCACCAAGACTGATTTTTTGCTCTGTGTAGCTTGATGTTCTCATTGTCAGAGACTCTTACTCATGTCACTGGCTTAACCATGAGGAGCGAAATAATTTGTCTTCTGAATTTAAAAATGGTTAAATGGAAGCTCAATTGAAAGGTGTAGCTTGAAATTCTGAAGTCCTATAGGCAGGACACAGTGGATCTGATGTTCTCCTGTGAATCAGCCTTTCAGATATTGTGGGAAGAAACTTAATTTTTGGAGTCTTCTTAAATTAAGGCTTCTGCTGTTGTGGCTGCTGAAGGCATCATCCAGAAAAGTACAGACATGATTACTTAAGTTTCACCATGACATAATGTCCTACAGATATCAATTGATTTGGAAGGCAAATAATCTCAACAATCAACATTAACTATTTACTTGCTAATAGCTGCATAAATGGAAATGTGTATGCTTTATAAAGCATGTGTGTCTTATTACTGAAAGATGATCTGACTGTGTGACCTCTTTTCAGATGTTAAAACGTTGGTGGAAAGATGTCCTTCTCTTGTCCATTTAGATCTAAGGTAAGAAGTCCCGTGCAGCTAGTCCTTATGTCCGTGGGGTTTGGGGGATTGCTAATGGTATTGCTGTGCAGTAACTGTATAGCAATAATGCATAGTTGAGTAGGGTTGCACATACAAAAATGCTTTCTAGGCTAAACCTACAAAAGATCTACTACCTGCTTAAACTGGAGCGGGTAACTAACTTAAAGATTTTGTTCCCTTAGTGTAAAAGTTACATATTTAAAGGATTTGTTAGCTAACAAGTGAAGCAGTCAATAGGTAGAACAGAAGGAAGCATTTAGGCATACAAAGCTTATGAGCTTGGTACCCTAGTGAGTATTTCATTCAGCTCTGACATGGCCTTAGAACCGTTTAATAAAAGTTATATTTTGACCTAGTCAGTTACAATCTTTGAAATCTTGATGTGTAAAGTGCCTTTTCGTGGTGTGACTTATGCTGCAGAATGTGTACCTGCAGAGCAGCTGCTGCTTCACTTGCACTTCAGTGAAGGGCAGAATCCAACACACACTTTAGAAATAAGCTACTTTGTTTTAAGGAAAAAATATCTCAGTGGTAGAAAAACAACTTGATATTCATTAAATTTCTCAGCCTGAATTCTAGAGATAGCAAATTTACTGCTGCTTTATACTTAAAGGACAATTTCTAATTCATGTGTTCTCATATACAGTGACAGCGTGATGTTGAAGCCTGAGTGCTTCCAGTATTTTCATCAACTCATATTTCTACAACATCTGTGTCTTAGCCGATGCTACCAAATATCACCTGCTGCCTTAGTGTAAGTAATCTCTTAATGGCTTTGGTTTGCTCTTCAGAGAGGATAAATTAATTTAAACTTGCTTTTTTTTCAGCCTAGGAATTGCAAGTATTGTTTGAAAAGCTTGCTGGTAGGATTAATTAAATTCAGAATAAGGAACTTAGTTCCTTATTAAGGAACTTAGTTCCTTATCTTAAAAAAGAACCTGACTACTAGATCATGTACATTTGAGAATACAGACTGGAACCAAAGGTATCTGAGATAATCTTTCCATGGTGTCAGACTGTACTACTGGAACTTGCTGCTCAGCACGTGCATCGTGTCTCCCCTTATACTGCTGGAACTTCTTGTGAGGTTCCAGTCCTGACAATGACCAGTGTTAGTGTCAATATTAGGCTTTACGCAGCTGTGCATAACTTTCCTTTACAAGACTTAACAGAGTGCAGAGTACTTGCTGACCAGTGTCAGAATCTGTGTATTCCTTTGCTTCTGCGTGCACCTACCAGTTATTGGTTGCCACTGAAACACAGCTTGGAGTTGTGTCCTTGTGTCTTTTTTTTTTTTTTTTTTTTCCTGCGTTTTGTTATTAAATCTATCCATCTTTATCCTGTTTTGGGTCTTAAAGAATACACCCTCAAGTACAAGGCTATCTTTTGACCTAAGAGTCTTATAGGATGCAGTTTTCTCACTGTTAGACAGGGCAATAATCCACAGCCTCTTATTGCCCAGCTTTTCTTGGTGCACAAGCCTGTGGTTCTTTCCTTTGGGATTTTGTGACAAACAGGGCACTTCGGAACCAGGCTCAGTCCTTAATAATAATGGATGTATAGGAACACAGCATTCTACTGCTTTAAAATGGTTTGCACTGCTTCTCCTCACTCCCTTCTCTAACTATCTTGTGAGGAATACCCTGTGCTCGAGCAGAAGAAAGAGGTTGTGAGAGGAACAAGACTCAGAATCTGAAGAACTTTTTCTGTTCTGCTGGTAGCTGTCATAAAATCATAGAATATCTGAGTTAGAAGGGACCCACGAGAATCATAGAGTTCTACTCCAGAGTCCCCAAAAGACAACCCAAAAATCTGGCCATATGTCTGAGAGCGTTGTCCAAATGCTTCCTGAACTCCAGCAGCTCGGTGCTGTGCCCACTGCCCTGGGGAGCCTGTGCCAGTGCCCAACCACCCTCTGGGTGCAGAACCTTTCCCTAGCCCCCAGCCTGACCCTCCCCTGTCCCAGCTCCATGCCGTTCCCTCGGGTCCTGTCGCTGTCCCCAGAGAGCAGAGCTCAGCGCCTGCCCCTCTGCTCCCCTCGTGAGGGAGCTGCAGGCCGCCATGAGGCCTCCCCTCAGCCTGCTCTGCTCGGGGCTGAGCAAACCAAGGGACCTCAGCTTTTCCCATACTCTGGACCCTTCACCCTCTCTGTAGCCCTCTTTTGGACACTCTCTAACAGTTTTATGTCATTCTTATACTGTGACACCCAAACCACACGCAATACTGGAGGTGAGGCCACACCAGCGCAGAGCAGAGCAGTACAGTCCCTTCCCTTGACCATCTAGCAATGCCATACTAGGGTGCAGTTGGCCCTCCTGGCTGCCAGAGCACCCTGCTGGTTCATGTTCAACTTGATGTTGACCAGAACCCCCAGATCCCTTTCTGCAGGGCTGATCTCCAGCATTTCATCCCCCAGACTGTACCTATAACCAGGGTTTCCCCTTCCCAGGTGTAGAATCTGGCACTTGCCCTTGTTAAACTTCGTATTGTTGGTGTTTGCCCAGCTCTCTGATTTGTCCAGATCTCTCTGCAGGGCCTCCCCATGCTCAACAGAGTCAACAGCTCCACCCAATTTGGTGTCATCTGCAAACTTTCTCAAAAAACCTTCAAATCATTTATGAATACATTGAAGAGGACTGGTCCTAAAATGGAGCACTTGGGAACCTCATTAGTGACAGGTCACCAGCCTGATGTAACCCCATTTACAAGAATCCTTAGGGCCCAACCCATCAATGGTACACCAATCTTATTATGCTTTTATCTAAGTATTCTGGTCATTTTGTCCAGGATACTGTGAGAGTATCAAAAGCTTTACTGAAACCAGAAAAATTACATCAACTGGCTTGCTTTGGTGAACTAGCTGGGTGATCTTGTCATAGAAGGACATTAAGTTTGCCATGACCTTTGCCTTGTGAACCCATGTTTGCTGTTACCAATGACTGTGTTGTCCTTCAGGTGTCTTTCAATAACTCCAAGGATAATCTTCTCCATAACCTTAGCAGGCACTGAAGTGAGACTGGCAAACCTGTAATTGCCAGGAACTTCTTTCTTGCCCTTCTTGAAAACTGGGACCCCATATGCCAGCTTCCAGCCAACTGGGACCTCTCCAGATTCCCAAAGCAGTTGAAAAATAAGTGAGAGAGGTCCTGTGATGACATCAGCCAGCTGTCTGAACACCCTGGGATGAACCCCATCAGGCCCCATTGTCTTGTATGCATCCAGGTGGAGCAGCAAATGCCAGACAAGTTTGGAGTTAACTCAGAGTTTATTCCAAAGTTTAGCATGAAGTAAAACAAACCAGGACTGGTTACTTAGATAAATATCACCAGTCAGAGACTGCTAGAAAGTAGAGACTTGTGTGCTCTGAGCCACATCCTGAAACTTTATATGGGGCAATTCCTTCTACTTGTTCTAAGTATTTAATTCCAGTAGAATGAGAGGAACCAGTCTATTTTCATGAGATGGAGAACAGCAAGAAGCCATTTCATAGAATCATAGAATGTTTGGGCAGGAAGGGACCTTAAAGATCACCCAGTTCCAACCCCCCTGCCATGAGAAGGAGCACGTTCCACTACACCAGTTTGCTCAGTGCTCCATCCAACCTGGCCTTGAGCACTTCCAAGGATGAAGCATCCACAGCTTCTCTGGGCAGCCTGTGCCAGTGCCTTACCACAATTCATCCAACTTGTTTCATGAATTATTAGTACAGAAAATGTTTCAACTGAATATGTGATTTAAAAAAAATAGGAAAGGACATTTATCTCAAATAATGATCTTATTTCTAAAATATTAATATAAGTACATTCATGTAGTTTGGGTACAGACTGCAAAATATGCTTTTAGGTTAATAATCAATTTCTTACTGCTCTCTTTCTAGAGAACTTGGTGAAATTCCAACATTAAAGACTCTTCAGGTATTTGGAATAGTGACTGATAGCTCCCTACAGCTCCTCAGAGAAACGCTTCCTGACATGAAGATCAATTGTTCACATTTTACAACTATTGCAAGGCCAACTGTTGGCACTAAAAAGAACCATGAGATTTGGGGCATCAAATGTAGATTGACACTGAGAACCCCTAGTAGCTTATGATCGTGCATGGTGGACGTGATGGACACGCTGTGTGTAGTGAAGATGCAGAGAAGCAAAGTGATGGAGCACCTCTAATCATAGGACTGTTTTTATAAAATGTTCTAACTTGGTCTTATGCCTTAATGTAGTTTTATAAGTATTTTTATACTTATTATACAAGTAATAAGTGGTATAAAGGAGCTATTGTGAAGTTTTTTACATGCCACAAAGGTAACTTCTGTTTTTTGCATTGATCTAGGAAAATATGAAAAATAGGGAAGTATGGGCTGGAAAGTCCATTCAGAATAATCATCTGTAAAAGTGGCTAACAACAGTTGGTCCATGTTGTGTTGCCAGGTTTTCCTTAGCATGTTAGAGAACTTTTGTGTACTTTTCCTTGCTTTTATGAACTTGAAGTAGGAATGTATTATCAAAACTTCTTATGAAAGTTCTGTTCTTTCAAAGAATAATGTCGTTTGGCTGCACTTAGTACAGTCGCAGAAATCTTGCAGGAAGAAGAATCACAGAATCATCGAATATCCCGAGTTGGAAGGGATCCATGAGGATCATCAAGTCCAACTCCTAGCACTGCACAGGTCTACCCAAACATTTAGACCATGTGACTAAGTGCACAGTCCCATCACTTCTTAAATTCAGACAGGCTTGGTGCAGTGACTGCTTCCCTGGGGAGCCTGTTCCAGTGTGCAACCACCCTCTCGGTGAAGAAACCCTTCCCATTGTCCAGCCGGAACTTCCCCTGCCTCAGCTTGACGCCATTCCCACAGGTCCTATCGCTGGTGTTTACAGAGAATAGGTCACCTGCCTCCCCACTCTCCCTCACAAGGAAGTTGTAGACCGCGATGAGGTCCCCCCTCAGCCTCCTCTTCTCCAGGCTGAACAGGCCCAGTGACCTCAGCCACTCCTCATACATCTTCCCCACTAGGCCCTTCACCATCTTTGTCACCCTCCTCTGGACACTCTCCAACAGTTTCATGTCCTTTTTATACTGTGGTGCCCAGCACTGCACGCAGCACTCGAGGTGAGGCCACACCAGCAGAGTAGAGCAGGACGATCACCTCCCTCAACCAACTAGCAATGCCGTGCTTGATGCACCCCAGGATACGGTTGGCCCTCCTGGCTGCCAGGGCACGCTGCTGGCTCATATTCAACTTGCTGTCAACCACAACCCCCAGATCCCTCTGTGGGGCTGCTCTCCAGCGTCTCATTCCCCCAGTCTGTACATATAGCCAGGGCTGCCCTGTCCCAGGTGCAGGCCGCAGCACTTGCTCTTGTTAAACTACATGCAGTTGGTGATCGCCCAGCTCTCCAATCTGTCCAGAAGGACTCAAAGGGTTCTAGAGCTCAGACCAGCAAGAGAACTGCACTGTAGTAATTATGAAAGGAAGAACTTCACTGGGTGCTATTAAGAGATACCTGTTTCTCTTTCATATTAGCTTGTTTTCAGTATCATTTAACTTCCAGCATCTTCAACACTATCTGCCGGTCTTATTAATTTTTTGTGATAGGAAAAGCTGAATAACTGGTGAAAAAAATTAATAAGAACAAGCAATTACTTTACATAAAACTTTGATCTCTATTTTCAGTGTCCTCCTGCATGAGCCTGGAATGTTCTAGGAATAAGGCTAAGCATTATTTGAAGTACTACAGCAAAAATTTGCACCCTATGAGCAAAAGTAGGGCATGAATATGCCATTGCTGTTCCCATGAACACAATAAGCAAGTGGTAAAGTTATTCATGGATGTTTGAAGTTAGTAACAAGTTAGTGCTGAAGTAACATCACTGTGGGGCTGTTGCATAGGTATAGTATCTTCCCATCTGAATCCAAAGATAAAAAGTTCAGGAGTGTCTATGTACTAGTGCAGACCAGATTGTGTGGAAGACTACTTTTTTGGTTTGCAGTTTAAGATTTGTGTCTTAAACTACTTCAAGAGAAAAATTAAATTTATTGTAATGCTTCTCTCTATATACAATGTAAACCCTTACAACTTGTCGTGCATTTAATAAGGAGCTAAAGAATTGTGATACTGTACAAAATGACTAATGATTTGCCACCAAATCACGTGGTATGAATAAAAAAAGCAGAACATTGGATATTCATTGGACAAATAAATGTAGTTTAAAGGACATTGTATCATCACCTATACACATAGTATTTAATAGAGTACAGTGCTTTAAAAACCCTGAACAGAACAGGGACAGTAGTATGGCTTTAACTAGGAGGAACAGTCTAGAACGTGTTTTCTGAAGTACTAGCTAGGTTCAGTGGTGGAAGAAGACAAGTGTCTCTACTGCAGGTTTATTGGATGTGATGGCAGGTGCAGCAGACACAATTCATGTCCTCTGGGTAAGGCGCAGCACTGACCTTTACCTGACTGAAAAAGTTATTTGTTAACCCCAAGAAATCAATACCAAGAATTCCCACATAGATAATCCTTTCTATTTTATCTATTGAAACAAAACATGAGGACACAGGAACCACTATAAAAAAAAAGAAACAACCCCGCTCCTAGTAAATGAAAGAAAGCTGAGCACATTAAACATTTCAAAAAAAAAGGGACAGCTTCAAGCATCTATTAAATTTTTAATTTTATTACATAATGTATAAACAAAAAAAAGGCAAAGAATGACAGGTTTAGTTCAGCAGAACACAGAATTGTGGACTGGCACTAAATAAAGCCACCATGGATTTGATTCAGTGGGTAAGAGGTGCAGAGTTCAGTGCCAGTCCAGGCAGATTAAGTCAGTGTTACACCAATACTCAGTCCTGTCACAGAACACTGTCTACCAGGTAAGTTGTCTGTACTGCATTCCTTCGTAATAAAGGATTTTACAGTTCTTTAATTAAAAAAGGTAGCTGCTTACTGATTATCTATTATAGATCTCTGACCCTTCCCAGTTATTTAAATCAAGCATTCACCAGTAAATGCTTTAACAGATACACAATTAATTACAGACAAAACCAGTAGAGGCCACTCATGAGTAGGTCAGGTTTCCATTTTGCTATGTAACAGTTAGGAACTTAACTGTGAAATTTAAGCTCTGAATCAGGTTGTACTTCGGGTCTGCAGGACTTGAACACATTGCCTTTTTAGTATTAGCATTCAGAATAAGGAATGGCAGTTATCTTTATGAGCATCATAACCAACTCAGGCTAATCAGTCTCCTTTAAAACATTACAGAACAAATGTCTGAATAAGTAGGGGCAGGATCTCTGCTGTAAATTTTTCTGTGCAGGTATTCAGGGACTCTCTGAATACCTAAATACTTAACACCAAATAAATCTCTGACCTAACAGTTATTGGTAAAGTCCAAGGAAGTCATAAATTAACATTACTGGCATTATTTTTTGAGTCTTAACAGCAAATTGACTAGCATACTAGACAAGATACACGTACGCCATCCTCAACTAGCTATAGAGGGATCAGGAATAACTACAACACCTTAGTCTCTGTGCAGCCAACATTATAAAGAATATTTTGCATCTTCAAATTTGGGCAAATTTTGCAGACTATTTCAGACATTTTGAGTTTTACTCTGATAGTTCCTGAACTTGACAAGTTTTCAAAGAATATTTGGTTACTTTACTTTTCCCCTTCTGGTCTGCAGTCCTGATAAGTCACATAGATATTACAAATAAATCAATCTATGGCACACTTAAAGGGTGAAATGTGCACAAAACAGTGATAGCTTATTTTTAAAAAGTTTCAGCAGAATCAGATTTCTGCTAGAACTGAATGGAATGGTCAAACCCATTTCTTCTAAGTTCTGCTTCTGAGTGAATACAAAAACTTAAGTAGTGTAAGGGAAAAATCCTTTATCCACTTTTTACATTCGTAGAGCTAAGTTTACTTGTGAGTGGCAATAAATACACTGATTGGCCACATCCCCATTGAACCTGAGAACATCTGTTACAGAAGTCTCTTCATTCAGAAGTAGTTTGAAGAAAACTCACTTTTGGAAATAGGTTTTTCCTAGTAGACAGGAAGAAAAACATCTGTTTCAAGTCATGTACCGGAAGAGGTACTACATCCCCACTGCAGGAATCTTCATTTTGTCAAATTCTGCCCTCATCTACGCGTTAATCAGCACAGACTTCCAAGGGCAAAGTTCACAGTTTCTCTAAAACAGTATCTAAAAAAGTCACTTCCTCTTCTACAATCAGTTGCTTATATAACATACATAATCAGAGGCATATAAAATTAAGTTGCCAATTAAGTATCAGTAAAATTCAGCATAGGATTGGAAAACTAAACTTTCTGGGGAAGTTAATGAGGAACCACATAGGTATTAATTTATGCTAAATTAATGCCAGCTACTAGCACCCAGCACATCTCATTTTTCCGTAGTTATAAAGGAACTCGGAAGCTAAAATTCCAAATCATTTAACTTTAGGCCCTCATCTTTCTTCATGATAGCTACCTACATAACATTGCTGTGACTGAACACCTGCCAGCCAGCTCGTCCATTCAGGGAAGGAGTATGTCTTAACTTCAACACATTTTCTGTGTTTTTTGTATTTATTAAAGGGCTAAAGAACAGCCTTCAGTTTCAAGTCCCTCTCTACCCAAAAGTTAAGAGCAAAGGTAAGAGCTACCTCACTGAATTTGTGAAAAGAGCTTCTAGAAATTAAACCGGACTTTTACCTTTGATGTAAATCTACAAAATAGAAAAAAATACTGGAAGAGCCAAAAAATTTGTCATGAATTGTATGAAACTACAAAGTTGTAAAATTTTTGAAAAGCATACAAAAGGTTTGCATTTCCATTTCTTATGCCAACATCAGAAATTACCAAAATCTATATATCCTTGCATCAAATCACTACATTTTGACAGTCAGCTTTTCTACAAAAGTAGATGTGTGAAGGTGTTTAGTTTTTTAATCTCCCACACTTATTAAAAAAACTGTACATCTGAATATTTAATGCTACCGACAATATTTGAACCCATACTACCTATGTTTTAAAAAGATGTTCTCTCATGTTTGTCTTACAGGTTAAAAAATGTCAATTTTCACTGAAGTTAGAGGTAAGACCTCAGATACATTTCTTTTATACCAGATGCAAAAAGAGCTTAAATGTCAGGCTTTTAAGATTTCCCCAACCCAAGGAATGAAAAGCATCCCAAGCTTCCTCCAAATGCTCTTGCATCCAAAAAAAGCCAACTTCCAACTTAATGCAGCATTATGATGTGCTGTCTATCTCCAGGGGTTCTCTCTGGATCCAGAGTTGCTTCAGCAGAAGACACTAGGGTCCTTCATTCTTCTAGCAGAACAGTACACAGTGCGTCCTCCGTATCGATCAATATGGAAGCTATCGCCCCATCATTGAACTCAAACGATGTTCCTCCATCTACAACCATACATGCATCCCAACAACGGGAACGAACACAGACTCTGCCAAAATAATCACAAAATAGCCTGTAAGCAAGGTGTGTCATACAATAACTTAGCTGAACAAAGAGACTGGTTCTTGAATGCTTCTTTGCATGGATCAGTAAATGCTTAATCACGTAGAAGCATACTTAAGAATTTAGCGTTTAGAATTTAGTACTAGGATCCCTGAATCTGTCAGTGCTTTGTATAGACAGAGCAGAGCCCAGAGAGGACCAAAGGACCTGTTCAAATGCAGCCTGTTACTACAGGAGTCAGAGGACAGCTTATATGCATAGTAACGAAAATTGAAATTTAGCTACATTTTTAAACAAAGCTCCTAGTGATACCGCTTAGTGGTTTTTGCTTGATTTGCTTGGAAACAGTTCTACATTAATTTAGCATGATTCTAATGCATGGCCTTCATGTTAAGAAGAACATGCAGTTTCAACTAGCAAGCTGAAATTCAAGTAATTTAGATATTACTGTGTACGATTTTGCTGTATGAATCATTCAGAGAAGAGAAAGTAACTTCAAACACAAAGCTAAAGGCCAGAATGCTTGCTGCACAACATTGTAATTAGGTAGGGCAGCAATTTCCTGTCAATATTAGAGTGTAACTAGCGTGTGTTTAGCCTAATGGAAAAATCCTGCATATAATTTTAAGGCAGCTATTCTACGACTGGTCAAGACAGAATAAAGCTACTAGTGATCTTCCTCTTCACTCATCATTAAAAGTGAAATTAACTCAACTGTCAGAACGTATCCTTTCAAATATGTAGGAAGTGAGAACAGTAGTAAATATGGAGTTCTCCAAACTTTTTTTTTTTTTTTTTTTTTTTACTTTTCTAGATGGGAACTGACAGATTTCAGAAAAGCTGCGGACTGCAATCTCACATGAATGTGCTTGACTGTTCAGGACTTAGGCCTTGGTCTAGATAATCTCCTGATCTCTAAGATTTAATCATCAATTACTCCAGTGACTTAAATTTTCATGAAGACACATTTTTCACAAAGATGAAAAACTTGGAAGCATGGCCACAGCGTCAGAGCTTAATGGGTCTGTGCATCAGTACAACACAGCCAAGTCTGAACAATACAGAAGAACCTGGAGGCACATTTTACTCCTCCATTTCACTGTGCAACTAAAGAAAGAACAGAAAAGGCAAGATCTCTAGCACCAAGAGCTAAAGACCAGCTGTGACCAAAAGCAAAAACTACTTCAAGAAGGAAAAATGGGCAGATACCCCTTTTGGGTACACAGACATTTGTTGCTCCAATACAGTTTTTATAGTATTTCCCATGCTGATGACTATTTTAAATAAAGACGGGGCTTAAACTGTAGCATCCCCAGATGATAATCCAGTTCTTTGTTCCTATTCTAACCTCTCTTCTTACAGTCTCTTAAGATTTACTCAACCTGGAGATCTCCCAGATCAAAATGACTAAGAAGCAGTAAACACTTAAAGACATGACTTGCACAGAGTGAGCCTCAAATATAGTAATAATTAGTCCCAGTAGACAGATTTCTTTTATTACTGGGTCATAAAGTGTTGCAACACTGATGTGGCTCAAAAAGGAGGCGTCTCCAAGTCAAGGCTCCTTTAAACATTTGTTTTGACATAAAAGGTTGAATTAGCATTTTGTTAATACTGAGACACTGTATTGTTCTCAACACAGTTAATCTGAACATACAATTAACAGTTGCATGTGTTTGTATTTACTTAATTGTGGTGAGCTCCACAAAAAGAGTCCCAAATTAAAATGACTGAATTAGAGAATAGTTTAGTTTGGAAGTGCATCTAATCCTTCAACTCAAAGCAGGCCTTACTTCAAAGACAGATTAGGTTGTGTAGGGCCTTGCCCAGTCAGGTTTTGACCATCTCCAAGGACAGCAACCTATTCTACTGCCTGACCTCTGATTCTCACTCAAAAATATTTGCTGATGTTCTATGGGACTGTTATATCCTATTGATCATGGCTGTTGCCACCTCCTCTTTTGCTCTGAAGAGAGTCTGTCTCCTCTGTAACCTGAAGACAGCAGCTGGATTTCCCCTGCTTAGTCTTGTCTTTTCCAGGCTAAACAAAAATACATTTTGACTCTCTCCCTCATATACCATGTGTTTCAGCCCCCCAGAAATCTCAGGGGCCTCTTCCTGAATTCACTCCAGTTTGTCAATGCCTGTCTCGTAGTGGGGGAAATGGCATACACCCAAAGCTGGGCACAGTGTGATTCTTTTACTCTCTAAGTTTGTGCATGGATCAAATGTTGCAAAAGCATAATCCAGCTTGGAAACATTTTCTTCCTGTTCTTACAAGAATACTCAAGCCCCTCAAAACACAAACTGGTAGTTGAAACATTTCGAGTGAAACTCCTGTGTTACTTCAACAAATTATACAATGAAAAAACTCTTCAGACTCCTACAGCCAACACTTACTTTGAAGAGAAGCCACGCTGCCGACTGCTTGAGAAAACTCTGTTTACAATCGGTTCTCGAATACTGAAAAACATCTTTGGTTCTTCTGGACTATACAGCAGGGAGTCATTGTAATCATTTGTTACTGTAAACAGAAATCAGACATTAAGGTGTTTTGTTTTGTTTTTTAGAGAAAGTTCGTTATTTTCAGAAACACACATTTCTCCAGGAAAGAGCAGTTTGCCAAATGCTTAATAGCCTTCATCTCTGAGATGATACAATTTTACCAAAGGTTCCTTTCAGTTCTATTGCATGACTAACATTCACCAACTCTCTTCGGGTGACTAAATGCTGTTTAAAATCTTAGGAGAATTGAAATTCTCTTGAAGATCTACACATGGAAGTATAAATTAGTGCTTTAATATCAAAGGTGAGAAGCATTTCAACAAATGCTTCTAAATAATGTTTGTAAGACTAATATTGCAAGAGCACTAAAATAGTGGAAGCAGTATTGAGTAGTAGAGTACAATCAAAAATGAACTAGTCAGACTTACGATACCTTAAAGAAGTATAGAGTTTTTCACTAACCTTTCTGTATTAGTTCTGTGTTCAGTGGCGTATTCAAGCTTCCATGCTTTTTAGCTGTTGAGCCAAGAGAAAGAAAGAGCCCCCATTAGATAGGAGTATCTTTCTGTAAACTTAGCCAGTAATGACACGTGTTCACTCACCGATATTAAGGACCTCTTCAACAGCTTGATTTGCTACCTTGTTAATATTATAGGACCTAGACAGAGAAGTAGAAGTCTTGTTTGCTAAGCAATACAATTGAGGGTGGGGAACAAAAAAAACCTACCTTGCATACAGATAAAGGACTAAGTTCCAGACAAAGAAAAAAAAAAAAAAAAAGAATGCTGTTAAGTCTGAGTAGACAGCAGTCTCCCTCCTGGGACCAGGTTCAGAAGGGATTTAGGTTCTAACTGCAGCCCCTGTGCAGTAGTACTGTGAATGTCTCGGTTGCACAGTTCTCAGTGGAGCTTACAATCCTCAGTCAGCACTTCTGTCGTGGTAGTAGAACACCTCAGACTGCAACAGACATCCACTATACACATAATAGACTATAGATGTGCCAAGGATGTTTGTCCAGGGCTACTCCCCTTACACTTACTGCCTACCTGCAAACCTGAATAAAGGCACAGGAGAAACTGAGATGCAGTCTGAAGTTATTCTCTCCCCTAACTAGTTAACAACCTTTTGTACGAGTTTTGGCAGCTGAAGAAGGACTTGGACATTTAAATGCCTCTCAGGGTGAGGAGGACTGAAACCCCAGCACGGCCCCTAAACCACAGACTAAAGATCATCCAGCAAGCTTGGTGTTTAGAGAGGTTCAGGAGCAGACACCAATTGCAGCAGTAAAAATAGGCAATCCTGGAATTTGGTCTCTGGTTCTGAGACTGCTCAGTACAGAACATACAATAAGCAAATGAAATGCCTAAGAACAGCTTTGAACCAAGGCTGTACATTTCCAAGGTACTGAACACTAGGAAAGTTCTCCTAGCAATCTGAGAGTTTCATCCTTGGCAGCCTCCAAGACCAAGTTATGCCGACTGAATACAAGATTCTGAATTACAATGAAAAGTAAAGTCCAGTAACCATGGCTACAGCATGAATATTCACTTTTGAATTTCATTAAAAGCTTCAGTTTTAGTCCATCTTAGCCTGCCACATAAATCCAGGGCCTGTTACACAACTTTAAATGATAAGGATAGCCAGATTTCCAAATGAAAGAGGCTCTCACTTCCCACACATCTGAGAAAACTAAATTGATTAGACTTGTCTGTAGTATTGAAGCTTGTTTAAACTGCAGTTAAGAAAATCTACCCCTTTGATTAAGCTAGTACAGCTCTGGTTAGATATACTCTTCTGCACTTAAGGGCAATATTTTGGCAAAGAGACTCCCTTTTCATTTAAGTTTGAAAGAGAAGCTTGGAAGAAGAATGGAAAATAGATGTGCCAGAGAACACTTAATACTATTTCCAAGTATGTTTTCCAATTTTCATTAAAGCTTAGATTTTTATAATGGCTTTTTGAACTGTTTCATCTAAACATTTTAACCAACAAGACTAGTTCAGAGAACCCCTGGACATGCCCTGCCAACCAGTCAGAGCAGGTCTTTCCATCACCACTCCCAAGCCCTCATCTCTACATGGGGTGTGCAAGCTCTTTCACCAAAGTTACAGTTAAGGTAAAAGAGAAACTCAGTTTGGACAAAATGCTTCAGCAAAATAGGTGCATCTAGCTTATCTAAAATAGTATTTTGTATCAAAGCAGCATCATGTACTTACCATGCTTTTGATCCTGTTCCAGTGCACACATTGAGTCCTGAACTCTTCTGTTTTTCCCAAGGACCATCATCAACTGATATTTCATAATAGGAGGCCCTATGAAGCGAGAATTTAAAACTGGGTTTGCAGGACTTAAAGTTCTCCCTGAATAAGACAGAACACACAGCCTTATCAGGCACATGAAAATTTAGAGGGGGGTAGTTTCAAATCTGGATGGCAATTTCACAAGCATTGTACAGTGTTTCTGATTTGGCAGCCACTTTTGATACGCTGTTTTACGGTGGTTTTTATAATGGACAAAAAAAAGTGATTTGTAGCATGAAGTTTTAGGCATTTTTTTTCAGCTACTTTTCATATTAAGTTCTGTGTGAAGAACTCTGTGATTCATCTGGGAATAACTTTGCATACAAGCAGGGTTTGCTGGAGTTACAAATGAAACTACAAAATACATTACCTTCCTTGCATAATTGTTGAACTACTGCATAAACTGTGCTTATGCTGTGACTGGGTCTCAAAATTACATCAGGGAACACTAAGATGTAAGAAATTCCAGCATCAGTAAGTAATAACATGGCTTCAAGCTGAATTCTTGATCACTTCAATAATTAAAAATCCACTGTGATTCTTCAGGAACAGTTTTAGTTTTACAACAGTCAGCAGGCTTACGTTTCCTTCCAAGGTAAATTCTTCCTAAAACTCAGATGTAGTAAGTCTTGGGGCACAATCATCATTGTGCATGGTATTATTTATCAGGGGATTCCTAATCTTAGGCTTGTTGCAACCAGAAAGCCTCTCTCCCATAAGCTTCAGAACATCCAGACATACATTTATGAACTACAGTTATTGATGTTTATAATGCCTAATACAAACAGTATATAGTCCTCAGGTAAATGGATACCCTCTTAGAAACACATGTTCACTGTGTTCAGCATGACTGAACTTCACCCTTCTTAATAAAACGAGCTTAGTGAATTATCCTTTGGTGATGAACATTTTGGTCTGGACAGACTAAGAATACAATGGTGTTAAACAGTGATTTAACACTCTTGGTGATAAAGAGCATTGTGTGCACCCTTGAGAAGATGGGAAGATGAGAGAACTGAAAGCAAATTAAGGACACAGATGCACACCTTGATTCAATTTAAGACTTTCTTTTTAAACAAGCTAGGTGGTATTTTTTGTTCCCTTCGCCTTCCCTGATTTCTTAACTGGCATGAAGAATAAGCCCTTGGAAGATGCACCTAGAGTTATTTTGTTTCTTTATACAGTATACGTGTATTTGAGCCTTAAAAACATGATCCATCTGCGTGACATCATTATTGAAGTCTTCAAGTTCTATTACCACAAAATGTGTTACTAGAGATTTGTTCCTACTCGCATTGTGTTCCACATAGTTTCTAAAATATACAGGAACTAAAGAGCACAATGTATTTGTGGCATTCAGAAGCAGAGGACTACTGTAAAGTGTTGGAAAGGAGCTTTGTGTTCCTCTATCACTGCATGTTAAATAAATCTTTTAGAATCTTGAAAAACTATATTTGAGTTAGAAGAGAGCAAAATTTGTATCTGTTTGAGACTAATTCCTTCTGCCAGTCTGAGGCTGCAGTCCAGATGGAAGATAAAGCACTCATGGAACATATATACTGTTTCCAGCAGCAATCACAGTGTCCCAGGCACTGTACAAACACAAGAAGATGTTACACACTAAAGTTTAAAAAAAAAAAGACAGACAGTGTAAAGGGAAAGGGAATATAAAATACAAGTAAAAGTTTGGCCAAGTCCTGATCAAGAATCATGTTTTAATTCCTTTCCCACAGCCCCAGTCACATTTCCCCACATTCTTCTTGCTATCGTTTGGCTAACAGAAATGCATTCATCTTCAGGACAGAAAGGATAGTCGTAAAGGTATCTTGCATAATGCAGTACCAGTATATGATACAAACCGTTTTCTTTAAATAAGGAAGTGTCAGACATTTTCCTGAAACAACACAGTTTCAGACAAAAGTAGGCTTATACCTTTGCCTCTAATGACAGAGAGGCAGAAAGGAGAAGTTATTAGTATTTCAGTTTGGTCACGCTAGACTTATAGAAAGAAGAGATGCAGAATTTTGAAGATTTTGAAATCTTCAGTCCATGGTAAAGATAGTAATTGAAGGTATTTGATTAGATAAGAACTAGTCAGGTATGGAGTAAAACAACAAAGAGAAAATAACAGCCAGAAATAATGAAGGATGGAATGGCCACATTGGAAAACAGAGTAACAAAAATAAACATTACTGCACTTAATCTCTGAACACACACTTTGTAACCAGCAACAATCCCATCAGTCTTATTCATGGTCTAGAACAAAGATGTCTCAACAGTGATTGCCCATTGCAGTGCCATAAAAAGAAATGAAGTTAATTGTGTCCTGCTGCAACAAAAAATAATTACACATACCTGGATGAAAGAGATTCCCCAATGAAGACTTCATTGAGTGCTCTCACAGGTAAAAGATGTGGACCAGAGATGTCAGATCCTGCAGATATTGAATAGAGCAGTGTTAAATCAAAGCTCAAAAATGCAAATTTTCCAAACCAACTCATCACTCATTGGGGGACACACTTTGCTGCCTTGTTTTGCATTCTAGATGTTGGTTCTCAGTGTTCAGTTTTCTTCAATGACCCACTTTTTCAACTGAAAAGTCTGTATCCAGTTACAGTTCTTTACTGGAGACTACAAGTATTTGAACCAAAGTCATTTTCAGATATTGCTTTCCCTGAAAACTCATGGGCAACTACACGGATGTCTCTTCTAGAACTCACTCACAGTGACTTAACAGATGTTCTGAATCAAGTTCAAAGAGCTAGACTTTATATTGCAGGTAATTAAAGGGGGCTAACAAATTGTTCATGTTGATCAGGACCTCTCAGTGAGGAAATGCAGAGCCAGACAAGTTAAGCACAGACTCTTGCATAGGCTGCACCGATGGGCTGAGGCCAACTGTATGAAGTTCAACAAGGCCAAATGCCGGGTCCTGCACTTGGCATGCAACAACCCCAAGCAGAGCTACAGGCTGGGAGAGGAGTGGTTGGAGAGCTGCCAGGCAGAGAAGGACCTGGGAGTATTGGTGGACAGTCAGCTGAATATGAGCAAGCAGTGTGCTCAGGTGGCCAAGAAGGCCAACGGCATCCTGGCTTGCATAAGAAACAGTGTGACCAGCAGGGCTAGGGAGGTGATCGTCCCCCTGTACTCAGCTCTGGTGAGGCCGCACCTCGAGTACTGTGTTCAGTTTTGGGCTCCTCGCTACAAGAAGGACATCGAGGTGCTTGAGTGGGTGCAGAGAAGGGCGATGAAGCTGGTGAGGGGCCTGGAGAACAAGTCCTACGAGGAGCGGCTGAGGGAGCTGGGCTTGTTCAGCCTGGAGAAGAGGAGGCTCAGGGGCGACCTTATTGCTCTCTACAGATACCTTAAAGGAGGCTGTAGCGAGGTGGGGGTTGGCCTGTTCTCCCACGTGCCTGGTGACAGGATGAGAGGGAATGGGCTTAAGTTGCGCCAGGGGAGTTTTAGGCTGGATGTTAGGAAGAACTTCTTTACTGAAAGGGTTGTTAGACATTGGAACAGGCTGCCCAGGGAAGTGGTGGAGTCACCATCCCTGGAAGTCTTTAAAAGACGTTTAGATGTAGAGCTTAGGGATATGGTTTAGTGGAGGGCTGTTAGCATTAGGTTGGAGGTTGGACTCGATGACCTTGAGGTCTCTTCCAACCTAGAAAATTCTGTGAAATCTGTGAAATTCACCAGATGCTAAGAGTCCTCATATGCAACCTCCCCCCCACACATGCATTTGTTGTGGACCAGTTGGATACACGGTAAATTGTTCCTGTGGTAACCCCAAGTGTCTAAGGTAACCCCAAGAGACCATTTAATAACAAGCTCAGGTATTCTGCCAACAGGTAATACTATTTCAAGATAGTTATATAAGTTGTTTATATTGAAAAGTAGTTCTAAATGTATAGTCCAGAATAAACATATAGAAAGAGACAATATTCCCTTCTGAAAAAAAAATCTACTTCCTATTCAAAGTTATCATAGCAAAGCAATTATATTCTTGTGATGGACCTGAACCTACTTTGATCCTGGAATCTTTCATTTATGTGAGCTCTGCTGTGTTGCTCTTGGCTTAGCTGCTGTTCATGTAAATCTACAGGCACAGGGTTAATACCAGTTCCTTCAAGATACAGCCGGATTCTTTGTCGCCACTGCCACCTAAGAGAGGAGAAAAGTTTGTGTCAGTATTCAAAATATTTACTATAGAATTAGGTAGGATCAGATTGTCTTGAAGACACAAGAGTTTCACTGGTTCATTTTCAAAGCAGAGCATCTTAAGATTAAAAGTTAAATATATTCAAGGACATATTTCAAGTTTTATAGCTTCCACTATCACTTCTATATTTATAAAGATAATCATCCCCAAAAGTAAATACATTTATTTGTTAACTGATGTTTTTTGTGTGTAAAATAAGATGACATTGACCAAAAGATGTCTGCAAATGTTACGTTATACATAATAACATTTATTTTTTTAGAAATGTGATTCTGTCTTATGAATTCATGACTGATACAATGCATTTGAGAGCAACAAGCTCACAGGAATTTATATTCATATAAATACCTTATAATGAATATATTTGTATTAATACTTGCTCTACTTTCTCTAACACTTTGCTTATATTCATAGATGTCCAGAAAAGCAGCTCTATCCATCCCTTTATTCATAAGCCCTATAATCATCCTCTAATTTTAATGATCTCTCCTGGCTTGGGAGCTTTAGGGTGCTTAAGAGTACTTAAGATGGAGAAAGAAGTATATAAAAGGCATGCTGTTACGTCATTCAGATTTTTATGTTTTTTTTTCCTAGAAATCAATTCCTTTTTCCTCTTATAATTTAGAGATTACATAAAACAAGATAGAAATAGTAGTTTTGATTCAGAAAGCAAATCACAAGGAAGCAAATCACATCTTTTCCCAGTTCATGCTGTTGGTATTTGGATGACAGTAGCCCGCTTACATATTTCATGAAAATTACACCAAGGAAAACTCAGGCCTTATAAAAATATATTACTAGTTTTTCCTCACTGTCTCCTGAATTAAGACAACATCTCAACTTTGCAGTAACTTTAGCCTTCAAACCTATACAATAAGTTCCCTCAACCTTTTCTGAATTAACACAACTCTTTTTCATGCACCTGCAAGTGCAAAATTTTCTAGAAATTCTGGGGTCATTTTCCCATCAGCTTTAAGTTGTTCTTCCCCTTCTGAAATAAAAATAATGAAATCTACATATAATGCACCATCTGAAGCATTACCACTGTTGGATAAAGAGGACTGTACATCTTTCTTATGACTTGTGTCTATACAACCTTGCATTTGATTTTTCTGCAACACTGACATTAATTTGCATTCAGTTTGCAATCAGTACAATATGAGATGTTTTCCTGAGAAACAGTGACCTGTCACTGTCCATCCTATGTTCATGCACCTGAGTTGCTAATCAGTAACTGCAATACTCTGTGCCTGACTTCAGTGTCTCTGCACTGAACAGCAAACCATTTATTTCAATATGCCTCAAAATTTGTTTGGATTCTAATCCTCTCTTCCAGTGTTTTTACAGTTCATGCCAATCTGACTTTTAATATATGTATATATATTAAAGTCTCTTTACTCTCTTCATCCCAAGAAGGGATGAAAGGATGACCTCAAACCCAGAGGTCATAATTCTAGAGCCTTGCCAAACACATCCTTAGAAAAATTATCTATCTACCCTTAACTTTTAAGTATGGCTTTAGGTAGTCAGGCAAACAGCTTGCAGTGGATATCATTACATTAGCTTCCTCAGAATATTCATGCTAGAACAGGGCAGAAATCCTATAAAATTATAAAAAGGTAGCCTACTATTGCATCTCTATTCTGAGATCCTGTTACACTGTTTACCATCATAAAAAGAAACAAGGGCAGTTTGACATTGCATGTTCTTCATAAATCAGTGAGGTTAGTTGTTACATGGAACAACAAGGTAAGTGCTTACACAGATTCTTCCACTAAAATGACTTCCACAAAGGTCATGGATAAGGACAAGGAAAGAAGAAAAATGTTCATTTCCAGTCTTGAGCACCTCACCATCCTAATGATACTCTAAGCCAACAGAAATTCTTTCAGACAAGTCGATCCAGTTATCCTCCTATTAAAAAGATTCCTTAGGCCCAAATAAATCTGAGAACTGCCAAGTCAAACACCCACTCAGGTCTTTGCTTAAGAACATCAGTTTCAAGTCACACTTATTCTGAAAAAATAAAGGAAAGAAAGATCCTTTCTGTTTCACTCTGGTGAGGCTTAAGCTCCCTAAGAGCAGTAACAGGAGCATCAGCAACAAAAATTTAACATGGCATCCAACAAAACATTACAAGTGGTTAGAGTATCAAGGGAGTTTACCTGTGTTAGCACTACTAGGTTTAACCAAACTACTTAGCAAGATCACAAGTTAAATCTGCTGTTTTCTAAGCCCGGGAATATTTGATTTCAAACTACCTTCTCATTTAGTAAAGCTACTGAAACCCACTGAGTTAGTTATAATCAATCCTGCTGACTGTATTCACCTCATTCTGTAATTATTTTATGTGGCACAAATACAACAACAAGCTACAAATCAAATATGCTATAAGTATGAACAATAACAACAACAACAAAAAACAACTGCAATGTATTTTAATGTGAATAACTTACTTCTGTTGTTTGTTTGCCATCACAGAGGTATCTTAGAGTGTTAATACAACACAGAACAATGGTTTGTTTTTAAATAAGAGTTTATGAAAAACTGTACTCTAGGTTGTCCTTTAAAATTCAGCTTGCTTCCTCCTTAGTTTAAGTAAGATCATTATTTTGAGAGTATCTAGTATTGAAAGCATCAAGCTACCTTTATCATAAATAAAAGCTTTCCCTAACACTACTCTGGTAATAAAATTTAAGCCATTCTGCCTTAATCACTACAACCATCTGCATCAAACTGACCACTTCCTAATAGTACAGACTTCATTAGCTTCTATTAGTATGGCCCATCACTGTACTACAAACGGTTAAGAGTGTTAAAATCTGTAAACCAATACATCTTTTACAAGACTACAGTTCCTCATTTATGCATATGCTAATTCATAAAATAAATCAATTATTGAAGGTCACACCAAAAGCAGTTTTTCCAGGAACTTGTTATCAGCTTTATCCTTTGTGGTCCCAGCCCCTCTCTCAACCACAAATGCATTTCTCAACATAGTAAACATTAAAGACAATTACTTGAGGCATTAAGATTTTACTAAGCACCATCTGCTTCTTATGGATCACATATTATTATGCATTTTCCAATCAACATGTTTTGTAAAACCAAAGATCACTGAATCGTACCTGAACTCACCACGATAAAGCTTCTGTAGTGCTTCAGGAAATGAGTGTGTGTATCTTACAGGCAAACACAGGTGACCCTCCGATCTGGAAGCAAACAGGAGTAAGGATGATGAAAAAGTACAGTATTTTGGTCCCCCCAAAAAAACAACACAAAAAAACAAGCAAGCTCTTTCAGTTACCCAAAGCAAAGCTAGGCTTTTGACCTTTATGATCCCATACTATTTTTACATACATAGTACATTAGCAACAATACCCATCTTTCAGCTCCTGTGATGTACATGTGAGACATCAGGATCTTTCTTCCACTTTTCCCCTAAGAAATAGTTGTTCAGCAGGTAAACCCACAAGAATACACAGGTACTAATATAGCACCTGTCACCATAGTTCTAGGCAAAGAATTCAAGCTTAATAAACCCTGCAAGTTAGAAAGAGTATTTTCCATTTACATATAAGTTGGTGATACCGAGACAGGTAGGTGACATGCCTAAGATCAAAAGAATCTCACGTCAAAGCCAGAAGACTAAACACTGCTCCCCTTTCATGAGTGATATTTGATAACTTGAAGGCACTTGTTATTTGAACCCTGTTATTCAGGCTTGATACTGTTGAATATCTGTTCACAGCATTTGAAAAGTTTTGGAAAAGGAATATGGTATGGAAAGAATTAAAACTTTTTGGCCACTGCTTTCTTATCTGCTAAGATTTGATTAACTGGAAATATCAGATGCAAAAATCTAAATCTGGAAATCTCGTCAGACAGAGCCTTGGTGAATTTTGAGTTTTTACTTGCCATCCATTTGAAGGTTATACCAACCAGGCAGTACTAATACACTGTATCCACCTGCCCAAATCAATCTTATCACTAGGTGAATGGGAGTTTATAAGAGGACAACTAAATGCCATTAAGTGGCTGAGGAGACGGTGTCCTCTGAGTTCTGGAACGGTTTACCCAACAAAACCAGAACAAATTTAATTTGTTCATACCCTAACAGATTTCCAGTAGGGTTCATCTTCATAAAGAAATTAAGTTTCTGAATGTTCAGATAGCACATTTAGTTGCTTTTGTTAAGAAAGTCCCTTTTCCAGTCACTAGTCTATACTACCATCTCCAGCCACAAGCTACTGCTCAGTAATAAACCTAGCTCCAAGTACAGCTGCATTAACGTGAAAACAGCTGTGGCAGTTGAATACATCAGTGCTTATCCAATGCTACCTAATGTCCTCACAGATGAGGGGGAACAACTCGTGGAAACTTTTGTAATAAAACAACAGGTTCACTTGGTATCTACAATCTACTAAGACAGGCATTTGTTACCAGATGCCACAGGCATGCCACATGCATCATGAAAACAGATGCATATTATGCCTGACATTAAACATAGTATCTCTTTCCCAAACAGTTTTTACCTTTCAGGATCAGTATTTACTCCAATAACTGGTTTAAATTTATCAAAGACCTTACTGGCTGCCAACAACATTGTGCCATCACCTACACAAAAAGCAAAACAAAGAATATTAGTTTCTCTTCTCATTATAATATTCCAAACAAAATAGTTTCACATATATCGCAGTACAACTGTTAACACGCTTCTGTGTCAACAACTGAACAGGTAAGTGGCACAAAAATAAAACGGGACCAGAAAACTGCTGACATCTTTTAAAGCAGAGTAATGACAACTGAATTCAAGATAATAAATGTGCCTGGAAAAAGTATTACTTATTGGACAGCTATACTTGCCCTGGCAACTGAATTTGGCAGAAGCAAGTTTGGAAAGACATTTATGGAGCTTTCTGTTATGTTTATCAGCTGGTAAGAGAAATTATACATTCACACCTCACTTTAGTCTCTAACCTTGAGGATTTCATTGAAATCTGTAACAGTATTATTGGATGCTTCAGGCATGAACACATCCCCTTTGACCTATTCTGAGTAGTAACCAATAACTGTGGGAAAAGTGGACCAGTAGGGAGAAGACAACGGCAGGGCAGCATTCAAGTCTACTGTCATGAATGACTGAACATTAAGTGAGAACACAGCAACGCACCGTAGTATTTGCAGCAAGTCACAAAAATAAAACTGAATGAAGTGCTGCAATCTGATGTTAAAAGGAATCAATCAGGTTAGCTGCTCTGTTGGTTTGTCTAATAAGCTCTAAGGAGTGGCACAGGCTGCTCAGAAGTTGCACATTTCTACCTGTGCCACCAATTCCAGATATGCTGCAATGAAAGCGAGCAAAAAAGTTTGGGAAGGGGGACAAAAAGCAAGTATGTTAGTCTCCAACTCATGTTCCTAACAGAGTAGGGTTTAGGGCTACTCATAATCATATAAAAGCAAATGTTTTATCCTCTTTAGTTGAAAATTACAGTAAATTCCACAATTTCCACCATTTTGCACAAGATAATAGCAAACTTTTCCTAAGTGGCCATACATTGCCATTCACTTCCTAGTGCTACAAATTTCAGATATGAGAGGAAGAAAGGACAGCCACAACCACTAAATTTTGTCATATTTTCTGACACTTTTATCAGCCATTTATTTTCAAGATGTGCACATCTCCAGATGCTTCACAGCCTGCAAAACTTATTTGAAAAACATATCTATGAAAACATACTGAAACGTATACCTCCTTTCCATAAAGTCATACCTCCTGCTGATATAACAGCATCTGCCCACCGAACTGTCTCTTCATTATATTCTCGACGTTTAACAAGACGGACTTCTATCCTCTCGTTCCTATAAAGTGCAGGAAAAAGCCTGAATGTGTCCTATATTGTTCCTTGTCACATCCTTCTGAAAAACTAACATGTAATTAAGGACTAAGTACAATTGTATTTGGTTTCTAAGCATTCGATGCTCACACAAACCTTTTAAACCTTTTCCATTTGTTTTCAAGACAGCAATGAAATGTGTTAGCTGAACTGTGCAAGTTCACATTTGTTTCAGGAATAACTGTCCATCTGCATCATCCTGTTTTAAGTATTCCATTTTATTAGGGCTTGTCACACAAAGCTTTCTTCCATTATTTTATACAATCCATGGATATTTGCACTGTTTCTGAAATTCTTAACATCTGTATATTCTTACCGTAAACTGTCTACAACATGCTCCACATTTTTTGTATGAATGCGGTGCCGCTCCAATAGACCAGCATAATTAGATCCCTTCAAGGCAAGCTGTAAGACAGAAAGCGAAATAGTTAATCATTACATTAAGTATTCTTGGTTGATATAAACAGACGCTATTTAAAAACTAGGTCTTTTATCTCAACATAAAGATGTCTGGTTTTATAAGCATCCCATTAGTTACATCTCTATATACATACTGGTCAGCTTACATTCACTTGTTGGAGTAGTTACACAGCCACAGCATCAACCTCTTGAGGGCTCTACACAAACATACAAACAAATATACCACACTGACTTCTATGCCACAGCAGACACTTTGCTTTCCCTGAATTCACTAAGTAAATTTAAACTCTAAGTAAATCTACATCAAACAGCTTAACTAACTACATTCCTCCACCACGTGATGAAAATACTCAAATAGTTTGCAAGTTACCTGAAGAGTTCTAAACTTTGTGCTATAGAGAAAGAGAACAGAAAAAGCAACATGAATGATAATTAAAACATGCATCTTTGAATACTTAGAGCATTAACCTTCAAATTGTATTTGAGCTTAAGTGGAAGCTTGCCAAGTGGTGACAAAGGTAACAGTTCCCTTGCATCAAAACAAAACAAAACAAAACAAAAAAGACCCCCAAAACTTAGGGTCAAGCCACGTACTGCCTGCAGTATCGCTCCCTGGATGATAGACCACATTTTTCAGATCTGTATCAATAATTTAGCAGTTGCATTCTGGCACGATTTTTCTTGTTCTTCTTGGAAACAAAATAATTTAAATAGAGGGCACTCTTTAGACACCTGTCAGTTCGTATGGGTAAGGCTTAAATGAGCAGGCAGGTAGGTAAGATTTCCACCTGATTATTAGACTTTTTGCAACAGGCTTCTGTCCAAGTCTCAGTCACCAACTTTATATATCCATTCTTCTCCTCACTTATTTAGTCTGTTCATGTGGTGCTGGTACTGCCAAATACATGTCAGTGTGCAGATTAACCCCAATTTGGAAGCAGAAGAAAGAACAAAAAAGGATGATATTAAGTGCAAGGAGTTGATAAATACATTCCTAATGAAGGAGATCCTGTTTGGAGCAGTAGGCTAGGCTAGATCACCTCCTGAGACTCCTTGTAACCTGAATTATTCTATGATTATACTGTCATTGGTTCCTTTTCCCATTCAGTAAAAACCAACCTACCAGTGCAGAAACAAAAGTTCTCCTAGAGTAAAGAAATTTGTCAGTGCCAGAAGCTTTGAATGGGCACTTCCAGCAATTTATTCATGTGCCTTTATGCAAGGCTGCACATCCTTCCAGGACTAAGTGGTGCCAGACAGCCGCATCTAATCCTATTTCCGTACAGATTCCCACACCACAGAGCCCTGCAGTGAAGGGGAGAGCACTGGCACGACACGACAACACCAGTTAACTGCAATCCAATACCCAACAAATGCTGTCTTTCTTCATCTGACACCTATCAATGTCAAGAAATCCAACCATGAGCTAAGCACAAAGATCAGTGCTGAAAAAGTTACAGAGAAGAATGGAATTGGCTGTTCTAGAACTGCATCTCCACTGGTCTCACAGCTGGGCTCAAGAAACCTCCAACAGAAAGAGCTCCCAGACTTTGCCTGGATGCCATCAACAGCACTACAGGCAGGCAGCAGGAGTAGCTGCCAGTTGTGCTTGGTCACAAGCAAAGATAAAGCCTGTGGGTAACCAGTACACATCTCCACTGAGCTCTCAGGTCATCCCAGCGAAGCTCATTAGCAATGGTTTGCTGGGATGCAGGGTGTTCTGTCCCGCTGATTGTCTCACACATTGACCTCTCCCTTCTACTCCCCAGCTGCAATACTGGCACGCTCCCGCACACCTCTTCCAACGGCTCGGTGCTGCACTGGGAAGCCGAATGGTGCCAGGGTGGGTAGGGAAAGAGTACGTAAGGCTACGGCCAGTCGCAGCGCTGCCCACTGCTGGGCTGGTTCTCAACCTCATGCTAGCCAGTGAGTCTGGAAAGAAGGCAGGAAGTAAGAGTATTTGCCACCCACAGACAACATCTGCCCCTGTGCACCACAGGTCTCGTTTGCTAGAACTGGGACTTTCAATTGCCTTCCTGGAGAACAAATTGACCTTGCTTTACTACCAGAAAGGATGAGAAATCCACAGCAAATAACCACTGCACTCAAAAAATCAACAGGGTTACTAAATCAGGGCTCTCGTTCATGCCTCCTCTGGAAATATCTGCTGTGAATAAAATACTGCCACCAACAAGCACCTGACGTGCAGACTCTTGCTGCAGCACTTGTTTTTTCAGGCTGCTATTTCCACGAGCTATTACTTCCCCACACAAAGCACAGCCTCCATCTTGCAATTTTATTTACCCCATTTTTTTGCCAAATTTGTCTGCAAACTACTTTTCAGCTTAGTCCAAGAGAGCTTTTATCTCAGAACAATGACAAAGCAGCGAATCTTTGCATGACCATTTGTAGGCATTTTTTCTCCCAACATCAGTGCCGAGTCATCAGATCGCATTTCTCTGTTATTACTAACAAGGAGAGAGTTGAGTAATTTCATTGCTGAGGAACAAAGTCTCTTCTCTAATTTACATTTGTCTTAGATGTAATAAATTATTATTTCATCAACAGCTTCAGGATGCAGAAGGAACGCTCATCAAGTAAGATACTGGTATCCTGATGACTGGCTGAAAATTTCCAGGATAAAGAACAGGTATCAGATGTGTGAAGGTCTCCTCTTTGAATCCAGCTCCAACAAGTAAGCAAGTATCACTAAGCTACAAGACAAATGGAAAGTTAAAGCCTTTAAATGGCTAAGCTACATCTGTGGGGCTGATGAATCCTCCTAATTTGCAAAAGACCCTAGAGATTAGAAGCCTGCCTGCCTGTCTGGTTTCATCCCTCTAGCTCAGAGATCAGTAACTCAGAAGTTCATTCACCTGAGATCTCACAGTCACAGCCTGCCTGAGCCTAACCACAGTGAAGTGCATCAAACATGAGTGTTAGTAATCAGCTGCTTTTCAGGTAATGACTCCAAATAAGCATCCAAATAAGCCCTGTGGTCTGAGGTCACAGAATCACAGAACAGCTGAGGCAGGACAGGACCTCTGGAAGCCATCTGGTGCAGCCTCCCTGTTCAAGCAGGGCCACCTGCAGCCAGTGCCCAGATGCCCTTAGTACGTCTCCACCACCTCTGGTCCAACTGCCCCCAGGCTCAGTCACACCTCCGGGGAAGGAGCGTTCCTAAGCGTTCAGACAGAGCCTCCTGTGCCCATCCGCACCAACGGCCTCTTGCTCTACCTCACACCAGGATCCCAGTGCCACACTAAGCAATCACCAATGTATGCTACTTCTTAGAAGATCTCTGTGATGCTGACGAAGCTCTGATTTACAGCTGCCACAGCACTCCTTCCACAAGAAAGGACTCTGGCAGACCACTCAGCTTTCAAAATCCAGCAGCAAGTGTCATGGCCTCCCTACTTACATGGAAGTAACCAGACATGGGTGAAGGGAATTCACTGTCTCCCTCAAAGCCTCCTCTGCGATAGCTAACTCTGCAACTACAGCCAAAAAGAGCAAATCTTCAAATTGCTGTCACTAGGAAAAACAATTTGAAAGCATTCGAGCATTATCTGCCTCCACAACCACCTTGCAAGCAAGGCAAAAGGTGGCTGCAGTGACTGAGCACAGTGCACAAACACTCACCTGACTTTTAAGGGGAAAAAGCATGTATTAATCTTCACTATTTACACTGTTAAATGTTCAGATAGCTGAGTACATAAAAGACAAGGCAATGACAACTGCAGCTGTAATTTTAGGATCTGAGGGCACAGAATGTCTTACAGATAGCTTTATACTAAATATTGACATTCTTGGCAAAAACATGAGAAAACATAAAACTATTATCACAGCCCAGTGTTGAGTGTGTTAGGTATCGCAAGCTGTGTGGAGAAGCAATCTGATAAAAGCATCAAGTCTAAGTGAAGAAAAATTGAGTTATACCAAACGCCTAATAACACCTACAAAAGTGACTTTGTAAAAGGATCTTTCTTCAGGCTTATTTAAAAAATCCTCATTAATACTCAAATGAAGAGAAACAACAGAGCTCTGACATTTTACAGAAAAACGTTTTCATCCAAAGTAATCGTTGTATCTCATTTTACCACTAACTTCTTTGCATGGAATAAGCTGATTTGATTCATGAAACAGAAGAAAATTAAACAAAAAAACTAAGTATCACAGAGTCATAGTATATACTCCTGCAAAAAAAAAAAAAAAGGCAAAATAAAAAACATTACGAAGAACGTTAAGACATACCTACCAGTATAAGAAGTAAGTCACAAAACATTTAAATTTCCAGATACAAACTTCCAGTGATAACACTTTCAGAAACTGCCAAACTGAAGACTGACTTTCCGGATTTCCAGACAGGCTGGAAAATAAAATGCTAGTCCTACAGAGCTCAGGATCTTCATGCTGGGACAGGCTTGGAATTTATGTTGAAAATGTAAAAACCTATGTGAGGGGGTCACACACAGGCCTGCAGTCCTGTGCAGCAGGTTAAATAATTTTGCCAGTAATGGCAAAAGAAACTGAAAGTACCAATGAAAAGAAGTTATGGACAATAACACAGGAAATGTAATGCTTACCTAGTCTTACTTGCTAAGGCTACCAAACAGGAACAAGATGTTCCTTATTCCTGTGAGGAGAGCAAGGGCAAAACACACAAGAAGCATGGCTTGGAGCATAAGGATATTCAGCTAAGGGCGGTATCATCAGAAGTACAAAAAAAAAAAAAAAACAGAAGTATTCATGGAGTGAGAAGAAGCAAGTACAACTGTACACCTGTTAATCTGACTTCTACAGCATGCAAAATTGAAAAATAAAATGCTAGAATAAAAACATGAGAGCTACTCTAAATGAAAGCGCACTAGTGTATGAAAACAGGGACAAAATAGCCAAAAATACCTTCAGGCCTGATGTTAGTAGTGTTCTTAAACACCACAGCAGAGATGCAGTGCACACTTCCAAAAGACCTTGCATTGGAGAACACACTACGATGAGCAGAATGTGCTCTGATGGAGCTGTGCTCCCTCAGGAGCCATAAGTAGGAAAGGCCTGCACTGAATGTCTCGAGAAAGTTTTTACCACAGCCATGGTTTTGCCTGGGATAAGGTTATTTTCCTCACAGAGGCTGGTATAACGCTGTGGTTTGGATTTTTGATGAAAACACACTGATGGGTTGGTTGCTGTTGAGCAGTGCTCACACGGAGACCAGGATGTTTCAGCTTCTCGATGAGGGGCTGGGGCTGCACCAGGAGCTGGAGGGGACAGGGCCAGGACAACAGGCCCAGGCTGGCCCAAGGGGTGTCCCACACCACGTGGTGCTGTGCTGAATGATAAAACTGGAGTAAAAAAGGAGGGGGGGAGGGGGGGGGAAACAGCTCCCTCAAGTTATCTCAACCTGTGAGTTCTCACATTTTTACCTTTCTGCTTCTCTCCCCTATCCCACTACGGGAGAGCAGGCAAGCCAGAGACTATGTGGTGCTGAGCTGCCTGCCAGGGCTAAGCCACCAGCCCTCTCTGGTGCCCAGCATGGGGCTGCAAGGGTTCAAAGCAATGACAGATGTGATTGGAGCATGCTAGACCGAATTTAGACTTCTGCTTAGCTGCCAATTGGCAGGCTTCCGTGCTTGCCACGGGGCTTGCTTGTCTTACTGTATATTAGAGTCCAGTGCTTGCCAGTGACTGCTTTTGCTTCAGCAGCTGGCCATACTCCTTGTCATCTTTCCTTGCTGTGCCTGGGAACGTCCTGATAACAGCCACAGCCACACTCTAGGGCTGGCCCATGGACAGGGCATCACTGCTGTCCCCGTGCTGCTCTACTGGACAGGCTGGTGCTCCAGAGTGAACTCACATCAGAGGGACCACGGCCTGTGGATGAGCCCACACAGGAGCATGTACACCCCTGAGTGTCTGTGGCCACGGAGAAGTCCAAGATGCAGCAGGAACACCCTGCAGTGGCTGTGGATAAGACCATGCTGTAACACCATGAAGTGTCTGTGGCCACGAGGAGGACTACAACACAGAAAAAGAGCAAGCAGAGCAGGGACACCTCACAGTGACTGTGAGTAAGTCCACATTATAGTAGGCAGACCTCTAAAGGGACTGTGGCTCCTGTATAAGGCCATACAGGAGCAGGTACACCTCTAAGGGACAAGCCCAGGCTGGAGCAGGGGCAAGGGGAGGAGTTCATTGCAATGTTACACCTTAAGGCCTGGCCCAAAAGGACAAGAGGTGAAGACTGTAATGGATACACCTTTAAACTGTTGTTAACCCATCCCACAATTTGAGTAGCATGTTATAGGAGGGAACCCCTAGGAGAAACTACAACAGGAACCCCTGCCACTAGCCACACCAGGAGCAAGGGCCAGAGTTCATTTTTCAAACTCTGCAGCCTGGCCCAAAGGGACCAGGGTGGAGATGGTAACATGTATACCTTTGGGTTGTTGTAACCCATGATCCGCGTTGCATGTTATAGTAAGTTCCATCACAGGAACTACTCAAACCAAGAGAGGATGAGCCTCACAAGAAGCAGTGTAAGTGCAGCAGTGACCAGACCAGAGGTGGCTTCGGCATCCAGTAACTCCACACAACACACTGCCCCTCCTGTCCTGGGAGAGCACACAAACAGACAGTAACTTGGTCACATACAGAGACCTCAGTGCACGTTGTACAGACATTTGGGGGACCACGGGGTGGTCCCCAAAATAAGGGGATGATATCTGTGTATTAATCAAAGGGTGGTGATCAACAAACACGTACCAGAAAGTGTGGGACCTGTGCATAATGTCAATGGTATGGAATAACAGGAGGATTCATCCTGGTTTCAGCTGTGATAGAGTTAATTTTCTTCAGAGAGCCTCATCTGATGCTGTTTCAGATCTTTGATGAAAACAGAGTTGATAACACACTGATTGATGGCTTAGCTGTTGCAGAGCAGTGCTTGCCAGTGCAGTACAAAGCCAAGGATTTCCTTTCTTCTTGTGCTGCCCTTCTACATGAAGATAACTGGCAAGCTGCACCATTTGGAGGAAGCTCTGATTTACAATTGTTGCAATACTCCTTCCAAAAGAAGGCAGTTTGAGAGGCCACTCAGCTTTCAAATCGTTTCTTCTTTTTCCAGAACTAGAAACAGCTTTGAATATAGCATGCAATTCAAGCAATACACTCAGTTTCCCTGACAAACAAGAAACACTGATTCAACATTTGCTTAAAGGACCAGGGTCTAAGACTGGCAATCTATAATTACATGCGAGTAGTTTTTCTATGCTCTAGTGTTATCTCCTACATATAATATATCTTCATTTCTCATGTTAAAAACAAGCACAGTTTTCCTCACAAGCCAAGCAAACGTTGAGCTTTCTCATTTCTCCTCACCTGTATTTAAAAGTTCAATCACACATTAAGCTTCCCTATTTCATACTACAAAAACAACCTGCATACTAATGTGTTGGGATTAAAGCATGGCTCAGTTTCTGGATTTTAGAGAATGATGTACAAAGGCAAAGGCAAAATACACCGAGCAGTTGGTCACAGTAGAACCTGTCCAGTGAAAACCTGCACCTTAGAGGCATGTTTCAAGCATGCCAGAGAGAAGGGCCTGCAATAGGCACAACCACAACCCTGAATCTTCAGGAAGTTTTCCAGCATCAGCTGGAACTGATAGGGGATTCAAGCTTCTAGGTTCATAGAACAGATAACCTCATTTGGGAATGGTACCAGCCTTCATGGTAAGTGTAGGACAGCATGCCCACCTCAACTTCTTGTAAATACATATGAATTATCCAGACAACAAACACCGACCATTTGCAAGCCTCAGTTGCTGTATTTATACTAATTTATGGCCTTCATGGGAGTCACCCAAACTTCTTAAACTTCTCAAAAGTGAAGTATGTTCTCCTACATGCTTTTGCATTTCAAATACTAAATGCAACAAGTCTGATCTTCCATGGTTGCTAGAGGTGGAAAAAAAACAAAACAAAACAAAACAAAACAAAAAACAAACAAACAAAAAAAAAAAAAACCACAGACTCTGTGATCATCAAATTTGGAAAATAAATTTGTCAAATTTAAGCCTTTACTGAAAGACTCCAGGCGCAGTGAATTGATGCTTTGTTTGATAAGCCCATGGCCAAAACTTTTGCTAACAAAAATACAGGCTTCAGCACAATCATGCCTGCAGTGCAAGTGGGTTAACCCATTCTGGGATACTCAGATCTTCCAGGGACATTCAATCCAGGTAACCTCAAATAGCAGTAATGCTCTGAAGCCCTCTCTGAAGCAAACCTAAGAAACAGTTTCACTAAGAAGAGGCAGGTCCTGGGTAAACTTAGTATGCATTGATTTCAGACGATTTAATAGCTAAAAAGCACAATTCACAAACTCAACATCTTGTTTATAGGACAGCTTTAATAATGATGAATTGCCTTAGCGAAGGTAGCAAAGAAAGACACAACTTCCCAAAACAATGTCCTATTGAGGACAACCTAGGCTCAATGTTCAATTTCTCTGCAAAGCTTTCAACGTGATTTGAGTCGTCGATTTCAAAGTACTGCTGAGTTGCAGGCTGTAGGCATTAAGCCCAGTTCCTCTCTTCCTTCCCAGTCTGGGTCATGAGTTACTATACAAACTGTTCCCAGTAGTCTGGCCTTCCTGTACACTGTTTCTAACAGTGCTGTATGTCACCTCTCCTTCTGCAGTATACCAATGAGCTGCTTTAGCTAGGAAACATTTTGCTTACACTTCCCTTGCGTTTTTTTCCTCCCAACAACTTAGACCTCACTCTTTCATTATACAGTGACAGCCTTTCAAATGCTGCCTCATACCCACTACAGAGTAATGCTTATGAGGTGTTCAGTGTATTGTAGCATTTTGTAATCCATTACTTCTGTAGTAGCTGACTTTCACAATCTCTGCACTTGGTAAGTGAAGCTGGCAACACTATTTCCCTGGAGCTTTTAAAGATGCTGCCTTGGGGTAAGTGTTTTATCTACAGGTGAACAAAAGTAATAATGCCATGGTCTGTTTAAGAGTTCTTCATCTACTAAATTAAAGTATTGCCCTTTTAACCACAATTGAAGAATCCACATAATGGTTTGTAATTTGAAGGCTAATCCAGAACATGTTGTGTTAGTTATAAACACATCAGTAGCTACTTTCTGCATTAACAGCTTTCTAGCAGTCCAGGCAATTTAATCTTTCAGTATGATACTAACATAACTAGTTGTGATTTATGACATTAATTATTTGAAAACAATATCAAAGACTTAAAAAAAAGAAAAAAAAAGCCTTTTTTGGCTGTATAAATTATTAGATCCTTGATGAGATAGGTGAAGTTTAATTTAGGCACACCAGAACATCCTACTTTCACATCTATTTACTATATATGACTAAGTGTATTTGAATGGGGTGTTGGAAAAACAAACACTGCAGGAAAAGGAATTATGTTTTAGTCATTTTCCAGACTCCTCTCATGACAGAATGACAACCTAAAAGGTTGTGTTCATTGTTTTTAAATAAAGCAGCAACCCAACCTACTGAGCACCGAGGCATGTACACCAAGTTTCAAAACCAAAACTACTCTGGGATTGCATAACATGAACTACATGTTACCCACCTCAATGTTTTCAGCAAAGTAGCTCCAACTTTTTATTTATGAAATAGCATCTCTAGCTTTATGTAATTGCAATACACTGTAATCTGCCTTGACTTCTTCATGCTTCAAATTCAGTAGACAGGTTTTATTTTTTTTTATTATTATTATTATTATTATTATTATTTTTTTAGCTTTTCAGTGTGAGGTGGAGTCAACTATAGTTCTGCCAGTTTTTAAACACTCTTTATGCACTCCACAGAGGATAATCTGCTGGTATAGTTCACATTACAGAACAAGCAACCAGAGATAGCTAGTCTGAATTCATCAGAATGATGAAAAGCTTCAGGTCACCACCTCATTTGTTAATTAAGTCTCCGTTAAAAATACTACCTTCTTATACAATTGAATCCACAGGTCAATATGCACCCTAAAGCATACTACTTTTTCAAATAGCTCAAGTTTTAAGAAGAAAATACAAATGCTTTACATTTTTGAAAAAATGGGTTACCTGACTTCATTTAAAAATTCAAATTTGGTTGAACTCTTCATTTTGCATATTACTTTACATTTCTACTCCCTTCATTCTGTTTATAAAAATCCTACTGTTTTAAAAATACCTGAGTAACAAGAGCATCACAGTGGATCATGGGCATTTGGACTAAAATGCAGATCTCAAACAAATCTAGAGAGCAAAAAGCCTGCCTAGCTGCTGAAAAGAGTACCTTGGTATAGCAGTATGAAATTCAGATACCTGAAACTCTACTAGTTAGGAAAGGTAATTCAGAAGTGATACCAAAAAATGCTATTTTTTTGCCATCTAATGTGAAAGCAGGTAAAGAACTTTCTGTAATTTAAAAAAAAAAAATCACTTATCTAGTTGGAGATAAAATAGTTTTTTTTCCTAAAGAGAGTTCTCTCTAGATATGAAAATTTTAGTGTATAGATCAGTAACAGCTGGTGCTGGAAGCATCTAAATAAAGGAGGGCTGAGTGCACACACACATGCGTGCATACCTTTAATGGATTTTGCATTTTGGTGCACAAGAACTCACCAGCTCCAGCCAAGCCTTTCCCATCTGCTTGGAGGAACGGACAACACCCCCCTTCCTGACCAGTTCTGCTTACTATGTTTTCAGTGCCCTATATTAATGATGAGCTCACATCGTGCCTCTTTCAGAGGCAGCAACACATTGCAACAGAGTGCCCTTTCTCTATCCAATTACCAGTTTTCAAGAAAGCTGTAAAAACTTCATATTTTCGGGATGACCATCCCTGCCAGTTTGTTGCAGTAGTCTGAAGGAGCCAAAACTTGTTCCAAAGCTTCAATTCCTTGCTTTCCCTTGCCATTTCAAAGACACATAAAACAGTCAAAACAGACTATCAACTGCAGTCCACGTTAAATCATCTTCCTCTAATTAAGAAAAAAAAAAGACATTTCACTTGACAAGATGTTTCAAAGGTAGTTAAAACTGCATATGAAGCGTGTTCGGACAGCTAACTGATCTTTCCTAAATACCTTCCAGCAGTGACAAGTCAGCAACTACACGTCAATTGCTCTGTCAAGCTGGAAAGAACAGGACTCGGAGGAAATTAGCTTTACCTATTAATGGGACTGATTTCTCTGAGAATTATATAAGGAATACAGCTTTGCCTGCTCTGTATGAGTTTTCTGAGAGTGAAATAAAGGGCTGTGTGTGGCAGTGAAATTCTTGCAGCACATACAGTAGCTTTCAGTATTAACAGACTGGATTGTTCATTTTTTGTGATGGGCTGTTTTTAGATGTTTATCCCACCATCCAGGTCAGACAAAATTCAAACTGCTGTCAATTACAGTAAGCAAACTATTTGTAGCGACTTCAGAAAACAAGTAATATTTTTATTTGGCTTTTACCTAGTAACTGCAAGTGTCTCCTCCATTCAATACAATAGTCTCCTCAAATATCAACAGAGTAAATAAAAGAGCTCCTGCATGATGCAAGATGCTTTAAAAAATATTGCATCATTAAGTGTTGGGTTATTTTGGGGTATTTTTCTTCCCAGGTATTAGAAGAGAAATACTGTTACGCATTTCTAATTTCCTTTCAAAACTAAAGATACTGAAAACATCTCCTGTGTAAGTTACATTCAAAGCATTTAATCACCCTTTCCAGAATAGTTCACAATTAGAATACTCATGAAAAAAGTCAGACATGTCTAGGTGTGGTTATCAGCAGCTTCAAGACTTATTTTTAAGCGTGCAAGAGCATCTACCAGAAGATTCATGAAAATATCCACTTGGGGTAAAGCATGCATGACATGTACGTAGAGACGCAATGAAAGATTTAATCTTTTACAGATCTCCTAAATACTCTCAGTGTTTACTCTCTCTCGTCATCTCTCCCCCATCTGTTCTGCTTTTCTGCTGTCTGGGTTGTTTCTTCACCTCTCCTGTCTATTTGCACTGAGAAAGAATCCAGGAATTCTGACCTTGTTGCTTTGACTTGCAACCTTTAGCAGTGTTTGTATAGTACAAATTACTTGGTGTGTCCAAAAAAATGCCACAGAAGTCAGGCCACAGCTCCTAAGGGCCTGCATTTCCTATTAGAAGTGTCAGAGTCAGCTTCTATACCAAGAGAGTCTGCTTCATGGAGTATGCTACAATTTATACAGCATAATACATATGATATATGCTGTGATTTATATTTTTTCCATATACAATGGAGTGTGCCAGTGATTTATATTTAGATTCTTTGAACATAAAAGAAGTTCTATTTAATTTGAGGCTCAAAGGCACATATGCAGTGTCACTTCTGCATTAAGTGGCTTACTGTATTTTCTGCCTTCATGCATAAACACACTGACTGCAACACCTAAATTTCCTGTCTCAGCAATCAGACACAACTGCTTAAGCCCACAACCATCATAATTTGTCCTACACTGAAGTCTGATGCTTGCAAGTGGGCATGTCAACTACCTTCCAGAGAACTGCAAGTATCTCTCCTGCTCACAATCAGCAGGCAAATGACCCCAGGTAACACGTCCTAAATCTAAGCCACCAACACTACAGAGGTATTAAACTGGACTTCCTTATTAAAGATTTCCAGGGTCTGGACACCTGAAGATCTGTGACAGACCATGTACTCCTCTGCTGGTATGGCATCCCTCACTCTGCAACACTGCCACGCACAAATGAGCTCCAGAGTCACCTGAGCCCCTGCAAAAATAACACAGTCTTCACCACCACCCCTCCTGGGTTGCTAGCAGCTTACACCACCAGGTGAGCCCCATTTCTCCTGTATACTTTCACTTCCACTCTTTGCCACCACCTCATCATCCACAGCCTTCCATGTGACCCTCGATTCCCACCTTGTTTCCTGTCTCACCTTTCTACGTGACTAACCTCCCATGCCAGATTCACGTCTGCTTTGTGGCCTTCGGTTAAACTGAGAGTCACCCTGGGTGGCGACAGCAGGGACACCCTGTGTCCCTGGCTCACTGGCCTCAGCTTCAGGGACACCAGCAGCCTTGGAAGCAGCTTCTGCAGTCTTCAGCAGAGAACCAAGGACAAAGGGAATAGAGTGCAACTAACCTCAGGAAACAAAAAACATCACGTTCCAAGGCTGCCCTTAACAAATGTGGTACAGATAAGGAAGTACACTTTGCAGAGATTGCTGTCCACCTCAGACAGAGTAAGAACCTTCTGAGTTTTCACCTAATGTGTTTGCTGAGACTGCTGTTAGCTCAGAGACCAAGGGAAAAAATCTGAGACCCAAGTCACAGCAGACTCTAAATACCGGCCAGCTAAAGAACATGAGCAAGGGCAATTCTCATTGCTGTCTTCACTCCAGTATTTCTTGTCATATTTCGAAGATATAATTCTGGAAAAATCTTCAGTGTTCTTGCACAAATCTTTGTATTCCACCACCCCGCCTCAAAGAACCTAAATAAATACTGGTAAACACATACTTAAGCAAGTTAGACTTTGGCTACCTGAAGACACTCAGTTTTACTGCTGCAATTACTCATGTGGAAGTATTGAGGGGGAAGCTAGATTTTTAAAAAGGCACCATTTCTAGAAAAAGAACACCCCCCACATGGAGAATTCTTACACCTGCAATTATCCCCAAAAGGACGCACTCTAAGATGCCTCCACAACCACTGCAATCAGGCAGCGTGCATTCAGGGCTACTTTTTTTTTTGTTTTTAATGCATCTTCAGCTGCTACAGGTCACCCACCCAGCAGAACACGTTGTTTCTGGGAGAAGAGAGCTGCAGCTGGCTGCAGTTATATATTATTAAATATATATATATATATTCAGGCAAGAGCACCTTCCAGGACATTCAGCGCTTACTAACAACATTGCTCATTAACTGATTCACTGCTCCAGCCTTGCCTGTTCACAAGCAGTTAGGGTAGGGTGAAGAACAAGCAGATTTTATTCTTTTTGGGTTTCAGTGTGCAATGAGGGACCAAGCTGACTCCCTACATGCTTCACTGCAAGAAATGCCTTCTCAAGAGATGCTGAAACGCAGAAGAGCAGCCTCACGGATGAGGCACTGCTTTTCTATGGCACGAAGGCAGGTACGGGGACGCTTCAACTACATGCGGTGACAGTAAGAACACAGGCTGGTACATTTCCATGTTAAATGTGGTAACGTGTCCAGTTTGACTACTTAAGAGAGCTTTATGGAGCACGTCAAGCGTTAGGGATTCCACAGCAGATGGACGGCCACCTGAAGTGCACAGGGAGAAACAGAAAACGTAAAGAGTCCTCTTGCTTTAGGTACGCACTCCTTAACCCTCGATCTTCACAGAGCAAGGCAAACCATGCCGCCCGTCCCTCCTACCGAAAATTAAACCCCGTTTGCAGATTTCAACCCCCCGTGGGCTGCAACGGACCCAGGCTAACGGCTCACACACACCACACCCCCCCCCCCCCGCCTCACCAGCTGCCGGAGGTCGTCCTCGGAGAGCCCTGCGTAGCGGTACCGCTGCTGCTCGAACTCGTACCGCGTCGTCTTGGCCACCACCGCCACCCGCGACGGGCGGAACCCGCCAGCCCCAGCCCGGACACCTCCGCCGTTACCGGAGCACGGCCCCGTCCCGGTGCCGGTGCCAGTCCCGGTGCCAGTCCCGGTCCCGGTCCCTGCTCGCTGCCGGAGCAGCGCGGAGCGGCGAGCGGCCGCCCGGCCGCCGAGGCAGAGGGAGCCGCAGCGGGAGCCCCGCCAGGCGGACATCGCCGCCGCCGCCGCCGCCGCCGCCCCCCGCCCGGCTCCCCTCAGGGCAGCGCTGCCCGCCGCCGGCTCGCGCCACGGCTCTGCGGCGGCCCCCGCGGGGGCGGGGCGGCGGGGCCCAGGCGCATGCGCCGCCACCGCCCACAGCCAGGGCATGCGCGCCTCGCCTGCCCGCCGGGAGGGGCGGGGCGCGAGGGGAGCGCGGGCGGCCGTTGGGGGCGGGGTCCCCGTCCCAGTCCCCGTCTCTGTCCCCGTCTCTGTCCCCTCAGCCCTGTGGCGCTGAGGGGTGTCCCCTGTACCCCCACTTTTCTGTGCTGGTTGCTTGTAAAGAAATAAAGGCGGCGGTGCCCTCTGATTTAGCTCGTGGAGATAGGAGCTGGGGGGTAGCCCGGCTCTGGGAAGCCCGAGGCGGGGCGGGTGTGGCTGGCGGTTAAACCGGCTTCTGTGAGGAGGAGGAGGGCTGGGGAGGGTTCCGTGTGTGGGAAGGGGGAAGCGCCGAGCCCGAGGGGGCTCTGATAGTGGGAAAAGTCCGGCTTCTGGTCGTGGTTATTCCGGTCTTTCATGGGTTTATGGCAGGGTTGGCGGAAAGCAGCAGGGCTGGGGAAAGACCTGTGGGGAGCACTGCCTCGTGAACTAACGTAAACAAAGTTTACCTTTGGCAAATGCAGGAAACGAAACAAAAAGGAGGGAAAATAATCGATCCTGGGCTACTTTCTATTACTGTAAGTGAGCTACTTGGAAACATCGCTTTTTTTTTTTTTTTTTTTTTTTACCATTTCAAAAAACTGCCTTACTCGGTATTCTCTTTCGCACGTAGCACGTCTACGCTGAAGGCTGCATTCACGCACGTTTCTTTAATTACTCATCTTGTGCCTGGTTTTCCCCGAGGGGAAGTCACGTCTCTCTCCGTGCAGGCAGGCTGAAGCTGCAGCTTTTCACCTGTAAGTGCAGGGTTTTTTTTTCCACAGGACTGTTAAGCAGGAGAGTCCTCGGAAATCCGACTAGCTAAAGGCATTCTGCCATTCCCTGCTATTGTATAATAACAATACACGAGCTCCATCCAGTCTTTACTGATGACAGGTAGTAGGATTTTCTATCTACTGATTAGCTTAGCCTTGAAGGGTGCTACTACAAACCAGATTACCAGAGGGTAATTAACCATAACTAATTCCCTTGCTGACCAGAAAATACCTCATTCTGTATAACCATTAACTTCTAGAGTGTACGAAGCAGTAGATAATATGATATCTGGAGAACAAATGGAAATAAGAGGTTTTGCAAATCTATGGCTCTGTTCTGCATCATATCTACTTTACAGCGTACGACGTGACAATCGGACTGCTCTAGGGATCTGCACTTCATGCATTACCTATTTATATTGAACTGTTTTGATCACTGTTCACAAATCAGCTTCAACCGCTTTGTCAAGCTTGGATAGGGAGCAGCATTTTACCCTGAAGACACACATGCCTCAGAGTAAAGGCCATGATAGGATCTTTTGAATTAATGCCCACAGCAAGCATTATAGGCATACAATCTTAAAATATGTATTTTAAAGTGTAAATTCAACATGCCGTAAGATATCCTAATTTTCTGGAAGCAGAGCTGAAGGACAGAGTATAAAGTGATTCATCCAAGAAGATGACTGCCAAAAGGGAGTCTCAGACAAACTATCTGAGAGGTACAGAGATCTTACGACACCCCCTTCTACATTTGGAAAAAGGTTTAAACTTTCCATAACGCATAAAATAGAATTTGTATAATGTTACAATTTGCATCTTACTTTATAGATGGGCCTACTTCCAAAACATTCAGTAAGACACTGCTTAACCTCACCCTCACTACAGTTTTTCATGAAACGTACACTTGGATACATCAGAATAAGATGCAAGAATCTGTAAAATGACACATTACTCGTTTTGAATGATATTCATGTTTGTCACTTATGAGATGAAGTATGCCCCATCTTCAATGGCTTCCGAGCAATACATCTGGTGCATTAAAAGACAGATAGGCTCATGCAGAATTAAATCAACAAGCATGGGCATTTAAGCATGGTATTCTTATAAGAAATGACTATGCAGCAGGGATGAATTTGCACTGTAAAAATTTTCTATCTTGTGGCTGACCACAACCAAAGTTATATATCCCATGTGATAAAGGACACCTCAGTACTGCCTGCAGCAATGAAAATGCTTCAAAATAACATTAATTTTAGACATCCAGGAGTTACAGTACAGGTCAATTTCATGACAAAAATCCGTAGAAGACCAGGCTGGACTTCAAAAAAGCAAAACAAAACAAAATGGTATGTAAGAAACGTAAAAGTATTCATTCTGTGTGACAAAACAATATACCTGGAATAATTTCTAAGTCACAACTAATTTATTCCTGTCATTACACTAGCTGGAAAACTGGCAGTGCATGACTGTGCCAGCAGTTTTATATGGTTGTCCAAATGTAGCCATTTTTCATCCAAAATAATTTACTACTAGTTCTACTGAAATTATGGTCTAGGGCCATAACTTCTTCATTTCTACTCCTTATTAAATCTGGGGAATGGCTTCTTGTGATTACTTAATTAATAACCAGTTATATAGTTAACTAATACGACTTTCTTCATATGCCGGTAACTACCACTGATATCTGAAAATGATAATGCTATCAGTGTTTAGTTGCACTCACGGAGGAGGAGGTAAACAGACCATCAAGGTAATATTTTACAAAACGGAGTCCTCAGACTGTGAACTCAGCTGACCACAGCTGTTAATTCTGACTATTCAGAGGAAAAGTCCAGACTAATGCTCAGAGAACGTGTCACTCGTTCAGCCCATCAGAATCTTACAAGGCAGGTAGATGAATTCATTAGTAGTTATTGAATTTCTCATCCCAGATTTCATCCATGTGTGCTAGAATTTATTTGCAATCTTTGTATCTGTATCAGTGATTGCATAGCTCAACTATATAATTTGCTTCATAAATTCCAAACTAAAGGATGCTTCAGAACAAGAAAAATAAATGCAGTTATTATTATGAATGCAAATTATTAAAAATCTTTACACAAAAACAACAAGAAAGAGCAAGCTTTATTGTCCACACTTTCATCAGAATGTCTTAAGAGAAATTTACATTTCTGCTTTTCTTCTCAGCCTTTGTGCAAGGCCATCTACATCATCCTTGAAGTGGGCTAACAACTGATTTCAACATTTCAGAAGCAATGTGAATATGCTTGGACATGCAGACACATTGTTTTATAAGAATGAATTGCGAAAAATTACACTGGAATCTGAACTCCACTTTTTAGATAGACAGCTGCTGTAGAACAGAGAATGTGTATTTTCCCTATTTTTCCTGCCAGCATGCTCCAGTGCTAGGTCCTCTAAAACCATGTAGAGAAAAGAGGATGCTCTTTCCCTCTGTCTCTGTTGTATAGACTGTCAGCAGCACTGAAAGCAGTAGCAAATGTGCTGCTAAACTCTTCACTTCATACAGTTTACCAAATGATGTAAAAAAAAAAAAAAGAGACAAAGGAAGAGATACAAAGATTTTTGATAAGACATTTTCTTTTTTCTTTTTTTTTTCTTTATGTGAAGAGTATGGAATAAGTCATTTAGGCCATCCTGTCCAGGTACATTTTGCCAGAAAGTCATCATCTAAATGTCAGATATCTGCATATACATGTATATCCTTTTATTTGGAATTGCTAGTTTTCCCTCTTTTTGCTTATTATTCCTGCACTAACACCTAAGAATTTCCAGCTCTGCATCCTCTCTATATACTAATTAATCACTGGGATTTGTTAGAAATTTTGTATGAAGAAGTTATGTTCAGTAAATAAATAATTAAATAAAAACATTCATCTGGAAAAGCATGCAACAAGTTGCTCCATGAACAGCAAAATTAGTGATGTCTAGTTTCATATGGATTTGGTCCCTATTAAATGTCTCTGTTCTACTCTTCAGACCACAGTAACCCCAGGTAGCCACCCCTCCATGGTTTTCCTCTATCATTCCTCCCTGTTCAGAACCAGGAATGCCATGCTCAGCCCCACAAGCCTCACAGAAAATAAAACCAAGCTTACCCTGAGACTGTTTCCTGAAAGGATACCGCTATTTGAGTTGTGTCACCCCAAAACTGCCAATTTTCATGAAGAACTTAAATTGTTTTGGAGCTTTGTACCTCCTGGCAACTTTTTCCAAAACTCAGCTGGGCTCAAAGTAGGTCTGAGAGCCAGATGGGTAGGGCATACAGTTGTTTAAATCTTTCCTTAGGAAAACAGGCTAGAAATAGTGGGTAAGAACAGTCTGTAGGAAGCTCTGATTTGGACACACAATAAGACACCTCGTTACATGGAAGATAAAGCTGTAAGAAAATTGTTTATTATTTAGGCATAGAAATTGTTGCTCCAGCAGTCAAAAAGTGGCATACTTTACATTTCCAAAACCAAGATTATATATTACATATTAGCATACCTTCAGTCTTGGGAAACAATGGAACTTAGTGCAATGAGACAAAACAGAATAAATAATGGATTAGGATATAAAGAGTAAAAATTCATACCATAAATATGTCTGCACATATATTCATTTGTCTTCTATTACCACAGTATCCAAACTCCTCACAATATTTAAATATCTCTTTTTCTCCTCAGCTTGTAGGAGATATAGCTTCATTTTTAAATTGTGTGTGTGATCGTGTGTGTGTGTGCATTCTTGTGTATGTATAATAAGATCTTGAGAAAAGGCAGCTGAGAAGAGAGTTTATTTGTGACTGATTGTAAGCTTTGTTCCTTTCACTGTGAGAGCACCTTACAAAGTTTTAAAATCCTTTGTCTGCAAAAATTCTGTTGCACCTACTCTGGAACGCTCCTTATTTCCCAATAATTTTATAGCAGTAGTAGAATTTAGATGTTGTGGGATATCATGGCGCTCTGGTGCCTACACTTGATTTCATGGAACACTTTGATTACCCGGGCAGATTTTGAAATCAATCGCTACTTTCAGTGCACAACCAGCTGAACTCCAGGACAAAGTTCTCACTGTGACCTGTTGCTAAATACATGGAACTGCTGTTTTTAACAACTGCTGGTTTTTATAACATGGAGTTTAGCTCCTGCGTATGAGTTGCAGCAATGAAATATGAAGGTCAGTGATGGAAATATTGTTATGGTCAGCAGTGAGTCTGATAGAAAGGGACACACTGTACAGCTAGTCATGGAAAAAACATTTTTGTTATCAGCAAACTGAAGAGTTGAAGAGTTCCAGTGCTTCACTATTTGAGACAAATGTTCTGTAGTGAAGGGCTTTCCTTTTTCTGAAGGCAAAAGTCCAGTCCCACTCAAGCTTTCTGTCATCCAGATGTCAGATAAGTGCTAATTTTGGCCAGCTATTTAAGATTCAGCGTAATCCAGATGCTAGTTCAGCTTCATCTAGAAGCTGATCTTGACACGGCAATGAGAATTCAGGAAGCTGGAATTCTTCCAACTTCATACTTGTATGTTCAGATTGCAAGACTAAATTAAAACTTGAGTCTTCAGGTATGATGCAGCTTTTAAGGCTGAGAAATCATTACAGCTTTCTTAATTAAAAGGACTTCAGATATTTCAGAACTTTTTTTTAAGCTCTGAGAATGACCAGGAAATAATATTAGTTAACCAACAAGACACAAGGCAGCGTTGCAGCAGAATTATTACAGACACCTTCTTTATCTGTTGACAGAAAGAATAGAAAGCACATGGCGTTAAATGGTGCCTGCACTGTCATAGGCTTACAAAGGATCTGGAAAGTCTTAATTCACAGGTGGCTTTACAGAGAATTGATTTTTCTAATTCTTCTTGAGACTGATTGGGTAGTGAGCAGCAGTTTGTGGAATCACTTTTACAGAGTGATTGGGTCTTTGGCACTGTTTGGATTATTGCACATAATTTGACTGTGTAAAATATTCATCTCAGTACAAGATGCTGTTTAGAGATATCTGCAGCTAATAATAAAGCATAAATAATCTTAGATATGCATATAAAAGATTTTATGCAGATCTCTAGTTATACTGTCCAGGCATTTATTTGTGTATATCAAATGGACTGTTAACAGTGCTTGTTCTGAGCAAGCAAAAAGGTGTTTGTAAGTGCAAACAGATACACTTATAGATTTAAAGCTCACATGCCCCCGGGAACTTGTGTTTACTGTTCTTCGTGTTCAGTCCTCCTGGTGCTCTTGGGTGTAAAAGCAGATATTGGTTCTTTGTCCTTTAGCAAAATTCTATAACCAGTCTACAACTCCACATATTTAAAACAAACAAACAAAAAAAACCACTTGCTTAGTTATGAATTTTGATTTCTATTGGCCTTTGTCATGCTGAACTGCCAGTCATAATTCTGCTTGAATGTAATTACAAACGAGATGCTGAATATTACCAGACAATTTTAAATAAATGTTTTCAGTGATGCCCAATTTAAAGTCTTCAAAATGTATCTTTTAAATAAAAGACAAAAAAAAATCTTTCAGGTAATTTATTATTTAATGGTTATATGTTTTTATCCATCAATATGATGAATAAAAATTGATTCCCTATAAAATTCCTTATTTTAATAATGAATCTAAGTATATTTAATTATAAAATCTGAAGCCTTTTTAATGATTCTTGAATACTGGATGCCATCATGTCATTCTTATCTCAGTGCAAAGCAGGCTGACTGGAATCCTCAAAAGTGCCTCTCAAGTTCTTTCCCAATTTATTGAACTTAAGCTGTCTCTAAAATTAAACTGTGCTTAAAAATTACAAAGCAAAATTCATCTGATTTCATTCCTCCGCATTCTGATGAGACATCTTAGGCATTTAGGGAAGATCAGTTCCCAGTGGTGCTGTTGTTGCTGTGTGGTAGAT